>NC_077227.1:299123748-300323748 GCF_027887165.1 Monodelphis domestica | reverse complement strand
TGGGCAGTCTGTCAGACCAGAATGTGTTTGCAGGATGTAAAAGTTGATCCCTTTCCTCATTAGATCTCATGTAGAGCAAAAAAGAATGAGCATATCTAAGTTCACATAATTTTTCTTTTCCTTTTCTATTGCCAATAAATACTCATTATACTATGTTATTTAATCTGGAGCAGTGTGTCTTTCATGCCACTGTACTTTTCTTCTGATAGAAAAATATACTTTGAAATCCTTGTAGCATGAAGAATCAGCCCTCATTTTTTAGTTCATCTTGTCTGGTTTACTAGATATTTTTGTTTACCTTGCTATCAGCTCTCCTGCCCAGGGGGTAGGATGAGACATGTGACAAACATTCAATTCAACAAATTTTATTTTAGATTTATTCTAAGCTCAGAAACAACAACCAGACTGCTCACTGAGCAATTTTAGGAATAAGAAGTGTCTAAACTTTGGAATTATTTTTTTGAATATGAAAAAAATACCTTTGAAACTAACTCTGAGTATTTGTTTAATTTTTATGAATGATTGTGGAAGCAAAATGAAGTTTGTAGTTCTACATGTACTATATACTATATACATATATAGTATATATATATATATACACCATATATATATATATATATATATATATATATATATATATATAGAAAGTTTTACAAGCTTTCCAATCTCTATTATTCTAGACCAATGTGTGCTGTTTAATCTTTGAGACTTTTAGGTTTGAAAAATCCATTGTTCTGTGCAATCCCTGTAATTTAACAATTTCCACCTTATTTGGCAACCATGGCCATAGGTCATCGAAGCCTAGGCCTCTAAACTTATGAGTAATTCCCAAACCAGAGATAGATAGGGGGAAGGGGCTGCCATGCCAATGATAATTTGAATTATTCATTCTAATTTGAATCATTTATTCTAAAAACACTTACCCCAATATTTATAATTAGTTTTACCTATGCAATTGAAGTCTGATACCTTCACAAGTGCTCTTCAGATCATCTTTCCACATGGAGAATTTGGTAAGGCTGATTTTTGGGAAATTATTATGGTGAGTAAGGGAAATGCCTTTGGGAGATTGGAGCATGTGTGAATATTTTATAACTAGTTCTATTCAACTAACCACAAGAAGAAGAGGCTCTTTGCTTGGCTACAGAAGCATTCAGAAAAGATCTGACAGCTTCAACTCAAGTCCCATTTACTGCATTTTCTTTTGCCTTAAGTTAGTAACTCCTTTAATTATGGGTGGGAGATCATGCCAACCTTGGAAAGTCATAAAGAGAATGAGTCATAAGAATCAAAGAACTTGGGTCAAAGCTAGTTTTTCAGTGTCACAAGGAACAAAGATTGACCTTTGGAATGATCCATAGGATCCTAGCCCACAAATAGCCAATTAGGCATTGCCGGGGACATCTATGGAGTCGCAATAGGGGACAGTTTAGAACTGTTGGGAGACAGCTTAGAGCTGTCGGAAAACAGCTATGGAGTCGCAAGAAAGAAAGAGTGGAACATTATCAAAGAGGGATAATGAACATTTATTGTAAGCAGCCCACCAGATTTAAAGCTCTTCTCGAGAGACACAATCTATCCTCCCCAATCCTCCCCAGAATGTGAACAGGGGAGTTAACCCGTTCCTAGGAGATCTTGGAAATGTTCATGCAGCCTTGAACTGAGATTACTATGTTTTGGTGTACTCAGCAGGAATGGTATGTCACAAACACCTGGGAAGAGGAACTCCATTCCATGAAGTCATGAGAGATTCACTGCAGGGCATGAACTTGGTCAGACCAATCCTATATAGGAACTGAACTAAGCTTCTAACTAAATTCACCAGATACAGAGGGGATAGGGAGGGAAAGTGGTGGTGATAAGGAAATGTTCCTCTGTTGGTTCTTGTTTTTTGAAGGGAACATTTCTTTGTAAAAACTACCTAATGTTAAGTGGTTAAATGGAATTATTGTACTAGTTACAGCCCCTTAACAATGAGAGGAATACAGCCAACTGGTTCTTAAGCCATGGCAGGAGAGAAAAAGGAGACTCACTTAGCCTTTTAGAATATTTTAGAACTCTTGGCATGGAGTTGTAGCTAGCTTGAGACAAGTGAACCAGAGTGCACTAATTACACTTTATTTTGGAAAGCAAATGAAGAAGCTGGTTAGAAAAAAAGCTGAATTGGCAAGGTTGTGAGTTTCATGGTTCAGAATTTAAAATGCCAGCTTGTTGTTAGAAGGTCATTAATGATTTCTTACAGTTCTGTGTTTATTTACTAATTATTTTCATAACTCTGAATGGAGTCCACAAAGGACTGAGTAGCTTAAGGGGAAGCTTAGCTTTCAAGAACCTGGAAAGGTCATTAGGAAAACAGTTCCTATTTGGTATCTACTCACTGGTCCCAGAGTCTCTTGCTCATGGTAAAAGGACAAAACCAAATATCATTTCACTTGAAAAGGACCATAGAAGACACCTAATACAGCCCTACCTTACATCAAGAATCCACTTGGGAAGAGGAAGCCCTCTGAAAATCCATATTTATTTGATTATCTTGAGGAATGAAGAAAGCTATCTTTTCAGTGAAGGAACACAACAATCCTGGCAATGATGGAGGACTATGGGGCCTCCTAGTGCAGAATTTACATTTTCAAAGGCAGATCTCTGCCAGGAAAGCCCCACTTAGACCTCAGAGGCTGATGTGAAAACTCTGAGGTTGCATTAGTTCTCTAAAGCTCTAGGTCACTAAGGGCTTCTTTCAGGGTTAGGAAGCAGTTCAGTTGATCCCCTTAGACTAGAGATCTTTGTGAAGAAATGCCCCTTAGTTTTTGTTTTAAAAGCAGCAGTTCTCTGTTGCTGCATGTATAAAAGCTTCATGAGAAATTTAGACGCATCATTTAAAGGCAATGATGTTTGAGTTCTAGCATCTAAGGAGTGAGATCACCTCAGATTCCTTTAAAATATTGGAAGACTATTTTTTTATTGATAGGGAGAGGTAGGAACTTGTGATCTTTCTTAGAATGCCTTAATTTTTGAGTGTGCTTAGGATGTTAATTTGTTGACCCAGAAGTTTGAAAATGGGCCTGGGGAAGAGGGGGAAAAATTATTTTCCAAACTCTTGGAGAGATGTGTACCATATTTGATGCCTCAGTCAGAGGGGATCGTGGAAGTGGCATATTTCATTTTACTTCATAAATAGTTCTGGAGGCCACCTTTAAGCAGATGATCAGCATCTAGTGGTAAATTATTTTGAAGAAAGAAAGAAAGAAAGAAGGAAGGGATAAAGAGAGAGAAGAATGAATAAAAAATGTGCCTCTGTCTGCACTCTGAGTGCATCAGTTTACTTTCTGAAATTGGATTGCTTGTGTCATCATGAGTCCTTTGGAAAAGTGGCTGGTCATTGCATTGATCAGAGTTACTAAATTCTTGACCTCTGTGCAGTCTTTGACACTAACACTCTCTTATTCTAGAAGCTCTCTCTAGGTTTTCCTGACTCAGCTGGTCCTCCTTTTACCTGTATAATTGATCCTTCTGTCTCTTCTATGCTGGATATTCATTCAGGGTTGCTTCTATAGGTATCCCCTAAAGTTCTCTTTTCTATCTATACTATTTCACTTGGTGATCTCACCAGCTCCCATGAACTCAAGACTGTAAGATCTATCCATCTAATCCTAATTTCTCTTCTAAACTTCTAGTCTCATTTCTCTAACCACTTATAGGTCATCTTGAACTGGATAGTTTATGACTCAACATGTCCAAAATTGAAATCACTATCTTCCCCCGCTTCCTCCAAACTTCCCCTATTCTTAATGTTCCTGTTACTGTCAAAGGCACTACCAGTATCTACCCTATCTTACAAAGTAGGTCTTCTCCTTGACTCTTTACTCTCATCCCCTCCTCTATATCTATTCTACTTTAAAATTCCAATTGATAATTATTTTCCCAAATCTCTCATATACATCAACATATTTCCTCTGACATTACACCCTGGTGCAGGCCCTGATCATTTCATGCCTGGACTATTGTAGGAGTCTTCTTATTCATCTCCTTGACTCAAGTCTGTCATATTGCACTCTATACTCCATTCGGCTGACAAATTTATCTTCTTAAAGCACAAGTCTGACCATGCCACCCATTCCTCTTTCCATTCAATAAACTCTAGGGGCTCCCTGTTACCTCCAGGATTAATATAAAATTCTCCATTTTGACTTTTAAAAACTTCCATATGTTTCCCCTTCTTTCCTTTTTACTCTTCTTATACCTTATTTCCATGCCTATTCCTCACTGCAATCTCTAAAGTCCAGTAACATTGCCTTCCTTTCTATTCATAAAACAAGATGTCCCAACTTTTCAACCCCATGTATTTTCTCTCTCAAAACATAATAAGGCCCTTCCCTTTGGCCTTAGAACCAATATGAAGTATTGTTCCAGGTAGTAAAAAATGGTAAAGGCTAGGCAATTGGGTTTATGTGGCTCACCCAGGGTCATAGCCAGAAAGTGTTTGAGGCCAAATTCAAACCCAGGACATCCTATATCTCTATTCACTGAGCCACCTAGATGTTCCTACCTTTTTGTTTGTTTGTTTGTTTTGTATCTCAAGTGTCTGACATAAAGGAGTTGCTTAAATAGATGCTTGTTCACTGGTTATATTTGATTTGTTCTTCTTTCTATATATAGTGATGCTAATTAAATTCCTTCCTCAATTCTCACAGAGTAATTTGGATCTTTAAAGCAAATAAAAATACCTTAATATATATGCACTTTACACTAAAAGTTATCAATTTATGTGGCTCATTGCTTATTAGACAACTCAATAAGAACAGGAACTGTGTCTCATCCAAACTGTATCTTTGCAATAGGCACTTAATAAATAGTTACTGAATTGAAATGGGAGGAAGACAATCTGAATCAGGAAAATAGGGCCAAGTTGGAATGGAAGAAAAAACTCCTTCATTAGATTTTGATGCTTTTGTGGAATAATTTAAACTGGGTGGAATAATTTTTACTGGAAAAAAAAGCAGAAAAAGGACAGGAAAGATTAAGTTAGGGGATGAAAGGTTTTATTCTTACTTCCATCAGTGATATGTTATGCAAGCTTTGAGAGTAACCCTGTTTTTTTCACCTATCTATAAAATTAGGTTAGTGGACTAGATTCATTATGCCCCATGCGGTTCTGACCTGTGATCCTATGTAGCTATACTTTTTTAAAAGAAAAGAAGTATAGGAAATAAGAGAAACTGAGTACCTCTGATGTTATAAAAATAAATTTTAACCAAGTAAATAAGGAAAGATAAGTTTTGGCTCAGTGAATGATAGATTTCAAAATTTTTATTTAGAAAATCAGTATTTTAGATAGTTTTTAAAATTCCCACAGTGCATAGAAATCACCATTCTGATTTTAAAATAGAAATTGTACGATAGATATATAATTCCCTGTAGTTTTAGTTTCACTTCTAATACTCACTTGTCTACAAAAACAGCACTAAAACATGGCTGGTTTTATTTACCACCAGAAGATCCTGCAGTTTATTTGAATAGAAATAGAATTGAATTTCCCTTAAGGTCCTAACACTCTTTCATTTTCTCTCTAATAGCTCTAGACCCATCCAAAGATCCCTGCTTGAATGTGAAGTGCAGTCTTCATAAAGTGTGTGTAACTCATGACTACCAGACAGCTGTGTGTGTGAGCCAAAAGCAGCTGATGCAGAGGTAAGAAGGCCAGGCTTGGCTGACAGGTCATTGTAAACAGGAATTCTGTAGTCTTGGCAAGTGCAACATCTGCCTGAGAAAAAAGGCTTTTGATCCCCTATATCCCTTTCCTCCCTGTCCTCTTTCACTCACTCAACCTCTTTCGTTCACTATGTGTAGCTTGAAGCTAATTTTTACTACTGGATATCTGACTGGAGCCACAGATACAGAATCTGTATTGTTCTTACTGAAACACAGTGTGGAATTAACATTAAACTTAAATAAAGCAAACCTAAATTTAAAAAAAAGAAAAGAAAAAAAAGACTTTTGAGAGCTTTGGGCTGTTATTTATTTTTTGGGCATAACTTTGGTTATATGTATGCTTAGAGGAGATTGTATTGTGGAAGAAAATTAGGAATAATGGTCAGAGCAGACATTCACATATTGCTTTACCAAAAGCACTTTCTATGTATTATTTGATCCTTACAATCCTGTGAAGTAAATAGTACAAGTATTTTCATCCACAGATGAGGAAACTGAGAGTGTAAGAAGTTAAATGATTTGTCCCCAAAGCAAGAAAACTTGATGCCAATGAATTCTACACACTCTGACTATAGCTATTGTAGATACATTTCATATGGAAAAGCAACAAAATTCTAGTTAAATTGAATGGTCAATATTGTATCATACTCTTAAAGTTAAAATGATATAGCCTTCCTTTTGGTTAATAATTGATAATCAAACAGGTAACATATTTTATAAAGGAGTTTGGGCTTTTGATGGGAAGTATCTGTTGTTACAACAAAATAGATTCACAATTTCATTTAAAAGATAAATGTCTTACAGATATAGCTAAAAAGTATCTGATGTAAGACTAGAACTCAGGACTTCTGACTCTAAGACAGTTGCTCTTGTGATTACATAACATAGCTTATATATTCAAGAATTATTCCTGGGTTCCTTATGAGTAAACCTAATTTCCATCTTATAAAAGAAGTTGAGAATTACTATAAATTGTGGGAGAAACTGTTCATATTGTTGACTAAACATTGTGGAGATTAGACATATATAATCTCTAAATTGCTTCCTCAGTTGGCATTTGAAATAATGGGATGAAGTTTCAGAGGATGACTGATACTGCCATGCTTTGGAGTATAATCAGTGGTGACTGGAACCTACCTCTATAGGCAGGATAATGCTTAAGTTGGCTCTAATTGGCTTGAGCCAGTTAAATTTTTAGTATGAGTATTTACTCATTTAGTATGAATAGTATTTACCTTGAAAATCAACAATTATAAATGAGAGTCTGATTTATTGTTATGTTCATTTTTTGTACTTAAGAAAGTATTACTAATGTGGATTAATCATTAAAATATATGTGCAGTGGCCACTGTGGTCAGGCTGAACATGGAGGGGCCATTGCAGGGGTTTTGAATTAGGAGGTGCTGCTCCTACTCCTGCTGCTGTCCCACTATCCCCTGGCTCCAGAAGATGTGTCAGGGCCCACTGCAGGTTTTGAATGCTACATGTGTGTTTTCAGAGCTATAGTGTGAGGAAGCTTGAAGTGGGATGGAGGATGCCTTCATCCTTATGACACTGATGATCCAGAGAACTGGGAACATAAATTGCATAATAGACCTTTTAAACTTTATAAATTCTCAAGTACTCCCTCTTGTGTTGCTAAAGGAGTGAACCACACCAAAATGAGCTTATGTGGTGCTAGTGGTGGACATGAAAGATCCTGACAGAAGAAGATCAAGCTACAGATCACCTGACTCATCTCATGAAAGAGCAGAGTCACAGTTTACTCCATGTATTAGAAGTGTTAGTTCTCCCATTCAGCAGCATCGCATTGAACAAGAAAAAGATCATAGTTCTTCCCGCCCAAAGCAGTCCTTGTCCTCAAAAAACTCCCCCCAATGGTTCCAGTAGCAGTGTGGGGAACAACAATAGTCAGTCAAGTTCAGGTGGTTGTTGTAAGACATCTGGGGAAATGATATTTGTATATGAGAATACAAAAGAGGGAGTTTGGAGTATAAGAACATCTGAAAGAGTAACACTAATTGTGGATTGGATAATACTAGATTTGTTGTAGATCCATCTATTTTTTGCTGCACAGCCAAATACAATGTTGGGCAGGATGTTTGGATCTGGCAGAGATCATAACTTCATATGTCCTAATAATGAGAAAGGAGATTATGAAGTAGCAGAGGTAATTGGTTCTATTGTATTTTGAGCTATCTTGGATCACTACAAGACTGGAATAATTCATTGTCCTGGTGGCATCTCTATTCCTGAGCTAAGAGAAGTGTGTGACTATCTTTGTATCTCTTTTGAATATAGTACTATAAAATGTAGAGCTCTCAGTGTCCTCATTCATGAATTATCAAATGATGGTGTTTGTGAAAGGTTTTATTTAGAGGAAATGATCCTCCCTCTTATGGTGGTGAAAGATAGTGTCATATAGTAATACTCACAGATGATGATGTGGTTGATTGGGATGAAGAATACCCAACGCAGATGGGGGAAGAATATTCACAGATTATTTATAGCACAAAGTTGTATAGATTTTTCAAATACATTGAAAATAGATATGTGGTCAAATCTATTTTGAAGGAGTGAGGTCTTACGAAGATTCAAAACAAACTAACAATCTCAATCTTAATCACCCGAGTTTTAGAAGTTGCTCTGGGGCAGAGAAGATGAGAGCATAGCAGGAGAGAAGAATGAGGAAAATAATACAGCCAGTGCATTATTTAGAAATAAAAATTGTTTAGTACTAGGAATAAATCTTTCCAGGGTGAAGTCAAGATGATAGAGTAAAGGAAGTACTCAGATGATCTCTCCCACTATTCTTCTCCAAACAACTTTAAAAAAATGCCTCAAATAAATTCTACAGTGACAGAGACAACAAAAAGTCGGGGTGAGACATTCTTTTAGCCTAAGACAACTTAGGAGGCTAGAAGGAGAGATCTGTGATGTAGGGGTGGAGCCTGACTTAGAACCTACATGGGTGTAACAACAGATTTAGGGGGTGGGGTGAAAGAAGCAATGGCAGCTGTGAGAGCTCTCAAACCAAAAATGGGATCTGACAAGTGGTCAGAAAGAATTATAAAGAACCCCTCTTTTAGCACTGAAAGCAACACTGGATGCTATTTGGCAACTCCATTGCATATACCCACTTCTGGGTCACATTCAGGGTCAGAGAGGAACACTTTCAGTCATAAGAAAGCAGGGTACTTGGTTAGCAGTACCACAAGGATCAAGGACCCCAAGGGACAGTATCACTTGAGATTCAAGAGCAGGGACTGTCAGGAGTAGTATTAGCTTCACTCTCAAGGGAACTATGATGCTGAGGAAAAGTATCAATTGTAATGTCAAATAATCAGGGGCCCTTTCTGGGTAAGAATCAGAGTACAGACTATAGCTCTTCTCAGATCACACTGCATTGGAAGCACCAGAACTTTCAGAATTAGTTTTGAAAACAGTAGAGTGAAAAAAACCTGAAGCTTGAGAAAGTACTGCCAAAGTAAAATTTTTAGAAAGAGCAGATCAACAATTTGGCATGCAATTAAAAAAAAAAAAAACCTTAGAACAACAAATTTATTTATTTAAATTTTTAGTTTTATTTTTTTCCTCATGTTTACATGATTCCATGTTGTCTCCCTCTCTTTTTCCCTCCCACTTCCTGGAGTTGACAAGGAATTCCCACTGGCTCTATATGTATATACATATATCCATGTATATGACAAGGAATTTCCCACATGTATAAATGTATTGTCACTCAAAACCTGTTTCCATATTATTCACTTTCATAATAAAGTAATCTTTTAAAACCAAAACCCCAAAGCATGAACTTAAGAAATCAAAGTATGCCCTTCCATGGCTCTTGGGAAACCACAGGAACTAAATACCTTCTTAAATAAAGAGTCAAAGACCAAGTTTTCCACTGAGGTAGGCCATCTTTAATGCAGCCATCCTTTATTCACCTCTTTCTGATTATCTAAATAGCAACTAATTTCTCTGTGCCAGTACAGAATTCAGATCTAGTTCAGGCTGTTGGTCAGAAGACAAATCTGAGAGTTTTCTATCTTTTATGTGAACTTGAAAAAAAAATCAAAGTGTTTGAGGTAAGAGAGAAGCACATCACAGAATATGCCTCAAATACCAAACCCTCAGAGGAAACTTGAAAGACTCATGAGTATTTTCATCTATGTTTTGTTTTACAACAAAGTAGTGCTTTCTGTTCCTGGGACATTGAACTAGTTTATGTAGTTTATGGTATGTGCCTGTGTGTGTGTATATATATATATATATATATATATATATATATATATATATATATATATATATATACATATATTTACATATATACCTATAGTAAATAATATGCTCATTAATTATCCATATACTTACATATATATATTCATACTTATACATACACATACTTATAAAATACTTACATGCATGTGTGCAGCTATACCTGTGCATATGTATATTTGAATATAGAAGTCTATATATTCACCATATGCATTAACATGCAGTTGTATCTCCATTCTTATAATAGATATAGCAACATATTCACAGGCACGTGTGTATAGACATACATGCACATACACACATCCCAGTATAGTATATGTCTACATGATCTATCTATACTTGCAGATTCATTGTTGCAAAAAGTTCCCAGGAAGGAAGAATATCTATATTAGCACCTTCTTTGCAATTTATAGACTTAGAGAATTTTCTGGGGAACTAAGGATTTAAATATCTTGCCAGTTAAATGACTCATTCGATCAATAGATCGAATTGACTTTCTTGTCTCTGAGGCTAGCTGTTTAACCACTGTGCCATCTGACTCTCAATATAAGCAATGCACATGCATAGATATATGTATATACATATAGAGCAACACATTTATGTGCACACATGAATCTTTATCTTTAAATGTGTATACTACTTTTATGTTGGCATACATATCTAAAGTAACAACTCAAATACTCCCATGTGAAGCTTTTCCTGATTTCCACCTATCCTCCAAACTTTTCTCCCTCTGATTGCCTTGCATGTATTTTCTATTTTATTCCTATTTTTCATTTTATTCTATTTATTTTAATTTAAATTTTTATTTTATTATCATGATCTCCTTGTGAGCAAGACTATTTGGTTTTTGTCTTTGAATATCTCCAGTGTCCTGTAAAGATTAGGTGTTTACAAATGCTTCTTGATTGATACCTCTAATGTATATAGGTAAATATGTATAGTAATATGTGTTTATATATATATAATATATATATGTGCATGTACACAAACATGCACAGAAACCTGTATCTACAGATTTTTGCACATGATAACATTTAGGAAGTAAGATAAATATATCTATATTAATATAGGGGCATCTATATACATATATACCTATACATCTACATAGATTATACAAATGCCTATATACATTCACTTATGTGCACATATATACACTTGTATTGTATGGCAATATGTATGTGCCAATAGCATTCATATATGGTATGTATATATATATATGTATATATATATATAGTAATTGGAGTATAGGCATGGTCCACATATGTAGTCCACATGTGCCTACAGAATATACTTGATATAAATGTAACACAATATATGTGCATGTTTATTTGTACATATGAACCTTATAAGCATAAATATGCTATGTTTGTCTATAAATAACTTTAATATATTTTATACATGATGCTTAGATATATATTTAAAGATATAGATATATAAAGGCAAAATATGCATACTTGTATAATATAATATATAGTATTTTGTATATATGCGAGTGTATGGAGTATATGCTCACACATATATCCATTTAGAGTAGTAATTCTCTCTGCACTGCTATCTGTATTTTATCTTGAAATGTCAGTTCACCCTACTACATTCACACATATTCACTAGTAATACTTCATATTTATAGAAGAATCAGGTCCTCTCCAAAGTAATACTTTTAAAATGCTATAGGTATTAGGTCTGACTGGCTGGCATGGTACAGGGTTGGTCTTCAAAATATGTATGTACTGATCAAAGCTTTGAAGAATGGAGCTAATGAGACACAGAGAGCTGGGTTTTGGGTTTTTTTTTTTTTTATGCTACAGAAATCAAAACTATTCAGAGCCTAGAAGGGACTTGAGAGACTATTGCAGTCTCATTCCTGTGCAACACTCTCAGTCAGTGGCACATCTGGCCATATTCAATCTCTTGTGAAGTCCTGTCATTCTACCTCCAAAACATCCTTCACATATATCCACTTCTTGGCACTCCCATAGCCACCACTCTAGCTTATGACTTTATCAACTCTGACCAGGACATTTTCAGTAGACTCCTATTTACTCTCCTTGCTTCCAGTTTCTTCATCTACAAAATAGCCCGAGGCAACTGGCAGAATTGTATTGATATAGAGAAATAAGTAGGATCCCTATGCTTAAAGGACACCATAGTAAGAATGTGTTATAGCAATAATAGGTTTTGAGATGGACATATATGGGCTTATCCACAGTCACAGAGCAAGATCATTAGTCTTGTCATCATTCTAATCCAGATAACTATGCAATGTTTCTATTCATTCACAGCAAATCCAGAACCCCACAACATGCACCATCCTTGATCAAACATCAGTCTCTTTGCAAGTGCCTTTTCTGCTTTCATCTCTATGCAAGGGGAAGTTAGGTGAGAAAATGGATAGATCAAAGCAAAACCCTCTTATTTCTGGGAAAACCACTCAAATATAGTTCAAAGCATGAACCTTATGGATGGTGGATCTAGCTCTTACGGCACTCTAGGATTTAGAACTATAAAGTATCTTAGAGAGTATTCAACTCAATTCTCATTTTATAGATTAAATAAACCTTTTCCACATAGTAGCTTTCCAGATTCTTGAAGGTGGAAACCATGTCTACACTATGTTTTCTTCTCCATTCTAAAAATCCCTAAATCTTTCAAATATGTTTTATATAGCAAGGTTTGAATCCCTTTATTATTCTGATCATATTCTGGCTTCTCAGTGTTTTTCCTAATATAAATCCCTTAAAACTGGTCTCTTCACTGTACTTCATGATCTAACTATGCCAGAGCTTATTGGGATTCTCATCTTCCTTGTTCTGAACACCATGCCTCTTACTGTGGCCTTTCCAAAAAAACAAAAACAAAAGAACCCCAAATCCAACAACAACCACAAAAAGACAAACCTTACTTCACATTATTTGAGAAGCAACATGCTTATAGTGGACAGAAGACTGGCTATCAACTCAAAGCTGACAATCAAGTCCCCTTTCTGCCATGCCCTTAGTCTTCTCTTAGCTTCTTTCCTCATCTAGGCCCTCACCATTTCTTATTTGTGCTATTGTAATAACTTCCTAATCATTATCCCTAGCTTCTGGACATTCCCTTTCCAACCTCTGAAATCTATCTTTCTCACAGTTGCCAAAATAAACAACTTGGCAAAAACCTGGCTCTGTCATTTCTCCTGACTTAAAAACTTTCAATGGTAACCTTTACCTACAGGATAAAATAAAATTCTTCAGGGTAGTTTAAGGCTTTAAGGCTGTCTAAGGCTTTCTGTAATCTGACTTACCTTTTTATTTCCTATTACTGCTTTTATCTACTACATTATAGCTAAACTGGGCTACTAGCAATTTCCTGAACTCTACATGCTATATCCCTCTTCCAGAGATTTTCAGAAGTCTTCCCTCATGCATAGAATAGGCTCATCTTTACTTCAGAGACTTCCTCTCTTCTTTCAAGAATTAGTCTAGATACCACTTCCTCTAGGAGACCCTCTTTTATCTACAAGCTGTTCACGTTTTCTTTGTCCTAAATTATTTTGTCTTTACTTTAATCTACCTACCTACCTGTCTATCTATCTGTCTCTATGTATTTATGTATGTATGTATGTATGTATGTATGTATGTATCTATCTATCTATCGGCTTTCAAGTAGAATATCAGATCTTTGAGGGCAAGGGTAATTACATTTTAATGTATTTAGTACCTAGCACACAATGTCTTGCACTTAGAAAATGATTACTTAACATTTATTGAATTGAAGACAAGGAAAGACTATTTATATTTGGTGTGGAATCATTAAATGTAAGATATTTAAAGGTCCTTAAAGGTCTTGCCCAATTCTATTATTTGCAGATAGAGACCGAGATCTAGAGAAGGAAAAGGTATTAACTAAGGCCACACAGCTATTTGTTATACATTACTGATTTCAACATAGAAATAAAATGCTGTTAACAATGAAGGGAGTTTTGGACAATTTCTTAAAATTTTTGTGGCCCTGGAGGGAATTAGGACCAAACTAGTCTTGAAAAGGCAAGTCATTTAACTCAGTCTCGCAAAAACATTTAAAAATACAAAATAAATTGTATCAGCAAAAGTTTTCAGGATTTAAGTATTCTTCAGTCCTTTTTCTCTTTACTTTGTCCCTTTTCTTTGTCCTTTTTCCCTTTGTCCCTTGCCCTAGTCAAAGCAGAAAGGGGACCAAGGTCTATATGCTATGAAGTCTTAAGCCATGATGCAAGAGACCATCACCAGAGGACAATACAGTGTACTTGTCTATCCTGTCACTTCCTTAGTCTGCTCTGTTGGAGCAGTGCCTTAGACTTTTAGATGTATGGAGTATACTTCAGACCAGCTTCATCAAGGTCAAGGCCTGTGCCCTCCTCAATATTTATAGATATGTCTGGAAGTTCTACCATTCTTATGGTTCATGCCCAAGACTGGTCAAGGAGCACTAATGGAAGTCTGGGTCTATAACATCAATCTAATCTTGACTGAACCATTAGCCCTTCAGAGAATTAGAATAAAGAAGATGATGGCTCTTTTACCATTTTAAAGTTTTACAAAATACTTTTCTCCCTGGAACTGTGAGAGGTAGTCATATTATGCTTGTAAGTAAGGGGTAGAGAACCTGGATTCAAAATGTGTCACTGTTTACAAACTGTGAAATCCTATGCATGACACTTATCCTTTTCTGGACCTTGGGTTCCTCAACTTTAAAATAAGTAGGTGAGAGCAGAAGGCCTCCAACCCCCTTCCAGATCGAAATTCATAATTCTGTGGTCCTTTTATAATTGACAAAACATGAAGATGTTAAGATTTACCTGAATAGATAAAAAATGACAGAACTGATACTCACATCTAGGTCTCTTGAATAGTCCTGGACTTGAAATCAGGAATACCTTGGTTCAAATCCTGCCTCAGATACTTACTGATACTTAGATACTTGATCAATGTGACCTTGGTCAAGTTTTTGTGCATCATTTTCCTCATCTGTAATATAAGGGATATGGATTCTTCCACTTTATAATGCTATGATTCTATCATCCTGTTAGCCCATCACCTTTTCCTTTATACTATGCTTCCTCTTTGAAAAGATGACTTCATATTTCCAAATGGCTCCAGTGGTATTTAAATGTTCTTACTTTCTGGGCCAACTTATACCTACTGAAGACCATTATACTTTGCCTAGAAGCTGAAAGGAAAGCTAAAAAAAGGCACATTTGTCTATAATGGGAATGGATATTTACAAAAACATGTAGGCTTTATTAAAGCCATGTTTCAAATTTCCCCATCCTTCTCTGTTAGAAACCATTAAGTATACAACCCTTAAACAACTGCCAATGAGGACAGGATGGCAATGGCTATGGTTATTATCATCTGGGCACTTTGTGAAATTAAATAGTGCCATATTGTAATTTTATTGAACAATTTTATGTTAGACAGTGAGTGAAGGGTGAAGATTTCTGGACTCCCTTTCAATGGATAATGAGATATGAATTCCTGATAAGATCTCAGAATCTCAGGGAATAATATCAAATGTGCTAATCATCTTTTAAACAGGGGGATCCCTTAAGCCATTAAATTTTAATCAGAACAAGTTAAACTGTTACTTTTCAGGACAGAGATCCCTTTTATGGCAATGGCCAAAAATGATATATCTATTTTTATTTTATTTGAATTGGACTACATTTTTTCTAGAACCAGAAGACCTAAATTTAGATTCCACCTCTTATAGTGTATTATTTATGTGACTAAGCAATTCATTTCCCTTTTTTAGGGGTCAATCACCATTGCCTGATCTATAAAGTGAAGAGACCAGATTAGATGGTGTCTGAGGTCCCTTCAGGTTCTCAGTATGTGATCCTTGATTTGTAAAATGACAATTAGACTAGATTGTCTTTCTTACAGCTTAAGAATTATGATCCCAAGACTGGTTTTGCATTGGAGCCGCAAGATCTTCTGTTTTGACTGTGTGTGAATAAATAATGCTTTTCAAACAAAAGGATACAAATTTTACTCCTCTTCCTCACATTATTTTTGCATGAAATGGGATTTTGTGTTTTGGACATTATAAAGATAAAATCTTAATCTCAAGTAATAGGTTAAAAAATGATGAATAGGAATGACCCAGTTCAGACCCACACCCAATATAGTATCACAAAGTACTTGTTTATTGTTGCATAGTGTCTTAAAAAAAGATAAATGGGAGGTAGTTTTGTGCCCTGAGGGAAGCTTTGGACCTTTGGTATAGAGGGGGAAAGAGAGGTTCAGGGGAGACAGCAGATGTAATGGGTTGGCTCAGAGAGAGGAGAGGAGGTTTGAAGATTTTCCCCCTTCTGCCTTCCTCCCTTTGCTAAAGCTGCTTTCCCCAATTTTCTCTTGTACCTCTTGTTCCCCCTCCACTACTTGAGACCAAAGGGTCTCCCCTTGATCTGTTCACTCACATTCAGCATGGAGAACAGATGACTTTTAATATTAACTCAATCAGATAATACAAAAGGAATAACGGGCAGGGAGGAATAGGAAAAGGAAAGTGGGGAGAAGGGGTCCCTGTCTCTAAACCCTTTTCCCTCCCTCCTCCAGTTTGGGGGAAACTCAGGCCTTGGCAGTCTGAGCCCCCTGAGAGAAAGTCAGATTGACTCACCCCTGGGCAACAGGAGCTGAGGTAAAGTCTGCTCAGGTTTCTCTTCAGAAAGTCCCTTCAGTTGGGAAGTGTAGGGGGGAAAGATTTCCAGTCACCAGCAGGAAAAGTGGGGAACCTTCAGGAGAAAGTCTTTTCCCCACCTTCTCTCTTTGGCTTCTCAAAACCAAGATATACCCCCTCCCTCCTCTCCTCACCAGAATCTTCTCCTCCCTCCAATTCCGAATCCACTCCTGGGGCCCCTCCCCTGTTGAGGTGATCAATTTCACATACTCTTCATTCTGGCACTTCTTCACTAGTGCCAACCTCTATCACAAATCTTCCATTTCCTGTTATTTGTGTGGTGCCACCCTGGTCCATGCCAATTAATTATCTTCTATGTCTATTCTAATCTATCTATGCTACTTATTGTTCCCATCTAACCTCCCCCCTCCCAAAATAATAAATCTTATGCTAATCTGTCTATTGACTAATGTAAGTTCTTATCTTATGCTAAGATTGAGCTGTGGGAAGAGGGTTAGTAGTATATGCCAACAAAAATTTTCACACTATAACAATTTCTTAATACAAAAGTCATTCCTATTGCAATCAATATAAAATTTAAATATTAAATAAAATTGAACTATCTTATGCCTTATATAATGCTAATTCCAATGTAAAAATTCATAACATTTATATGTATATATTAACTTATATCTAAATATCTAAATGAAATCTGTTTAATTCTGTCCCTACGTTACCTCTCTAGTTACAATATTCCTTTTTCCACCCTAAACTACTCTGTCCCTGTCTATTAATGGTTAGTATTTTAACTCTCCTTCCCATCGATATTACTAAAGTAGATCATTGTTATGCTATATATACATATATATGTATATACATATGACTGCTATTTTTACACATTGACATATGTCACATGTTATTTAAATACATATATACATATATATCTTCAGGTAGTAGAGATTTATTTACAGATATATAAATCATGGGCTGTCCTTATTTACAGTGCAGTCCCTAATGTCGATGTGAAATTTGTTCATGTTCTAAATATGTCGTGGTGGATGCATATTTATTCAAATGTATATGTGGATGTACTTCCCTATATGTGAAGTTAATATGATCAGTGATTACTCTTATGTGACCCATTTTTCTGAAGTTCATTCCCCATAATGTCTTTGATTCAAAGTTCTTTCCAGTTGTCCATGTATCTTTCATTCTTTGGTGTTGCTTGAAGTTTGTCACAGGTTCAGGGTGCCTTCTCCTTTACAGGATACATACTTACCTGTCATCTAACATTGAAAGATGATCTCAGGTATTCAGAACTAAAGGATCATGCATGCATGTAAGATTAACATGTGTGTGCATGTAAGAGTGAATATATTCATGCATGTGAGTGAAACTTTATACTGACTGTCTTAGAAAAAGATAAATGGGGGGGGTAGTTTTGTGCCCTGAGGGAAGCTTTGGACCTCTGGTATGGAAGGGGAAAGAGAGGAGAACCTCCCCTCATAGTGGGGTTCAGGGGAGACAGCAGATGTAATGGGTTGGCTCAGAGAGAGGAGAGGGGTTTTGAAGATTTTCCCCCTTCTACTTTCCCCCCTTCGCTAAAGCTACTCTCCCCAATTTGCTCTTGTCCCTCTTGTTCCCCCTCCACTACTTGAGACCAAAGGGTCTCCCCTTGATCCTTTCACTCACACTCAGCATGGAGAACAGATGACTTTTAATATTAACTCAATCAGATAATACAAAAAGAATAACGAGCAGGGAGGAATGGGAAAAGGAAAGTGGGGAGAAGGGGTCCCTGTCTCTATCTAAACCCCTTTCCTCCATCCTCAAGTTTGGGGGGAACTCAGGCCTTGGCAGTCTGAGCCCCCTGAGAGAAAGTCAGGTTGACTCACCCCTGGGCAACAGGAGCTAAGGTAAAGTCTGCTCAGGTTTCTCTTCAGAAAGTCCCTTCAATTGGGAAGATTTCCAGTCACCAGCAGGAAAAGTGGGTAACCCTCAGGAGAAAGTCCTTTTCCCACCTTCTCTCTTTAGCTTCTCAAAACCAAGATATACCCCCTCCCGCCTCTCCTCACCAGAATATTCTCCTCCTTCCAATTCCGAATCCACTCCTGGGGTCCCTCCCCCATTGAGGTGAACAATTTCACATACTCTTCATTTCTGGCACTTTTCCATTAGTGCCAGCCTCTATCACAATAGTACCAGGGACGTGAGCCTAGGGAAGCATTAGAAAACTGAGGAGAACTAAAATGAACATAGACCAAGATAATTTTTTGTAGTCTGTATCTCAGATTTCATGAGTGAGGAAATTCCTTTCACAATGTACAAAATATAGGTAATATCTATTCTGCAACTAAAAAGTTACCAAGAGTTTTGAGAGGTTAAATGACTTACAGTCATTGACCTAGAATTTGGTAGTGGCTGAACTGAAATCTGGGTTTTCTTGATATGGAGGCAAGTCATACTATGCCATGCCATCTCTACAAAATTCATAATCAGATTTAATTTATAATCGATTCCTTTCTATAGCTTTAGCTTTACAGTTTCTAGTTTTTCCTTTAAAAAAGCCTCCAGAAGTTGGTGGCTTAGGAGCAGAAATAGTTCAGACCTCTGAAAACCCTTCCTTACCGATGACAAAACAAATGCTACTAGGGGACTGAAAATCAAACCTGACAACAAGACAGAGTTGGGAAACCCTCCTACTGGACTCAATTCAAAAGGTATGCCCCCCTCCCCAAAGCCAGAATACAAGAACACTCGTGTTTAAGGGGAAGGCAGAAGGAAGGTCCGAGGACATATCTTCCCACATCCTACCAAGAGGCTGTAACCTATGGGCGGGCAAAGGTGCTGGTCTAGAGGATGTACCTTGTGGGCAGGGATGTGCCAGGCTCAGAACATCGAACACAGATGACAGGGAAGCAGCCCGAGAGAGATTGAAGAGCTGGCAGCCTAGACGGCTGAGACCTTCCCTTTGGCTCCTGCCATACAGCAGGTTTCAGCCTCAGTGCACATCAAGCCAAACCCAGCTGAATGTAATCACATCAAAAGTCTTCAGAGCTCAGGGAAGCCAGGACCCCTCCACACCTAGAGTGCTAAGCCTCCAGCAGCAGCAGAAATTTCTGGACAGGCAAAGGCACTGGTCTAGAGGTTGTACCTTGCGGGCAGGGCTGTGCCAGGCTTAGAGCTTTGAACACAGGTGGCGGGGAAGCAGCTGAAAAGAGATCATCGAAGAGCTGGAAGCCTAGGTGGCTTAGACCTTCCATTTGGGTCCAGCCTTCCAGGAGGTTTTTGCCTCAGAGGATATCCAGCCCAACCCAGCTGAACTTAGTCCCATCAAATGTCTTCAGACCTCAGGGAAGCCCAAGCTACAACACTTTCCCTCACTAACTGCTGGACTTTAATCCAATCAAAAGCCTCCAGAGGACAGGGAAGCACTTCCCCCAAAGACTGCACTGAGAGATCTGACAAAGCTCTAAGAGGGTACACTGACAGAAAGCCCCCAAACCAAAAAAATGAGAGGAGCAAGAACACAGACAAATAAGGGGAGCAAAGAAGGGGTAAATATGAGCAAACAACAGAAAAAGAAGAACGAAATTACAATAGACAGATTCTATTCAGCAAAAGGAACAGAGGGGGAGAAATCCCAGCGAATTTCATACAGGCTGTGAAAGAACTCAAAACACAAATAAGAGAGACTGAAGACAACTGGGAAAAGAATTTAAAAACTAAGATAAGTCATCTGGAAACAGAGGCACTTGAACTAAAATGAGAAAATAGTGTCTTAAAAGCCAAAATCAACCAGCTGGAAAATGAGGCAAAGGAGATAAAAGATGAGGCAAAGAAGATGAAAAATGAGACAAAGGTGATGAAAGATGAAGTAAAGAGGATAAAAGATGACCTCCAGAAAAAAATCAGACCAGAAGGGAAAGGATGACCAAAAATCCAGGGATGAGATCCAGTCATTAAGAACCAGAATACAACAACTGGGATCAAGTGACCTCACACGGCAGCAGGACACTATAAACAAAACCAAAAGAATGAAAAAATTGAGGAAAATATGAAGCATCTCACTCACAAAACAGAGGATTTAGAAAATCATTCGAAGAGGGACAATTTAAGAATCATTGGTCTACAAGGGGGCCATCACAAAAGAAAAAGCCAGGATATAATACTAAAGAAAATTATTCAAATTAAAACTTCCCCGATATCCTAGAACAAGATGGAAAAGTGGAGATTGAAAGAATCCACAGATCACCTCCTGTACTTTATCCCCAACTGACAACACCCAGGAATATTATGGCCAAATTCAAGAACTCTCAGACCAAAGAAAAGATATTACAAGCTGCCAAGAAGAAGTTATTTCACATACCATGGAACCACAGTGAGGATAATACAGGATCTGGCTGCATCCACACTGAAGGACTGAAAGGCATGGAATATGATATTCCAGAAAGCAAGGGAACTAGGTCTAAAACCATGAATCAACTACCCAGCAAAACTGACTATATTCTTACAGAGGAAAGAATGGTCATTTAGCAAAATAGAAGAATTCCAAGAATTTGTGAAGAAAAGACCAGACCTGAACAGAAAATTTGATGTCCAAGTACAGAACTCAAGAGAATCATCAGAAAGTAATTTAAAAAGAGGGAAAAAAGAAAAACAAAACTAAACAGCAAGTACAACAAATTTTTTTAAGAGACTCAATAAGTTAAAATGATATGTATCCCTATAAGAAAAGAGGTCATTGGTAATTCTTAAAAACTGTTGTTTTGCCTGGGCAGCTAGAAGAATTACATTTAGAGGGAAAAGTGACAAAATATATAGGGTGAAAGGACAAGATATAAATAAGTATATAGATATATGTATGCATAAATACATATACATGTGTGTATATATATTTTCATATATATACACACACAACTAGAGATAAAAAAGAGATGAATACTACAAGAAATGGGAAAAGAAACAAATGGGGGTAAATTTATGTCACAAAGAAGCTCGTGATGGAAGAAGGAGAACATCAATAAACTAGAAGGGTAAAGAGGTTGGAGATAGGAAATACTCAACTCATAGGTGCTTTGAAATTGACCCAAAGAGGGAAGAACAATCCAATCCATTTGGGGCAGAGAATAGATTTGTGCCTGATAAGGAAGTAGAAGTGTAACAAGCAGACTGGTGGGGAGAAAAGCAGTACAAGGAAGGGAGAGGGCGGGGGGTTAATTTTAGAAAGATTACAGGGAAAATAAGGTGGGGAATAAGAAGGGAGAGGGGCAGAAAGGTAAGTAAAATAAGGGTGGGAACTAGGGGGACTGAGCTAAATCAATTGTACCAAAAATCAAGCCATTCTCCAATTGAAAAATGGGAAAGGGATATGAACAGTCAGTTTTCAGGCAAAGAAATCAAAACTATTAATAAGCACATGGAAAAGTACTCTAAATCTCTTATAATCTGAGAGATGCAAATCAAAACAACTCTGAGGTATCACCTCACACCTAACAGATTGGCTAACATGACAGGAAAGAAAAGTAATGAATCCTTGAGTGGATGAGGCAAAGTTGGGACACTAATTCATTTCTGGTGGAGTTGTGAATTGATCCAACCATTCTGGAGGGCAATTTGGAACTATGCCCAAAGAGCGACAAAAGAGTGTCTGCCCTTTGATCCCGCCATAGCACTGCTGTGTTTGTACCCCAAAGAGATAATAAGGAAAAAGACATGTACAAAAATATTCATAGCTGCATTCTTTGTGGTGGAAAAAATATTGGAAAATGAGGTGATGCCCTTCAATTGGGGTATGGCTGAAGAAATTTTGGTATATGTTGGTGATGGAATACTATTGTGCTCAAAGGAATAATAAAATGGAGGAATTCTATGAGGACTGGAACAACCTCCAGGAATTGATGCAGAGTGGGAGGAGCAGAACCAGGAATACATTTTACAGAGAGACTGATACACTGTGGTATAACTGAATGTAATGGATGTATTAGTGGCAATGCAATGACTCTGAACAACTTGGAGGACCCTATGAGAAAACCACTATCTACATTCAGAGGAAACATTGTGGGAGTAAAAACACAGAAGAAAAACAATTGCTTGAATACATGGGTTGAAGGGATATTGTTGGGCATGTAGACTCTAAATGAACATCCTAGTGTAAACAACAAAATGGAAATAGATTCCGAACAAGAACACAAGTAATCCCCAATGAAATTGCATGTTGGCTGCGGTAAGCATGGGTGGAGTGAGGGAAATAATGTGATTATTGTAACCAAGGAATTATGTGCAAAATTCACTAAATAAACTTATTCAAATGGAAAAAAATTTAAAATAATAAAAAAATTAAAAAGCTTCCAAAGTTATTCTAGTATTTTCCCAAAATACAGTAAGAACCCAACCTTCAGATTTTTAATCTAGTAATTTTATAACAGATTAATTCAAACAATGACTAATGAATGGCATCGTTTATAGTCCACTTTAGTTACTTAATGTATGAGTCAAGACAGCCAGGCAATGAACCCAGAACTATTTACTTCAGACAATTATCTTTAGTAGTACTTTGGTTTTAAATAAAATACTCTTATGTTAATGTTCTCTTTGAATGTTCCCCACAGACCCAAGTAGGGTGGAGGGCAGTAAATAAAGAGGAAAAACGAAAGGAAAGAGAAATTGTTGATTAGCATTTGAACCTTGTTTATTTTCTGTAGCTCTCTCTTGAAGGATATTTTTCATGAGTAAGAATCAAATGATGTTCCCCCCATTACTTTGTAATAAAGCATCCCTTTTCCTCCTATATTCTTAAAGACCTCATAACTTTACCAAGTGTTTATAATTTTTTTTTTAGTTCAAGCCTTTGGTTTCTGCCATTAGCTGATATGATAATTGAGTAATCATTACTAGGGGTTTGAAGAAAGGGCTTTATCTCAATTTCCTTTTCGGCTTATTAAGGACGTTTGATTAAATTGTCTTGAATTGAAATCCTTGTTCAAATGATAGGAATATATTAGAACTTAGAGGAACTCAGTTACTCTCCAACACCCTCCCCCCTTAAGGATATAAAAATGTACTAGGAGTAACAACAATAAGGAAAACAAAAGAGAAACATCTAGAAGGTCTTCCATATAAGTCATGGACTGCACAAAAAAAGTTACCAGAATTATGAAGAGGTTTTGGGCACAGTCAAATCAGAGTTGTGGGATGAAATAGCACAAGTACTATCAACTATAGATATGGACTGCTGAGTAGTTCAATGGATAGAGAGCCAGAATTAGAGATGAGAGGTCCTAGTTTCAACTCTGGCTTCAGATACTTCCTGGCTGTGTGATTCTGGGTAAGTAATTTAACCCCATTTGCCTAACCATTGCCCTTCTGTTTTAGAGTTGTTACTGAGGAAGAAACCAAGGATGAAAAATAAAACCCAATAAAACTTAATTGGGAAGGGCTGCTAAATGGCTCAGTGGATAGAGCATCAATTAGGTCTGGAGTCAGTAGAACCTGGCTTTAAATCTGACCTTAGATACTTCCTAGCTGTATGACCCTGGGCACATCACTTAACCCCCATTGCCTAGCCCTTACCACTCTTCTTTCTTAGAACCAAGTATACACAGTTCTGATTATAAGGCAAAAGGTAAGGGTTTTTATGAAACCAAAACCAAAACCTAATATAACAAATGTTAGAAATAAGTAGTGTGTTGTCTTTCAAAACTTTAGATACTAGGACATAGTTTCAAGGGTGTAGTATTCTAGTCAGTACTGTTTCAATGGGGAAGAACAGAAATTTTTAACTGGACCAAAGTGTTCAGAATTATTCATAACTTTCTTTATGAGTCTAGAGATGACCTGGAAAGAAACAGGGATGGGGCACATAAATGATAGAATTGATCCTGATCTTCTGGAACTCTCTACCCTTGAGCAAGGTTCCCCAATATTTGTGATATAATTGGAAAAACACTAGACTTGAAAACTGAAACCTTGGTTTAGAGTTATCAAGTAGGGATGTGATTTTGTACAAAGCATTTCTCTCTTTAAATTCCAGCTTTTAAAATATATGAAACAGGAATGCAAATCCCTATTTCTCTACCTCAGAAGACATATAATACAATGTAATTATTTTGTAAACTATGAAGTAGTCTTAATGTATATTTTTAATGAATAATGATATTAGCAGTATGCTTCACACTGAATTAAAAGAAGGAGCAATGATTAGGAGGGGCTGGTATGAAAAGGATTCCTGTCTAGAATCTTGGATCTGGAAGCAACTTCAGAGGATCATATCAAAAAAAAAAAAAAAAACTAGACTCCATAAGTTATCTTCTCTACAATGTCCATAACAAAGGTTTATTCAGGTTTTGCTTGAAGACCATGAATGTTGGAAAACTCTCTGCCTTATTTGAGCATTTCCATACTAAAAGGAGGCAAAAATACTCCCACCAAAGTGGAAACTCATCATTCCTCCCCTACTCCACCTAGGGCTCCAGAGTCAGAGTCATGGGGCAACATCTAGGTTCTTGAGATGCTGGCTGAAGACACTACAGACTTACCCCTGAGAGCAGTGAAACTTCAGACCCCAGGAAGCTGAGGAACATGGAGCTGGGGCTCAGAGACAGGTCAGGGCTGCACGCAGCAGACACAACCTCTATGGAGATTTGAAAAATAGCCTCAGGGAAAAAACCTCTCCATACAAAGATTGCCCAGCTTCCTCACTCAGACTTCTGAACATGAAGGAACAAAACAATGGCCACCAACACCCAAGAACTACAATCACAACTAACAAATAAAAGAAGAAAAAACCTTGACCCAAGATAATTCTTATGCAGAAAAACTCAAGACTACAGAGGAGATAGCAGAAGACAACAAACAAGTAAACACATCCAAATCTTCCCCCAAAATGGAAAATGGTCACAAGCTCTGGAGGAGCTCAGATCTGAGGTTATGAATCAAATTAGAAAGATAGAAGAAACTTGGCAAGAAAAGTAGGAAATAGCTTAAAAAGAAAATAACAGTTTAAAAAACAGAAACTTCACCTTGGAAAAAGAAGCACAGAAATCAAATGAAATGATAAGCAAATTGGAGATGAGCATTAAACAGCTGGAAGTCATGAAAAGCAGAATAGATCAAAACGAAAAGGAAAATCAAAAGATCATAGATGAAAACCTGTATTTACAGACCAGAATTGGGCCAGTAGAAGCTAATGATCTCACAAGACAGCAAGAATTAATAAAGCAAAGTCAAAAGAATGACAAATTAGAAGGAAACATGAAATATCTTATTCATAAGATGGTCGACATTGAAAACAGGTTCAAGAGAAACAATTTGAGAATCAAAGGCTGACCTGAATACCTGGAAATAAACAGAAACCTTGACATCATACTACAAGAAATTATCCAAGAAAACTGCCTTGATATTCTTCAACAAGAGGGCAAAATAGACATTATTGAAAGAGTCCATAGACTTCCAGGTAAAAATGGTGACAGAATAGACACAGGAATCTACCTTTCCTCAGTGCCCACCAATATAGACTATCTCAAAAGGCCAAAAAAACGGAATTCATATGAATGAAAGGACTCCACAGTAGGGCGCAGCATTGAAGGAACATGGGATTTGGGCATTTCCACATTATAAGGGGGTGAAATAGCTTCCACCAAAATGTGAGTTGATCTACCCTCCCCCAAACCACCTATGGATCCAGTGCTCTAGACTCAGAGCCAGCACACGCCAGAATCAGTGAGCAAATGAGGGGCACTTCTAGGTACTTGGCAGCTGAATAAGACCACCAAATACCTACCCTTGAGAGAAGCTAGACTTGAGACCCCAACAGGCAGAAGAGCACAGACCTTGGGGGTGGAGATAGTGCAGAGAAGACCTGAAAATAGTATAAGCTGTGGAGACTTAAGAGGTGGCCTCAGGCAAAAACCATGCCCCTTAGCTAGAAACAGAGAGCTTGCCCTTCTCAATATGATTCTTGACTAGAAATGGAAGGAAAAACTAGCTTAACAATGGCAAACAATGGCAGGAAAATACAATTTCCAACCACCAATAAGATCAAGAATAAGGTTTTGACATGAATAAATTTTATGGAGAAAAACATCAGACTACAGAGAAAACAGCAGAGGGCAATGAACAATTAAATACATTCAAATCTTCCCCCAAACCCAGGAAATTGTCACAAACTCTTGAAGAATTTAAATCTGAGATTTTGAGAAAAATGGAGGAGATTTGGCAAGAAAAGTTGGAAATAATTCAAAAAGAAAATAACAGTCTAAAAGACAGAAGCTTCCAATTGGACAAAGAAGCCCAGAATCAAATGAAATGATAAATAAATTGGAGGACACAGTTGAACAGCTGGAAGCCATGAAAAGCAGGATAAACCAAACCAAAAAGGGAAATCAAAAGATTATAGCGAAAAACCAAAAGATTATGGGGAAAAACACGTCTTTAAAGACCAGAATTGGGCAGTTTGAAGCCAATTATCTCACAAAACAGCAAGAATTAATAAACCAAAGTGAAAAGACTGAAAAAATAGAAGGAAACATGAAATATCTCACTGAAAAGATAACTGATCCAGAAAACCGGTCTCAAAGAGACAATTTGAGAATCACTGGTCTACCTGAAAACCCAGAAATAAACAGAAATCTTGACATCATACTACAAGAAATTATTCAAGAAAACTGCCCTGATATTCTTGAACAAGAGGACAAAATAGACATTGAAAGAGTTCATAGAGCACTCTCTACACTAAATCCTCAAAAGACAACCCCCAGGAATGTAATTGCCAAACTCAAGAGCTTCCAAACTAAGGAGAAAATTGTATAAGAAGTCAGAAAGAGACAATTCAGATATCAAGAAATGGCAATCAGGATTACACAAGCTTCCACACTAAAAGACCTCAAGACTTAGAATAAAATACTCAGGCAAGAGAATTGGGTCTTCAACCAAGGATCACCTACCCATTAAAACTGGCTATATACTTCCAGGGGAAAGTAGGGTCATTCAACAAAATAGAAGATTTACAAGTATTTGTAAAGAAAAGACCAGAACTAAACCAAAAGTTTGATATACAAACATAAAAATCAAGCAAAATATAAACAGGTATATAAGAAAGAGAGGGGAAAGAAAAATGTTTTTATTTAAATTCTCTTCTTTAAGGGCTTCAATTAGATCAAAATGTTGATATTAATATATGGAAAATGTTATTTGTAATTCTCAAAAATCGTATTCACTATCATAGTAATTAAAAGAATCATTAATAGGTAGAGATTTGGGTAATAAGTGGTCTGAGATGATATGTTTAAAAAAAGCAAAAGGGGAGAGGGGAATAGAAGATGGTACCAAGAGAAACTTGAAGGAATAAGATATATAGGACAATCTATATCACACAAAGAGGTAGGTGGGATGGGGAGGGGAAGAATACTATTATAAGAAGGAGAGAAAGAGAGTGCTAATAATAATTAATAATTAATAATAAATCTTACTCTCAATGGAATCAGTTCCAAGAGGGAAGATCAACTAAATCCATTGAGGTTTCAATTTTGTCTTACACTACAGGGAAAATGAGAAGGGAAAAACTTAGGGGGGGAGTAGGATGGGGAGTACAAAAAGGGAGGAAAAGAGAGGGGGGAGAAAGAAGAAAGGGCAGAACTAGAAGAGAATATCAAAATGTTGGGGAATACAGAGGTGTTAATCATAACTCCTCATGTGAATAGGATGAATGCATCCATAAAACAAAAGCAAATAGCAGATTGGATTAGAAACCAAAAAGCTACCATATGTTGTCTACAAGAAACACAGATGAGGCAGGTAGACACACACAGGATGAGAGTCAGAGGCTGAAGCAAAATCTATTGAGCTTCAAATGTGAAAAAGAAGGCAAGACTTGCAATTGTGAAATCTAACAAAGCCAAAGTAAAATTAAATCTGATTAAAAGAGATAGGGAAGGTAATTACATCCTGATAAAAGGCAGTATAGATGATGAGGAAATATTACTACTCAACATATAGGCACCAAATGGTATAGTATCCAAATTTCTAAAGGAAAAATGAGTGGAATTGAAGGAGGAAATATATAGTAAAACTATACTAGTTGGAGACCTGAACCTACCACTTTCAAATTTAGATAAATCAAACCAAAAATAAATAAGAAAGAGGTAAGATATGTGAATGAAATCTTAGAAAAAATAGAATTAATAGATATGTGGAGAAAAATAAATAGGGTCTAAAAGGAATACACCTGGTGTATTCACAAAGATTGATCAGGTACTAGGGCATAAAAACATGGGTAACAAGCTCAAAAGAGCAGAAAAAATAAATATAACCTTTTCAGATAATGCAATAAAAATAATAATTAGTAAGGGTATATGAAGAGGCAAATCAAAAATTAATTGAAAATTAAACATGATTCTCCAAAACCAATTAAAGAACAAATCATAGAAACAATAATTTCATTGAAGAGAATGAGAATGATGAGACATCTTTCCAAAATTTATGAGATGCAGCCAAAGCAGTACTCAGGAAGAAATTTATATCCTTGAGTTCATATATTAACAAATTAGGGAGGGTAGAGTGAATTGGGCAAGCAAATTAAAAAAATTTGAAAGGGAACAAATTAAAAATCCCCAGATGAAAATTAATTTGAAATCCTAAAAATTGAAGGAGAAATTAATAAAATTGAAAGTGAAAGAACTATTGGATTAATATATAATGAATAGACAGACTTCCGGGTTAACATGGCTGCAATCTAGATGCGAATTGCTTCCTTTCCCCTGCACCGAGCAAAATAGACTACCTCAAAAGAGCATAAAAATCACCTTTGGAAGAATGGAGGGACTCTCCAGTACCCCACAGAAACAAAGGTACATGGGGTTTGAACATTTCCACACTATAAGAAGGAGGAAAAGCTTGTACCAAAACATGAAATGAGCCGCCCTTCCCCTCCCCCACCTCCCCTACCAAACCAGAGTAGGGTATCAGAGCACTCACTGGGACAGTGAGTGAGTGAGGAACATCTCTGTATGGGGTTGGGGGGGAACACCAGGGCCCTTGGGATCTAAAGAATGCTAGGAAACAACCTCTCAGGGTGGTTTCACGGGAGAACCCTGCGCACAGGAGAGCACATAGGCGGTGGATCCCCTGCAAACTGGGAACAGGGAGGAGTCTCGAGAGTCTGTAAAAACTGCCTAAGGCCAAAGCATTGCCCCTCATTGTAGTGAGGGTGGGGCAAGCCAGGCTCCCTGGAAACTGACAGGGAATATCAGAGTTCCACCCCTCAGAACAGTTTTACAGTAGATTCCTGCACATGGGCGAGATGAGATCACAGAGCACAGGGGCAGGCATACTGAATACAGGGGCGGGTGCGCAGAATACTGGGGCCTGTGTGCTGAGCAAAGGGGCGGGTGCGCTAAGAAATCTTGGAGGCTGGGAAGAACTAGTCTGAGGCAATGTAAATTCACAGAAAACCCGTCCATATCACCCAGACCTCAGACCAAAAAGGAAAGGGGAATAAAACCACCAAAGAAATGACTCACACGGCCCAAAATCAAGCCTCCAAAAAGAAAGGGAAAAAAGTGACTATTGAAAAGGTTTATGGCGGGAGTACCCAAGGAAAAGAAGAGAAAGACGATGAAATCTAAACAAAATCAAAACATGCCTCCCAAAATGGAAATTATCCAGAAGCTCTGGAAGAACTCAAATTGGAGATTATCCAAAAGATGGAAACCTTCTGGAAAGAAAAATGGGAGAAAGAGATCAGCAGTCTGATAGAAAAGACTTCACAATTGGAGAAAGAGCTAGAAGCATCTAACAGAAGGGCAGACCAGGCTGAAAAGCAAAACCAGTCCCTAAAGACCAGAATTAAGCAACTGGAAGACAGTGAGCTTGCAAAACAGAAAGAATTAATAAAACAAAGCCAAAAAATTAATGAATTAGAAGAAAACATAAAATATCTCACTGACAAGGTGACAGACCAGGAAAACTGAGGAAGAAGAGACAACTTGAGAATAATTGGTCTGCCCTTGAAACCAGATATAAACAAAAACCTCCATGATATACTAGAGGAGATTATAGAAGAAAATTGTCCACACGTTCTGGAGCAAGGGGGCAAAAATAGAAATAGAAAGGGTTCATAGAACACCCTCTATAATAAATCCCCAAAAGACAACCCCCAGGAATGTAATTGCCAAATTCAAGAGCTTCCAAGCAAAGGGGAAAATCCTACAAGAAACCAAGAAGAGGAGCTTCAGATATAGAGGGGCTCCCATAAGGCTCACACATGACTTAGTGGCTAACATACTAAGAGAAAGCAAAGCATGGAACATGATATTTAGAAAGGCAAGAGAGCTGGGTCTCCAACCAAGAATCAACTACCCATCAAAACTGACTATATACTTCCAGGGGAAAGTAAGGGCATTCAACAAAATAGAAGATTTCCAAGTTTTTGCTAAGAAAAGACCAGAACTCAGTGGAAAATTTGATATCCAATCACAGAAAGCAAGAGAAACATGAAAAGGTAAATAGGAAAGAAAGGGAAAAGGAGAAAAATCTTACCTTTTTCTTTAAGTCAAACTCTCTTCTATAAGGACTACATTTACATCAAATTATATATATTAATATTTGGGGAAAATGTTTTGTGTAACTCTCATAAATTGTATGCATCATAAGAGTAGTTAGAAGAATCATGCATAGAGAAAGATTGGGGCATCAGGAACATTTGGTAAAAGGGGGCAAAGGAAAAAAAAGGGAGGGGGGATTGTCGATGCTAAGATTTCCTTCAAGAAATGGGGAAGGGGAACTAAATAGAATAATCGTTCACATACAAAGATACACATGGGAAGTGGAGGGGAAGAACTCTCGTATGAGGAGAGGAAGAGAGCGTGAAGTGGTATTACTTAAACCTTACTCTCAGTGAAATCAACTCTGAGAGGGAAGAACATCTAGATCCATTGGGATCCTGAATTCTATCTTATCCAACAGGGTAAAAGAGAAAGGAAAATTAAAAAGGTGGTGGGGGAAGGGAGTATAAAAACAGAGTGAAGGAGAGGAGGGAGGGGAAGGGAGCATTAAAAGGGAGGGGCTAGAAAGGGAAGCATATCAAGAGAGGGGAGTAGGGGGACTGATCTAAAGTAAATCACTGATTCAAATTGTTATAGCTAAAGAAGAAAGGTCAGAACTAGGGAAAGATATCAAAATGCCAGGGAATCCACAAGTGAAAATCATAACTTTGAACATGAAAGGGATGAACTCACCCATAAAACGTAGACAAATAGCAGATTGGATTAGAATCCAAAACCCTACCATATGTTGTCTTCAAGAAACACATATGAGGCGGGTTGATACTCACAAGGTTAGAATTAAAGGGTTGGAGTAAGACCTTTTGGGCATCAACTGACAGAAAGAAGGCAGGAGCTGCAATTATGATATCTGACAAAGCCAAAGCAAAATTAGACCTGATAAAAAGGGATAGGGAAGGTAAATATATTCTGTTAAAAGGGAGTATAGACAATGAGGAAATATCACTATTCAATATGTATGCACCAAATGTAATAGCATCCAAATTTCAAATGGAGGAACTAGGAGAATTGAAGGAGGAAATAGACAGTAAAACCATATTAGTGGGAGAATTGAACCAACCACTATCAAATTTAGATAAATCAAACCAAAAAATAAATAAGAAAGAGGTAAAAGAGGTGAATGAAATCTTATAAAAATTAGAGTTAATAGACATATGGAGAAAAATAAATAGGAACAAAAAGGAATACACCTTCTTTTCAGCACCACATGGCACATACACAAAAATAGATCATAAACTAGGTCACAGAAACATGGCATTCAAATGCAGAAAATCAGAAATAATAAATGCAACCTTTTCATATCATAAAGAAAAAAATATTGATCAGTAAGGGTACATGGAGAGCCAAATCAAAAATTAATTGGAAATTAAATAATATGATACACCAAAATGGGTTAGAGAAGAAATCATATAAACAATTCATAATTTCATTGAGGAAAATGACAATGGTGAGACATCCTTTCAAACCTTATGGGATGCAGCCAAAGCAGTACTTAGAGGAAAATTCTTATCCCTGTGTGCATATATTAACAAATTAGGGAGGGCAGAGATCAATGAATTGGAAATGCAAATCAAAAAACTTGAGAGAGAACAAATTAAAAACCCCCAGAAAAAACCAAACTAGAGATCCTAAAAATTAAGGGAGAAATTAATAAAATTGAAAGTGATAGAACTATTAAACTAATAAACAGGACTAGAAGCTGTTACTTTGATAAAACAGACAAAATAGACAAAGTACTGGTCAATCTAATTAAAAAAAGGAAAGAAGAAAGGCAAATTAATAGCATCAAAGAAGAAAAGGGGGACCTCACCTCCAATGAAGAGGAAATTAAGGCAATCATTAAAAACTACTTTGCCCAACTATATGGCAAATATACCAACCTAGGTGATATGGATGAATATTTACAAAAATATAAATTGCCCAGACTAACAGAAGAAGAAATAGATTTCTTAAATAATCCCATATTAGAAAAAGAAATCCAACAGGCCATCAAAGAACTTCCTAAGAAAAAATCCCCAGGGCCTGATGGATTCACAAGTAAATTCTATCAAACATTCAAAGAACAGCTAATCCCAATACTATACAAACTATTTGACATAATAAGCAAAGAGGAAGTTCTACCAAATTCCTTTTATGACACAAACATGGTACTGATTCCAAAGCCAGGCAGGCCAAAAACAGAGAAAGAAAATTATAGACAAATCTCCCTAATGAATATAGATGCAAAAGTCTTAAATAGGATACTAGCAAAAAGACTCCAGCAAGTGATCAGAAGAGTCATTCACCATGATCAAGTAGGATTTATACCAGAGACGCAGGGCTGGTTCAATATCAGGAAAACCTACCACATATTTGACCACATCAACAAGCAAACCAACAAAAATCACATGATTATTTCAATAGGTGCAGAAAAAAGCCTTTGATAAAATACAACACCCATTCCTATTAAAAACACTAGAAAGCATAGGAATAGAAGGGCCTTTCCTTAAAATAACAAACAGTATATATCTAAAACCATCAGCAAACATCAACTATAATGGAGATAAACTAGAAACCTTCCCAGTAAGATCAGTAGTGAAACAAGGATGCCCATTATCACCTCTATTATTTGATATTGTACTTGAAACACTAGCAGTAGCAATTAGAGAAGAAAAAGAAATTGAAGGCATTAAAATAGGGAAAGAGGAGACCAAATTTTCACTCTTTGCAGATGACATGATGGTCTACTTAAAGAATCCTAGAGATTCAACCAAAAAGCTAATCGAAATAATCAACAACTTTAGCAAATTTGCAAGATACAAAATAAACCAGCATAAGTCATCAGCATTTCTATACATTTCCATCACAGCTCAGCAGCAAGAACTAGAAAGAGAAATCCCATTCAAAATCACCTTAGACAAAATAAAATACTTAGGAATCTATCTCTTGAGACAAACACAGGAACTTGAACAACTGGAAAAACATTAACTGCGCATGGATAGGATGATTCAATATAATAAAAATGATCATCTTACCCAAACTTATTTATCTATTTATTGCCATACCCATTGAACTTCCAAAAAATATTTACTGATTTATAAAAATCCATAACAAAGTTCATTTGGAAGAATAAATGTTCAAGGATATCCAGTGAAATAATGAAAAAAAATACAAAGTAAGGTGGCCTTGCAGTCCCAGATCTCAGACTATATTATAAAGCAGCGGTCATCAAAATAATTTGGTACTGGCTAAGAGACAGAAAGGAGGATCAGTGGAATGGACTCAGGGTAAGTGACCTCAGCAAGACAGTATATGACAAACCCAAAGATCCCAGCTTTTGGGACAAAAATCCACTATTTCATAAAAACTACTGGGAAATTTGGAGGACAGTGTGGGAAAGATAAGGTTTAGATCAACACCTTTCACCTACACCAAGATAAATTCAAAATGGGTGAATGACTTGAACATAAATGTCAGACCTTTGGGAAGGGAAATATTTTAAAACCAAGTAAGACATAGAAAGAGTAACAAAATGTAAAATAAATAATTTTGGTTACATCAAATTAAAATGTTTTTGTACAAATAAAATCAATATAACCAAAAATAGAAGGGAAGCAACAAATTGGGAAACAATCTTCATAATAAAAACCTCCAACAAAGGTCTAATTACTCAAATTTATAAAGAGCTAAAACAATTGTACAAAAAATCAAGCCATTCTCCAATTGATAAATGGACAAGGGACATAAATAAGCCGTTTTCAGCCAAAGAAATTAAAACTATTAATAAACACATGAAAAAGTGTTCTAAATCTCTGATATTCAGAGAGATGCAAATCAAAACAACTCTGAGGTATCACCTCACCATCTAGCAGATTGGCTAACATGACAGCTATGGAAAGTAATGAATGCTGGAGGGGATGCAGCAAAGTAGGGACATTAATTCATTGCTGGTGGAGTTGTGAACTGATCCAACCATTCTGGTGGGCAATTTGGAACTATGCCCAAAAGGCAATAAAAGACTGTCTGCCCTTTGATCCAGCCATAGCACTGCTGTGTTTTTACCCCAAAGAGACAATAAGTAAAAAGACTTGCACAAGAATATTCATAGCTGCGCTCTTTGTGGTGGCCAAAAACTGGAAAATGAAGGGATGCCCTTCAATTGTGGAATGGCTGAACAAATTGTGGTATTTGTTTGTGATGAATACTATTGTGCTAAAAGGAATAATAAAGTGTAGGGATTCCATGAAGACTGGAATAACTTCCAGAAAGTGATGCAAAGTGAAAGGAGCAGAACCAGGAAAATATTGTACACAGAGACTGACACACTGTGGTACAATCGAATGTAATGGACTTCTCCATTATTGTCAATGCAATGTCCCTGAACAATCTGCAGGGATCTGGGAGAAAAAACACTATCTACAAGCAGAGGACAAACTGTAGAAGTAAAAACACCGAGGAAAACCAACTGCTAGACTACAGGAGTTGAGGGGATATGACTGAGGAGAGACTCTAAATGAACACTCTGGTGCAAAGACCAACTACATGGAAATGTGTTTGAATCAAGAACACTTGTGATACCCAGTGGAATTGCGCATTGTCTATGGGATAGGTGGGGGTGGGGGGAGAAAATGATCTTTGTCTCCAATGAATAATGCTCAGAAATGACCAAATAAAGTAATGTTATAAATATATATATGTATTTAATGAATAAAAGGAAAGAAGAAAATGGAATTAACAGTATCTAGTATGAAAAGGGAGACCTCACCTCTTATGATGAGGAAATTAAGACAATTATTAAAAACTATTTTGATCAGTTATGTGGCAATAAATACAGAAATCTAGGTGATATGGATGAATATTTATAAAAATATAAATTGTCTAGATTACCAGAAGAAATAATATACTTAAATAATTCCATATCAGAAAATGAAATTGGGCAAGACATCAAAGAATTCCCTAAGATAAAATACCCAGGGCCTGATGGATTCACAAGTGAATATATCAAACCTTCAAAGAACAACTAGTCCCAATATTGTACAAAGTATTAATATGATACTGACACCAAAGCCAGGCAGATCAAAAACAGAGGAAGAAAACTATAGACTAATCTCCCTAATGAACATAGATGCAAAAAATCTTTGAGTACTAGCAAAAGATTCCAGCAAGTGATCACAAGGGTTATTCACTATGATCATATGGAATTCATACCGGAAATGCAAGAATGGTTCAATATTAGGAAAACCATGCACATAATTGACAATATCAACAAGGAAACCAACAAAATACATAATTATCTGAAATAGATGTAGAAAAAGCCTTTGACACAATACAAAAATCATTCACATTGAAAACACTGGAAAGTATAGAAATAGAAGGGCCTTCTTAAAAAATAATAGAGTATATATTTAAAACCATCAGCAAGCATCCTCTGCATTGGGGACAAGTTAGAAGCCTTCCCAATAAGATCAGGAGTGAAACAAGAATGCCCATTATCACCTCTATTATTTAACATTCTACTAGAAACAATAGCAGTAGTAATTAGAGAAATTGAATGTATTAAAATAGGCAATGAGGAGATTAAGCTATCACTCTTTACAGATAATATTATGGTGTACTTAAACAATCCTAGATAATCCACTGAAAAGCTAGTGGAAATAATCAACATCTTTAGCAAAGTTGCAGTATACAAAATAAACCCACATAAATCATCAGCATTTCTATATATTTCCAACTCATCCTGGAAACAAGAGTTAGATAGAGAAATTCCATTTAAATCACTGTAGATTATATAAAATACTTAGGGATCTATCTGCCAAGACAAACAGGAATTTTATGAACACAAATACAAAACATTTTCTACACAATTAAAACTATATCTAAATAATTGGAAAAATGTTAGTTACTAATGGATAGCATGCCTAACATAATAATCCTAATAATTCTACCCAAAGTAATTTACTTATTTAGTTCCATACCTATCAAACTACCAAGAAACTTTTTTACTGAATTAGAAAAAAAACTATAACAAACTTCATTTGGAAGAACAGAAGATCAAGAATATCGAGGGAAATAATGATAAAAAATTTGAAGGATGGGGGCCCAGTAGTCCCCGATCTTAAACTACTTTAAAGCAATGATCATCAAAACTATATGGTCCTGGTTAAGAGACTGAAGGGAGGGTCAATGGAATAGATTTGGGATGAATAGCCTAACAAGACAGTGTATGATAAATTCAAAGAGCCCAGCTTTTGGGACAAAAATATTCACTCTTTGACACAAACTGCTGGGAAAATTGGAAAACAGTATGAGAAGTTAGGTTTAGATCAACATCTATACACAAAGATAAATTAAGAATGGGTGAATGACTTGAACATAAAGAAGGAAATTATAAGTAAATTAGGTGAACATAGAATACCTGTCAGATCTATGGGAAAGGAAAGATTTTTAAGACCAAGCAAGAGTTAGAAAATATTACATAATATAAAATAAATAATTTTGATTTTATTAAATTAAAAAGGTTTTGTACAAACAAAATCAATATAATCAAAATTAGAAGGGAAATAACAAATTGGAAAAAATCTTTTTTTAAATCCTCTGACATCTAGTTCCTCAAATTTATAAGGAGCTAAATCAATTGTACAAAACATCAAGCCATTCCCCAACTGATAAATGGCAGTTTTCAGATAAAGAAATCAAAACTATGAATAAGCATGTGAAAAGGTGTTCTAAATCTCTTAGAATTAGAGAAATACAAATCAAAACAACTCTGAGGTATCTCACAACTAGTAGATTTGCTAACATGACAGCAAAGGAAAATAATAAATGTTGGAGGGGATGTGGCAAAATTGGAGGATTGATGCATTACTGGTGTAGTTGTGAATTGATACAACCATTATGGATGGCAATTTGTAACTATGCCCAAAGGGCTTTAATAGACTGTGTGCTCTTTGATCCAGACATACCACTGCTACGTTTGTACCCCAAAGAGATAAGGATAAATACTTGAACAAAAATATTTATAGCTGTGCTCTTTGTGGTGGCAAAACCTGTACAATGAGGGGATGTCCTTTGATTGGGGAATGGCTGAACTAATTGTGCTATTTGTTGGTGATGGAATACTATTCCATTAAAATAAATAATGAACTGGAATAATTCCATTTGAACTGGAATGACCTCCAGGAATTGATGCAGAGTGAAAGGAGCAGAACCAGGAGCATTTTATACACAGAGACTGATACACTGTGTTATAATCGAATGTAATGGACTTCTCTACTAGCAGCAATGCAATGATCAAAGACAATTCTGAGGGACTTATGTGAAAGAACTCTATTCACATCCAGAGAAAGAACTGTGGGAGTAGAAACAGAAGAAAAACAACTGCTTGATCACATCAGTCAATGGGGATATGATTGGGGATATAGACTCTAAACGATCACCCTAATGCAAATATTAATAATATGGAAATAGGTCTTGATCAACCTGTAAAACCCAGTGGAATTGCTTGTTGGCTATGGGAGGGGGCTGGGAGAAGAGGAGAGAAATAGCATGAATCATATAACCGTGGGAAGAATATTCTAAATTAATTAATTAAATAAAAAAAAGAAAAAAGAAAACTCTCTGCAGTAACTCATTACATTAGGTAGCTCTGCTGGTTAGGGAATTGTTCCTTCTATTAAGCACAAATAAGCCTCCTCCTAACTTATACCCTTTTTTCTGCTACTTCTGCTCTCAGGGGCCCAAGCTGAGCAAGGCATATGGCATATATAAATGTTCCCATATGGCAACCCTTTATATAACAACTCTTTATAAACCTGATTTCATTCCTCTTCTCTCCAGGCTAATTCTCCAGTTCTTTCAATTTATAATCAAATGGCCTGGTTTCTATTTGCTGCCTCATTCTGGTCATCCAGTTCATCAATATCATTCACTGAATTTGTTCTTTCTCCTGTTTCCTGAGTTTTCTGAGCCCCATAATAGTCACAGTCAGATCCTGCAGTCTCTTCATTTTGCATTAATGAATGTTTTAGTTACAATTTCTCATTGCTTCATTTCACTTCGATCATTTGATTCAGAGAATCTTTTCAAAATGTGATACCTCAAAAAGCTTTCAACCAGGCCCCCACCCCCCAGTAGCATCATTTCCAATTCAACTCTATTCTGTTCTGCTTCATTAGGTTGATTCTGTTCTTCCTAAAGCAAATAATCTTCAGTCTTCACAGAAACTGACATGCTGCCAGGAGTGACCAGAAAGCAAATGCATTTTTTTCAAAATATACGTACACTGTAATAATTCATTGCCCTTAAGGGACAAAACCAAATGTCCCTTTTCTAGGACTGCAGCCTTGGAGCTGTTGGCATAATCATGGGCAATCTCTCTCTCACACACACATACACATACACACACATCTGAGTATACAAATAATTAGTCAGAAGCTATATTAGCAAAACTTTTGATTTCATGATACCTTTTTTAGGAGAGAGATTATTAAATTTGGACTGGACATCCTGTAAACATCTTAAAATCAACATGTCTAAAATCAAACCCATTATCTTTGCCCCAAGTCCTTCCTTACTTTTGAATTTCCTCTTAACTATTGAATAATCATCCTAAGTTTTTTACTCTATCTCAATCTCCATATTAAATCTGTTGATAATTCCTGTCAATTCTATCTTCCCAATATCTTTCACATACATCTCCTTCTCTTCCCTGACACTTCCATGACCTTGGTATAAGCTTTCATCACTTTATCCCTGAACTACTGCATTAGCCTTCTGGTTGTTTTTCCAGCCTCACATCTCTCCCCACTTTAGTCCACCCTTCATTCTTTCATTTAATTGCTCTTCCTGAAGCATAGGTCTGACAATGTCAACCCTTTACCCCATTCCATAAACTACAGTGGATCCCTGTTATGTGTCACATATAAAACCATTTGTTTGACTTTTAAGTCCTTTATAACCTTGTGCCTTTTTTTTTAAGCTTCTCATATCTAAATCCACCCTCCATGGATTATATGAACAAGTGTTGACATTAGTCTCCTCATTGTTCTTTTTTTTTTAACCCTTACCTTCTGCCTTGGAACCAATACTATGTATTGGTATGTATGTATCCAAGGCAGAAGAGTGGTAAGGCCTAGGCAATGGGGATTAAGTGACTTGCCCAGGGTCACACAGCTAGGAAGTGTCTGAGGCCATATGTTGAACCTAGGACCTCCTGTCTCTAGGCCTGACTCAATCCACTGAGACACCAAGTTGCCCCGCTCCATTGTTCTTTATAGAAGATACTTTACTTTCTGATTCAGTGCATTTTCACTGGCTATCCCCCATTCCTGGAATTCTCTCTTCTTCTCTCTACCTCATGACTTCCTTGGTTTCCCCCAAGTCCCAGCTAACATTCTACCTTTCAGCAAGAAAATTTCTTCTTATTCTACTTAATGCTAGTGTTATCCCTCTCAGATTATTTCTAGTTTATTCTGTATATATCTTGTTTATACTTGATTGTTTGATGTTGTTTCCATTAAATAATAGAATATGAACAACATCAAACAACCAGGTCCTTGAAGAGTCATTTCTTGTCTTGGTATGGTGCCTAGCACAAACGAGATGTTTAATGAATATTTTTGACTAGGTTTGAAATAGTTAGGAGGCTACAAACAATTGAATTTTAGAAATCTTTAGCAACGGACACTAAATGGTCCATTTAGTGTCCATTGCTAAAGATTTCTTTTCAGGGACTTATGTTTTCAAGTAGACTGGATATATTGGATATATTCAAGTATACTAGATATATTCTCTGTCTGTCTGTCTGTCTCTTCTATAGAGTAATAGAAATATTTTTGAAATCATATTACAAAGTCAAAATTAATCTGGAAAAAGAATCAAAAGGCATTTGTTGCCCACTGTCATTCTACTTAATTCAGGAAGAAATAGGCTTTCCCCAAATCATCTATTATTTCCCCAAGAGAATAAGTTGAGTTTAAATGGTCTGTTACCTCTTAAGCAGTTCTATGTATTCCTCTCCTGGGCCATTGCTTAATATATTCCATCATGATTCATAATTTGGAAAAAAAATATCATTTAAAGTACAACTGATCTTGGACTCAGCTAAAAAGTAAATAGGAGAATAAATAGCTGATCAGTGAAAGTAGAAGAGAAAGGAAAAATATGCTTTCCAGTAAAGGACTTCTATTCCCAGGCATCCCTTTGGGCTATCCTCAACATCTTGTCTGCAGCCCATAATTCTCCTGAAGATGACTTTACATTCCAATATTTAATTAAATTTCAGAAAAGTTTTCCATACTGTTTTAACACATTATTTCCTCTATGAATTTTTTTTCTAGTATAAGTGATGAATCTTCTTTCATAACATACTGAATGTGAAAATATATATTATAGAATAACACATGGACAATCTATATCATATTGCTTGCCATCTTGGGGAAGGAGGAGGAATATGAAGGAAGAAGAAAACATAGATTCAAAAATGTCAGAAAATGATTATTGAAAATTATACTGACATATAATCTGAAAAAAAATAAAAATGAAAAAGCAGTATTTTATCTATGTATACAATAATTCTATAGAATATTATACATAATAGAATGACCACTCAGTATTTCATAAATCTTTTGCAAATCTTCTCACATCTTACCCTCCCAAATATTCTATGATCTAATAACCCTGTCCTCCTTGCCATTCGTCAAACAAGTCACTTCTCCCACATCCAGATATTTCCACTGGGTATCCCTTGTTCTTGGAATTCTTTCTTTCTTAGTCTCTATCACTTGATTTCTCTGGTTTCCTTCAAATTTCATCTGAAGTCTCACATTTTAAAGGATGCCTTTCTGCATCCCCATTTATTTCAGAGGAGATTAGCACCTCTAGTGTGAAGGCTTGCTCAGCCCTTTTCAGCTCATCTGCTTTTGGTGTCTGCCTGACATTCAACTTTCATCTGTGGCTCCAAGAAGCTATAGCATGAACAGTGAAACTATCTTAGTAGACAGGCTAAGACAGGTCACCAGTGAGGCTAAATCAAGGTGAGGGTAACTGACAGTACTTCAGAACTGCCTTTGTTGCATATAGCTTGATTGCATATAGTTGATTGAATGTTGTCTCCTACATTAGATGGTGAGCTCCTTGAGAGTGGAGACTGATTTTCCCCTTTCTTTGTATTCCTAGCACCTATATCAAGACCATTTCTCAATGAATTCCTTAAAATGAAACTGAAAAGAATGAGAAAATAAGAGTAGCTCCTGCCAAACTTTATATGCATTATCTTATTTGATCATCTCAATAACCCAATGATTTAGGTTTACTTTAATTCCTAATCTTTGGAGGTATTCAGGAAAGGGATCATTACTTCTTTAAAATCTTAAAAATTATATGAAATAGAATAGCAAAATGTCAGTGCTGGGAAGATCTTAGAAACTCCTTAGTACACTCTATTAATGGATGAAGAATACAATATCACAGACAAATTAAATAACTTCCTCAGGATCAGAGCTACTATTATGTTATTATGGGGCAACTAATGCTTTTCTCCCCCAGTGGGAAATTTTAAAGGGAGCCAAAATTCAGCATATAAATGTTTTTCACCAATTTGGAGAAGCAGGGAGCATTAACTAAGACTTAAAAAGGAGAAGAAAAACAGATTATTTGAGTTCTAGGCAATTATGGGGATAGTGGCCAACAATTTATTGGATTTTTGCTTCTCTTAGTTAGGTCCAAGTCAAAGTAAATTCTTTTCATAGTCAAATACATATAAAAATACATATGTGTGACTTCCGGTCAAGATGGCGGCTTAGTGAAAGCTAAAGTTCAGATCTCCGGAAAACACTTCCTGACTGATCTCAAACTATAAGCTCCTAAGGCACCGAAATTTAAGACGATCAACAGCATAGACCCTGGGAATCCTCCTCTTGGACCTGGACCTGGATCAGAAGGTACGGCCCCCCTCAAAAGCCAGAACCCGAGATCACTTGGACCTAAGGGGTAGGAGCTCAGAGTCCAAGGCTCCGGGAAGCCGCAGCCCTGCCCCGCTCAGAGAGCAGGGTTTTCTGAACCAACAACAACCCTCAGGGCCTTCTATCCGAGTCCCAGTGAAAGTCACTGCCCTCAGAGCTCCCCCCGCAGAGAGCAGGCTTATATTAAACAAACAGCAACCCTCAGGGCGGGCAAGACAGCCTCACGGCCTGGATCTTGCTATCCAAGTCTCAGTGAAAGTCACTGCCCTCGGAGCTCCGGGAAGCCGCAGACCATCCCCCCACAGGCCAACAAAACAGCCTCATGGCCAGCTATTCTGAAGGCAATATCCGGAAAGCAACCCGACCCAGAGAGCCTGGGGAGAGTGTGGCCCCCTGGTCTGACCCTTCCACTCCAGTTCCAGTGAGGCATACTCAATTTAACCCATGGAAACCTCATAGAACTGACAATCTGCCCAGGACTAAAGCCTCTGAACACCAGACAGAGATAAGAAAAGCTAATCCTCCACAGTCAGAGATAGCAAACTCCACAGAAGCACAGAAGCCCCAAAATACCAAGAAAAATAAGAAGAAAGGGGCGACTTTGGACACATTCTATGGAGCCAAAATACAAAATACAGAGCAGATAGAAGAAGATATACAAGAAAATGCTCCAAAATCTTCCAAAGGAAATGGAAACTCTCCACAAAGCCATGAAGAATTTGAATCAGAAATGACCAAAAAGATGGAACCTTCTGGGAGGAAAAGTTGGAAATAATGCAAAAGAAATTCACGCATCTACAAAACCGGTGTGATGAAACTGAAAAGGAAAACCAGGCTTTAAAGGCCAGAATCAGGCAGCTGGAAGACAATGATCGTGTAAAAGAACAAGAATTAATAAAGCAAAGCCAAAATACCAAGAAATTAGAAGAGAACATAAAATATCTCGCCAACAAGGTGGCAGATCTGGAAAATAGAGGGAGAAGAGATAAATTAAGAATAATTGGACTCCCAGAAAAGCCAGAAATAAACACCAAACTTGACATTGTGATACAAGATATAATCAAAAAAAATTGCCCAGAGATTCTAGAACAAGGGGGCAATACAGCCACTGACAGAGCTCACAGAACACCTTCTACATTAAACCCCCAAAAGACAACTCCCAGGAATGTAATTGCCAAATTCCAAAGCTATCAAACAAAAGAAAAAATCCTACAGGAAGCCAGGAAAAGACAATTTAGATATAAAGGAATGCCAATCAGGGTCACACAAGACCTTGCAAGTTCTACACTCTGAATGATTGTAAGGAATGGAACATGATCTTCAGAAAGGCAAGAGAGCTGGGTCTCCAACCAAGAATCAACTACCCAGCAAAACTGACTATATACTTCCAAGTGAAAATATGGGCATTCAACAAAATAGAAGATTTCCAACTTTTTGCAAAGAAAAGACCAGAGCTCTGTGGAAAGTTTGATACCAAAAATTAAAGAGCAAAGAATACCTGAAAAGGTAAATATTAAGGAAAGGGGAAAAATGTTATCTTCTTCTTTTACTCAAACTCTCTTCTATAAGGACTACATTTATATCAATCTATGTATACTAATATGTGGGGAAAATGTAATGTATAAATAGGGGGTAAAGAAAGACCAAATAGAATAATCTTTCTCACACAAAGATTCACATGGGAAGAGGAGGGGAGGAAAACTCCTATAAGAAGGAGAGGAAGAGAGAGTTTTTTTTTTTTACTTAAACCTTAATCTCAGGGAAATCAACTCTGAGAGGGAAAAACAAACAGATCCATTGGGATCTTCAATTACATCTTACTCAACAAGGGTAGGGAGAAGGGGAAACCAATGGGGGAGAGGGGGAGAGGGAGAACAAAAAGGGAGGGAAAGAGAGGGGGGAGGGGGAGGGAACAAAAAGGGAGGGACTAAAAAGGGAAACATCAAGGGAGGGGACAAGGGGGACTGATTCAAAGTAAATCACTGGACTAAAAGGTAGAGCTGAAGAAGAAAAGGTTAGAATTAGGGAAGGCAATCAAAATGCCAGGGAGTCCACAAATGACAATCATAACTTTGAACGTGAATGGGATGAACTCACCCATAAAACGTAGATGAATATCAGAATGGATTAGAATCCAAAACCCTACCATATGTTGTCTTCAAGAAACACACATGAGGTGGGTTGACACCCACAATGTCAGAATTAAAGGATGGAGTAAGACCTTCTGGGCCTCAACTGATAGAAAGAAGGCAGGAGTGGTAATCATGATATATGATAAAGCCAATGCAAAAATTGACCTGATCAAAAGGGATAGGGAAGGTAATTATATTTTGTTAAAAGGGACTCTAGACAATGAGGAAATATCATTAATCAACATGTATGCACCAAATAATATAGCACCCAAATTTCTAATGGAGAAACTAGGAGAATTGAAGGAAGAAATAGACAATAAAACCATACTAGTGGGAGACTTAATCCAACCATTATCAAATTTAGATAAATCAAATCAAAAAATAAATAAGAAAGAGGTAAAAGAAGTGAATGAAATCTTAGAAAAATTAGAATTAATAGACATATGGAGAAAAATAAATAGGGATAAAAAGGAATACACCATCTTCTCAGCACCACATGGCACATTCACAAAAATTGACCATACATTAGGGCACAGAAACATAGCACATAAATGCCGAAAAGCAGAAATAATGAATGCAGCCTTCTCAGATCACAAGGCAATAAAAATAATGATTAGTAATGGTACATGGAAAACCAAATCTAAAACCAATTGGAAATTAAACTATATGATACTCCAAAACCGTTTAGTTAAAGAAGATATCATAGAAACAATTAATAATTTCATCGAGGAAAATGACAATGGCGAGACATTCTTTCAAACCTTTTGGGATGCAGCCAAAGAGGTAATCAGAGGTAAATTAATATCCCTGAATGCATATATTAACAAACAAGGGAGAGCAGAGATCAATCAATTGGAAATGCAAATGAAAAAACTCGAAAGTGATCAAATTAAAACCCCCCAGCAGAAAACCAAACTAGAAATCCTAAAAATTAAGGGAGAAATTAATAAAATCGAAAGTGATAAAACTATTGATTTAATAAATAAGACAAGAAGCTGGTACTTTGAAAAAACAAACAAAATAGACAAAGTACTGGTCAATCTAATTAAAAAAAAGGAAGAAAGAAAAGCAAATTAACAGCATTAAAGATGAAAAGGGGGACAGCACCTCTGATGAAGATGAAATTAAGGCAATCATTAGAAATTACTTTGCCCAATTATATGGCAATAAATACACCAATTTAGGAGAAATGGATGAATATATAAAAAAATACAAACTGCCTAGACTAACAGAAGAGGAAATAGAATTCTTAAATAATCCCATATCAGAAATTGAAATCCAACAAGCCATCAAAGAACTTCCTAAGAAAAAATCCCCAGGGCCTGATGGATTCACAAATGAATTCTATCAAACATTTAGAGAAAAGTTCATCCCAATACTATACAAACTATTTGAACTAATAAGCAAAGAGGGAGTTCTACCAAACTCCTTTTACGACACAAACATGGTACTGATTCCAAAACCAGGCAGGTCAAAAACAGAGAAAGAAAACTATAGGCCAATCTCCCTAATGAATATAGATACAAAAATCTTAAATAGGATACTAGCAAAAAGACTCCAGCAAGTGATCAGAAGGATCATTCACCACGATCAAGTAGGATTCATACCAGGGATGCAGGGCTGGTTCAACATTAGGAAAACCATCCACATAATTGACCACATCAACAAGCAAACTAGCAAGAACCACATGATTATCTCAATAGATGCAGAAAAAGCATTTGATAAAATACAACACCCATTCCTATTAAAAACACTAGAAAGCATAGGAATAGAAGGATCATTCCTAAAAATAATAAAAAGTATATATCTAAAACCATCAGCTAATATCATCTGCAATGGGGATAAACTAGATGCATTCCCAGTAAGATCAGGAGTGAAACAAGGATGCCCATTATCACCTCTACTATTTGACATTGTACTAGAAACACTAGCAGTAGCAATTAGAGAAGAGAAAGGAATTGAAGGCATCAAAATAGGCAAGGAGGAGACCTAGTTATCACTCTTTGTGGATGACATGATGGTCTACTTAAAGAATCCTAGAGAACCAACCAAAAAGCTAATTGAAATAATCAACAACTTTAGCAAAGTTGCAGGATACAAAATAAACCCACATAAATCATCAGCTTTTCTATATATCTCCAACACAGCTCAGCAGCAAGAACTAGAAAGAGAAATCCCATTCAAAATCACCTTAGACAAAATAAAATACCTAGGAATCTACCTCCCAAGACAAACACAGGAACTACATGAACACAACTACAAAACACTCGCCACACAACTAAAACTAGACTTGAACAAATGGAAAAACATTAACTGCTCATGGATAAGACGAGCCAATATAATAAAAATGACCATCCTACCCCAAATTATTAATCTATTTAGTGCCATACCCATTGAACTACCAAAATACTTCTTCACTGATTTAGAAAAAACCATAACAAAGTTCAATTGGAAGAACAAAAGATCAAGGATATCCAGGGAAAAAATGAAAAAAAAATACAAAGGACGGGGGCCTTGCAGTCCCAGATCTCAAACTATATTACAAAGCAGCAGTCATCAAAACAGTTTGGTACAGGCTAACAGAGAGAAAGGAAGATCAGTGGAATAGACTGGGGGAAAGCGACCTCAGCAAGACAGTGTACGATAAACACAAAGATCCCAGCTTTTGGGACAAAAATCCACTATTCGACAAAAACTGCTGGGAAAATTGGAAGACAGTGTGGGAGAGACTAGGAATAGATCAACACCTCACACTCTACACCAAGATAAATTCAAAATGGGTGAGTGACTTAAACATAAAGAAGGAAACCATAAGTAAATTGGGTAAACACAGAATAGTATACATGTCAGACCTTTGGGAGGGGAAAGGCTTTAAAACCAAGGAAGACATAGAAAGAATCACAAAATGTAAAATAAATAATTTTGACTACATCAAACTAAAAAGCTTTTGTACAAACAAAACCAATGTAACTAAAATCAGAAGGGAAACAACAAATTGGGAAAAAATCTTCATAGAAACCTCTGACAAAGGTTTACTTACTCATATTTATAAAGAGCTAAATCAATTGTACAAAAAATCAAGCCATTCTCCAATTGATAAATGGGCAAGGGACATGGATAGGCAGTTCTCAGATAAAGAAATCAAAACTATTAACAAGCACATGAAGAAGTGTTCTAAATCTCTTATAATCAGAGAGATGCAAATAAAAACAACTCTGAGGTATCACCTCACACCTACCAGATTGGCTAACATAACAGCAAAGGAAAGTAATGAATGCTGGAGGGGATGTGGCAAAATAGGGACATTAATTCATTGCTGGTGGAGTTGTGAACTGATCCAACCATTCTGGAGGGCAATTTGGAACTATGCCCAAAAGGCGATAAAAGAATATCTACCCTTTGATCCTGCCATAGCACTGCTGGGTCTGTACCCCAAAGAGATAATGGACAAAAAGACTTGTACAAAAATATTCATAGCTGCGCTCTTTGTGGTGGCCAAAAACTGGAAAACGAGGGGATGCCCATCAATTGGGGAATGGCTGAGCAAATTGTGGTATATGTTGGTGATGGAATACTATTGTGCTAAAAGGAATAATAAAGTGGAGGAGTTCCATGGGGACTGGAACAACCTCCAGGAAGTGATGCAGAGCGAGAGGAGCAGAACCAGGAGAACATTGTACACAGAGACTAATACACTGTGGTATAATCGAACGTAATGGACGTCTCCATTAATGGCGGTGTAATGTCCCTGAACAATTTGCAGGGATTCAGGAGAAAAAAACACTATTCATAAGCAAAGGATAAACTATGGGAGTGGAAACACCGAGGAAAAGCAACTGCCTGAATACAGCGGTTGAGGGGACATGACAGAGGAGAGACTCTAAAAGAACACTCTAATGCAAATATTATCAACAAAGCAATGGGTTGAAATCAAGAAAACATCTAATGCCCAGTGGATTTACGCGTCGGCTATGGGTGGTGGGGGGGAGGAAAAGAAAATGATCTATGTCTTTAACGAATAATGCTTGGAAATGATCAAATAAAATATATTAAAAAATACATATGTGTGTTAAGTGGTGGAGATGCAATGACAGATAAAAATGCCCCCCCAACCTTCAAGGAGGTCACAATCTATTGAGGAAGATACCATGTAAAAAAACTATATTCAAACAAGATAAATACAGGTGTATGTGTGTGGGGAAGTCATGTGGCTTAGTGGATAGAGTACCAAGTCTAAAGACAACATATCCTGGGTTCAAATCTGGCCTTAGAACATGTTAGCTATGTGAACCTTGGCAAGTCACTTAATCTCCATTGCCTAGCCCTTACCATTCTTCTTTAGAACCAACAGAATAATGATTCTAAGATAGAAGGTAAGGGTTAAAAATAAAAGATATATACAGGATGAATTGGAGATAATCATAGATGGACAATACTAGTATTAAGGGGAACTGGAATGAATTTTTTTTCTTTTTTACTTTTTAAACATTATTTTATTTGGTTATTTACAAACATTATTCATTGGAAACAATGGTCATTATCTTTTCCTCCCCCTGTACCCCTTCCACCACTTCTCCCATTGCTGGCGCACAATTCCACTGGGTTTCACATGTGTTCTTGGTTCGAACCCATTTCCATGTTGTTGGTATTTGCACTAGAGTGTTCATTTAGAGTCTCTCCTCAGTCATTTCCTCTCAGCCCCTGTAGTCAAGCAGTTGCTTTTCATTGGTGTTTTTACTTGCACAGTTTATCCTCTGCTTGTGGATAGTGTTTTTTAGATCCCTGCAGATTGTTCAGAGACATTGCATTGTCCCTAGTGGAGGAGTCCATTACCTTCAGTTGTATCACAGTGTATCAGTCTCTGTGTACAATGTTTTCCTGGTTCTGCTCCTTTCGCTCTGCATCACTTCCTGGAGGTTGTTCCAGTCTCCGTGGAACCCCTCCACTTTATTATTTCTTTTAGCACAATAGTATTCCATCACCAAACATATACCACAATTTGTTCAGCCATTCCCCAATTGAAGGGCATCCCCTCATTTTCCAATTTTTGGCCACAAAAAAGAGTGCAGCTATGAATATTCGTGTACAAGTCTTTTTCTTTATTATCTCTTTGGGGTACAAACCCAGCAGTGCTATGGCTAGATCAAAGGGCAGACAGTCTTTTATCGCCTTTTGGGCATAGTTTCAAATTGCCCTCCAGAATGGTTGGATCAGTTCACAACTCCACCAGCAATGAATTAATGTCCCTACTTTGCCGCATCCCCTCCAGCATTCATTACTTTCCATAGCTGTCATGTTAGCCAATCTGCTAGGTGGTGAGGTGATACCTCAGAGTTGTTTTGATTTGCATCTCTCTGATTATAAGATATGTAGAGCACTTTTTCATGTGCTTATTAATAGTTTTGATTTCTTTGGCTGAGAACTGCCTGTTCACGTCCCTTGCCCATTTATCAATTGGAGAATGGCTTGATTTTTTGTACAATTGATTTAGCTCTTTATAAATTTGAGTAATTAGACCTTTGTCAGAGGTTTTTGTTATGAAAACATTTTCCCAGTTTGTTGCTTCCCTTCTCATTTTGGTTTTGTTGCTCTTGATTCTACAAAAACTTTTTAATTTGATGTAATCAAAATAATTTATTTTACATTTTATGATTCTTTCTATGTCTTACTTGTTTTTAAAGTCTTTCCCTTCCCAGAGGTCTGACATGTATACTATTCTGTGTTCACCGAATTTACTTATAGTTTCCTTCTTTGTGTTCAAGTCATTAACCCATTCTGAATTTATCTTGGTGTAGGGTGTGAGGTGTTGATCCAGACATAATCTCTCCCACACTGTCTTCCAGTTTTCCTAGCAGTTTTTATCGAATAGTGGATTCTTGACTCAAAAGCTGGGATTTTTGGGTTTATCATATATTGTCTTGCTGAGATCACTTGCCCCAAGTCTACCACTGATCCTCCTTTCTGTCTCTTAGCCAGTACCAAATTGTTTTGATGACTGCTGCTTTGTAATATAGTTTGAGATCTGGGACTGCAAGGCCCCCTTCCTTTGTATTTTTTTTTTCATTATTTCCCTGGATATCCTTGATCCTTTGTTATTCCAAATGAACTTTGTTATGGTTTTTTCTAAGTCAGTAAAGAAATTTTTTGGAAGTTCTATGGGTATGGCACTAAATAGATATATAAGTTTGGGTAGGATGGTCATTTTTACTATATTGGCTTGTCCTACCCATGAGCAGTTAATGTTTTCTGGGATGAGTTTTTTAAAGATGGTAGGACATGAAGACATTTCTAGAACACTGAGTATGTGGAAGAGAGTAATGTATAAGAATGGGAAGATTAGCTATGAAGGGATAATAGAGGGGATAAAGGAAGTCATTGGAATTCACTGAATGGGGCATGACCAAAATTATGCTTTAGGAAGATCTCTTTGATAATTGAGTACAAGAAAGACTGCTGTATGGAAAAACTTGAGATAGGTAGATTGACCAGAAGGTTAGTACAATAATCCAGATGTCAGGTGATGGGATGTATTTGAGAGGTGTTGGAAAGGCAGAATCATCTGAACTTGTATCAGATTGGATATGATATGGGAGTTAATAGAGTATCAGGAATTAAAGATGACAGCTAAGTTGCAAGCACAGAAAGTTGCAAACATTCTGGGCCTGGGAGAATGGTGGTGCCCTTGATAGTAACAGGTAAGTTAGGAAGAGAGGTAGGTTTTGGGTGAAATATAATTAGTTCAATTTGAGACATACTGGGTTTGCAATGCCCACAGGATATCCAGTTTGAGATGTTCAACAACTGGAAATGAGAGACTTGCGATCAGAAGACTGGTTAGATTGACATAAATTTGAGAATCATATATATAGGTAATAGTTGAATACAGGAGAGCCAACAAGATCACCAAAAGGAAAATTACAAGAGAGAGATATAGAGAGAAAGAGAGGGAGACAGACAGACATACAGAGACAGAGACACAATGAGACAAGACAGAGGCAGACAGAAGGAAGCCTAGGGTAGTCTCTAACAGACACTACTTTTTACTGCTCTCTTCAAGCTTATACAGCATGGTGGAGGAAATTCTTATCAAATAGGGTCTAGACTGGGTGACCACTAAAGTCTCTTGGGAAACTAACATTCTCTGATATTATTATACAAAGCATCATTATGCTTATTTCACAACCTGATAGTTTAGTTTACTTTAGATCAAAATCTGAAATGAGGCCAACATTGCCCTCAACCCTTTTGTACTGGTTTCTCTCTCAACATAGCCCAGAAATTCTCTACTCAGGAACCTCAATTTAAAAGTAACAGTGACCTTCTGGTAAAAATAACTCTCAGATCAAGTTAAGCAAGATAGAAGGCACTGATCATGAAAGACTTGCAATAAATTTGAATCAGATTCCTGCTAGTACTGTATTGCTTCAATGTAACTAATATATTAATTCCAACATTACCTATTATTCCCAAAGGGAGGCCAGTATCATTCCAGATGTATCCCTTTCTTGTGATTTTGGATGGAAAGAATTGGCAGATTCCCTCTCATTTATTTCTCTTCCCATATTATTCCAAGGTGTTGTTCAAGAATCCTTTACATACAGAACTCAGAGGGCTGCTCAAAAGTCATATTGTTTGAAAAGATCAGCCTCACATAGCATTTTTCAATATAGGAAAAAGAGAATAAGAATTTAAAAGTAACAATGTTAGTTCCTTTCATCTGAATTTCAGTGATGATCTAGTTTTCCCAAACATCAATAAAAATCCTTCCAGATAAAATCAAGGTTGATTAAACCTGGAATGTCAATGCTAAAAGGGACTGTAGAGATCAAGTAGTCTCCATTATGTTACTTTAGAGGAAATTGAGTCCTACACAAGCTTAAGTAACTTGTTTGGTATTGTTAATAATAATAATTAATTATTAGCTTGCCTATTATTAATAATAAAAATAATCTTGGGTTAATGAACAAGAACCTCATTCTCAGATTGCCTTCCATCTTCTATACTTTAAAGGACATTGCTACTGTAGACTAACTTTAACATGTCCATATTGGCTAATTTTTTTGGTTATTTCAACAGATGATGATGATGATGATGATAATTGTGATGGTAATAATGGATATTATTTTTATTTTATTTTTTTTTATTTTATATTATTTTATTTGATCATTTCCATGCATTATTCATTAAAGACAAAGATCATTTTCTTTTCCTCCCTCCCACGCCCCGTAGCTGACACGTGATTCCACTGGGTATCACATGTGTTCTTGATTCGAACCAATTGCCATGTTGTTAGTATTTGCATTAGAGTGTTTGTTTAGAGTCTCTCCTCTGTCATGTCCTCTCAGCCATTGTAGTCAGGCAGTTGCTTTTCCTAGGTGTTTCTACTCCCTCAGTTTGTCCTCTGCTTATGGATAGTGTTTTTTCTCCTAGATCCCTGCAGATTGTTCAGGGACATTACACTGCCACTAATGGAGAAGTCCATTATGTTCGATTATACCACAGTGTATTAGTCTATGTGTACAATGTTCTCCTGGTTCTGCTCCTCTCGCTCTGCATCACTTCCTGGAGGTTGTTCCAGTCTCCATGGAACTCCTCCACTTTATTATTCCTTTTAGCACAATAATATTCCATCACCAACATATACCCAAGGATATAAATCTCCCCCTGAGTACTGCTTTGGCTGCATCCCATAGGTCTTGAAAGGATGTCTCCTCATTGTCATTTTCTTCAATGAAATTATTAATTGTTTCTATGATTTGTTCTTTAACCACTTATGGAGATTGAATTATTTAATTTTCCAATTAATTTATGATTAACCTCTCCATGTTCCCTTACTGATTATTATTTTAATGAAGACAAATGAGGAATTAATGAAAGAGAGAGAGAGAGAGAAAGGAAATAATGAGAAAAAAATAGGCCAGCCCAGGCCAGCCCAGGCCCAAGCCCTAAGAGAGAGATCAGTCTGTCTTTTATCCACTCACTACAAGATCTGTCCAAGAAAGGATTCTAGTGTTCAGAGAGATATCAGTTCTGCTTTGGCCAGTTTCCATCTCCAGAAAGAGTTCCTCTGAGACTCAGAGTCTCCTCAGAAATTGTTCCAGCGAGAGTCCCCTGCTCTCAGTTTCTCCTCTCCTTTTAAAGGGAATTTTCTCATATGTCACCTCCCCTAATTCTCACATCTACCAATCACAGTAGATGTTTTCCAAAGGACAGACCATTCTTAATTCACACCTAAGAAGGCTTGAACTTTTGATTAATTTCACACCTGAAAAACCTCTGAGTAAGTTACTCACCTCTTTGCTCCTTGTAAATTCACAAGTTGCCTGACCTTTATAGGTACTTAGGACCCTTTTGTATTAGATCTAAAAATAGGCACAGCTTAAGAACTTTTGCCTTACTATAAGTATGGGTTTAAGTATTTTTCATTGTTCAGCAAGGAGTTTCTTCCCCTAAAGCAGGCTTAAGTAGGGGTGGAGTAGAGGTCTCACATTCCTGATCTAAGTTCCTTCATTGGGGAATGGTCTTAACCAATCTTATGAAGTAGGGTCTGAGAATTTTTAAGGTTCACAATCCAACCTTATGAAGTAGGGTCTGAGAATTTTTAAAGTTCACACTATTTAATGTATTTCTATTTCTTCAAGTATATCTTAGTACCATCATTGATTCCCCCCTTTCTTTTTCTTTTTCTTCTCCCTCCCCTCCATATCATGTTAATGCCCCAATCTTTCCCTATGAGTGATTCTTCTGATTACTCTTTTAATGCATACAATTTTTGAAAGTTGAACAAAACATTTCCCCCATATGTTAGTATATATAATTTGATCTAATTGTGGCCCTTATAGAAGAGAGTTTGTATAAAAGAGGAAAAAAAAGCACTTTTCTCCTTTTCCCTTTTTTTCATATTTACCTTTTCATGTTTCTTTCACTCTTTGTGTTTGGATGTCAAACTTTCCACTGAGTTCTCATCTTTTCTTTATGAATATTTGGAAATCTTCTATTTTGTCGAATGCCCATATGTTCCCCTGGAAGTATATAGTCAGTTTTGATGGGTAGCTGATTCTTGGTTGAAGACCCAGTTATCTTGCCTTTCTGAATATCGTATTCCAGGCTTTATGGTCTCTTAGCATGTTTACTGCTAGGTCACATGTGATCCTTATTGACTAGTCTCTGTATCTGAAATTTCTCTTCCTAGCTTCTTGTAATATTCCTTAGCTTGGAAACTCTTGAATTTGGTGATTTCATTCATGGGTGTTGTCTTTTGGGGATTTAGTGTAGAAGGTGTTCTTTTGATTTCTATTTTGTCCCCTTGTTTGAGAACATCAGGGCAATTCTATTTGATGATTTCTTGTAGAAATAGAGGTTTTTGTTAATCTCTGGTTTTTCAGGTAGACCAATGATTCTCAAATTGTCTCTCCATCCTCTATTTTCCTGGTCTGTCACCTTGTCAGTGAGATATTTTATGTTTTCTCCTAATTCATTAATTTTTTGACTTTGCTTTATTAATTCTTTCTGTTTTGCAGGATCACTGTCTTCCAGTTGCTTAATTCTGGTCTTTAAGGACTGGTTTTGCTTTTCAGTTTGGTCTGTCCTTCTGTTAGAGGCTTCCAGCTCTTTCTCCAATTATGAGATTTTGTCTGTCAGGCTGAAGACTTCTTTTTGAATTTGTTCTCATTTTTCTTGACAGAAGGCTTCCATCTTTTGGATAAGCTCCATTTTGAGTTCTTCCAGAGCTTGTGGATAATTTCCATTTTGGGGGGGTTGTTTTGATTTTGTTTGCATTTCATCCTCTTTTTCCTCTGTAGCTTGGGTTTTCCCCTCCATAAAAGTTTTCAATAGTCACTTTTTTCCCTTTCTTCTTGGAGGGTTGATCTTGGGCACTCTGAGCCATCCCTTTGGTGGTTTTCCCTTTCATTTTTATTCAGGAATCTGGGTGAGGTGGGCAGATTTTGATGTTTTTGCCTCAGGCTGATTCTTCCCAGACTCTGAAGTTTATTAGCATGCCCACCCACTCGGTCTGTGGTCTCTTCTCTCCTGTGCTGGCAGGTTTCCCCTGTAAAACTGCTCCATGGGGTGTTTCCCTGGTTGTCCTTGTCAGTTTCCAAGGACCCTGATGTGCCCCCCTCTCACTACAATGAGGAGTGGAGGAGATTTTTGCCTCAGGCCATTTCTAGAGCCTCCAAGGCGTTCGTAGTTTGCAGGAACCACCCCCCCACCCCCTGAGGTCTGCCTGCTCTCCAGTGAGACCACTCTGAGGGGTAGTTCCCTGGGATATCTTGTTAGATCCCAAGTACCCCGGAGTGCTCCCCACTCACTGCAGAGATGTTCCTCACTCATTTGCTGTCCCCGGTGAGTGCATTGGTGTAAGTGGCGTGGGGGAGGGCAGCTCTGTGCAGCTCACACTTTGCAGCGAGCTTTCTCTCCCTCTTATAGTGTGGAAGTGTTCTAACCCCACGTATCTTTGTTGCTGTGGGCTGCTGAAGAGTCTCTTTGATCTTCCAAAGATGATTTTTATGCTCTTTTGAGGTAGTCTGTTTCATTTGGTATGGGGGAGAAGAAGCAATTCATGTTTAGATTGCTACCATGTTTACCCAGAATAGTATGATTTAAATTTAACTCGTTACTAACCAACTTGCTCTGTCTTTCTCCCCTTCTGAACTTCTTTTTGCTCTCTTCTGTGTATTTTTTAAAAGTTTCATTATATATTTTTCTTTGTTTCTTTTAAATTCTTTTATCACTACCAAATGCCTTCCTTCCCTCCATACTCCCACCATCCCTCCCATTAGTGTTCACTCTGTTAATCTTGAAAAAATCACAACCTCTTTGGGCTTCAGTTTTTCTTTGTATATAAAATATGTGGGCTAGACAGTATGGACTTTTAGTTCCACTGACTTTTAGATGTATAATCTCATGATTCCTTCTCTTATAACAAATTAATATTGTAAAAACCAAACCAACATGTAAATATTTCTGAAAATGTCAGTATATCTTGTTTTGTAACCGGGAATTCTTCTTATTACTTGTGTTATTTTGGACAAATTCAACCTCTCTGGGACTCATTTTCCTCCTATATAAAAAGAGGGAACTAAACTCCATAATCTCTAAAGACTTTTCTATAATTAATGACTTATTCCTCTGGTCTTATAATTATTCTCACATCCAGATGACAAGGGTCTGGAGGTCCATTTATCCAAATAGGAGATTAGTGTGAACCTTAAAAATTCCCCATTGGGACCATTCCCCATTTGGGCAGTGAAAGTAACTTAGATCAGGAATGTGAGAATTCTACTTAGATCAGGAATGTGAAAACTCTACTTCACCATACTTAAGCATGCCTTAGGGGTTGATAAAGTTGTAAACTCCTTTCTGAACAATGAAAAGTACTTAAACCCATACTTATAGTGGGACAAAAAGTTCTTAAGCTGTGCCTATTTTTAGATCTAATACAAAAGGGTGCTAAGTACCTATAAAGGTCAAGCAACTTGTGAATTTACAAGGAACAAAGAGGTGAGAAACTTACTCAGAGATTTCCTGGTGTGAATTACTCAAAAATTTACAGCTTCTTAGAATGGTCTGTCCTTTGAAAACCGTCTACTGTGATTGGTAGATGTAAGAATTTAGGGGAGGTGACATAGGAGAAAATTCCCTATATAAGGAGATGACAGTCTCCTAAAGAAAAACAGTCTCTAAGGAGGCTGTTGGGAGAGAGCTCTGGAAACTGGCTCTTGGGACAGTCTCTTGAAGACAGTTAGAAGAATCCCTCTCTGGAGAAGGATGGATGGCTGAACTGGTGTCTATATTCTTGCTTGGACAGATCTTGTGGTGAGTGATTAAGGACTGACTGATCTCTCTCTCTCTCTTAAGACTCAGGTCTAGGTCATGTTGGCTTAAGGCCCTTCATACTTATTCCTTTCTTACTCTTTCTCTCTTTCTTTAAATTCCTCATTGTATTAATTAAATTCTCTATAAAACCCAGCTGAGTTGGGTATATTTGAATAATTGGGAATAATTCCCTGGCGACCACCTTACATTTGATTTAAAAACAAAACACTGTAGTGAAAACATATTTCCTGCGGTCACAACTTACTCATCCACTCTTACATCTACTATAATTTATATCTTCCACTATTTTAACTCCTACAGTTTATGGCCTCAACCATTTTAACTATTACATTAGCCAGAGGAAGCAGATTTTACTTTTGTGCTAATGGAATTTGCAGCCACTGTAGCCTCAGAGGTTGTGCTGCAAAGTTACTATGCAAGAATCTGAAGACACTGGTATAAACTATGAAACCTATTTAACAAAAAATGGGTTTGTGTCTTTTCTGTTTCTTTTGTCCATTTTATAAACATATTGATTTTTCATGCAGTATATATTTATAGCCTTATATGAACAAGGTAAAATAGTGCAATTTCTAAGGTGTTAAGATATTGAAAAATGATCAGGCCCAAAGTGTCCCCTCTCCTCATCATTATCTATTGACATGCTTCTTTTACTCCAAAGCTGGTCTCATATGTCACTTCTTCCATTAAACTTTTTTTTGGTCCCTGTCTCCCAAATAAAAATGCTTGCTCCTCCCATTTTCCATTTTTCCTGGAACATTATCTAGTTCTTTTTTAAAATCCCCATAATACTCTAGATTATGCTATATATGTCTATGCACATGTTTTCTCCATTAGATTATAATCTTTTTGAGATTTTTAGCATGTTTTGTCTTTCATTTTTGTTGGTCTGATACAGAATAATAAAATTGCAGAGCTGTGAAATAAACACAGAGATTATCTACTCCAATTTATATAAGACCTCCTTCACAAAATCTTGGACACATAATAACCGTGCCTTGGCTTGGAGATCTTTAAAAGCCCATTCTACTTTTGGATAGTTCTTATTGGGAAATCTCTCCTGAATTCTAGCCTAAATTTACCTCTTTAAAACTTCCACCCATTGCTACTTGTTTGGCTCCCTGGGGGAAAGCAGAACAAATCTAATTCCTTTTAGCCTGTTAACTGACACCTGATAGCTCTTCAAATACTGTCCTTCAATACAGCTATTATTTGAATCCTGATTTTTCTCTTCACTAGGCCAAAAATCCTTAGGACATTTAGCTGATTCAAATTCCAAAGGGCTTTCTTCAGAGTAGATACTAAGGTAATGAGTGTTTATTGTTACAAATTGTCATTGTGTTTTTAAGTGCAAATAGCCATTTCTTCATGAACCATCAACAACAATGAATTCCATTTCTTTGGTTTTATCAACCCTCCTCTAAAAAGTCCCAAATCTAGTTCATACAATATCTCTTTAATATTTTCCCTTTGGAATTTATGAAAGTAATTTTCATCAAAATTTAACATTTATTGCCTCAAGAATCCTTCCTGGAACCTTTATGGTCTGCTAGGTTCCCTAATGAAGAGATGAAAGATTCCTTTGAATCATATAATTATATAATTTCTGAGTTGGAAGGTACTTTTAGAGGGAAGTCTTCTTACCTATACTGGAAACTCCTCAACACCATCTTTGTCAGGTGGTCCTTCAATTTGAACACACTTTGAGTGATGGGAAGCTTTTTATGGGAAGAATTTATGAGGTATCCCTTTCCATTTTGGATACTTAAAAGTTTTAAAAAGTCCTTTTCAGTTTGAACTGTAACATATCTCCCTGTAACTTCTACCTTAGACTCATTTCCTATTTTGTCTCTTTCCATATACCCAAAAGAAATATCCCCATAGGTCCCTCATTCTTTCTTGAAAGATGTGGTCAATAAATTCATTCAACTCAGTTATGATAAATTCAATTGTAGCAAATACTCTAGGTGTTTTCTCCAACCTTCACTCATATTGTCAGATGGCATCTCCAGAGGGCAGTTGTCATTTTCTTCTCAAGATTCTTAGGGTAATCCAGCGGTAATAGGGAGGAATTTTTCTATTATTTGTGAATCCTCAGGAGTGTGGTTCCTCACTGCTTATCAGTTTATATTAACTATCCAATCAGACTTAAATAGATTTCTTTAAAAACAACAACAACAACAACAACAACAACTTACCTTCCTCTTTTAAATCAATATTGTGTATTGATTCCAAGGCAAAAGAACAGTAAGTGCTAGGCAAGGGGGAAGGGGGGTAAGGTGACTTGTCCAGGTCTCACAATTAGGAAGTGTCTGAGGTCACATCTGGACCCAGGTCCTTCTATCTCAAGGCCTGAATCTTAATCCACTCAACCACTTAACCGCCCCCTTAAGTAGCTTTTAAAAAACAGATGTTTATTGTATTGATATAGTAAGAAAAGTTGGCACAAAACATACTCCTCCCACAAAAATGGGAATAAGTTCTCTAATAAATATATAGTAGTTCCCTGTATCCACCAAGGATATTGATACAGTGAACCATGGATAAAGTGAACATTTTATGGCTATATATATATATATATATATATATATATATATATATATATGTATATATATATATAATTGATAAACACAAAGTAACATATTGCCAACATTAAAAACAGTAATATAAAGTGCATTATTCTTATTATATTATATTATATATTACTGTGCAGTAGTCCCCCAGTATTCCTGGGGCATATGTTCTAAGATCCTCAGTGGATGCCTGAAATTACAGACAGTTCACACTTTAATTTTTAATACCTTATGTTAACTTTATTACATAGTACTGTCCTCTCTCTCTCTCTCTCTCTCTCTCTCTCTCTCTCTCTCTCTCTCTCTCTCTCTCTCTCTCTCTCTTTCTCCCCTTTTTATCTCTTTCCACTCTCTGCTTAGTGTTCTTGTGCCCCTTCTTCTAAAAAACACCCCTCCAACTGAAAGCAGAGGAACTGACTCTGAAAGATTGCTGCAGCTGGCAGACTTCAAATGCAGAGAGATCTTTGCCCCACTTCACCCAGCCACATCCCTCCATCCTTTGGAAGCCCCCTTTCTGCCTATGTTCATCCCCTGGAATGACCCTTGGTAACTGAAATTGGGGAAAATGAAAATGAAGATAAAGTGCCTGGGAGGCTAAGACTGCTGTATCTAGAATCCTGGGACACGTGGGTTCAAGTTAGAACATGTGTATAACTCACAAGTCCTGTATAACTCACAATCCTGGGTATTTCATAAAATTCATCTTAGGTGTAAGTCATCTTCTGGGCTCCTCATAGATTTCTAAAGCTACTTTTCTTTGGGATGTCTAGTTTTGTCATAGATTCTTGATGGAGATACTACCATGATTCTGGGGACTGTGTGAGAGTGCCCATGGGAGACTGAAAATCATATGATTTTACAAAGTTTGTGAGATCCTCAGGGAGGGAAGAGATAAAGGTTCCCAGGGGATGACTTCTCAAATTTGGCTACATTGTTCTCTTTCAAATTTGGGATTCTGTTTTGCAAGCCAATCTATGGATGGCAAAGCCAAGGGTTCCTCCTGACTGAGTGTGAGGACTTAGGTGAAATAATGATGAATGGGAGACAGCTTTCATATTCAACCCACAGCACAGGTTTCCTCCACCTTGGCTGAGGCTTAGCTTTATTTTATACCCTCATGATCACATATCTACTTGGGACTCAATTTCATTCTCAACATACACGTTTCCATGGAACCTAACAACATACACGAAGCCTAAGGAGATAGTCAACAAAACATTGTTGCTAAGTGCAGGGTCAGAGGGTACAATCAACATGACACAGGTTTGCCAGAAGTTTTTATACCTAGAAAAGAGGGTCCTATCTAAGTGGGTATATAGGAATCCTTAGATTTAATTTTGTATGTGGGATCTCCTGGAAATATTCTGGGGGCACAGTCCCACAGAGTGGGACATCTGTATTAACCCTAAAAGCATGTTGCTCTCATCTATTTTTACTGGGGCTAAGTAAGAATAGTAATCATAGAAATTCCAATAATAAGGGGATGTAAGTAAGGAAATTCACTTAGGGGGATTTCAATGGATGTTTCCATTCTTCCTTGGGGGATGCTTTGCAATCCCTGGTTTCTTTGTTTGACTGTGTCAAATAGTGTGGTCTTTTATGGCTCCCAACAGTTCTGAAATAGTTTGTTCTTTTATGAAAACCTCACTGAGCCTCCTCAACTTACCCAATGTACTTCCTATATCATTTCATTTCATCAATAGCTTTCACTTCTTCAAAAATGATTCCGGATACCTCCTCCCCTCCCAAGTTTAATACCTTCAATTGTTTGATTAAGTCAATATACATTCTCATAAGTGAGGTGAGGTGATTGAGGTAAGTGGTAAATTTTACGGTTGGACTGAATATATTTTTTTTAGTTGTTCCCCAGGGATTTAAATTCTAAATCCCAATGAAATACTCAAGTCAGAATGGAATTTTATGATGGCTTATTTACAATAGAAGGAAGAAACTAAGAAAGAGAGAGAGAGAGAGAAAATGGAAGTATAGCTGCCCCGGCCTGGTCTGAACCTGGCAGGAGTTCAGAGGCCTCAGTCAAGTGGTTTCTCCAGAGGCTAGTGATTCCAGAAAACCAAGGGAAAGGGAGGCCCAAGAGATGGGCCTTTCCAGAGGCTGTTGCCTCCAGAAGAAGTCAAAGAAAGGGGAATCAGCCTTATAACTCACCATATGATTGTCTAAGGGAAGCAGTCACACTCAAGCTCTTCCACCGTGGAGTTCCATGGCCAAGTTCCTCTCACACGAAGTGACACGAAATATAAAGGCAGTTCTTTACATCACTTCCTGTGTCTTACATGTACCAATGGTGGCTTAAACTTGACTTTGGACAGCCCAAGGGGTCAGTCAGTTATTTGTCACTTACTAGCACACCTGGGGTGGTGGTGGGGGGTAATACATTCATCAATTCATCAATTGCTAGAATTCTAAAGACTAAGAAGAGTGGATTAAATCTAAAATTCACATTCATTAATTTAATATCCTCTTTACCCAATTTAACCACAATTCAAAAAACATTTTAAAGGTTTACTATATGTAAGTCCTTGTGTCAGATAGAGCACTAAGATAAATAGGATGCAGACCTTGCTTTTAAGGAGCTAGCTAACTAACGAGAGAGAGAGAGAGAGAGAGAGAGAGAGAGAGAGAGAGAGAGAGAGAGAGAGAGAGAGAGAGAGAGTTGATGAAGAAGAATCAAAATTCTGTGAGAAACATAATGAAAGAAAGATGCCCTTCACCTTGTAGAGAGAATGGAGGCAGTGACATATTCTGTGCTTTAAGGGGACACTGATTTTAACAGATGCCATTGCATTAGGGGAGTCCAAACCAAGGATGGAGTACAATATGAAAAAAATAGATAGAAGAGAATGAGAAAAGATATAATCAATTTGGCTGAAACATTGAACATCAGAAGGCTGTTTTTTTCCATTTGCATAAAACAATAGGAAAAAAGAGAGAATCCTTGTGGCAAAAACTATTTCATTTTGCCATTGTATTTTCATCACCAGGTATGGTGCTTGCCTTATAGTAAGTGCTTAACAAATATTTATTGATTGCTTAGAGACCAAATGTTCATATAGGGCAATTGTGCCTGACAAAAGATCTTTCCAAGCTTTTATTGGTTTGATCAACCATAGTCAGACACACTGTACACTGACTGAAACATAGGGATAACATTTTGGACCCTTTGAGTATGAAAGACAATCACCAACCATTGGTTACTTGGTTGAAGAATAAGAAGTAGAATTTTAATAAAAATCTCTCCTGTTTATCCCACTATCAGAGTATCTTAAATTTAGGCTTGGCAAGAATGTTAGAAGTCATTTGATTTAATCCCTTAATTTTACAAATGAGGAAACTGAGGTGCAGAAAATTTAAATAATGTGATCAAGGTCCTGTGAGTATCAAATGGCAGAGGCAAGATTTGAGGACAAATAGTCTCTCTCCAAAGTTAGTGCTTTTCTCTTCTGCTCTACTGCTTCTCCCAACCCTTCCTCATATGCCACACTGTTTCTTAGCAATTTGGCTCAGGTCACATAATGAGTAACTTGGTTCAGTTTTTTTTCCACAGAGAGGACTCCTTTCATACTTTCCTAGCTTATTCTTAAATTTTTTTGGGTAGCTCTCTAATAGAGCATCACTACATGTAGTTAATCCTTCCCAAATGAGTCTGTCTGTCCTTTTTGGGGTCTTTAATTAACATACTTAGGGAGATTCTATTAACAACTTCTGTGGTAGTAAGCTTACTTAATGTTCGGTCCAGTTCTGGTTCAGATTCCAAGGAAGAGACCCACACGGTAATGCAATACACAATAGGTTCTTTATTCAAGCCATAGCTTGGGCCTCCACAAGAAGCAGAAGACTTCGAGCATTGCATAGGTCTGGTTTATATAGAGGGGCTAGGAGTGGGGGTTGTCTTGAGAACCAGGCACCAAAAGTGAAGACACATCAGTCTTAGTCCCAGATGTTTCCTTTTAACATATGGTCAGCCGGTGACCCAGGTCAGTAAAATCTGAAGTCTTGAGATAACATATCCTTATGGCAGTACATAAATAAGGATGTGGTAGTTTTAGTTCTTGGGACAAGGGGCCCCATTAGGGTATTGTCTGGAGGGCAATTTTCCCATGGTAACAGTATGTTTCTTCATTCCCCACTTATTTTAGGACAATGAGGAATCCTACTCATTGGGACAGTGTCCTCATAGTGGCATGGATGTCATTTAGGGGCAGGTATTGCTGCCTTAGGACCATGAATTGGACTGTGTTAATGCACTCCTTTACAAAGCCACAAGTCTATTATACAAGGGTCAAATGTCAGTAAGATGACACGGATGAAGAGGGGGCCCAATAAAGTGGAAAGGAGGGTTGTCAGCCATGGGGATTTGTGAAAGAGCTGCTCATACCAGGATTTCTGGGCCTCATGTTCTTTTTCCTGATGGCCAGAATTTCTTGTAGTTTTATCATGGAATCCCTTACTAGACCTGTGTGGTCTGCATAAAAACAGCATTCTTCTCCTAGACCTGCAAAGAGTCCACCCTACTGGAGGGATAGAGGATCTAGCCCTCTCAGATAAAGACCCTCACTTTTATAGAGTAAGACCTTAGGAAAAACAGTCACCAGTAAGCAGAGATCTTGTTTGGAGTCTAAGGAACCTTTAGCTACACGGGATCAAACCTGAGAACACACAACCATCAGGCACCTTCAGGTGGGAGAAAGTATTCAATGTCACTAGGAGTTGTGAGGATGTAAGGGAGCAGAAGAATTTTCCTGATAATGGTTTGCCCAAGTTTCTGGGGGTACAAGGTCCATGTCATCCCCCCCTCTCTAAATATCTAGGGGAAAGGGGTGATGGTCTCAGTCTTCTTTAGCTTATTTAGAGCTGAGAATGGTTGTAGAGCTGTCCTTGCCTATTTTCAGGAGCGAGGTATTGACTGTAGGAAATGTGCAGGGATTCAGGCTGTAATAGTTGCGAAGGTTACAGTGGCATCTGGATGACTCCCATGAGTGCTTCTACCCTAGGAGCAACTAGAGAAGTGACAAGGTTACAATGCAAGGTTCACATATCCCACAGGGAAGTAGCCAAAACTTAAACAGGGAGGGAAAGGCTGTGGACACAGGGTCTTTAGGGACATGTCCTCAGTGAATGCCTGGGTCCTAGGTAGGTGTGGACCTGCTTGGAGATCTGAAGGATCTCTAGCGACTGCTTCCCTCAATTGGCCGACAGGTCACAAGGGGGGAGTCAGCCCCTAAGATAGTGTAGAAACCAGGACTGGGGCAAAAAGTAGAACACCAGATAGAAACAGAGAAAATTAGTACAATAGTAATTGCTATTACACATTTGCATTTGAGTATCTTAGCCAACAGACTCCATCTTCAGAAATCATCTTCTGACAGGAATCTCTTTAGGAAATCGCATTCCTGAGTTGTCTGCAGAGTTGGTATGTGATGTTTCTGTTAAATAATATCCTTTTGCAAAGTACACATTACCTATAAACATCTATAAATACTTGAGTAACAATATTTTACAGATGTATTCCTTTACCTCAAAATCTGGGGGAAATTCAAGAAAGCTTTGAGCTATATATTAAAGCTCAAGATTCAAACTTCAACTGTGGTAAATTAAGGCTACAAATACAAGCCATCTATTAATAAACTTCACCTACTTTTTGAAGTATGTTCCCTAACAATTTAAGAATTTTCAATTATTAACCTAATAGGTTATTTGGGGAAATGGAAACTTTAATTTTACAATTTGAATTATGTGCTGATTATGGGAATTTCTCACAAAGGAAAAGGTTGACAGGGAAAATATTTCCTCATGTCCCAAGGGCCACACAATGAGGGTTTCACATACAGGTCAAAGCTATCACTGGCTCATGCCATCATTGTATCACTCAAGGTTTAACAGCCTAGATGGTCTGAAAAGGTCCATTCCCAGGTGAGCCCAGAATATGCCTCTGTAACCATCCCAGTACGTTCTCTGTCCTTTGTGTACTTTGTCACCATTAGATCCCAGAAGCCTTCTTTTTCCTTAAAAGACAAGTCTCACCCATTTCAGCTGAGAGAAATTCTGCTTATCAGCAGTCCAGAAACAAATTCCCATACCCTCAAACAAGCCTTTTATATCCCTACAAGGCTGATCACTCAATTATTCTTATGTATTTTGGCAGTTATTTACATATCACAATTTAGTCACAAAAACTGAAAAAAATGAACATGAGTGCTAAATTGAGTAGCTCCATAATAATATAAATTGGAGTTGTATCATCTCTTGGACCTAGGTCATCTGAAAGACTAAGACAAGACCATCAGGAATAACTTCAGGGTAACTGTCCTGTCTTAAAAAAATTAAAAAAAGGAAGGGAATGTCCACTGAGGGGAGGCTTGGGCCCTGAGGTTTAGAGAGAGGGAGAAAGAGAGGAAGACCCCCACTTCCCACAAAGCGGGGTTCATGGAGTCAGCAGACATAATGTGTTGGATCAGAGAGAGGAGAGGGAGTATTGAAGATTTTCCCCCTTCTGCCTTCCCTCCTTAGCTAAAGCTGTCCTCCCCAATTCATTCTTATCCCTCTTGTCCCCCCTCCACTACTCAAGACTGAAGGGTTGCCACTTGATTCCATTCACTCACACTCAGTTTGGGGAACAGATAACTTTTTATTTATTTTTTTTTAATTTTTTAATTTTTATTTTTTAAAATATATTTTATTTGATCATTTCCAAGCATTATTCATTAAAGATATAAATCATTTTCTTTTCCTCCCCACCCTCACCCCCCATAGCCGACGCGTAAGTCCACTGGGCATTAGATGTTTTCTTGATTTGAACCCATTGCTTTGTTGATAGTATTTGCATTAGAGTGTTCATTTAGAGTCTATCCTCTGTCATGTCCCCTCAACCTCTGTATTCAGGCAGTTGCTTTTTCTCGGTGTTTCCACTCCCATAGTTTATCCTTTGCTTATGAATGGTGTTTTTTTCTCCTGGATCCCTGCAAGTTGTTCAGGGACATGACACCGCCACTAATGGAGAAGTCCATTACGTTCGATTATACCACAGTGTATTAGTCTCTGTGTACAATGTTCTCCTGGTTCTGCTCCTCTCGCTCTGCATCACTTCCTGGAGGTTGTTCCAGTCTCCATGGAACTTCTCCACTTTATTATTCCTTTTAGCACAATAGTATTCCATCACCAACATATACCACAGTTTGTTCAGCCATTCCCCAATTGATGGACATCCCTTCGTTTTCCAGTTTTGGGCCACCACAAAGAGCGCAGCTATGAATATTTTTGTACAAGTCTTTTTGTCCATTATCTCTTTGGGGTACAGACCCAGCAGTGCTATGGCTGGATCAAAGGGTAGATATTCTTTTGTCGCCCTTTGGGCATAGTTCCAAATTGCCCTCCAGAATGGTTGGATCAGTTCACAACTCCACCAGCAATGAATTAATGTCCCTATTTTGCCACATCCCCTCCAGCATTCATTACTTTCCTTTGCTGTTATGTTAGCCAATCTGGTAGGTGTGAGGTGATACCTCAGAGTTGTTTTTATTTGCATCTCTCTGATTATAAGAGATTTAGAACACTTCTTCATGTGCTTGTTAATAGTTTTGATTTCTTTATCTGAGAACTGCCTATCCATGTCCCTTGCCCATTTATCAATTGGAGAATGGCTTGATTTTTTGTACAATTGATTTAGCTCATTATAAATATGAGTAATTAAACCTTTGTCAGAGGTTTTTATGAAGATTTTTTCCCAATTTGTTGTTTCCCTTCTGATTTTAGTTACATTGGTTTTGTTTGTACAAAAGCTTTTTAGTTTGATGTAGTCAAAATTATTTATTTTACATTTTGTGATTCTTTCTATATCTTGCTTGGTTTTAAAGCCTTTCCCCTCCCAAAGGTCTGACATGTATACTATTCTGTGTTTACCCAATTTACTTATGGTTTCCTTCTTTATGTTTAAGTCACTCACCCATTTTGAATTTATCTTGGTGTAGGGTGTGAGGTGTTGATCTATTCCTAGTCTCTCCCACACTGTCTTCCAGTTTTCCCAGCAGTTTTTATCGAATAGAGGATTTTTGTCCCAAAAGCTGGGATCTTTGGGTTTATCATATACTGTCTTGCTGAGGTCGCTTGCCCACAGTCTATTCCACTGATCTTCCTTTCTGTTTCTTAGCCAGTACCAAATTGTTTTGATGACTGCTGCTTTGTAATAGAGTTTAAGGTCAGGGACTGCAAGGCCCCCATCATATGTGTTTTTTTTCATTATTTCCCTGGATATCCTTGATCTTTTGTTCTTCCAAATGAACTTTGTTATGGTTTTTTCTAAATCAGTGAAGAAGTATTTTGGTAGTTCAATGGGTATGGCACTAAATAGATAAATAAGTTTGGGTAGGATGGTCATTTTTATTATAATGGCTCGTCCTATCCATGAGCAGTTAATGTTTTTCCATTTGTTCAAGTCTAGTTTTAGTTGTGTGGCGAGTGTTTTGTAGTTGTGTTCATATAGTTCCTGTGTTTGTCTTGGGAGGTAGATTCCTAGGTATTTTATTTTGTCTAAGGTGATTTTGAATGGGATTTCTCTTTCTAGTTCTTGCTGCTGAGCTGTGTTGGAGATATATAGAAAAGCTGATGATTTATGTGGGTTTATTTTGTATCCTGCAACTTTGCTAAAGTTGTTGATTATTTCAATTAGCTTTTTGGTTGAATCTCTAGGATTCTTTAAGTAGACCATCATGTCATCTGCAAAGAGTGATAACTTGGTCTCCTCCTTGCCTATTTTGATGCCTTCAATTCCTTTATCTTCTCTAATTTCTACTGCTAGTGTTTCTAGTACAATGTCAAATAGTAGAGGTGATAATGGGCATCCTTGTTTCACTCCTGATCTTATTGGGAATGCATCTAGTTTATCCCCATTGCAGATGATATTAGCTGTTGGTTTTAGATATATACTGTTTATTAGTTTTAGGAATGACCCTTCTATTCCTATGCTTTCTAGTGTTTTTAATAGGAATGGGTGTTGTATTTTATCAAAGGCTTTTTCTGCATCTATTGAGATAATCATGTGTTTCTTGCTAGTTTGCTTGTTGATGTGGTCAATTATGTGGATAGTTTTCCTAATATTGAACCATCCCTGCATCCCTGGTATAAATCCTACTTGATCATGGTGGATGACCCTTCTGATCACTTGCTGGAGTCTTTTTGCTAGTATCCTATTTAAGATTTTTGCATCTATATTCATTAGGGAGATTGGTCTATAGTTTTCTTTCTCTGTTTTTGACCTGCCTGGTTTTGGAATCAGTACCATGTTTGTGTCATAAAAGGAGTTTGGTAGAACTTCCTCTTTGCTTATTATGTCAAATAGTTTGTATAGTGTTGGGATTAACTGTTCTCTGAATGTTTGATAGAATTCACTGGTGAATCCATCAGGCCCTGGGGATTTTTTCTTAGGAAGTTCTTTGATGGCTTCTTGGATTTCATTTTCTGATATGGGATTATTTAAGAATTATTAAGAATTCTTATGGAAAAAATAAAACATCTTGTGAAGTAGGTAGTATGAGTAATACTGTCTCCATTAAACATGAGGATATTGAAATGCTCATTCTTACAGATTTCAATGACTGAAGGGTTTGCCCTTCTCATAGTCCTCAATTCTTTTTTTGAAGAGAATATATGGCATTAGGTCAGATCTGAATTAATAGATGTGAGAATCACCTGCATAGAAATGATTGAATCCAGAAAAGCTGATGTAATTACCAAGTGAATTAATATAGAGGGAGAGAAGATGATAGTTGAGGACAGAGTATTAGAGGATCCTCACCATTAGTGGGAGCCACTTAGATGAAGATCTAGAAAAAGAAGACAAAGAAGGAGCAGTCAGGGAGGAAGAGACAGAGTCTAGAGTAGTATCAGGAAGACTTAAGAATGAAGAGGTTTATGGACAGTATCAACAGCTGTAGAAAGGTGAAAAAGAATGGAGACCATTAGGTTTGGCAGTTAAGAGATTACTGGTAACTCTAGAGACAGAGAGTAGTTTCAGTTGAATGATGAGGTCAGCAGCCAGCCTTCAAAGAATTAAGAGTGTCAGGGGAAAGGGATTGAAGACACCAATTGTAGATGGTTTTCTAAACGAGTCTAGCACCCCCTCCCCCAACAACGACCATCTAAAAGATGATACTATCAGGTATAAACATATCAAGTAAGATTTTTGAGGATGAGGAAGATATGGGCATGCCTATAGGTAGGGACGAATAGCTAGTTTATGGGGAGAAATGGTATATAAGAGAGAATATGATGAAGGGGAGAAATCTACTGGAGAAAATAAGATGGAATGGGATCACTTGTACATGTAGAGGTGGCTTTGTCTTAGCAAGGAGAAGGGCCATTTCTTAATGTGAGGTAGAAGTGAAGGAGGGGATAGTGGCTGAAGGCATCTTAATGACATGATATGAGAAGGAAGGAAGAGAAGGTAAATCTAGATGACTGTCCTAAATTTTTCCAGGTAACTATGAGGCAAGGTACTCAGACAAGAAGATCAGGGTAGAGGTAGTTGTGGGAGGTTTGAAGAGAAATTAAAAGTTTTGGATAAGCTGATTCCATGAGTGGGATAGAGAATCATTTAGGGAGATTTAAAATGATTGTTGTTCCGTTTAGTGCCTGATTATGAAACATACATTTATAGTGGACACAATTAACACCTTTTTGTGATTTTTCTCCCCAAGTTCATTCAGCAGCATGTGAGTAAGAGGCAAGAGGTGCAGAGAGTAATCCAAAGCTGTATTTGGAAGGGCAAGATCTTTTATAGGATAAAAGTACAAAGAACTCAAAAGAAGAAATCAATATAAAACCGAACAGGAAGAGAAGAGGGTGTAAATAGTGTAGGGATGATGGTCTGAGAAAGAACTGAGGGGTGGATGGATTGGAAGTCAGAATGAATTCAAAGAATGGGGTTTAGGTTTTTGAGAGAGAGAAATGGAATCACTACAGATGTTGATCAGATAAAGTAATTTAAGAGTTCATTAACATGAATGGGGAATACTCATGATTGATGAAAAGATCAATGACTATCTTTGTCTGTAACTGAAATAAAGTGGAGGAGTAGGTCATTGGGAAATGGGTAAGCTGAGGAATTGGGAGGTTAGGGTATTTGAAGGAGTATCAATATGTATGTTGAGGTATGAAGGAAAAAGTTGGGGAGAGTAAATAGACTGAACTAGGCACTGAATGCTTTGAAGAAGAAAAGAGGATGTCCTGCAGGTCTACAGATTACAGCTACCAGAATTTTGATTGGATAATAAATATAGATTGAATGAATTTCAAAGGAGGAGAGGTTACTGACTAAAGATGGTAGAGGAGAAGCTAGAAGTGGAAACATTGAACAAGGAGTATTACAACTCCCCATCCTTTACCAATAAGATAGGGGAATGAATAACAATGCAAACAATACCGTAAAAGTTAACCAGGGAAGTATGACATCAAGAGGGAGCCAGGTGAGGGACTGCAAGAAAATGGATAGAATGAAAAAGGAAAAGAATGGTTAAGTTGAAATCCAATTCATTTACTATGGAACAGGCATTCTAGAAAGCATAGTAGATGGGCTGAGAAGCTTTAGAATAGAAGATTGGAGTTCAGGGAGAGGTGTGTTAAAAATTATGGGAATAAGGGAGGGTTTAGTGTGAAATTGAGAATGGGACTGAGCAAGTGCATTTGAGTTTTCAGAGAACTGGGATGCAGTGGGTATGATGGAAGTGGAAGAATAATGATTGGGAATGAGTTCAAATAGGTTATCATTGTCCACAAGGGTTTGGCTTTAGGTGGAATTGTCCTAGGGCCTCAGGTTGTAAAACCTGACGAGAATGGAAGGGGGAAATGGGAGCCAGGTAGCAAGCTTTTGGAACCTCATTAGAGCAAGGGAAACCTGAGACTTATAGAATCCTAGACAAATCACTTAACCTCCCAGAGCTTCATCTGTAAAATAGATATAATAACCATATATTATACATATCATTCACTAGATTCTGCAATGATAAAATGAAAAGGTTGAACTAGATGATTTCTAAGGTGCCTTCCAGTCATAAATTAACTCTAGTTTTTCAAAAGACTCAGAAACAATATTCAAATGCACAGTTTTCTTATCACTAAGATCTGATGTATTTTAATGGTGATGGGCAAATTCGCACTAATCCAGAGAATTTGTATCACCCTGGAAAAGCAACTTTTGGGAATTAATAATGTGCTCATCAAAGAGACAGAGTTAAGGTGAAACAAATTAGAGACTACCTGTTGGTTCTCTCATCTACCCCTATTGGTTCATTTCTACACTTTTAAAATGTAATTTTGAATAGTCCTTAGGGGAACACTGGAGTCCTAAGTGGAAATAGGAGGGTGAACAAGAAATACTTCATCCATAGCAAGGTAGAGTCTTGCAAATACAGGAAAGAAAGTTGAAATATCCCTTAAGCTTAGCCATATTAGCACTTGACCTTTGATAAATATCTTTGTAAATAACAGCCAGACTGTATTTACTGAGTCTAATTAGAAGCCTTTTGGGGGGTGGGCAGGGGGATGGAAGTAAAGAGCCTACTGCACTCCAAACTTGTCAAAGGTCAAAATTCTTTTGAGTCTTTGGTTGTTGGGGGTAAATAGTATGGCTGCCGGGTAGAGGCCCACTAAATAAATATAAAATTTTGCCCTAGGAGAGATATTTCATGAAGATTACCAAATACAGAACCTATTTACAGAAATTCCTGGCTCCAAAAATGACTTTAATATAATGAGAATAAACTCTTTAACAATAATTTTAAAAAAATAATTTGTGGGGTCTATTATTTCTTTGATACAAAAATCCATCCATGCTTTCTCATTCTGTGAAACTTTTGGTTATATATAATATTTGTGTAGGTACACCGTAGGGAGTCTATTGAACATGAGAGGATATTTATTTGGAAAGACTATATTTTAACACTGTTCATACCAGTGGGTCATATGAGTAGTTCATTGGTTCATAGCTACACATTAAGTTGACCTTGTTTTCCAGTCACAAATCTCTCAAAAAAGAATTACTTACTATTACTTACTTTTAATTAATTAACTAAATACTTACTATTAAAATAACTAATAGCAACTTCTGGTTAAGATGGTGGCTTAGAGAAAGCTAAAGTTCAGATCTCCGGAAAACCCTTCCCGACCGATCTCAAACGATAAGCTCCTAAGGCGCCGAAATTCAAAACGATCAACAGCACAGACCCTGGGAACCCTCCTCCTGGACCTGGACCCGGATGAAAAGGTACGGCTCCCCTCAAAAGCCAGAACCCGAGATCACTCGGACCTAAGGGGTAGGAGCGCAGAGTCCAAGGCTCCGGGAAGCCGCAGTCTGACCTGGATCAGAGAGCAGGGTCCTCGGAACAACAACCCTCAGGGCCTTCTATCCTAGTCCCAGTGAAAGTCACTGCCTGGAGCAAGACAGCCACACGGGCTGGATCCTACTATCCAAGTCTCATTGAAAGTCCCTGCCCTCGGAGCTTGGGGAAGCTGCAGCCCATCCCCCCGCAGGCCGACGAAACAGCCTCATGGCCAGCGATTCTGAAGGCAACTTCCGGAAAGCAACGTGGTCTGACCCTTCCATTCCAGTTCCAGTGAGGCATACTCAGTTTAACCCAGGGAAAGCTCATAGAACCGACAATCTGCCCAGGACTAAAGCCTCTGAACACCAGACAGAGATAAAAAAAGCTAATCCTCCACATTCAGAGATGGCAAACTCCACAGAAGCACAGAAGCCCCAAAATACCAAGAAAAATAAGAAGAAAGGGGCGACTTTGGACACATTCTATGGAGCCAAAATACAAAATACAGAGCAGATAGAAGATAATATACAAGAAAATGCTCCAAAACCTTCCAAAGGAAATGGAAACTCTCCACAAACCTATGAAGAATTTGAATCAGAAATGACCAAAAAGATGGAAGCCTTCTGGGAGGAAAAGTTGGAAATAATGCAAAAGAAATTCACGCATCTACAAAACCGGTATGACCAAACTGAAAAGGAAAACCAGGCTTTAAAGGCTAGAATCAGGCAGCTGGAAGACAACGATCGTGTAAAAGAGCAAGAATTAATAAAGCAAAGTCAAAATACCAAGAAATTAGAAGAGAACATAAAATATCTCACCAACAAGGTGATACATCTGGAAAATAGAGGGAGAAGGGATAATTTAAGAATAATTGGACTCGCAGAAAAGCCAGAAATAAACACCAAACTGGACATGGTGATACAAGATATAATCAAAGAAAATTGCCCAGAGATTCTAGAACAAGGGGGCAATACAGCCACTGACAGAGCTCACAGAACACCTTCTACACTAAACCCCCAAAAGACAACTCCCAGGAATGTAAATTGCCAAATTCCAAAGCTATCAAACAAAAGAAAAAATCCTACAGGAAGCCAGAAAAAGACAATTTAGATATAAAGGAATGCCAATCAGGGTCACACAAGACCTTGCAAGTTCTACTCTGAATGATCGTAAGGCATGGAACATGATCTTCAGAAAGGCAAGAGAGCTGGGTCTCCAACCAAGAATCAGCTACCCAGCAAAACTGACTATATACTTCCAAGGGAAAGTATGGGCATTCAACAAAATAGAAGACTTCCAACTTTTTGCAAAGAAAAGACCAGAGCTCTGTGGAAAGTTTGATACCGAAAATCAAAGAGCAAGGAATACCTGAAAAGGTAAATATTAAGGAAAGAGGAAAAATGTTATCTTCTTCTTTTACTCAAACTCTCTTCTATAAGGACTACATTTATATCAATCTATGTATACTAATATGTGGGTAAAATGTAATGTATAAATAGAGGGTAAAGAAAGACCAAATAGAATAATCATTCTCACACAAAGATTCACATGGGAAGGGGAGGGGAAGAAAACTCCTATAAGAAGGAGAGGAAGAGAGGGTTTTGTTTTTTTTACTTAAACCTCAATCTCAGGGAAATCAACTCTGAGAGGGAAAAACATCCAGATCCATTGGGATCTTGAATTCTATCTTACCCAACAAGGGTAGGGAGAAGGGAAAACCAAGGGGGGGAGGGGGAGAGGGAGAACAAAAAGGGAGGGAAAGAGAGGGGGAGGGGGAGGGAACAAAAAGGGAGGGACTAAAAAGGGAAACATCAAGGGAGGGGACAAGGGGGACTGATTCAAAGTAAATCACTGGACTAAAAGGTAGAGCCGAAGAAGAAAAGGTTAGAATTAGGGAAGCATATCAAAATGCCAGGGAGTCCACAAATGACAATCATAACTTTGAACGTGAATGGGATGAACTCACCCATAAAACGTAGACGAATATCAGAATGGATTAGAATCCAAAACCCTACCATATGTTGTCTTCAAGAAACACACATGAGGCAGGTTGACACCCACAAGGTCAGAATTAAAGGATGGAGTAAGACCTTCTGGGCCTCAACTGATAGAAAGAAGGCAGGAGTGGTAATCATGATATCTGATAAAGCCAATGCAAAAATAGACCTGATCAAAAGGGATAGGGAAAGTAATTATATTTTGTTAAAAGAGACTCTAGACAATGAGGAAATATCATTAATCAACATGTATGCACCAAATAATATAGCACCCAAATTTCTAATGGAGAAACTAGGAGAATTGAAGGAAGAAATAGACAATAAAACCATACTAGTGGGAGACTTAAACCAACCATTATCAAATTTAGATAAATCAAATCAAAAAATAAATAAGAAAGAGGTAAAAGAAGTGAATGAAATCTTAGAAAAATTAGAATTAATAGACATATGGAGAAAAATAAATAGGGATAAAAAGGAATACACCATCTTCTCAGCACCACATGGCACATTCACAAAAATTGACCATACATTAGGTCACAGAAACATAGCACACAAATGCAAAAAAGCAGAAATAATGAATGCAGCCTTCTCAGATCACAAGGCAATAAAAATAATGATTAGTAATGGTACATGGAAAACCAAATCTAAAACCAATTGGAAATTAAACAATATGATACTCCAAAACCGTTTAGTTAAAGAAGAAATCATAGAAACAATTAATAATTTCATCGAGGAAAATGACAATGGCGAAACATCCTTTCAAACCTTTTGGGATGCAGCCAAAGCGGTAATCAGGGGTAAATTCATATCCCTGAATGCTTATATTAACAAACAACGGAGAGCAGAGATCAATCAATTGGAAATGCAAATGAAAAAACTCGAAAGCGATCAAATTAAAAACCTCCAGCAGAAAACCAAATTAGAAATCCTAAAAATTAAGGGAGAAATTAATAAAATTGAAAGTGATAGAACTATTGATTTAATAAATAAGACAAGAAGCTGGTATTTTGAAAAAACAAACAAAATAGACAAAGTACTGGTCAATCTAATTAAAAAAAAGGAAGGAAGAAAAGCAAATTAACAGCATTAAAGATGAAAAGGGGGACAGCACCTCCGATGAAGATGAAATTAAGGCAATCATTAGAAATTACTTTGCCCAATTATATGGCAATAAATACACCAATTTAGGAGAAATGGATGAATATATACGAAAATACAAACTGCCTAGACTAACAGAAGAGGAAATAGAATTCTTAAATAGTCCCATATCAGAAAATGAAATCCAAGAAGACATCAAAGAACTTCCTAAGAAAAAATCCCCAGGGCCTGATGGATTCACCAGTGAATTCTATCAAACATTCAGAGAAAAGTTAATCCCAATACTATACAAACTATTTGACATAATAAGCAAAGAGGGAGTGCTACCAAACTCCTTTTATGACACAAACATGGTACTGATTCCAAAACCAGGCAGGTCAAAAACAGAGAAAGAAAACTATAGACCAATCTCCCTAATGAATATAGATGCAAAAATCTTAAATAGGATACTAGCAAAAAGACTCCAGCAAGTGATCAGAAGGATCATTCACCATGATCAAGTAGGATTCATACCAGGGATGCAGGGCTGGTTCAACATTAGGAAAACCATCCACATAATTGACCACATCAACAAGCAAACTAGCAAGAAACACATGATTATCTCAATAGATGCAGAAAAAGCCTTTGATAAAATACAACACCCATTCCTATTAAAAACACTAGAAAGCATAGGAATAGAAGGGTCATTCCTAAAACTAATAAACAGTATATATCTAAAACCAACAGCTAATATCATCTGCAATGGGGATAAACTAGATGCATTCCCAATAAGATCAGGAGTGAAACAAGGATGCCCATTATCACCTCTACTATTTGACATTGTACTAGAAACACTAGCAGTAGCAATTAGAGAAGATAAAGGAATTGAAGGCATCAAAATAGGCAAGGAGGAGACCTAGTTATCACTCTTTGCGGATGACATGATGGTCTACTTAAAGAATCCTAGAGATTCTACCAAAAAGCTAATTGAAATAATCAACAACTTTAGCAAAGTTGCAGGATACAAAATAAACCCACATAAATCATCAGCTTTTCTATATATCTCCAACACAGCTCAGCAGCAAGAACTAGAAAGAGAAATCCCATTCAAAATCACCTTAGACAAAATAAAATACCTAGGAATCTACCTCCCAAGACAAACACAGGAACTATATGAACACAACTACAGAACACTCACCACACAACTAAAACTAGACTTGAACAAATGGAAAAACATTAACTGCTCATGGATAGGACGAGCCAATATAATAAAAATGACCATCCTAACCAAACTTATTCATCTATTTAGTGCCATACCCATTGAACTACCAAAATACTTCTTTACTGATTTAGAAAAATCCATAACAAAGTTCATTTGGAAGAACAAAAGATCAAGGATATCCAGGGAAATAATGAAAAAAAAAAACACATATAATGGGGGCCTTGTAGTCCCTGACCTAAAACTATATTACAAAGCAGCAGTCATCAAAACAATTTGGTACTGGCTAAGAAACAGAAAGGAAGATCAGTGGAATAGACTGGGGGAAAGCGACCTCAGCAAGACAGTATATGATAAACCCAAAGATCCCAGCTTTTGGGACAAAAATCCACAAAAATTGGAACACTGTGTGGGAGAAACTAGGAATAGATCAACACCTCACACCCTACACCAAGATAAATTCAAAATGGTTGAGTGACTTAAACATAAAGAAGGAAACCATAAGTAAATTGGGTAAACACAGAATACTATAAATGTCAAACCTTTGGGAGGGGAATGACTTTAAAACCAAGCAAGAACTACAAAGAATCACAAAATGTAAAATAAATAATTTTGACTACATCAAATTAAAAAGCTTTTGCACAAACAAAAAAAACCAAAATGGGCAAGGGACATGGATAGGCAGTTCTCAGATAAATAAATCAAAACTATTAATAAGCACATGAAGAAGTGTTCTAAATCTCTTATAATCAGAGAGATGCAAAGAAAAACAACTCTGAGGTATCACCTCACACCTACCAGATTGGCTAACATAACAGCAAAGGAAAGTAATGAATGCTGGAGGGGATGTGGCAAAGTAGGGACATTAATTCATTGCTGGTGGAGTTGTGAACTGATCCAAGCATTCTGGAGGGCAATTTGGAACTATGCCCAATGGGCGACACAAGAATATCTACCCTTTGATCCAGCCATAGCACTGTTGGGTCTGTACCTCAAAGAGATAATGGACAAAAAGACTTGTACAAAAATATTCATAGCTATACTCTTTGTGGTGGCCAAAAACTGGAAAACGAGGGGATGCCCATCAATTGGGGAATGGCTGAGCAAATTGTGGTATATGTTGTTCATGGAATACTATTGTGCTAAAAGGAATAATAAAGTGGAGGAGTTCCATGGAGACTGGAACAACCTCCAGGAAGTGATGCAGAGCGAGAGGAGCAGAACCAGGAGAACATTGTACACAGAGACTAATACACTGTGGTATAATCGAACGTAATGGACTTCTCCATTAGTGGTGGTGTAATGTCCCTGAACAATCTGCAGGGATCTAGGAGAAAAACACTATCCAGAAGCAGAGGACAAACTGTGGGAGTAGAAACTCCGAGGAAAATCAACTGCCTGAATACAGCAGTTGAGGGGATATGACAGAGGAGAGACTCTAAATGAACACTCTAATGCAAATATTATCAACATAGCAATAGGTTCAAATAAAAAAAACATGTAATGCCCAGTGGATTTACGCGTTCGCTATGGAGGGTGGGGGGGGAGGAAATGAAAATGATCTATATCTTTAATAAATAATGCTTTGAAATGAAAAAAAAATAGAGAGGTTTGCCTAAAGGCCCAAAAGATTAAATAACTCACCCAAAGTTAAAAAAAAACAAAAACTCTGCTGGATATGGAGGGTTTTCCCTTGTTCTCTAAGGAACAATTCGTTTTGAATCAAAGGAGTGCTGTCCTATTAATAATCAGAAAGCTATTTCTTCGATCCAATCAGTATTTTTCTGTAGGACCCACTTTCTTGACTGTAGCTGCTGGTGGAAAGGTTATGTTAGTGTTATGTCCTTTTCCCCTTTCCAAAAACCTCTAGCTACTTAGATGCCATTTGATAATCTATGACATTATCAAGAATCGTTGAGTAGGTAGATTCACTTAAATCCAACAAATATTTATTTATGCTTACTATGTACAGAAGTCTATTCTTGATGCTGGAAGGAGGCAATGTATATTAAGGCCAAAATACTTTTCTGAAGTGCTATTGGGAATTCATTGCTCAATACCCCCCATATATTGGAGCAGGTGTTTTTTTCTGCAGAATAATTTTATGTGAGCAATCCTCTTTCTGTGGGATTTATAATTGCCTCGTAGTATTTATCCTTAGACCTGTATAGAGTACCAAAAGGTACTCAAGTTACTAAATGTGGTTTGTTGGGAGGGTGGCTGCATTATAAGGGAAAAATGATGACTTTGACAACAGGCTTTTATTTTACTGGTTTGTGATACTGTGATGGGGTTCCTTCTGTGGACACAAGCCATCCTAATAGCACTATACATCATTATGACAAAGGATAGATTTGGAGAAAACTTGAGCTGAAATGAAAGAATTGAATTTTGATTATTTTAACGGTTGAAAGTGACATTACCTAGACATCACTTGGTAAATTGTAAGCAGGAATGAAATTGCTTTAAAATGTATCCAGAAATACTTTTCTACAGCTGTGATAAAGTCATTCAGTTGTATTTAAGAATGCATTTCTATCTATACCACTCTGAGATAGGCTTTGTGCTGAGCTTAGGGGACAGAGCCCAGAGAGGACAGAGAAAGAGGCCTGCTTATTGTTTTCCTTGGCTTCCAAAGTGGAACATTTTATCCAATGTTTGTTTTGGTCTTTGTGTAGTATGGTGAAAGGAAGGCTGGATTTGAAGTTGAATCCTAGTTCTGCAACTTGCTAGATCACCATAGCAGATCACATAACCTTTCAGATCCTTAGCTTCTGAATCTATAAAATGAATGGATTGCATAAGATGATTTCTTAGGTCCCTTAGGACCACAAGGACTCAAAGTTCACTCAGTCTCACTGTCATTAATTCTATGATCTAGCCTAAATCCTAGTCTGAGCATGTGGTTGTGTAGTGGAAATATCACTAGGTTTACAGTCAGAAAGAACTGAGTTGGAGTCCTATTTCAGAGGCTTACTAGATGTGTTACCCTGTGTAACTTCTCTCTGGCTTGGTTTCCACATCTAGAAAATGAAGATAATAGAACTTCTATTAGAGGGTTATTATGAAGATCAAATAGAAAATGTTTTGAAAATATTCATTGTACCCGTAAATGGCAGGTGATATTTGTCTCCCCTTCTTACTCCTTATCCCTCTCCCTCCACCAGAATGTAAACTTCTTGTGCAAAATTGTTTATTTTATTCCCTATCACAGTGACTGGCACATAGTAGGTTCTTAATTAATTCTTGTTGATTGATTGAGGATGATGCTTCTGATGAGGTTTGTAAAAAAAAATCACCTTATCTTAGTGAAGCTTAATTAATTGGGAATCCTAATGATTCAATAGCCAATGACTTTTCAGTACTTTTTTCCCCCTGGATCTTTAATATCCAAAATGTCTAATATCTCCTTCCCCTATAAGATGATGGACATGTGACCCTCCCAGAAGCAGTCTCTGGGACTGCAAACTGATTAGCTTGTTTAATGACTGCTCTCTCTCATGACTCTCTTTATACATTGGAGTTACAGCTTTATAATCTGTTTCTTAGAAAGTAATTTTCAAACTGTTCACTGTAGGAACCCCAGATTCATATCCACTCTGCTGTTGTTTCTCCTCAAGGTGATAGGAAGAAGAAAACTGAGAGTAGCTGAGGGGGTGGGGCTTTGCTTGATTAAAAATAAAATGCTTTGAATGGTTGGGGTCTAAGCCTTATTATATTGTGACCATTAAACCCATAACCCACCAAAGAAAAGACTCTGCACTATTTGCGGTGTTGGCTAATAGGTTTTTTTTTCCCTTTTTGTGTATGTCTGTTTCATGGTCTTAGGCAAAAGAAGGGGAACATGGCCCACAAACACCGGACTGGAACCTCAAATGTAGTCAAGTGCAAACCTTGCACAGCTTCAGCACACACCAGCCTTGTCTGTGGCTCTGATGGCCACACCTACACCTCCAAGGTAAATGTTCTTTTTTCTCTATAGGTCTTTTCCATCATCATTGTTATTTTCAATAAGCATTCTCTAAAAGACTTTATAGCATTTGAGCTGAACCAAAAGAGTCTCCCCACTCCATATGTCCCCTTGTCAATGAATACAAACATGCATACACAAGCACTCACTTTTGTGAATGCATAGACACATGTACACACATGCCATCTTTGCCATCCTTGAGTTTTATGCCAGATCACAAAGTTACATTATTTAGGGCAAAGCACAAGTGCTTTAAGTGGCAGAAGACAAAGGGAAAATATATTTCAGTGGGCCAGATCAGAAAGGTTCATCATGGTTATTAGTTCATGAATGGGTTGAGCAGGAAGGGGGAAATTTCTTAACAATTTTTCACTGAACTAGGAAGACTTCAAGGAAGAGAGGGTTTTAGAACCATTTAAATGATGAGAATGAGGCAACCTGAGTGTTGTGGAGCAAGTGGCCCATGCCACTAGTTTACTGAAAGTGAGAATATGACCAACAGATGTCCATCCATGGACATGAAATAGTGCCCTAATTTATAGGACTACATTTTTGGTTTTAAGGAAAAAATAGTGAAAATTTTGTCAAAAATGGGATGAATCAGGAGGCAGAGTCAAGATGGCAGCATAGAGGCACAAATGTTCAGACCTCTGAAAACCCTTCCTTACTGATTGCAAACTAAATGCTCCTAGGGGACTTAAAATCAAACCTAACAATAAGATGGAGCCAAGGAACCCTCCTGCTGGACTCAACTTAAAAGGTAGGCCCCCAAAAGCCAGAATTCAAGAACATTCCAGTTTAAGAGGAAGGAAGGAGGATCCCAGCATCCTTTGCAGCAGCTGGAACCTCTCCTCAGGCAAAGGCTCTGGGCTGGAGGGCGTATCTTGCGGGCAAAGCTGTGTCAGTCTCAGAACATTCAAAACAGACAGTGGGGAGGCAGAGAGAGGAGAAACACAGAGCACAGAGCAGGAGGCATAGTTGCAGCAGCAGAGACACTGCATATTGCCCCACCCCTTCCCAAGGTTTCAGCCCCAGGGCACATCCAGCAAACAAGCCAGAATTAATCCCATCAAAGCCTTCAAAGGACAAGGAAGCTCAAGCTACAAAACCCACCCCCCACAGACTGCTGGAACTAATTCCAACACAGCTTCCAGAGGGCAGAGAAGCTCAAGCTCCAACACCCCTCCCCCACAGACTGCCCTGAGAGATTTACTGACAAAACTCCAAGGGTGAAGGCTGAAAAAAAAGCCCAAAACCACACACAAAAAATTAGAGGATCAAGAGCTCAGGCAACAGTGGGGAGTAAAGAAGGGATAAATAGGAACAAACAACAGAAAAAGAAAAAAAGAAATTACAATTGACAGGGTCTACACAGGCAATGAACAAAGAGCAAACAGAAAAGAGCATGAGAGAACTCCAAGCAAAAAAACAGAAAGCCCAGTGAATTGGATACAAGTCCTGGAAGAACTCAAAATACAATTCAAAACACAATTAAGAGAGGCTGAAGACAAGTTTAAAAGCAAGATAAGTCATCTGGAAACAGAAAACAGTGTTTTGAAAGCCAAAATTAATCAGTTTGAAAATGAGGCAAAAGAGATGAAAGAGGAGGCAAAGAAGATGAAAGATGAGGGAAAGGAGATGAAATATAATGCAAAGATGATGAAAAAGGACCTCCAAAGAAAATCAGACCAGAAGGAGAGGATGACCAAAAAGCCAGGGATGAAATCCAGTCTTTCAGAACCAGAATACAACAATTATAAGCAAGTGACTTCACAAGGCAGCAGGACAATATAAAACAGAATCAAAAGAATGAAAAAAATGAGGAAAATATGAAGCACCTCATTCACAAAACAGAAGATTCAGAAAATCATTCCAGGAGAGACAACTTAAGAATCATTGGTCGACCAGAAGACCATGGCAAAAGAAAAAGCCTGGACATCATACTACAGGAAATTATCCAAGAAAACTGCCCCAATATTCTAGAACAAGAGGGAAAAGTGAATACTGAAAGAATCCACAGATCACCTCCTGTACTTAATCCTCAACTGACAACACCCAGGAATGATTTAGTAAAATTCAAGAACTATCAGTCCAAGGAAAAATATTACAAGCTGCTAAGAAGAAGTCATTCAGATACCATGGAACCAAAGTGAGGATAACACAGCATCTGCCTATATCTAAACTAAAGGACCAAAAGGCATGGGATATGATATTCCAGAAAGCCAGGGAACTAGGTCTACAACCAAGAATCAACTACTCAGCAAAACTGACTATATTCTTACAGGCCGAAGAATAGTCATTCAACAAAATAGAAGAATTCCAAGAATTTGTAAAGAAATGACCAGATCTGAACAGAAAATTTGATGTCCAAGAACAGAACTCAAAAGAAGTATCAAAAGTTCATCAAAAAAGAGGGGAAAGGGGGGCAGCTGGGTAGCTCAGTGGATTGAGAGCCAGGCTTAGAGATGGGAGGTCCTAGGTTCAAATCTGGCCTCAGACACTTCCTAACTGTGTGACCCTGGGCAAGTCACTTGACCCCCATTGCCTAGCCCTTACCACGCTTCTTCCTTGGAGCCAATACATAGTATTGACTCCAAGATGGAAGGTACGGGTTTAAAAAAAGAGGGAAAAAAGAAAAACAAAACAAAACAAACAAAAAAAACCCTTTTTAAGAGATTCAATAAGTTAAAATGATATGTATCCCTATAAGAAAAGAGGTCATTGGTAACTCTTAAAAACTGTTGTTATCACCTTGGAATCTAGAAGAATTATACTTAGAGGGAACAGTGACGAACTGTATAGGATGAAATAACAAGATGTAAATAGGTATGTAGATATATGCATGCATAAATACATATACATGTGTATATATATATACATATATATACAACTAGAGCTGAAAAAGAGGTTAATACTAAAATAAATGGGAAAAGAAACAAAAGGGGGTAAATTTATATGTCACAAAGAAGCTCATGGCAGGAGGCGGTAAAGGGTAAAGGGTTGGAGACAGGAAATACTCAAATCATATGTGCATTGAAATTGACCCAAAGAGGAAGAACAATCCAATCTATAGGGGCAGAGAATAGATTTGCTCTGTAGAGAGGAGTAGAAGGGTAACAAACAGACTGGTGGGGAGGGAAGCCATATAACGGAGGGAGAGGATGGTAGTTTTAAAAAGACTGCAAAGAAAATAAGGGAGATAGAAAGGTAAGTAAAATAAGTGTGGGAATTACAGAGACCGATTAAAACAAAACATTGGTGTATAAGGAAATTGTGAAAGAAGAAAAGCATGACTAGGAGTAGAAATCAAAATGCTGGGAAATACACAGCTGGTATTCATAACTCCGAATGTGAATGGAATGAACTCACCTGTAAAACTGAAGCAAATAGCAGAGTGGGTTAGAATTCAAAACCCTACCATATGCTGTCTACAAGAAACACACATGAGGAAGGTAGATACGTATAGGCTGAAAGTAAGGGGATGGAGCCAAATCTATTGGGTATCAATTGATAAAAAGAAGACAGGAGTTGAAAGCATGATATCTGACAAACTCAACATAAAAATAAATCTAGTTAAAAGAGATAGGGAAGATAATTACATCCTGACAAAAGGCAGTATAGACAATGTGGACATATCAGTATTCAACAAGTATGCACCAAATGGCATAGCATTAAGGTTTCTAAAAGAGAAACTAGTGGATGCCAAGGATGAAATAGATAGAAAGACCTGAACCTTCCTCTATATAAACTAGAAAAATCAAACAAAAATTTAAATGAGAAAGAGGTAAGAGAAGTGAATGAAATCTTAGAAAAAAATAGTTAGTAGATATGTGGAGAAAAATAAATAGGGACAAATAGGAATACATCTTCTTTTCAGCAGCATATGGTACATTCACAAAAATTGACCATGTATTAGGGCCTAAAAATATTCCAAACAAGTGCAACAGAGCAGAAATGATAAATGCAACCTTATCAGATCATAATGCAATGAAAATAACAATTAGTAAGGGTACATGGAGAGGTAAATCAAAAATTAATTGGAAATTAAACAATACAATTCTCCAAAACTGGTTAGTCAAAGAACAAATCTTAGAAACAATTAATAATTTCATTGAAGAAAATGACAATGACGAGACATCCTTTCAAAACCTACGAGATTCAGCCAAAGCAGTACTCAGGTAAATTTTTATTCTTGAGTTCATATATTAACAAATTAGGGAGGGTAGAGGTCAATGAATTGGGCATGCAAATTAAAAAAACTAGAAAGTGAACAAATTAAAAATCCTCAGATGAAAACTAAATTAGAGATCCTAAAAAATCAAAGGAGAAACTAATTAAATTGAAAATGAAAGAACTATTGATTTAATAAATAAGACTAGAAACTGGTACTTTGAAAAAACAAATAAAATATACAAAGTACTGGTCAATCTAATTAAAAAAAAGAAATAAAAAAAAACAAATTGACAGTATCCAAGATGAAAAGGGAGACCTCGCCTCTAATGTAGAGGAAATTAAGGCTATCATTAAAAATCATCATGCCAAATTATATAGCAACATATATGGCAATTTAGGTTATATGGGTGATTACTTACAAAAATATAAATTGCCTAGACTAACAGAGGAAGACATAGATTACTTACATAACCCCATATCAGAAAAAGAAATTGAACAAGGCATCAAAGAACTCCCTAAAAAAAAATCCCCAGGTCCAAATGGATTCACAAATGAATTCTATCAAACATTAAAAGAACTAATCCCAAAATTAAACAAATTATTTGACAGAATAAGCCAAGAAGGAGTTCTACAAAATTCATTTTACGTCACAAACATGGTACTGATCCCAAATCCAGGCAGGTCAAAAACAGAGAAAGAAAACTATAGACCAATCTCCCTAATGAATATAGATGCAAAAATCTTAGATACAATACGAGCAAAAAGACTCCAGCAAGTCATCACAAGGGTCATCCACTATGACCAGGCAGGATTCATACCTGGAATGCAAGGATGGTTCAATATTAGGAAAACCATCCACGTAATTGACCATATTAACAAGCAAACTGACAAAAATCACATGATTATCTTAATAGATGAAGAAAAGCCTTTGATAAAATACAACACCCATTCCTACTGAAAACTCTAGAAAGTATAGGAATAGAAGGGCCTTTCCTAAAAATAATAAACAGTATATATCTAAAACTATTAGCAAACATCATCTGCATTGGGGGTAAACTAGAAGCCTTCTCAATAAGAACAGGAGTAAAACAAGGATACCCATTATCACCTCTATTATTTAACATTGTACTAGAAACACTAGCAGTAGCAATAAGAGAAGAAAAAGAAATTGAAGGTATTAAAATTGGCAATGATGAGACCAAGCTATCACTCTTTGTCGATGATATAATGGTTTATGTAAGGAATCCTAGAGAATCAACCAAAAAGTTACTCGAAATAATCAACAACTTTAGCAAAGTTGCAGGATACAAAATAAACCCGTATAAGTCATCAGCATTTCTATATATCTCTAACCCATTTCAGCAGCAAGAATTAGAAGGAGAAATACCACTTAAAATCACCCTAGACAATATAAAATTCTTAGGAATCTATCTGCTGAGACAAACACAGGAACTATATGAACACAACTACAAAACACTTTTCAGAGTTAAAACTAGATGTAAACAATTGGAAAAACATTGATTGATCATCGGTGGGACGAGCTAACATAATAAAAATGACAATCCTACCCAAATTAATTTACTTATTTAGTGCCATACTCATTAAACTACCAAAAAACTTCTTTAATGAATTAGAAAAAAAAATCATAATTAAGTTCATTTGGAAGAACAAAAGATCAAGGATAACCAGGGAAATCATGAAAAAAAAATGCAAAGTAAGGAGAACTTGCAGTCCCAGATCTCAACCTATACTATAAAGCAGTGGTTATCAAAACAATTTGGTACTGGCTATGAGACAGAAAGGAGGATCAGTGGAATAGACTTGGCGTAAATGATTTCAGGAAGACAGTTTATGACAAAACTAAAGACCCCAGCTTTTGGGACAAAAATCCATTATTTGATAAAAACTGCTGGGAAAATTGGAAGACGGTGTGGGAGAGATTAGGTTTGGATCAACACCACACACCCTACACCAAGATAAATTCAGAATGGGTGAATGACTTGAACAAAAGGAAGGAAACTATAAGCAAATTAGGCGAACACAGAATAGCATACATGTCAGACCTTTGGGAAGGGAAAGATTTTAAAACCAAGGAAGACTTAGAAAGAGTTGACTACATCAAATTAAAAAGCTTTTGTACAAACAAAACCAATGTAACTAAAATCAGAAGGGAAGCAACAAATTGGGAAACAATCTTCATAACAAAAACCTCTGACAAAGTTTTAATTACACAAATTTACAAAGAGCTAAATCAATTGTACAAAAAATCAAGCCATTCTCCAATTTGTAAATGGGCAAGGGACATGAACAGGCAGTTCTCAGCCAAAGAAATCAAAACTATTAATAAGCACATGAAAAAGTGCTCTACATCTCTTATAATCAGAGAGATGCAAATCAAAACAACTCTGAGGTATCACCTCACACCTAGCAGATTGGCTAACATGACAGCTATGGAAAGTAGTGAATGCTGGAGGGGATACGGCAAAGTTGGGACATCAATTTATTGCTGGTGGAGTTGTGAATTGATCCAAACATTCTGGAGGTCAATTTGGAACTATGCCCAAAGGGCGGTAAAAGACTGTCTGCCCTTTGATCCAGCCATAGCACTACTGGGTTTTTTACCCCAAACAGATAATAAGGAAAAAGACATGTACAAAAATATTCATAACTGCCCTCTTTGTCATGAAAAAAATTGAAAATGAGGGGATGCCCTTCAATTGGTGAATGGCTGAACAAATAGTGGTAAATGTTGGTGATGGAATACTATTGTTCTGAAAGGAATAATAAAGTGGAGGAATATATGGGGACTGGAACAACCTCCAGGAAGTGATGCAGTGTGAGACGAGCAGAACCAGGAAAACATTGTACACAGAGCCTGATATACTGTGGTACAATGCACTGTAATGGACTTCTCCATTAGTGGCAGTGCAGTGATCCTGAACAACTTGGAGGAATCTACAAGAAAAACCACTATCCACATTCAGAGGAAGCACTGTGGGAGTAAAAACACAGAAGAAAAATAACTGCTTGAATACATTGGTCAAAGGGATATGGTTGGAGATGTAGACTCTAAATGAACATCCTAGTGCAAACCACAACATGCAAATAGGTTCTGACCAAGGACACAAGTAATACCCAATGAAATTGCATGTTGGCTGTGGGAAGCATGGGTGGAGGGGAGGGAGGAAAATAAAATGAGTATTGTAACCAAAAAAATTAAATTAAATTAGATTTTTAAAAGCCCTTCTTTCTTCCTACCTTTCATATTAATCCAACTATCACCAACCACTTAGTCATTCAGGTTCACAACTTGGGTATCATCTTTAACTCCTCACTTTCATAACCAATAAATTGATAACCATATCATATCCAATAAATCCTATCATTCTTCATTGGTGACAGATCCATGATGGTGTTTTAGGAGCACCTAAATCTATAACTTCTCCAATAATCCTTCCAAACCAATATTTATATAATGCTTCAAAGAAAAAAGAAATCCAAACCCAAGAAGAAGCCATGAGCCTCTTCTACTGGAAAGAGCTTGAAAAATAGACATAGTAGGTCGATTTTCATGATGCCTGGACACCCTTGGTCCACTGGCTACACTGAAAAATTTTCCTGATGGCAGGCTAACACAATTGGTTACCTCAACCAGTCGAATCCAGTATACCAGCAAAGGATTGAGAAAAGAGAAGATTCAGTCTGAAGGCAGAACAGTTAAAACACTCAGGTTCAGTTAATCAACAGAGAGCCATCCATAAACATCCATTGGGCTGGGGGTGGGGGAGAGAAAAAAGTAAATAAAATGAGTAAACAAGAGACAGGAGAGTAAGAGCTACAATTGAAAGCTTCAGTGGGTGTAAGGACTAAAGAACAGAATCAGTGGATGAGGACAGGATCCAGAAAATATCAAGCAAAGCCTCAAAATAACCAGGGAATTGGATGCAGGCTATGGAGGAGCTAAAAAAGGATTAAAAATCAAATAAGACAGGTTGAAGAAATATGGTAAAAGGAAAATAGTAGCCTGAAAAGCAAAATAGGTTATCTGGAAACAGAGACACAGGCATTGAAAGCCAGAATTGACCTGCTGGAAAATGACACACAAAAACAATTGGAAGAAGAGAAGAATGACTTGAAAGGAAGAATGACAGACCAAAAGGAAAAGGAAAATAAAAAGGGTGGAAGAAATTCAGTCTTTAAAAATTAGAATTGGGCAATTCGAAATTAATGACCTCACAAGACACCAAGACATACTAAAACAAAATCAAAAGAATGAAAAAAATTGAAGATGATTGAGAAAACAAATGACCTGGAGAATAGATCAAGAAGAGACAATTTAAGAATCATTGGACTATCATTCTTTATTTGTTAACTTTTCTCATTTATAACACCTTCTCTGATGCTGCCACCAGTCTGGTATAGGTCCTTATCACTTCATACCTGAACTATTGTAATAGCCTAGCCTTCAGATTGGTCTTGTCCAATCATATTTCTTCCATTCTAGTCCATCTTGCTTTTGGATGCTAAAGTGATTTTCCTAATGAACCACTTTGAGGACCATGTCATTTCTTACCCTGCCCCACCTCTAGTCAATGAACTCTAGAGGCTCTCTATTACTTATAACATTAAAAATAAAATCCTCTGGCTTTTAAAGCCCTTCAAAACCTGATCCTCCTTTCTACTCTTCTATCCTTCTTATTGTACTGACATCTTTAGTCTTCCTTGAACAAAACACTCCATCTCACAGCTCTATATTTTTACTAGCTCTCCCCCATGCCTGGAATTTTCTGTCCCCTCATATCCATCTCCTGGCTTCTCTGATTTCCTTCAAATCTGAAATAAAATCCCAGTTTCTATAAGAATTCTTTCCCATCCTTTTATTGTTATTATCTTCCCTCAGTTAATTATCTCCCCCTTTTTTTCTGGATTTATCTTGTTTGTACATGATTATTTTCATGTTGTTCCCTCCATTGGGCTGTGAACTCCATGAGAATGGAGATTATTTGTTGCCTTTTCTAATATCCCCAGAACTTTTCACAGTCGTTGGAACTTGAAACATGTTTAATAGATGCTTGTTGATTTAACTTTGATCTTGGCAATTTAAGTCTAGCTGGATTATCACTGGGTCAAAGGATATCTATAGTTTAGAGCCTTTTTTGACATGGTTCCAAATGGCTTTCCAGAATAATATAATGTGTTATATATGGAAATAGATACTCAATGAATTATTGTTTAATATAGATTGAATGAATTCTGAGTTCAAGATCACTGATATAGACAAAAAATGCCAATTGAAGATCAGTATTTGCCTTGGCATATAGCATATTGTACATCAGATTTGGCAGAAACATTTCTACTTGTGTTTGTTCTGGGAAGTGTTTTTTGAATGTCAACTTCATATGATTTTGGGCCTGCCAGGAGCAGCAGTATTTTTGTCAGATACAGCTGGGGATGCTGTCAGTAGTTCAAAAAATTTTCCAGGAAGACTGCTGTTGATCACTCATGATCCTTGATGTGGTAGCTTAGATTGTTATTTATCATTTATAAACCAGGAATGAACTGTTGAAGTTGGCAAAAACGGTCCTTCTTGCAATGATTTCCTCTTTTTTAGAACAGAAATCACCACTGAAATTCCTCCCCTCCCACCCAGGTTGTCATAAACCTTTCTGTTCCAGGCACAGTTAGCATGAACACAAGGAAGGAGATAAATGATTTCCTTAAACAGGAATTTGGGCTTGGGTCTTTTATTAGTGAACCAAAGTTAATGTTTTTGGGATCACTATCCAGATCAACTTGAGCTCTGAATGCCTGTTAACAGAAAATCATCCATTTCATCCCATACTTCCTAAGATCTTTCCTAGAGCAAAAGAAAATTAATAAATCATAAAGAAACTCCACTCATTTCCATTCTGGCCTCATAAGCAGTGCTGAAAGCCACCTTGACATTACAATCATTATTGGTATGCAAAAAAATAGCAATGTTCTCTCAATTTCCTTTTGCATCTATCTTCTATTCAGCTTACCTTACTCTCATGAGTCTCTTTGTAAATTTTAATGTACTTTATCAAAATTAGTTATTGTAAAAATAATTATTGTTATTACTATTGCTTTTCCAAAGAATTCAGAGCACTATTATATCTTGCTTCATTTGAATTTGCAAAAACCTTTCCCCCAATTTTATAGGTAATGAAAACTAAAGTTTAGAAAAATTCCATATGCACAGAAAATCAGTGGCAATTAGGGGCTAGAATCCTAGGCTTCCAACTTCTATTCCTATGCTATATCCATTGAATTATTTGAATTAAAAAAATATATATTTGATTAAAAACTAGAAAGTATGCCTGGAAAGATCTAGGATTTTGATTTCTCTTAAAGAACCTTTTGGAAAATGTAGTTTCCCTTTTGTAAGAGGAATGAAACCACCAAGACTCAACTGGATGTACTCATGCCACCCCTCTAATATTTAACTCCTTAATAACTGTTGATCAATTAATAAATAGTTCTTTTATGCCTAGATTTATATCTGTACCTAGAAAAAACATTCCTGGTTTAACTTTCACTGAGAAGAATACATCTGCAATGTGTTTGGGTATGTGCATTTAGAGAGTTTGTTCTGAAGTATTGACTTTTAAAAAACTTTTTTGTCATTATAAAGATTATATTCCTATGATTGCTTTCAAAAATAAAGGTCAGATTTAATGCCTTAACAAATAAAATCTTTATTGCTGGTAATTTCCTGGAACCAAGGTCCTCATTGAACTAAGGTCTAGAAAAGAGCTTAGAGATCATATAATCCTTGGCTTTTATTTTACAGATGAATAAACTGAGGCCCAGAGAACTTAAATGACTTGCTCACATTCACAAGAACAAAAAAGAAAACACTAATTTCCCTTCCAGGTGCTTACATTCTATTGGCAGAGGGATATAGCATGGATCAAGATAAGTAGACAAAAAGCATTTACAGAGTAATTCCAAAAGAGACAATTTATTAACAACTGGAATATCAGGCAAGTTATTGGAGGTAGTACCCAAACTTTCCTTGAAATGAAACTCAGTAGCAGAGCTACACCTTATAAGATGTGTATCTAAGTCCTAGCTTTTTGCAACTATACTGTGTGATCTTAGATAGACTGCATTTCCTCTTTCAACCTCAATTATCTTTGTGAGATGTCTTCCAGGAGTGACAGGCCAGTAGGTTATGACCAAGCCAGCAAGACCCATCCAAGTGACCCATGTAGGCTGGCAGCACCTTCCTGGAACTGAAACCATGTATGTACTGTGACAAGGAAATCACTTTAAAAGACTGATATATATTAATTTAAGGTCGCCAAGGAATTCAGCTATGTAATTCCTAAATGAAAACTCAAGTCAGCAGTCTACCTTTTATGGAGTTTTTAATTACAAACAGGAGGAAAAAAGGTATTAGAGAGAGAGAGAGAGAGAGAGAGAGAGAGAGAGAGAGAGAGAGAGAGAGAAAGGGGAGAGAAGGGAATAGGGCTTAAATACCCCCTCTGTTTAGCCTGGGCCAAAAGGCCCAAGCCCTTAGATAGCTGAGGCAAAGAAAAGAGATCAGTCCCTATCACTCACGTGACCAAAATGGAGAAACAGTCTCAGGGGCCTCCACCTCCAGCCTCCTTCAGAGCAAGCCTTCTCAGAGCACAACCTCTCAGAGCAAAACCTCTCGAATCCCCTAGTCCTCAGACCCCCTCTATCTTTAAGGAAACCATCTAAGTTCCCTCCCCTCAGTTCTCACATCTACCAATCACTGTCCATGTCTTCCCTGTGCCAATGATGGCTCTAGCTTAACCCAGGACCACCCAGAGGTCTTCCCCTTTGCACATGTCTATTGAAGGTCATATTCTCAAATAATTAAATCTTGATCCTTTGCTGCAGCCCTTCCTAAATCCTGTTAGACTGAGTAGTGTGGAGATTGTATTTTCTAAGACCTGGTTCTGTCATTCCAAGTATCTCTATTGTATCAATTCTAAAATCAATCATGACTCAAAGAACTTCCTGTTCTATGCTTAAGCATAGGTCAAAGCCCTTTCCATTGTTTAGCAAAAGGTTTCTGTCCTAAAGTAGTCTTAGGTAGGGAGGAGAAGGACCCTCCCATGCCTAGGGTTTCACATTCCAATAGAGTTTCTTACTATCAGTAGGAAATTTTTTCCAGTATGAAATTTCCCAATGGAGAAATTTCCAACATTCATAAGTCTAAGAAATTTTAAGGTTTACAATCCCCCCTGATGATCATTGGGAGACTAGTCTCCCCATTGATCATTTAACATAATCATTTTGTATTTCTAAATGCACTTCTAACTATAGATATACACAATATTCAATTTTCTAAGAGAAATTAGAATAGTGAGGGAGGAAATAGAAAAGAAAAGAAAGGAAAACCAATGTTTTGCTAGGCGCATTGACAGAAAGCCAAATTAGAGGCAGTCCCTTTTGGCATAAATGTGTACAATTACAATAAATGTTCAATCAAAAGTTCAGTGCAATCAATCATATCCAAAGTTCATTCTTGATCTTCTTGATGAAGTGTACGTTTTCGGCATCTTTCTGCAACAGTTCATTCTCTGGATATAAAAGTTTCAAGCTTCTTTCTTGAAGATCTTTTCTCGAACAGAATCAAAATCTTTGATTTTTTATAACAGTAAAATCTTAAACAAAATTCAAAATTCTTGGAATTTTACAAAAATATAATCTTAAACAAAAAAAATTCAAAAATAAAAAAATGTCTTAGATTTTAAATTAAAATACAATCCCCCCTGAAGTAAGTATTAAAAAATATCAAGTTTAGTGTCAATTATCAAAAGAATAGAAAAATAATCAAAGACATAAGAAAAATTCAAAATAGGCCTTGTTTAGGTCCAGTTTAAAGTAATTTCTATCCCACAAGTATGTAGGACAGAATGCAGTAATATTTCACTTAGCCATTTGTAGCCAAGACTACAGGAAGTTGCCATAATATAAGAAGAAAAGAATTAGAATTCTATTTTGATGGGGAAATGTCATTCCCTCGTCTGATTTCTTTTTTCCTCAGGGATATAGGGAGCCAGCATGATAGTCAAGCTTTGTACTTGTTTGATTACTTCGTAAAGAGTGTAGATACAAGGAAGTCCTACTACTTAAACATAAGTTAAGCGTTGCAACCTCGAGTCTCACTTTAATATTTCTTGTGTGCTCTATTGGCACTATTCAGGTTTAGTCTGTGCTCCTTGTGTTTATCCCTTTTCCTGGAATCAGACACAAACCTTAATCACAGTCCTATAATATTTTATCAATAAATGGCAGGTTCCCATAGTTTAAAGCTTTTAGGCACATATTGATATTATAGCAAGAGTATATATATTAACTTGTATTACTGCAGGAAAAAAATAATATTAATATTAATTATGTGTACCTTCAGTACAAAAAATGAGAAAAAAATCAAATATTCTGATCAAAAAATAAAAGACTTTGAAGCATACTTGGTACTTTTAATATATAATTTTCAATTTGTTGTTGTTCAGCCATTTTTTCAGTCATGTTCAACTATTGGTGACCTCTATGGGATTTTTTTGGCAAAGAAACTGGGTTGCCATTTCCTTCTCTAACTCACTTTACAGATCAGGAAACTGAAGCAAATAGGGTTAAGTAACTTGCCCAGAGTCACAAAACTAGTAAGTGTATCAAGCTGGATTTGAACTGAGGAAGATGAGTCTTCCTGACTCCAGACCCAGCACTCTATCCACTATGCCACCTAGCTATCTCAATTCTCAATTACATTGTCTAATTCTGCCACTCTTATTTCCAACAGCAGCAAAATAATGGCTCTTCTCTAGTGCAACCTTAAGGTGCACACAAGGAAGGATTTTCATAACCATGTCTCAGTTAAAAAACAAAAAAACAAAAACAAACTCATGTGATGAGCTAAGGTAGAAGCAACACAAATTACAGTGATTATGCTATGTTGGAAAAAGCTTTGGCTCTGGAATTAGGAGATCCAAATTTGAATTGTGTCTGTCATTTACAATTTGTGTGTCTTTAGACAAATCTCTTATCCTTCCTGAATCTTAGTGTCTTTATTTTTAAATAGAAGTGTCATGACAAAATCTTATCTTAAATCCCTACACTCTCAAACACTCTAGGAATCCTGTGATTCCTAGTGAATACCCTATGAATATCTACTTTATGAATGTAAACTTTATATATGTAAACTATTATTTTGTACTAACATTTTATCATTTAATTGACATAAGGGAACTCTTAAGAAGGAACCTTCCTCTACTAAGGCATATGGCCAAAAGCTGTGCATTATAGAAAGTGTCCTGAGGCACTGATAAATTAAGAAACTGGTTTGCCTTAGGTCACACAATTGTTAAGTATTAGAGACAAGGCTTGAATCCAGGTCTCTTCTCTGGGGTCAGTTCTATTTCCAGTGTGCCACATTGTTAATGTAATATAGTGGATAAAATAAAGTGCTTTGCAAACCTTAGGATCATAGACTTAGAAATTTAAAAATTTTATTTATTTATTTAGAAAATTTTCCATGGTAACATGATTCATGATTTTTCCCACCCCTCTTCCCTCCCTCATCCCTGGGCTGAAAAGCAATTCCATTGCGTTATTCATGTATCATTGTTCAAAACCTATTTCCATATTATTCATATTTGTAATAGAGTGTTCTTTTAATGCTAAAACCCCAGTCTTATCCCCATCGAGCCAAGTGATCAAATGTGTTTTTCTTCTGCTTTCCTAGTCCCACTGTTCTTTTTCATAAGTTCCTCAGTGTTGACCTGGATCATTGGATTTCTACTACTAGAAAAGTTGGTTTCATTTGGTTGTGCCACAATGTTAAAGTTTCTGTGTACAATGTTCTCCTGGCTCTGCTCATTTTGCTCTGTATGTAGATTTAGAATTTAAAGATTTAGTTTTAAAGTTGATTTAAAAGCTAGATCTAGTCCAGCTCCTTCATTTCTCATGTGAGAAAACTGAGGTCCAGAGGTTAAGACATTTGCTGGAGAAATTGCAGATAGTCTTGAAAGAGGCAAGAATTGAACACTGTTATTACTTCAAATCCAACACTGTATAAATTTTAGCTATTTAAAACAAATTATTGTTAGTGCTTTGAAGAGTATGAAATGTTATACAAAGAAAAAGTAATAATAAAGCTTTAAACTAGGATTATTTCCACCATTTGCTGCTTTTAAACCAGCTCAAATGCTATTAAATAAAGTTATAGAGAATCACGAAACATTTCTGACTGGACACATGACAAATTAATGTTACATAATCTCAGTTGGGCCCTCATTGCTGCAAGGCAATCTTTTATACTCCCCAATCAACTCATCACAGTGGCTTTTCCAAACCTTTTCATCCTCCTCAAGTCTCCCCTAACTGCTTCACCCTCACCCTCAACTTTGCCTCATATTTCACTGAAAAATTGAGACCATTTGTTGAGTTTCCTTCCTTCTTACTTATCTCACATCAACTGTTTACTTTCTGCAACTACCTTCAACTTCACCTTTGTGTCATATTCAATTGAGACCCTTCTCCTTCCTTGTCAAATCAAACCCCTCTCCATTCACAAGTGAACATATCCTATGTCTTTTCTAGCAGTTCGCCACCTCAGTCATCCCTAGTCTTTCACTAATATCTAACCATTCTCTGTCTAATCTATACTACCTTGTGCCTACAAGCACACCCACATCTCCTCATCTTTAAAGACTCCTCACAGGTTCCACCTATCTCTGCTAGTTTTCATCCCAAATCTCCTTCCTTTTGAGATTAAACTTTGTGAAAAGGCAATCTTTAAGTTTCCTTTCCTCTCACTGTCTTCTAACTCTATAGTTTGTCTTTCAATTCAACTGAAGTTTCTCTCTACAAAGTTATCAATGACTTCCTAATTGACAGATTCAATGAACTCTTGTTAACATTCTTCATTCTTAACCTTTCTGCAACTTTTGATACTATCAGTCATCCTTGCCTCTTTATTCTTTTCTCTCTAGGTTTGTCGCTACTCTATCTTGATTTTCCTCTTACCTGTTTGACCACTCCTTTGGAGTCTCCCTTCCAGGATCTTCATCAAGGTTATGCCTGCCACCATTAGGTGGGGGCTTTCCAGGATTTTGTCGTTGACCCTCTTCTCATCTCCCTTCATACATTTTACTTCACTGTTTCATCTCATTAATTTCCATAAATTTAACAAATAAGTCTCAAGTCTACTTATCTAACCCTAATACCTCTCCAGACCTCTAGAATCACATCTCCAAATGACTATTGGACAAGAGATCAAACTGCATGTCCTTTAAACAACTCAAACTCAGCCTATCCAAAAATGAACTCATTATCTCCCTTAAGTTCATCCTTAATTTCCCCATGACTGTTAAGGGTACCAACTTCTTAGTCACCCAGGCTTGAAACCTAAGTTTTATCTTCCACTTTTTCCTCTCTCTCATCTTTTATACCCATTCTGTTTCCAAGTCCTGCCAATTCTACCACCTCAGCATCCCTTATATGCCCTGCCCTTATGTTTTCTCCTCTGATACTGCTATTATGCTGATACAGGCCCTCATCACCTCATGAATCATTTGCCTATTGATTCTATTTATTGATACACCTGCCTCAAATATTTCTCACTTGAGTACATATTTCAGTCAAATATCAAATTGATCTTCCTAAAGTACAGGTCTGACTTCAGACCCTTTTCTTTACCCTCACCCCCTCCACACACACATACATTCTTATACCATGCTTACCTCCCCTATCCTTGTTAATAAAGTAATGCTGGCCTCCTTGCTGTTCATTGCATATAATACCCCGTTTCTCAATAATGAACATTTTCACTGGCTGTCTCCCATGAGGGCAAGTCTTGCTCTTCACATCTCTGCCTCCTGGCTTCCTTTAAATCCCAGCTAAAATCCTACTTTCTGTCCTGAACCACCTTCTTCCTGCCTTCCTTCATGTGTATATATAGAGGTAGATATACTTTTCTTTATATTTTTTTATATTTCTCCCTTTAGACTATGAGCTCCTTGAAAGTGGGATGCCCCCTTCCTCCCCACTTTCTTTGTATCCTCAGTACTTAGCACAAAATCTGGCACATATTAGGCACTTCAATACATGTTGACTGACTGATTTACTGAGTTTAGAGCAGAACCCCCAACCCTGGCTTAAAGTCACCTTGATGTTGCTCTCACTATGAAACTAGCCACTTGGATTTAGAGACAACATTTCCATTCTATACATGGAGACAGGTATTTTTTTTTTTACCCAGGGAAATGAGTTAGCAAACCTTGAAGGAAATCATGCATCTTGTGTGTGTTTTACTTCATCCTTTAAAAATCTAATTTCTAAGAAAAGAGAGCATTTTTGTTGAAGCTCTTTGATGCTGTTCCCCTTGAAATGAAGTCAGGCAGTGCATTGTGTTAACATTGCAAGCATGGAATGCTGGCCCTTCTTTGAATTCCCTTCTGCTTTGAGGGTAGTCTTAGAAGGGAATATAGATTTTAAAAGCCCTCAACATTCAGAAAACTTGAATGTATTTATTTTTTCCTCATATATTATAGAGTATTGATGCAAAACTAGGGATCATTGAGGATAGGGAAAGGAAAGGGTGGAGATGTCCAGGAAGCTATTGTGGTTAGGTTTCCAGTCTTTCCTTGTTCTATAGAAAATGGTGACCTGGGTCATGAGATGGCAAAGATTTACAGAAGATGGTGTAATCAAAAAAGAGACTGAAATCTTTTGTTGGAGAAAAAAGAAGGCAACAGAGGAAGGGGTGGAAATTGCCAAACTTTCTGATATTTAAGAAGCAGGGGGATAGAGAAGAGAAGACTTTGGCAAATACTACATGATCTATCTCCCTTTTCTTTTTCTAATGGACTGTTGGTAGCCAGTGTAGTGCTAAGCATACCAGTTTTCAATCTAGGGAACCTGAGTTCCAGTCTAAATATTACCACTACTTTATTGGGAGAGGTATCTCTTTTCTTTTTTTCTCTCTCTTTTACTTTCCAGTTGAGGGATTGAGCTAGATGATATTTAAAGTTCATTTTACCTTGGACATTCTGTGAAATCAGCAAAGGAAAAGGCAAGAATCTTTATGGTCTCAAGACCCAAATGGCCCAGGAGACTGGCTGTTTGAAATTGTTAGCATTTTGTTTTTGAGGGTATTAAGTTTTGTCCCACTGGAATTTTCACCCTCATGTTTTTTAGCTCTTGCTTTACAGAAACTAGAGGAAGACTGATTCCTATTTATAAGAAAATGTTACTTTGACCGGCCAGCAGGCCTCTAGGAAACCATTGTAAGGGAGGGTAGACAAGCTTGGAGAAAACTTGGAAGAAGCTTTGAGAACCCAGGCTGAGAAAAGATGGGAAATCTTAGGAGAAGAATCCAGGTAAGGTAAGCAAGGTGTTATAAAACTGTAGGACATAGTAACCTGAGAACCTCTTACATGACACCTTTCCTGATCTCTCTATTGCTAGTTGTTTTTCCCTCTGCTCCAAATTAATTTCTTTTTAATTTATTTGTAAAAATGTTTTCCTCTTCCAACCTTATCTCCACTCCATCTCCAGAAGAAGATAGTGCCCTGAAGGCATGGGTTTTTTATTTTGCCTTTGTACCTCCAATGCCAAACTCAATACCTGGCCTATAATAGATAATTTTAAAATACCTGTTAATTATTTTATTGAATGTAGGGGAAGCCCCTCCTTCAGCCTTTAAAAATGCAGATTAGCAACTATTCCATAGTTTGTCTTCTTAGAGTGAGCACACTGAAAGGTCAGTTTGTGTCAGAGGCAGGGCTTGAGCAAAGGCTTTCCTGACCCTGTAGTTATCTCTCTAAGGACCTCTTTCCTTGCATGCAGAAAGCACTTTAAAATGTTTCTCAAGTTTAGTGTGATGCAGTGGAAATAGCACAAGTTCTAGCATCAAAGTTTATAGACTCAAATCCTGATGCTCTTATTTCCCTGTCTGGCCTTGAGAAGCCATTTAACCTCCCTGGGCCTCACTTTACTCATCTGTAATGAAAGGTTAGACCAAGGCCCATTTTGTATAATGTATAATGTATAATCCCATGAATCTGGTTGAATCCAAATGTATAATCCTATGAATCTGGTCCAATCTCTATAATTATTTTCATTTTTTATTTAATTAATTAATTTAGAATATTTTTCCATGGTTACATGATTCATGTTCTTTCCCGTCCCTTCTTCTCTCCCTCTTCCTGGAGCCCACAAGCTGGGTTTTACATGTATCATTGTTCAAAATCTATTTCTCTATTATTATTATTATTATTTGCAAAAGAGTAATCATTTAAAGTCATCATTCCCAATTTTATCCCCATCGAACCATATGATCATGCTTTTCTTCTGCATTTCTACTTCCATAGTTCTTTCTCTGGATGTGGGCAGCATCCTTTCTCATAAGTCCCCCCAAATTGTCCTGTATTATTGCATTGCTGCTAGTAGAGAAGTCCATTATGTTTCATTGTTGTTATGGGGGTGAAGAGGTGCAACCCTGGGGTTTGGGAAGGATACCTTTTGCAAGAATACAAGACTCCAAAACTTATCTTAAAAATAAAAAGAGAAATTTATTAATTTGAAGAGTAATGTTGAGAATGGCCAGGAGGTTGGTACAGGTGGAACAGCAAGATGGAAGGCGGCTCCTTGGGAGAACAGCATGGATGGAAAAGCTGTCCCCCAGATGACATCAGTTCTGGGGATTTTATACTCTTTACAACAGATGCTGTGTCATGGTGTGGACAGGATTCTAGAGTGGTAAACCCTCAGGCATTCAGTCAGAGGTTTGGTTATCTGACTAGGGTCTGCCTGAAGACATAGGTGATGAACCTCATGAAAGATTCCTTAGTTTTAGGGGACAGTCAGATGTCTGAAATATAGTGTGATAGAATCGAGGTATAGCCTAGAGGTGCATCTCTCTGTTCATCTTAAATCTAAAGGAGGATCAAGGAATCCTCTCAGGGTCCTATAGGGGTCATCTGATGTTTTAGGCTAGGAGTCACGAGGATGTAAGGGAGCAAAGATATTTTACTGATAATAGTTTGCCTGAGCTTTTAGGGGTACAATGCCCATGCCAATTGTGACACAGTGTATCAGTCTTAGTGTACAATGTTCTCCTGCTTCTGCTCTGCATCAGTTCCTGGAGGTCTTTCTAGTTCACATGGAATTGCTCCAGTTCATTATTCCTTTCAGCTCAATAGTATTTCATCACCAACAGATACTGCAATTTGTTCAGCCATTCCCCAATCAATGGACACCCCCTCGTTTTCTAATTTTTTGCCACCACAAAGAATGTGGCTATGAATATTTTTGTACAAACTTTATTTTTGTCTCTTTGGGGTACAAACCCAGCAGTTCTATGGCTTTTCTTTGCTGTCATATTGGCCAATCTTCTAGGTTTGAGGTGTTACCCACAGAGTTGTTTTGATTTGCATTTCTCTAATTACATGAGATTTAGAACACTTTTTCATGTATTTATTGATAGTTTTGATTTTTTTTGTCTGAAAACTGCCTATTCATATCAAAACCTGCCCATTTATTTTATGCAGTTGCAGTCTCTACAATTTAAAGTTGGAGAAGTTGAGAGATTAAGGATTTTCCTAAGGTCACCTAGGTAATAATTAGAGAATTAAGGAGTCTGTCCCAGATTACCTAATTCCAATTACATTTTTCAAAATTTAGTTTTACTAAATAATGAGTATTTAAGTTTTCCATTCCTGAAAGGTAAATTGAATCAGTTATTAAGAAATTAAGTCAGAAAATTTTTCCTGCTTTGTTTTTCCCAGAAAAAAATAAGGTATTCTAGTGACCTCCTTAAAACAGATTGGTCTTTCTGTTTGGGCTATGATTCCAGATTCTTTTTCTCTAATCAAAGCAAGCATTTTCTAAGGTGCCAATTCTCTGCTCATACTGTATAGATCAATCATATCCATACCAGCATCTATCACCTCAAACCAGCACTTTCTCAGGAAGATTCTCCTTCCAAACAGGCCAAAACATCATTTTCTTCCCTCTCTAGTTCCAGGTAGGTTTGGGGGGTGGTGTGGGGAGGAGGGAAGTGGGAGGCAAGAGACAGGCAACAGATTTCAAGCCCTTTTACAGATAGTGAGTAGAATGATTACCAAAGTTAAGTTTCTACTTGGGAAAATGTCATTTCCTTGTGCTCAACTCTCAAGTGCCAAAGGGGAACAATTTTTCATGGCCTTAGATTTATTTTTCCCATCTGAGGTATTATCCTCTTCAGACAGGTACTATTTGCTATGCTTTATAGATGATCACCGTTCATATTTGGAGATTATTCAGCATATGTATGTGTATGTCATTGAAAAGTTGGCTGTTTCAGATTCAGGGAATTATCACAGTGTGCTAGTATGATACTTTGAGGAGAAGCAACATGAATTTGTAGTTTAGGGTGAAGTGGTACACTTCACAAGTTAGTTCAAACACCCAGAATTTCAATTATTGGAACCGCAATTTATTAATAAAAGAACAAATAAAGAATCTACCAGCTGGGACAGCCCTCTCTAGTGGAAGACTGCGTCAGTTTAACATTAAGAGACAGTTTATATGTGGTTACAAGACACAGAGTTATTTCTTTTTACACATAGGTTCTTAATCAAACAAACCTTATCACATACACAGGAATGTGGGGTCCAGGTTGGAGATGAGGAGATAATCCTCAGATTTATGTGGGGGCTGTTATTTAGGGCTATATACTTTCACATCCATGAAGTCACTTAGCTGGCCATGTTATCTTGCTGACCTATTTTGATATTTCTGAAATTCTTTTGTCTTCTTGCCCTTTCTAATTTTCACCCCCAGTAGAGACTGGTCTGCTGTCTGCATAAACAATTGGACTTCCTGGGGGAGAGAAGCCAGGTCTGTTCCCTGAAAAATGCTGACATGGGCCTGTCTGCTTTATTTACTTTTAATTTTTCCATCTTTGCAATTTGGGGGGCTACTTCAAGGGCAGGGGTCCCTAAACTTTTTACACAGTCCCTCAGACTTTTGGAGGGCCGGACTATAAAAAACAAAAAACAAAAGCAACAACAACAAAAAAAACTATGAACAAATCTGTATACTGCTGTGTGGGATAGTAGCAGAGGCTGCAGTGCTGACTGTGATGGGCCTGTCACACCTTGCACAGGCTCATCACTGCCACCACTATACTGGGCTGCAGCAGTATACACAGTGCGGAATCCTCTCCCCCAGATCACTGTTCAACATGCTGATGTCTTCCATTGTGTAGTCACATAATCCTTTGTGTGATGCCTGGTTCTCTTTCAGTTACTCTCAGAACAAGGTGCCATGCAAAGGATTATGTCACGGAAAGTAGTACTATATGTGAGCGATGCTGCACTTTGTGGCGCCACCACATACAGTACTCCAGGAGTGCAGAATGCGGATGCATCTCACTGACCACCAATGAAAGAGGTGCCCCTTCTGGAAGTGTGTTGGGGGCTAGATAAATGGCCTTGGGGGGCCGCATGTGGCCTATGGACCATAGTTTAGGGACCCCTGGTTTAGGGGATTTACCTCTTACAAGGGAAAAAAGGGGTTCAAGCCCTGCTTTTGACACATATTAGCTATGTCATCATGGACCATTATCTAACTTGTCAGGTAACACTTTAATTACCAGTGAGCTGCCCTGAATTAAATGGAGAGAGTTCATTTGGTCCAGATCAAAAAAAGGGAAATACTTGATCTGGGGCCTGCCTGATTGTTTTGCCTTATTCTAATCACTCTGACATATAGAAGGGTAAGGTCATAAAACAATAGATTTATAGCCAAGAAAGAGGCCTTAGAAGTCACTTACTCCAACCGCCTTTTATTACAAATAGAAAACTAAAGCCCAAAGATGACTTTGCCTAAGGTCTTTTGCATTTGAACCAAGCACCTCTGAATCCCAATCCAGAAATTTTTGTGTGACTCTCCCTCAGACTGCTCATTGATCTAAAAGCCCTAAATGAGAGAGATTTCACAATTCCTATATGTCCCTTGCCCTACTGTCCTCCCCACTTCTATCATAATACTAGTTCAGAGTTAATGTCATGGGCACTGCTAAAGTAATAATAATGTACTTTGTCTAAATGGTATTTACAGTATATGTGGTTTGTGAGTGGTAAATGACTTGACTAATCCATCCTTAAGGGAAAGTTTCAGGATTACAAATGAAAAGAGAACTCTCAGAAATATGTATGTAGACCATCTCAGCCCTATTGGGATTCCAATTTTTCAATCTTGCAAAAAAGAACAGAAACATGATAAAGTATATCTGCTCTCATCACTAGCTACTTTAGTAGTAGTGAAAAATATTACATAAAACTTGATTTAAGTTTATGCCCTATATTTCCCCATTTTCTAAAGGCAAGCAAGTTTGAGCTTCCTTAACTTGAGAACTAAGCTGATCAAGCAGAGGGCTTGATGTTTTCTTTTTTAGTTCACTTTTAGACTGCTTACTTTCTAAGACCCTCCTTGAGCTGTTTTGCTTTGGAATGTCAGTGATGAAGAAAGGGGAATGCTATTGGAAAACATTATATCTCAAAAACAATGAAAGTCACCCAACCCTGATACAATCAATACCTATATCTCTCCCTTGGGTTGTAGCTATTCTCTCCTTTCTGGTATGATTGTAATTCAATAGTAACATGGCCAGTGATCTTGAGTTGCTGACACAAATGGCATTTTGTAAAAGCAGCAAAAAGAAGATAATTGATGAGATTAATTATCTGTTGAAATGACATGATGAAAAGAGCATTGGATGTCAGTATTCTTGATTACTTTGCAGTCCAGAATATCTCGGGATTAGAGGGTTTGCATTGCAACAAGCAAACATGAACAGAGTTGCCCTGTTTCATTCACTAGGTAGCTCCCAGAGCTTACAGTTACACTATATGAAAACCATTGGACTGTGTTAAGTACAAATTCTATTAGATCCACAAGTTTCCTGGAGATCACAGTTGACTTTTGTTAATGAAGCTTTGCCTTATTAATGTCAAATTTAACTTGAACCTTGATAGGGATAAGGGACACTAGGATGAATACTTTCAAATATAAGTGGAAGATAAGAGTTTCAGTTAGATTTTAGGGACAAAGCTCTTGTGCCCTTCTGATTTTGTCCTGCTTGGGATTGTATGAAGAATAATTCAGAATAAAGGAACTGATTGTTTGTAGTCAGGATGGACTTCAGGGATATTATAATGAAATGTAACCCCATTGGCAGCACTAAGATGAAGTACTGAAAGACAGGGTCATCCTTCTGAAGGAGCCTGACTGTGGTACTCTGCTGTTTGCCAAGTTTTGTAAGAGATGAGATCAAATCAGGTCAGAGAAAAGTCTGTAATCAAAATAGAAAAAAGAAAGTAGCTTTTGTCCAAACCTTTCTAGAGCTTGGAAGCTCAACATGATCATCATGAGCCCCTTTCAAGAATTAACTAATACAAATGTATTTCATCACATAAATATCTTTCATGGGGTGACACAGAACAAAAAAAATTCTCTTTTTATTGCATGACTCTTTCTCATAGTACCAAGAGACCTTTCATTTCTAGGAAGTGAATTCAAGCAACAATTCAAAGATTAAGTCACTATTTCATTTTAAAATCATTATCTAATCTTATAGAATATACTATCAACCCGATTTAGTTACTCTTGATCAACTTTATCTAAAATTTTGACCCTTTTGCACAATATAGTCATTTTTCTAGAAGGAATTTGTGAGCAAAAAAGGACCAAAAATTTAAAAAGTAAATAAAGAAACAATGATAATAAATGCAGAGTAAACTTAAAGGTATCTGCAGCATGATTGGTAAGGACTCTCATGGATCTGATCATTTGTGCATAGATTGTTATTGGTTTTCACACTATGATAAATGAGTTAGTGAATATGTGTAGGAATTCTGTTTTCTCCTTCAAAAAGCTCTCTATGTGGTAGGGGTATAAGATTTTTTTTCACTTCAAAAATCTATACAGTGGTGATTTTTTTGGGAGAGGAGAGAATCTCTTTTTTCTTCATTGTTAGTGAAGAATGTAAATTTTAAAATACTTGCAGCCTAGGAGATAGATTTTCTTCTCAGAATCAAAATGTGGATTTTTCTTTTACTATGCCATTGCTGCTTAATAGCAATAATAAAAGATGAAGGTGACATACTGGATTAGAAAAAGTCAGCATGGAATACTCTATAGACTTTCCATGAGGGAGAGGAACAGTGATGGTTTTTCCATATCCCACATCTCAAGAGTAATGAGTGAACAATAAGAATAGAGAAAGGAATTGGTAGAACTCTTTTCTTGAAGTATAACTGAAATAATATTTTTACATTTGGTACTTTCAGCTTTCAAAGCCTGAAAAAATGAAATTAGTGCCAAAGAGGAAGGATTGTCCTGCATATTTAATATGCTTATGATGTTTTTGGGCCAGGATATACTTTGTGGCTGATTTTTCCTTTGATTAGTGAGATCATCTATTTACATTCCACATATCTATTTCAGTCCATGAAATAATCAGTCAACAATAATCTGATCCTGTCCTGATAGTATGCTAGGCACTGGGAACACAAAGACAACATGAGGAATGCCTAATTCTGAGGAATTCTGCTGGAGAGACAGCATATACATTTCAAAGTAGTACAAAACAAACCCAAACACAAGGTCATTTGGATTAGAGGAGTTCTTACAGAAGCTACAACTGACCACCTGCAATCTAAATGAAGCCAATATTGATCTTGAGGCAGAGTGAGATGACTACATTTAAGGGGCAAGTTAAGGACTTTGTTAATCCCATCCATAACAGTCACAGCCAAAAGAAGATGGACTTATTCCTTATCAACAGCAATTGAGGTAGAATCCAAACAGGAGTCCAAAATCTCTGAATAAAAGCAGAGATAAAGCATATTCTTCTTTAATCTTCTTCAATGTGATGAATACAGGCATTATTCCATAAATATCTTCTCCATAACATCTTTCTAATCCACTCAATAAACATTTATTAATTACCAACTACCTGTCAGAGACTGTACTAAACACTGAAAAACAAATAAAATCAAAAGACAGTTCCTACACATGAGGAGCTAACAGTTAATCTGTGGAAATGTCAATAAATATGCACAAGCTTAGTAGCAAAGTGGGTCACATTTGATTATTCTGTATTGCTCTTATTGTGTACAATGTTTTCCTGGTTCCTTTTGTTTCACTCTTTATCAGTTCATGCAGGTCTTTCTAACTATTCTGAAATCATCCTGGTCATCATTCCTTATAGCACAATAGTATTCCATCATGATCATATCCCTCAATTTGTTCAGTCATTCCTCAATTGAGGGACATTCCTTTAGTTTCTAATTCTTTGCCACCAAAAAGAGAACAGCCATAAATACTTTTGTACAAACAGGTTATTTCCCATTAAAAAAAAATCTCTTTGGGATATAGACCTAGAGAGTAGTTGTACTACTTGATTAAAGAGTATGCATTGTTTTGTGACCCTTTGGGCTTAATTCCATGACATCACTTAGTTGGGGTTTAGCCTTTAAAAATTCTCTCCAGGTCAAGATGGCAGCTTAGAAGCAGCGAAAGTTCAGACCTCGGAAACCCTTCCTTATTGATCACAAACTGAGTGTTCCTAGGACACTGAAATTCAAGCTGAACAACAGGACAGACCCAGGGAACCCTCCTCCCGGACCTTGATCAAAAGGTATGGCCCCCCAAAAGCCAGAACCCTAGATCACTCAGATCTAAGGGGCAGAGTGAGAGGAGCAGAACCAGGAGAACATTGTACACAGAGATTGACACATTGTGGTACAAGAGAATGTAATGGACTTCTCCAGTAATGGCTTTACAATGTCCCTGAACAACCTGCAGCGATCTACGAGAAAAAACAAACAAACAAACAAAAAATCTATCCTCAAGCAGAGGACAAACTGAGGGAGTAAAAACACCGAGGAAAAACAACTGCTTTACTACATAGGTTGAGGGGACATAATCAAGGAGAGACACTAAATGAGCGCCCTAATGCAAATACCAACAACAAGGAAATGGGTTCAGAGCAAGGACACATGTGATACCCAGACGAATCACCCATTGGCTAGGGAAGGGATGGCGGGGGGTGGGTGGGGGGATGGAAAAGAAAATGATCTGTTTCCAATGAACAATGTATGAAAATGACCAAATAAAATAATGTTTTAAAAACTAAAAAAAAAAATTCTCTCCATCACAAAAAAATGAATAATATAGAAATAGATTTTAAGTGATAACATTTATACAATGCAGTGGAATTGCTTTTTGACTCTGGAAGCAGGGAAGGAAGAGGGAAGGGAATGAAAATAAATCATGTAAACATGGAAAAATATTTAAAAATAAAAAACAAATTGCCCTCTAGAATGGTTAGATCAGTTCACAACTCCACCAGCAATGCATCAGTGTCCCAATTTTGCCACATCCCCTCCAACATTTATTATTTTCCTTTACTATCATATTGGCCAATCTGCCATGTATGAGGTAGTACCTCAGAGTTGTGTTAATTTGTGTTTCTTTAGTTGAGTGATTTACAACCCTTTTATATAATTATCGGTAGCTTTGATTTCTTCATCTGAAAACTGCCTTTCAGATCCTTTGAACATTTGTCAATTGGGGAATATTTGGCTTCTTATGAATGTAACTTAGGAGGACTTCTGGGTAAGCATGGTGGCCAGCTAAACGTGGCTTACTCACTCTCCCCAACATACACTGACAAGGATTGCCCCCAAAGACCTTAAGAATCCTTATCAGAGGAGAGGAGGAGCTGTAAAGCGGTCTTAGTATAGAAGGTGCATGGGATTGGTGCTTTACCAGTCTATAAGAGGGTGAAAGGGCTTCCACCCAAATGAAAGCTGATACACCCTCCTCCACCCCCACCTACAGGGCCAGAGCCAGGGCGAGCACACACCAAGATGAACGAGCAAGGGGTGCCTCTGAACCAAGGAGAGGGAACATCTGCGCCTTTGGTAGCTAACTAGGACAGTAGGTGACCCTCCCCCTCCCACCCCCGAAGGCAGCTAGGCAGAAAACCCAATACTTGAGAAAGTGCAGACCTCAGGTGCCCAGAGCCAGCATGCCCGCCAGAGTCAGGCAGTGAGCCAGGAATGCCTCTGGAACGAACAGGGAGAGTTTTGGGGTCCTTGGGAATTGACTATGACCCACCCCCGAAAGCAGCTAAACCAGAAAACCAAGTGGGCAAGAAAGCACTGACACTGAATGTCCCCTGGAGGGAGGCACTGAGAAAAACTGCAAAGGACTGCAGAGAATCAAGAGACTGCTCATTAACTCCATACACAAAGAACTTGCCCAGCAGACTCTGATTTCTAACTAAAGAGGGAACTGAAAACATCCAGAAAAAAATGGCTAACTGTGCACAGGAGCCTCAAAATCCCTCCAGGAAATCAAAAAAGAAAGCTGCCACCCTCGAAAATTTTTACAGAGGAAAACCCCAGGCTACAGAGGAAATACTGGACAAAACTCAAACAAAGGCAAAACCGAACAAAAAAATGAAAATTGTCCACCAGCCCTGGAAGAGTCTCAAATGGAGCTTATCATCAGAAAGATGGAAGCCCTATGGAAAGAGAAGTGGGAAATGGTTCAAAAAGACAATCAACAAATTTTATTAGAGAACCAAAAAATTACAGCTAAATGCCAAAAGATTAAAGCAGAAAACCAGGCCTTAAGGACCAGAATTGAACAACTGGAAACCAATGATCTTGAAAAACAGCAAGAATTAATAAAGCAAAGTCAAAAGACTGATACAATAGAAGAAAGCATAAAATATCTCACTGACAAGGTGACAGATCAGGAAAACAGAGGAAGGAGAGACAATTCAAGAATCATTGGTCTAAATGAAAAGCCAGAAATAAACCGGAATCTTGACACCATACTACAAGAGATCATCCAAGAAAACTGCCCTGAAATTCTTTAACAAGGGGGCAAAATTAACATTGAAAGAGTTCATAGAACACCCACTACAGTAAACCCCCATAAAACAACTCCCAGAAATGCAATTGCCAAATTCCAGAGCTTTCAAGCTAAGGAGAGAATCCTGTAAGAAGCCAAAAAGAAATAACTCAAATACAAAGGAACACCAATCAGGATCACACAAGACCTGGCAGCTTCCACACTGAAGGACCACAAGGCCTAGAACACGATATTCAGAAAGGCAAGAGAACTGGGTCTTCACCCAAGAATCACCTATCCATCAAAACTTACTATATACTTCCAGGGGAAAGTATAGGCATTCAACAAAATAGAAGATTTCTAAGTATTTGTAAAGAAAAGACCAGAGCTAAGTGGAAAGTTTGACCTCCAAACACAAAGATCAAGAGAAAAATGAAAAGGTAATTATGAAAGAAACAAAAAAGGAGAAAAATGCTTCTTTTTTCTCTTTAAAAAAAATTTTTATTCAAACTTTAAGGGCTACAATTAGATCAAATTATATATATTAATATATGGGGAAAGTGTTATTTGTAACTCTCAAAAATGTTTTCATTATCATAATAAATAGAAGAATCTATTGGGGTATTAAAGGCTATAAAATGATAAGGGGGAAAAAGGGTGAGGGGGGATCTATGGTAATAAGAGATACTTTAAGAAATGAATGTAACTTAGTTCTTCATATATTTGAAAAATGAGAACTTTATCAGAGAAATTTGGTATAAAATTTTCCCCTAGTTAGTTGTTACCCTTCTAATCTTGATTGCTTTGGTTTTGTTTGTACAAAATCATTTTAATTTAATATAATCAAAATTATTAAATTTATATTTTGTAATATTCTTTATCTCTTGTTTGGCCATAAATTCTTCCCTTCTCTAATATCACTCTTTATATTTAAATCATATACCCATTTTAACGATATATATATATATATATATATATATACTTATATGTATATATAGTGTGAGATAGTGATCTAAAACTAATTTTTGCAATAGTATTTTCCAGTTTTCCCAGCAGTTTTTGTCACATGATGAGTTCTTATCCCCAAATCAGAGATTTTGGGGTTTAATCAAACACTAGATTGCTGAAGCCATTTACCCCTAATCTAGTCCATTGATCCACATTTCTATTTCTTAGCCAGTGCCAGATTGTTTTGATGATACGTGCTTTAAAGCACAGTTTAAGATCTTGTACTACTAAGCTACTATCCATCACATTTAAAAAAAATTAGTTCCTTTGACATTCTTTATCTTTTGTGCTTCCAGATGAACTTTGTTATTATTTTTTCTAGTTCCATGAAATGGTTTTTTGGTAGTTTGCTTGGTATGGCACTGAATAAGTAAATTAGTTTAAGTAGGATTGTTATTTTTATTATTTATTATCTCCACCTACCCATGAGCAATTAATGTTTCTTCCAGTTGTTTTTAATCTAACTTTATTTGTGTGAAAAGTGTTTTGTAATTGTGTTCATATAATTCCTACTTTAGTTTTGGCTGATTTTAAATGGAGTTTTTCTTTCTAACTCTAACTCTTGCTGCTGTGCTTTGTTGGAAATAAAAGGAAATGCTGATGATTTATGTGGGTTTATTTAAAATCCTGCAATTTTGCTCCAGTTATTATTTCAACTGTTTTTAGTTGATTTTCTAAGATTCTCTAATTCTCTAATCATATCATCTACAAAGAATGATAGTTTAGTTTCCTCATTATCTACTTTAATTCCTTCAATTTCTGCAATTTCCTCTTCATTGGAGGCAAAATCACTCTGTTCATTTTTATCACTGGTAATTTAATTCTCTACTTTACTTTTGAAAATCAAATTGACCAATGCTCTATTTTATTTTTTTATAGAACCAACACCTAGACTTATCTATTAGTTCAATAGTTCTTTTATTTTCAGTTTTTTTTCTTTTGATTTTTAGATTTTACAATTTAGTCTTTTAAATGGGGATATTTGATTTGCTCTTTTTATAGCTTTTTTAGTTGTATGCCCAATTCATTGATCTACTTTTTCTCTTATTATATAAGCATTCAGGGACATACTTTGGTTGTATCCCATAAACTTTCATATATTGTTTAATTATTATCATTCTCTTCAATAAAAATCAGTGGTCATTTTTACGATTTGTTCTTTGACCTACGTATTTGGAAGAATTAGATTATTTAGTTTCTAATTCATTTTTAATTTGCATTTCCATGAACTCTTATTGATTATAATTTTATTACATTATAACTGGGAAAAGTAGCACTTATTATTTCTGCTTTTTTACATTTGGTTGTGAAGATTTTATGTCTTAATAAATGGTCAATTTTTGTTTGTATATATATACCATGTGCTTTTGCAAAGAAGGCATATTTCTTTTTTTTTCCTTATTCAGTTTTCTCCAGATAGCTATTAAATCTAACTTCTAAAATTTCATTAACTTGCTTTGCTTCTTTTCTATTGATATTTTGGTTAGATTTGTCTTGCTCTAAAAGGGGAAGTTGAGGACCTCCACTAATATAGTTTTACTATACACTGCCTTCTTAAGCTCCTTTAGTTTCTCTTTTAAAAATCTGGATACTATGCCATTTGATGCATATATGTTAAGTGCTGATGCTGCTTCATTGTCTTTTTTTGAAGATGTAATTAAAATAAAATAAAATAAAATAAAAAACATTTTATGAAGATGTAATTAAATTCCTTATCTCTTTTAATCAGATCTGTTTTTGCTTTAGATTTATCATAGATCATCATTGATACTCCTGCTTCAAAAAAAATCCCATTTGAAGCCTAATATATTTTGCTTCAGCCATTTACCTTTACTCTGTGTTTCTTGTAAACAATATATGTTAGGATTCTGGTTTTTAATCTACTCTGCTATCTGCTTCCATTTTATAGATGAAGTTATCCCATTTTATGTTCACAGTTATGATTACTATTTTATAGATGAATTTATCCCATTTTATGTTCACAGTTATGGTTACTATCTGTGTATTCCCCGCCATCTTGTTTTCCTCTTTTAATCCTGCATGATGTCCTTTCATTCTGTCCCTTCACACCAGTGTTTTGCTTTTAATCACTTCTCTGGTTTTCCCTCCCTTATATTACTCCACTCACACAACCCCCTCTCTTATTCCCTTTCTACTTCTCTCTGGTAAGATAGGATTCTGTGACACAATGAATTTGGTTGTTCTTTCTCTGACCCAATTCCAGTGAGAGTAAGGTTTAAGTATTACCTGTCAACATCCTCATCCTCCCCTCCACTATAATAATCCCCTCCCCACCAGTGCTGCTTTATGTAATACAATTTACCTCATTTCACTTCTCTCTTCCCATTTCTTTTAATGCAATCATATTTTCACCCCTAGATTTTTTTGCCTATCATCCTAAACAACTTACTATCATATCCTCTGTCTATGTATACTTCTTCAAACTACTATGATAATGATAAAAAATTTTAAGAGTTATAAATATCATCTTCCATATAGAAATATAAACAATTTGACCTTATCAAAGCCCTTAATTTTTTTTCTTTTTCTTATTTAATTTTTAAGGCTTCTCTTGAATTTTGTATTTGGACATCATATTTTCCATTTAAATCTGATATTTTCTTTTGGAATGCTTGGAAATCTTCTATTTTACTAAATGAACATATTTTTCCTGATAGACTACAGTCAGTTTTGATGGACATGTGATTCCTGATTATCAACCCAATTCCCTTGCTATCTGGAATATTCTAAATCTACTGATACTTTAATATGGAAGCTGCCTGATCCTGTATAATCCTGACTGGGACTCCATGGTATTTGAATTTTTTCTTTCTGGCTTTTTGCAGGACTTTCATATTGACGTGGGAGCTCTTGACTATAACATTCATGGGAGTTGTCATTTGGGCATTTACTGAAAGAGGTGATCTGTGGATTCATTCAATTTCTATTTTACCCTCTTGTTCAATAATATCAGGGCAATTTTCCTGGACAATTTCTTGTAATATGATGTCTAGGATTTTTTAAAAATGATGACTTTCAGATAATTCAACAATTCTTAAATTGCCTCTCCTGGATCTATTTTCCAGGTCAATTGTTTCATCAATGAGATATTTCTTATTTTCTTCTATTTTTTAACATTTAAAAAATTTTTTGATGACTCATGAAGTCATTACCATCTATTTGACCAATTCTAATTTTTAAAGATTGAGTTTCTTCCATGAAATTTTGATCCTCCTTTTCCATTTGGTCCATTCTACTTTTCCTGGAACTCTATTCTTCATTGGGTTTTTGTGCCCCTTTTCCCATTGACCAATTTTGCTTTTTAAATTGTTATTTTTCTTTCTGTTATTTTAACTTCTTTTTCTCATTTTTCTTCAAACTGTCTTATTTGATTTTTTGAATTCCTTTTTGTTCTAGTGGCTGAGACCAATTCCAGTTTCTGAAGTTTTGCATGCTGTTGCTTGGATCTCACCATCCCCTATTTACTGTGTGTCTTGTTCTTTGTCTCCATAGAAAGTTTCTATAGTTAGGCATCACTTTTGAATCACAATACTGATTATCTTAAACTTTTCACTATTACTAAAATCCAACCAAGTATAAGGTCCTTTTTCCCTACAATTCTGAAAATTGATGATTCTGTTTCCTCTGCAGCACTCTGCAGTGTGGGATGCTCTGTTTTTGGTGTTGGAAGAGTCCCAGAATCTCAAAGTTGGCCTTTTACTTTACAGATGGAGAATCTGAGACTGAAGGATTCACATAAAATATAAAGGTTTTCTAACTTGTATTATAATTATTCATTCACTCAATCATTTATTCAAAAACATTTAATCAAGGGAGACCAGTCAAGATCACAGAGTAGGAGAAAGAAGTATTCACTAGGACCCTAAACAACTATACCAAGGAAGACTCAGATGAGTGCCAAAATTATGATCATAAATCTAAGGAAAAATTAAATTGTTATATTACTAGTATAAGATAAAAACTTTCTCCACAGACAAGTGAATAGAAAAGGAAGTATGTACATGGGCCGGCTGGGATCATGGTGCCCAATCTTTGCAACAGAAGGTGGGTATCTTATTATCTCAGATAATCACAGTATATAAGTAGAGGCCAGTAATGTCAACAAAGTGGTGGTGTGGGAAATTGGCAATATTTGAACTTCACTTTCATTTGGACTTCTTAAATGGGGATGGAACATATCTGCATCAACACACACACACAGAATTAGGAAAGAATGAAGAAAGGAGAAAAAGGATATATAAATAAGAAGGATGGTGTGTTTAGGGATAAATGCATTTTAAATAAGACAAACTTTAAGTTCAGAGTGAGAATTGTAGAGAGAGAATCAAGAGGAAAGAAAGAAAAGAGTAAGGGGTAAAGAACAAAGAGAGGGAAAAGCATAATTGAATAGGATAAAAGGAAACAGAATAAGTATAATAATAAATGTTGGGATAAATGGCAAATGAATCATATGAATTCCCTTATAAAACAGGAGATGATAGTAGATTAAGAAGAGAATCCAACATGGGGAGAATGTTTGAAGAAAATTGATTATGCTTCAGCTAAACTTTAAAAAAAGAGGAGCAATGATGACCTAAGAAAAGACAACAACAAAAATAGAGTTAATTAAAAGAGAAAACTAAACAGAGGTGCATTTTGTGGAGAGGTGAGTTAGACAATGGATAATGAGTTAACAGTAGTATTTTTTAAATGCCCCTATAGGCATAGCATTTTAAACTATTTAAGGAAAACCTAAATGTGTTGCAGAGAAGATTAGTAAACTGTTAATATGGGGGACCTCAATGTACCCATTTTCAGAGCTTGATAAACCTGACTAAAAATGAAGAAAGTAAATAAAGACCTAAACAGAAATGTAGCATATTTGATGATTGTTGGGGAGGAATAGAAAGAAACATACACATTTCTCAATCTGTGCATGGAAAGATTATAAAAACAAACCATTTGTTAGGGCATAAAACCTCTCAAATTCATAGTAATAGAAATAGTAAGTTTTGTTTTATTGACCTCACAGCAGAAAATCATATTCAACAGAGGGTTATTATGGAGCTTTAAATATTAACTGAAGGATAATTAATTTCATCTTGAAAAATGAACAGGTCAAAATAAAAAAGAAACAACAATTTCATTAAAGGTGATGACAACACTGATATAACAAAGTATAATTTATGGGGTGAAAAAAACAAAATAAGGTTTAGGTGAAATTTAATATCTCTAAAAAAATTTTATTATTTCTCAACTAAACTGAGAATGAGCAGATCAAGGAACTAGACATGCAACTAAAAAAATTATAACAAATAAAAAACTCTCAATTAAATATCAATATGGAAATCTTAATCAAAGAGGTGATAAAGTTTAAAGAGAATATAGAATTGAACTTAAGAGTTAGTTTTCTGGAAAAGTAAACAATTAGGTAATATGATTAAAAAGAAGAGAGATCAAATATTATCAGAAAATAAAAAAGAACTCATAACAAAGAAATCAATGATGTCATTATATAATATTCTGTCTAACTATGTGTATTAAACCAACAAATCAAACAAAATGCATGCCTGTTTGCAAAAATATAAAATACTCAGGTTCACAAAACAATAAATTGATTGTGAGCTCTTTGAGGGTAAAGGCAGTCTTTTACCTTTCTTTGTCTCACTAGTGCTTTGCATAGATCCTGGTGCAGATTATTCTGATATCTAAACAAAGGAAACTAAAAACAGAGAAAGAAAACTACATGACAAAATCCCTAATGAATTTTTGATACAAAAATTTAGATAATACACTATGATCAAGTTGAATTTGTATGAGGAAAATGATGTAGTTTTAATTCTAAGAAGAAGACAAAGGCATAAGTAGATCTTTCCTTATAAGGGTAAATAGTGTCTTTTAAACACCATGACCTAGAGTTATATATAATGAAGAAAAATAATTCTTTCCCATGAGACCAGGCTAAGGTAAGACGATTCACTGTTACTACTTCTTTTTTGATATGATAGAAATAGTAAGCATAGAAATAAGAAACACATTTTTGAGGGAAACTAAGACAAAGAAATAAGTGCAGAAAAGAACAAAATTTGCTCTCTTTTGTTTGCAAGTTATATGCATACTTAGAGAACCCTAGAGAATAAACTAAAAAATAAATCAAAATAATAACTTGTGAAAAGTTATAGGATATAAAATAAATTCACATGAATCTTTAGCATTTCTGCATATTACCAATAAAGCTAAGCATACCGAAAGAGGTGACAAGAGAAATTATATTTAAAATAACTGTAGAATATATAAATACTTAGAACTCTACCTATCAGTATACACACAGAAATTACATGAATATAATTATGAAACTATGTGATATATTTAGTATAATACCAATCAAACTGCCCAAAGTTTACTTTATAGAATTAGAAACAAAAATAAAAATCATTTTGAAAAAAAAGGTAAAAAATATCAAGGAAAATAATTTTAAAAATATGAAATGGAAGTATGCAGAGCAGTACCAGATCTCAAGTTATACTACAAATCAGTAATCATTAAAATATGTTAGTATTGGTTAAAAAAATAGAGAATTTTCAGTCAGTGTTGTAACTTAGGTGTGCAACACACATAGCACATAAAACTAGTAGCTTTGTGTTCAGCAAACTTGAAGACAATGGCCACTGAAGGTAAGACCCACATTTATCCAAAACTTCTGGGAAAACTTAATAGCACATTGGCAGAAATGAAGTTTACAGCAACATTTCATACCATTTAGTAAGATAAGCTCTGAATGCATGCATTTTTAGCCATAAAGAATAACATCATAAGCAATTTAGAGGTAGAAAGAGGAAATTACTTTTCATATCTATGCATAATGGAAGAGTTCATGACCAAAAAAGAATTTTTTTAATTTTATTTGGCCAATTTCAAACATTATTCCTTGGTTATAAAAATCATATTCTATTCCTCCCTTACCTCCCCCCCCCCTTCCCAGTGTTGACACGTAATTCAACTGGGTATTACATGTGTCCTTGATCAGAACATATTTCCATGCTGTTGATGTTTGCACTAGGATGTTCCTTTAGGGTCTATATCTCCAATCATATCCCCCTTGACCCATCTAATCAAGCAGTTGCTTTTCTCCAGTGTTTTTACTCCCACATTTTTTCTCTGAATGTGGATGATGTTCCTTCTCATAGAACCCTCTGGGTTGTTCATGATCACTGCAATGCCACTAATGGAGAAGTCCATTACATTTGATTGTACCACAGTGTATCAGTCTCTGTGTACAATGTTCTGGCTCTGCTCCTTTCACTCTGCATCACTTCCTGGAGGTTGTTGCAGTCTCCATGGAATTCTTCCACTTTATTATTCCTTTGAGCACAATATTATTCCATCACCAACAACATATACCACAATTTGTTCAGGCATTCCCCAACTGAAGGGCATTCCCTCATTTTTCCAATTTTTTGCCACCAAAAAGAGCATAGCTATGAATATTCTTGTACATGTCTTTTTCCTTATTATCACTTTGGGGTATAAGCTCAGTAGTGCTATGGCCTTATCAAAGGGCAGAGAGTCTTTTAGTGCCCTTTGGATATAGTTCCAAATTGCCCTCCATAATGGATGTCCCAATGTTGCCACATCCCCTCCAGCAATGATTACTTTCCTTAGCTGTCAAGGTAGCTAATCTGCTAGGTATCAGTTGGTACCTCAGAATTGTTTTGATTTGCATTTCTCTGTAAGAGATTTGGAACATTTTTTCCCTTTTAAACTTTATTTTATTTGGTCATTTTCAAACATTAATCATTGGAAACAGAAATCATTTTCTTTTCATCCCCCCTCCTCCTTCCACCCCTCCCACAGGCAATGCATGGTTCCTCTGCATATCACATGTGTCCTCAATCGGAACTCATTTCCATGTTATTGGATTTTGCATTAGGGTCTTCATTTAGAGTCTTTCCTCAATCATATCCCCGCCCTCCCTGTAGCCAAGCTGTTGCCTTTCCTCGGTGTTTTTACTCCCACCCTTTGTCCTAAGCTTTGTGGGTAGTGTTTTTTTTTTCCCTCCTTGATCCCTGCAGGTTGTTCAGGGACATTGCAATCATACTACTGGAAAAGTCCATTACGTTTGATAGTACCACAGTGCGTCAGTCTTTGTGTACACTGTTCTCCTGGCTCTGCTTCCTTTCGCTCTACATCACTTCCTGGAGGTTGTTCCAGTCTCCATGGAATTCTTCCACTTTATTATTCCTTTGAGCACAATAGTATTCCATCACCAACATATACCACAATTTGTTCAGCCATTCCCCAATTGAGGGGCATCCCCTCATTTTCCAGTTTTTTGCCACCACAAAGAGCGCAGATATGAATATTCTTGTACAAGTCTGTTTCCTTATTATCTCTTTGGTGTACAAACACAGCAGTGCTATGGTTGGATCAAATGGCAGACAGTCTTTTATCGCCCTTTGGGCATAGTTCCAGATTGTCCTCCAGAATGATTGGATCAATTCACAACTCCACCAGCAATGAATTAATGTCTCAAATTTGCCACATCCCCTCCAGCATTCATTACTTTCCTTTGCTGTCATGTTAGCCAAACTGCTACGTGTGAGGTGATACATCAGAGTTGTTTTGATTTGCATCTCTCTGATTATCAGAGATTTAGAACACTTTTTCATGTGCTTATTAATAGTTTTGATTTCTTTGGCTGAAAACTGCCTATTCATGTCCCTTGCCCATTTTTCAATTGGAGAATGGCTTGATTTTTTGTACAATTGATTTAGCTCTTTATCAATTAGAATAATTAGACCTTTGTCATAGGTTTTTGTTATGAAGATTGTTTCCGAATTTGTTTCTTCCCTTCTAATTTTGGTTACATTGGTTTTGTTTGGACAAAATTTTTTTTTAATTTGATGAAATCAAAATTATTTATTTTACATTTTGTGACTCTTTCTAAGTTTTGCATGGATTTAAATTCTTTCCCTTCCCAAAGGTCTGACATGTATACTATTCTGTGTTCACCTAATTTACTTATAGTTTCCTTCTTTATGTTCAAGTCATTCACCCATTCCTAGTTTATCTTGGTGTAGGGTATGAGGTGTTAATCCAAAACTAATCTCTCCCACATTGTCTTCTAGTTTTCCCAGCAATTGTTATGAAATAGTGGATTCATGTCCGAAAAACTGGGGTCTTTCGCTTTTTCATAGACTGTCTTGCTGAGGTCACTTACCCCAAGTCTATTCCACTGATCCTCCTTTCTGTCTCTTAGCCAGTACCAAATTGTTTTGATGACCACTGCTTTATAATATAGTTTGAGATATGGAACTGCAAGGCCACCTTCCTTTGTATTTTTTTTTTCATTATTTCCCTGGCTATCCATGATCTTTTGTTCTTCCAAATGATCTTTGTTATGGTTTTTTCCTAATTCAGTAAAAAAAAATTGGAAGTTCAATGGGTATGGCACTAAATAGATAAGTTTGGGTAGGATGGTCATTTTTATTATATTGGCTCATCCTACCCATGAGCAGGTAATGTTTTCCATTTGCTCAAATCTAGTTTTAGTTGTGTGGAGAGTGTTTTGTAGTTGTATTCATATAGTTCCTGTGTTTGTCTCAGGAGATAGACTCCTAAGTATTTTATTTTGTCTATGGTGATTTTAAATGGGATTTCTCTTTCCAGTTCTTGCTGCTGAGATGTGTTGAAAATATATAGAAATTCTGATGACTTATTTAGGTTCATTTTGTATCCTGCAACTTTGCTAAAGTTGTTGAGTATTTTGACTAGATTTTTGGTTGATTCTCTAGGATTCTTTAAGTAGAACATCATATCATCTGCAAAGAGTGATAACTTGGTCTCCTCCTTGCCTATTTTAATGCCTTCAATTTCTTTTTCTTCTCTAATTGCTACTGCTAGTGTTTCTAGTACAATGTTAAATAATAGAGGTGATAATGAGCAACCTTGTTTCACTCCTAATCTTATTGGGAATGCATCTAACTTATCCCCATTGCAGATGATGTTTGCTGATGGTTTTAGATATATACTGTTTATTATTTTTAGGAAAGACCCTTCTATTCCTACACTTTCTAGTGTTTTTAATAGGAATGGGTGTTTTATATTTTCAAAGGCTTTTTTCTGCATCAATTGAAAAAAATCAATGGGACTTCTGGGTAATTATGGCTGCAATCTAAAAGCCACACACTTCCTCTCCCCGGCACCTAACAAAATAGACTACATCAAAGGAGCATAAACATCACCTTTGGAGGAACAGAAGGACTCCCCAGTACTCCCCAGTACCCCACAGAGGCGAAGGTACGTGGGGTTGGAACATTTCCACACTATAATAAGGAGGAAAAGCTTGCACAGAAATGTGAACTGAGCCTCCCTTTCCCCCCACCTCACACCTGCCCCACCAAACCAGAGTGAGCTAATGGAGAGCTCACTGGGACATCGAGTGAGTGGGGAACGTCTCTGATAGGGGGGAATCCTGGGTCCTTGGGATGTGGGGACTGCCAGGAAAAAACTTCTCAGGGTGGTCTCATGGGAGAATACTGTGCTGAGCACAGGGGGCCCAGGGAGCCGTACTCAGGGAGGTTGCGCTGAGCATCTGGGCGGAGCTAAACACAGGGGGTGAACCACGCGCTGATTATCTGGGTGGAGCTGAAGACCTGGGCAGTTTGGCTGTGATCAGGGGCCCAGTGCTCTAAGAAACCTTGGAGTCTGGGAAGAAGTAGTCTGAGGAAAGCTAAATTAACAGAAAACCCGCCCATATCACCTAGACACCAGACCAAAAAGAAAAGGGGAATAAAACCACCAAAGGGATGGCTCACAGGGCCCAAAATCAAGCTTCCAGGAAGAAAGGGGAAAAGGTGACTATTGAAAACATTTATGGTGGAAGTACCCAAGGAAAAGAAGATAATGAGGATGAAATCCAAAAGAAATCAGAACATGCCTCCCAAAATGGAAACTATCAACAAGCTCTGGAAGATCTCAAACTGGAACTTACCCAAAAGATGGAAACCTGGAAAGAAAAATGGGAGAAAGAGATCAGCAGTCTGACAGATAAGACTGCTCAATAGGAAAAAGAGCTCGAAGCATCCAAAAGAAGGGCAGAAAAAGCTGAAAAGAAAAACCAGTCCCTAACAACCAGAATTAAGCAACTCAAAGAAAGTGAGGTCATAAAACAGCAAGAATCAATAACGCAAAGTGAAAAAATTAATGAATTAGAAGAAAACATAAAATATCTCACTGAAAAGGTCACAGACTTGAAAAACAGAGGAAGAAGAGACAACCTCCGAATTATCAGTCTCCCAGAAAAAAAAGATAAACAATAACCTCAATGTTATTCTACAGAAGATTATTGAAGAAAATTGCCCACATGTTCTGGAGAAAGGGGGCAAAATACAAATAGAAAGGGTTCATAGAACACCCTCTATACTAAATCCCCAAAGGACAAGCCCTAGGAATGTAATTGCCAAATTCAAGAGCTTCCAAAAGAAGGAGAAAATCTTACAAGAAGACAAGAAAAGGAGCTTCAGTTATAGGGGGGCTCCCATAAGGATCACACATGACTTAGCGGCTAACACTATAAGAGACTGCAAAGCATGGAACACAATATTTAGAAAGGCAAGAGAACTGGGTCTCCAACCAAGAATCAACTACCCAGCAAAACTGACTATATACATCCAGGAGAAAGAATGAGAATCCAACAAAATAGATGATTTCCAAGCATTTGCTAAGAAAAGACCAGAACTTAGTGGAAAATTTGATATTCAAGCACAGAAAGCAAGAGAAACATGAAAAGGTAAATATGAAAGAAAGGGAAAAGGAGATAAATCTTATCTTTTTCTTTAAGTCAAACTCTCTTCTATAAGGACTACATTTACATCAAATTATATATATTAATACATGGGGAAAATGTTTTGTGTAACTCTCAAAAATTATATGCATCATAAGAGTAGTTAGAAGAAACATGCATAGGGAAAGATTGGGGCATTAAGAAGATTTGGGGAAAGTGGGGGCAAAGAAAGGAAAAGGGAGGGGGGAACTGTCGATAACACTAAGATTTACTTCAAGAAATAGGGAGGGACTTAATAGAATAATCTTTCCCACATAAAGATACACATGGGAAGGGGAGGGGAAGAACTGTCATATGAGAAGGAGAGGAAGAGAGTGTGAAGTGGAATTACTTAAACCTTACTCTCATTGAAATCAATTGTGAGAGGGAAGAACATCTAGATCCAGTGGGATCCTGAATTCTATCTTATCTAATAGGGTAAGAAAAAAAGGAAAATTATGGAGGGGGAGGTGGGAAGGAGTATAAAAAGAAAGGGAAAGAGGGGGGGAGGGGAAGGGAGCATAAAAAGGGAGGGGTTAGAAAGGAAAGCATCTCAAGGGAGGGGACTAGGGGGACTGACCTAAAGTAAATATCTGGTTCAAAAGGAGATAGCTAAAGAAGAAAGGTCAGAAGTAGGGGAAGATATCAAAATGCCAGCGAATCCACAAATGACAATCATAACTTTGAATGTGAATGGGATGAACTTACCCATAAAACATAGACAAATAGCAGATTGGATTAGAACCCCAAACCCTACCATTTGTTGTCTTCAACAAACACATATGAGGCAGGTTGACACTCACAAGGTTAGAATTAAAGGTTGAAGTAAGACCCTTTGGGCCTCAACTGATAGAAAGAAGGCAAGAGTTGCAATCATGATATCTGACAAAGCCAAAGCAAAAATAGACACGTGATCAAAAGGGATAGGGAAGGTAAATATATTCTGCTATAAGGGAGTATAGACAATGAGGAAATATCACTAATCAACATGTATGCACCAAATGGTATAGCATCCAAATTTTAAATACAGAAACTAGGAGAATTGAAGGAGGAAATAGACAGTAAAACCATATTAGTGGGAAACTTGAACCAATCACTATCAAATTTAGATAAATCAAACCAAAAAATAAACAAGAAAGAGGTAAAAGAGGTGAATGAAATCTTAGAAAAATTAGAGTTAATAGACATATGGAGAAAAATAAATAGGAACAAAAATGAATACACCTTCTTTTCAGCACCACATGGCACATTCACAAAAATAGATCATACACTAGGTCACAGAAACATGTCACTCAAATGCAGAAAAGCAGAAATAATGAATACAGCCTTTTCAGATCACAATGCAATAAAAATATTGATCGGTAAGGGTACATGGAGAGACAAATCAAAAATTAATTGGAAATTAAATAATATGATACTCCAAAATCGGTTAGTTAGAGAAGAAATCATAGAAAGAATTAATAATTTCTTTGAGGAAAATGACAATGGCGAGACATTCTTTCAGACGTTATGGGATGCAGCCAAGGCAGTACTTAGAGGAAAATTCATATCCCTGAGTGCATATATTAACAAATTAGGGAGGACAGAGATCAAGGAATTGGAAATGCAAATCAAAAAACTTGAGAACAAACAAATTAAAAACCCCCAGAAGAAAACCAAACTAGAGATCCTAAAAATTAAGGGAGAAATTAATAAAATCAAAATGAAAGAACTATTGAGCTAATAAACAAAACTAGATGCTGGTACTTTGAAAAAACAGACCAAATAGACAAAGTACTGGTCAATCTAATTAAAAAAAGGAAAGAAGAAAAGCAAATTAACAGCATCAAGGATGAAAAGGGAGATCCCACCTCCAATGAAGAGGAAATTAAGGCAATCATTAAAAACTACTTTGCCCAACTATATGGCAATAAATATACCAACCTAGGTGATATGGATGAATATTTACAAAAATATAAATTGCCTAGACTAACAGAAGAAGAAATAGATTTCTTAAATAATCCCATATCAGAAAAAGAAATCTAACAGGCCATCAAAGAACTTCCTAAGAAAAAATCCCCAGGGCCTGATGGATTCACCAGTGAATTCTATCAAACATTAAAAGAACAGCTAACTCCAATACTATACAAACTATTTGACATAATAAGCAAAGAGGGAGTTCTACCAAACTCCTTTTATGACACAAACATGGTACTAATTCCAAAGCCAGGCTGGCCAAAAACAGAGAAAGAAAATTATAGACCAATCTCCCTAATGAATATAGATGCAAAAATCTTAAATAGGATACTAGCTAAAAGACTCCAGCAAGTGATCAGAAGGGTCATCCACCATGATCAAGTAGGATTTATACCAGAGATGCAGGGCTGGTTCAATATTAGGAAAACTATCCACATATTTGACCACATCAACAAGTAAACGAACAAGAACCACATGATTATCTCAATAGATGCAGAAAAAGCCTTTGCTAAAATACAACACCCATTCCTATTAAAAACACTAGAAAGCATAGGAATAGAAGGGCTGTTCCTAAAAATAATAAACAGTATATATCTAAAACCATCAACTAATATCATCTGCAATGGGGATAAACTAAATCCATTCCCATTAAGATCAGTAGTGAAACAAGGATGCCCATTATCACCTCTATTATTTGACATGGTATTAGAAACACTAGCAGTAGCAATTAGAGAAGAAAAAGAAATTGAAAGCATTAAAATAGGCAAGGAGGAGACCAAATTATCGCTCTTTGCAGATGATATGATGGTCTACTTAAAGAATCCTAGAGATTCAACCAAAAAGCTTATCGAAATAATCAACTTTAGCAAAGTTGCAGGATACAAAATAAACCCCCATAAGTCATCAGCATTTCTATATAATTCCAACACAGCTCATCAGCAAGAACTAGAAAGAGAAATCCCATTCAAAATTACCTTAGACAAAATAAAATACTTAGGAATCTATCTCCCGAGACAAACACAGGAACTATATGTACACAACTACAAAACACTTTCCACACAACTAAAACTAGACTTGTACAAGTGGAAGAACATTAACTACTCATGGGTAGGATGAGCCAATATAATAAAAATGACCATCCTACCCAAACTCATCTATCTATTTAGTGCCATACCCATGGAACTTCCAAAATTTTTTTACTGATTTAGAAAAAACCATAACAAAGTTCATTTGGAAGAACAAAAGATCAAGGATATCCAGGGAAATAATGAAAAAAAAAATACAAAGGAAGGGGGCCTTGCAGTCCCAGATCTCAGACTATATTATAAAGCAGCGGTCACCAAAACAATCTGATACTGGCTAAGAGACAGAAAGGAGGATCAGTGCAATAGAATGGGGACAAGCGACCTCAGCAAGACAGTCTATGACAAACCCAAGATTCCAGCTTTTTGGACAAAAATCCACTATTTCATAAAAACAGCTGTGAAAATTGGAGGACAGTGTGGGAAAGATTAGGTTTAGATCAACATCTCCCACCCTACACCAAGATAAATTCAAAATGGGTAAATGACTTGAACATAAAGAAGGACACTATAAGAAATTTAGGCGAACACAGAATAGTATACATGTCAGATCTTTGGGAAGGGAAAGACTTCAAAACCAAGCAAGACTTATAAAGAGTTTCAAAATGCAAAATAAATAATCTGGAATACATCAAATCAAAAAGTTTTTGTACAAACAAAACCAATGTAACCAAAATCAGAAGGGTAGCAACAAATTGGGAAACAATCTTCATAAAAACCTCTGACAAAGGTTTAATTACTCAAATTTACAAAGAACTAAATCAATTGTACAAAAAATCAAGGTATTCTCCAATTGATAAATGGGCAAGGGACATGAACAGGCAGTTCTCAGTCAAAGAACTCAAAACTATTAATGAGCACATGAAAAAGTGCTCTACACCTCTTATAATCAGAGAGATGCAAATCAAAACAACTCTGAGGTATCACCTCACACCTAGCAGATTTGCTAACATGACAGCTATGGAAAGTAATGAATGCTGGAGGGGATGTGGCAAAGTAGGGATGCTAATTCATTGCTGGTGGAGTTGTGAATGGATCCAGCCATTCTTGAGGGCAAATTGAAACTCTGCCCAAAGGGTGATAAAAGACTGTCTGCCCTTTGATCCAGCTATAGCACTGCTGGATTTGTACCCCAAAGAGATAATAAGGAAAAAAAAAAACTTGTACACGAATATTCATAGCTGCACTCTTTGTGGTGGCCAAAAATTGGAAAATGAGAGGATGCCCCTCAATTGGGGAATGGCTGAACAAATTGTGGTATATGTTGGTGATGGAATACTATTGTGCTAAAAGTAATAATAAAGTAGAGACATTCCATGGAGACTGGAACAACCTCCAGAAAGTGATGCAGAGAGAAAGGAGCAGAACCAGGAAAACATTGTACACAGAGACTGATACATTGTGGTACAATCAAGGTGATGGACTTCTCCATTAGTGGCAATGCAATATCCCTGAACAATCTGCAGTGATCTAAAAAATACTATCCACAAACAGAGGATAAACTGTGGGAGTAAAAACACTGATGAAAAGCAACTGCTTGACTACAGGGTTTAAGGGGATATGACTGAGGAGAGACTCTAAATGAACACTCTCATGCAAATACCAACAACAGGGAAATGGGTTCCTGTCAAGAACACGTGTCATAACCAGTGGAATCATTCGTCGGCTATGGGAGAGAGAAAGGTGGTGGGAGGGAGGTGGGGAGCAAAAGAAAATGATCTTTGTTTCCAGTGAATAATGTTTGGAAATTACCAAATAAAATAATGTTAAAAAAAAGAAATAATCAAGTGATTTTTGTTGGTTTACTTGTTGATGTGGTCAATTATGTGGATGGTTTTCCTAATATTGAACCAACCCTGCATTCCTGGTATGAATCCTACTTGATCATGGTGAATGACCCTCCTGATTACTTGCTGTAGTCTTTTTGCTAGTATCGTATTTAGGATTTTTGCATCTATATTTATTAGGGAGATTGGTCTATAGTTTTCATTCTCTGTTTTTGATCTGCCTGGCTTTGGAATCAGTACTATGTTTGTGTCATAAAAGGAATTTGGTAGAATTCCCACTTTATTTATTATGTTAAATAGTTTCTATAGTATTGGAGTTAGCTGTTCTTTTAATGTTTGATAGAATTCCCTTGTGAATCCATCAGGCCCTGGGGCTTTTTTCTTAGGGAGTTCTTTCATGGTCTGTTGGATTTCTTTTTCTGATATGTGATTATTTATTTAAGATTTCCATTTCTTCTTCTCATATTCTCGGCAATTATAATTTTGTAAATATTTGCCCATATTTCCTAGATTGGCATATTTGCTTCCATATAATTCGGTGAAGAAGTTTTTAATGATTGCCTTAATTTCCTCTTCATTGGAGGTAAGGGCCCCCCTTTTTATCTATGATACTGTTAATTTGCTTTTCTTCTTTCCTTTTTTAATTAGATTGACCAGTACTTTTTCTATTTTGTTTGTTTTTTCAAAGTACCAGCTTCTAGCTTTATTTATTAGTTCAATAGTCCTATCACATTCAATTTTATTAATTTTCCCTTAATTTTTAGGATTTCTAATTTGGTTTTCTTCTTGGGGGGGTTAATTTGTTCTCTTTCAAGTTTTTTGATTTGCATGTCCAATTCATTGATCTCTGCTCTCCCCAGTTAATATATGCACTCAGGGATATGAATTTACCTCTGATTACTGCTTTGGTTTGCAACCCAAAAGGTTTGTAAGGATGTCTCACCATTGTCATTTTCCTCGATGAAATTATTAATTGTTTCTATGATTTGTTCTCTAACTAACTGATTTTGGAGTATAATATTATTTAATTTCTAATTAATTTTTGATTTGGCTCTCCATGTACCCTTACTGTTCATTATTTTTATTGCTTTATGATCTGGAGAGGTTGCATTAATTATTTCTGCTTTTATGCATTTTTATGCCATGTTTTTATGACCAAGTGTATGGTCAATCTTTGTGAATGTGACATGTGCTGCTGAAAAGAAGGTGTATTACTTTTTGTCCCTATTTATTTTTCTCCACATATCTATCAATTTTTTCTAATTTTTCTAAGATTTCATTCACCTCTTTTTCCTCTTTTTAATTTATTTTTTGATTTGATTTATCTAATTTTGATAGTGGTTGGTTCAGATCTCCCACTAGTATAGTTTTATTATCTATTTCCTCCTTCAATTCTCCTAATTTCTTCAGTAGAAATTTGGCTGCTATACCATTTGGTGCATACATGTTGATTAGTAGTATTTCCTCATTGTCTATACTCCCTTTTATCAGGATGTATTTACCGTCCCTATCCGTTTTAATCAGGTCTATTTTTGCTTTGGCTTTGTCAGATATCATGATTGCAACTCCTGCCTTCTTTCTATCAGTTGAGGCCCCAAAGTCTTACTCCATCCTTTAATTCTGACATTGTATCTACCTGCCTCATGTGTGTTTCTTGAAGACAACATATGGTAGAATTTTAGATTCTAATCCATTCTTCTATTGATCTATGTTTTATGGGTGAGTTCATCCCATTTCTATTCAATGTTATGATTGTCATTTGTATATTCCCCAGCATTTTGATATCCTCCCCTATTTCTGACCTTTCTTATTTTGCTATAACATTTAAAACAAGTGGTTTAAATCAGTCCCCCTAATCCCCTCTTTTGTGATGCTTCCCTTTCTGGCCCTTCCCTTATTGTTCCCTTCACCTCCCCCCTCTCCTTCCCTCCCTTTTTGTACTTCCTCTCCCCCAATCCCCCTTAGTTTTCCCTTCTCCCTTACCCTGTTGGATAAGATAGAATTCAAGATCCCATTTGATCTAGATGCTCTTCCCTCTCAGAGTTGATTTCACTGAGAGTAAGGTTTGCGTAATACCAATTAGCACTCTCTTCCTCTCATTCTTATAAGAGAATTCTTTCCCGCCCCTTCCCATGTGTACCTTTGTGTGACAAAGATTATTCTATTTATTTCTATTTCTTCAGGTATATCTTAGTACCTTTATTAATTCCCCCCTCACTTTTTCTTTCTTTTTTTTCGTCCAAATCATGTTAATGCCCTAATCTTTCCCTATGACCGATTCTTCTGATTACTCTATTAATGCATACAATTTTTGAAAGTTACACATAACATTTCCACCATATGTTAGTATTTATAATTTGAGCTAATTGTAGCCCTTATAGAAGAGAGTTTGAGTAAAAGTAAAAAAATATATATTTTTCTCCTCCTCCCTTTTTTCATATTTACCTTTTCATGTTTCTCTTGCTCTTTGTATTTGGATGTCAAACTTTTCACTAAATTCTGGTGTTTTATTTACAAATACTTGGAAATCTTCTATTTTGTTGAATGCCCATACTTTCCCCTGGAAGTATATAGTCAGTTTTGATGGGTAGCTAATTCTTGGTTGAAGACCCAGTTCTCTTGCCTTTCTGAATATCATGTTCCAGGCTTTCTGGTCTTTTAGCATGGCCGCTGCTAAGTCTTGTGTAATCCTTATTGGAGTTCCTCAGTATCTAAATTCCTCTTTTTAGCTTCTGGTAAGATTTTCTCCTTAGCTTGGAAGCTCTTGAATTTGGTGATTACATTCCAGGGGGTTGTCTTTTGAAATTTAGTATAGAGGTCTATGAAACCTTTCTATTTCTATTTTGCCCCTTTGAGAATTTCAGGACAATTCCCTTCGATGATTTCTCGTAGTATGGCATTGAGATTTTTGTTAATCTCTGGTTTTTCAATTATACCAATGATTCTCAAATTGTCTCTCCTTCCTCTGTTTTCTTGGTCTGTCACCTCGTCAGTGAGATATTTATGTTTTCTTCTAATTCATTAATTTTTTATTTTTCTTCATTAATTCTTTCTATTTTGTAAGATCATTGTCTTCCAGTTGCTTAATTCTGGTCTTTAAGGACTGGATATGCTTTTCAGTTTGGTCTGACCTCTTGTTTGAGGCTTCCAGCTGTTTCTCCAATTGGGTGTTCTTGTCTGTCAGACTATTGACCTCTCTCTGAATTTTTTCCCATTTTTCTTGCCAGAAGGTTTCCATCTTTTGGATGAGCTCCACTTTGAGTTCTTCTAGAGCTCGTGGAAAATTTCCATTTTGGGGGGCATGTTTTGATTTTGTTTGAATTTCATTCATCCTCTTTTTCCTTCATAGTCTGGCTTTTTCCTCTGTAAAAATTTTCAATAGTCACTTTTTTCCCTTTCTTCTTGGAGGGTTGATCGTGGGCACACTGAGCCATCCCTTTGGTGGTTTTCCCTTTCCTTTTTAGTTCTGAGTAAGATGGGCGGGTTTTGCTGCTTTTGCCTCAGGCTAATTCTTCTGTAGCAGCCTCCGCAGTTTGTTAGCATGTCTGCCCAAGTGGTTTGTGATCTCTTCTCTCCCGTGTGCAGGAGCCTCCTGTGAAACTGCTCTGTGGGGCAGTTCTCTGGAAGATCTTGTCAGTTCCCAAGGACTCTGGATTGCCCCCCCCCCCACTACAGCAAGGGGCAGAGCTTTTGCCTCAGGCAGTCTTTTAATCTCCCTTCCGTTTGCAGTTTGCAAGAGCCCCTGGATCTGTGCACTCTCCAGTACACAGGGGTCTCCTATGAAACCGCTCTTAGGGGTAGTTCCCTGGCAGTCCTAGTTAGATCCCTGGGACCCTAGTGTGCCCCCTCAGTCACTACAGTGACATTCTTCACTCACTCACTGTCTCCAGTGAGCACGCTGGTCCCTAGTCTGGTTCCGTAAGTGAGGTGAGGGAGGGTAGTTCAGGTTGCGATTGAGCTATTTCTCCTTCTTATACTGTGGGAATGCTCAAACCCCACGTACCTTCATTGCTACGCCTTACTGTAGGGTCCCTCCGATCTTCCAAAGATGATTCTTATGTTTTTTTGAGGTAGTCTATTTCGTTGGGTGTCAGGGAGGGGAAGCGATTCACGTCTACATTGCAGCCATGTTTCCCCTGAAGTACCCTGGAACATTTTTTCATGTGCTTATAGATAGTTTTGATGTCTTTATCTGAAAATTGCCTATTCATGACCCTTGCCCATTTATCAATTGGAGAATGACTTGATTTTTTGTATAATTGATTTAACTCTTTGTAAAATTGAGTAATTATAAATTTATCAATATTTTTTATGAAGATTTTCCCCAATTTGTTGCTTCTTTTCTAATTTTGGTTATATTGGTTTTGTTTGTACAAAACCTTTTTAATTTAATGTAGTCAAAATGATTGATTTTACATTTGGTAATTTTTTCTGACTCTTGCTTTCCCAAAGATCTGACAAGTATACTATTCTGTGTTCACCTAATTTACTTATAGTTTCCTTCTTTATATTCAAGTCACTCACCCATGATGACTTTATCTTGGTGTAGGGTGTGAGATGTTTATCCAAACCCAATCTCTACCATGTTGTTTTCCAATTTTCTCGGCAATTGTTTTTGTCAAATAGTGAATTTTTGTCCCAAATACAGGCTTCTTTGGGTATAGCATAGACTGTCTTGCTGAGGTCATTTACCCCAAGTCTATTCAACTGATCTTCTGTCTCTTAGCCAGTACCATATTGTTTGGTGACCACTGCTTTACAGTATAGTTTAAGATCTGGTACGGCAAGGCCTCCTTCCTTTGCATATTTTTTTCTTGATCTCCCTGGATATCCTTGACCTTTTGTTCTTCCAAATGAACTTTGTTATGTTTTTTTCTAATTTAGTAAAAAGGTTTTTTGGTATTTTGATAGGTAAGGCACTAAATAAGTAAATAAGTTTAGGTAGGATGGTCATTTTTATTATGTTAACTCATCCTACCCATGAGCAGTTAATATTTTTCCAATTGTTTAGATCTAGTTTTAATTGTGTGTAAAGTGTTTTGTAGTTGTGTTCATATAGTTCCTGTATTTGTCTCAGCAGATAAATTCCTAAGTAGTTTATATCATCTAGGATGATTTTAAATGGAATTTATCTTTCTAATTCTTGCTGCTGAGATGTGTTGGATTTACGCAGAAATGCTGATGACTTATGTGGGTTTATTTTGTATCCTGCAACTTTGCTAAAGTTGTTGATTATTTTGAGTAACTTTTTGGTTGATTCTCTAGGGTTCTTTAAATAGACCATCATATCGTCTGCAAAGAGTGATAACTTGGTCTCCTCATTGACAATTCTAATACCTTCAATTTCTTTTTCTTCTCTAATTACTACTGCTAGTGTTTCTAGTACACTGATAAATAATAAAGGTGATAATGGGTATCCTTGTTTCACTCCTGATATTATTGGGAAGGCTTCTAGTTTGTCCCCATTGCAGATTATGTTTCCTGGTGGTTTTAGATAAATACTGTTTATTATTTTTAGGAAAGACCCTTCTATTCCTATACTTTCTAGTGTTTTCAATAGGAATGCATGTTGTATTTTATCAAGGGCTTTTTCTGTGTCTATTGAGATAATCATGTGATTTTTGTCAGTTTGCTTTTTGATATGATCAATTATGTGGATGGTTTTTCCAATATTGAACCATCCTTGCATTCCTGGTATAAATACTACCTTATCATAGTGAAAAACCCTTGTTATGACTTGCTGGAGTCTTTTTGCTAGTATCCTATTTAAGATTTTTGAATCTATGTTCATTAAGGAGATTGGTCTGAATTTTTCTTCCTCCATTTTTGACCTGCCTGGCTTTGGAATCAGTACCATATTTGTGTCATAAAAGGAATGTGGTAGAACTCCCTATTTGCTTATTATGACAGATAGTTTGTATAATATTGGGATTAGTTGTTCTTTGAATATTTGATAGAATTCATTTGTGAATCTGGGGATGAACTTGGGAATTTTTTCTTAGGGAGTTCTTCTATGGCTTGTTCAATTTCTTTTCCTGATATGAGGTTTTAAGGTAATCTATTTCTTCCTCTATTTCTCTAGGCACTTTATATTAATATTCATATATATATATAATATAAATATTCATCCATATCACATAGATTGGCATATTTATTGCCATATAATTGGCAAAATAGTTTTTAATGATTGCCTTAATTTCCACTTCATTGGAGGTGAGGTGTCCCTTTTCATGTATTATACTCTTAATTTGGTTTTCTTCTTTCCTTTTTTTAAATTAGATTGACCAGTACTTTGTCTATTTTGTTTGTTTTTTCAAAGTATCAGCTTCTAGTCTTATTTATTAAATCATTAGTTCTTTGACTTTCAATTTTATTAATTTCTCCCTTAATTTTTAGGATCTCTAATTTAGTTTTCTCCTGGGGATTTTTAATTTGCTTCCTTTCAAGTTTTTTCATTTCCATCCCTCCCTAATTTGCTAATAACTCAAGGATATAAATTTCATTCTAAGTAGTGCTTTGGCTGCATGCCATAGATTTTGAAAGGATGTCTCATCATTGTCATTTTCTTCAATGAAATTATTGTTTCTATGATTTGTTCTCTAACCAATTTTGGAGAATCATCTTATTTAATTTCTAATTAATTTTTGATTTAGCTCTCCATGTACCCTTACTGATCATTATTTTTATTGCCTTTTGATCTGAAAAGGCTGCATTTATTATTTCTGCTTTTCTGAATTTGTATGCCATGTTTCTGTGACCTAGTACATGGTCAGTCATTGTGAATGTACCATGTGCTGCTGAAAAGAAGGTGTATTTCTTTTTGTTCCTATTTATTTTTCTCCATATATATATTAACTCTAATTTTTCTATGATTTTATTCACATCTTTTACCTCTTTATATTTATTTTTTGATTTGGTTTATCTAAATTTGATAGCGGTAGGTTCAGGTCTCCCACTAGTATAATGTTACTATGTATTTCCTCCTTCAATTACACTAGTTTCTCCTTTAAAAATTTGGGTGCTATATCATTTGGTGCATACATGTTGATTACTAATATTTCCTTATTGTCTATACTCCCTTTTATCAGGATGGATTTACCTTCCCTTTTAATCAGACCTATTTTTACTTTGGCTTTGTCAGATATCATGATTGCAACTCCTGCCTTCTTTCTTTCATTTGAGACTCCAACCTTTAATTCTAACCTTGTGAATATCTACCCACCTCAGGTATGTTTCTTGTAGACAACATATGGTAGGATTTTGGATTTTAATGCACTCTCCTATTTGTTTTCATTGTATGGGTGAGATCATCCTATTCACATTCAAAGTTATGATTGTCACTTGTGAATTCCCTAGCATTTTGATATCCTCTCCTAGTTCTGTCCTTTCTTCTTTTCCTATATACTTTTAAACCAGTGGTTTACTTCTAACCCCTTAATCCACTACCTTCATTTGCTTCCATTTCTGGCCCCTCACTTTTTGTTTCCCTTTTGGTTTTTTTAGGGTCTGTTAAGTTGCCTCCCCCGTCTCTTTCCCTCCCTTTTTGTACTCCCTCTACCTTACCCCCTTAGTTTTCCCTTCTCCCTTTCCCTGTAGGATAAGATAGAATTCAAGACCCCAATGGATCTCGATGCTCTTCCCTCTCAGGACTGATTTCACTGAGAGTAAGGTTTAAGTATTACCTATTAGCACTCTCTTCCTCTCCTTCTTATAAGAGTATTCTTTCCTTCCCCTTCCTGGGTGTATCTTTGTGTGATAAAGAATATCCTATTTATTTTATTTCTTCAAGTATCTCTTGGTGCCATCTTCAATCCCCAACTCCCTTTTTCTTTTTTGCATATCATCTAATAGCACTTAACCAAACAAGGATTTAGAGAGGACAGCAGAAGACAAAATAGATAAATTTGATTACATAAGTTTTAAAAAGATTTTGTATAATTAAATCCAATCCAGCTCAAATTAACTGGATATTCTTGGCTAGGATCAACTCTTGTCAATTTTCTGCTAGTTAAGGTTTGATATTGGAACAAACTGAGACTTTTAAGTCATTCAAAATTGAACAAAAGGATATTTACTTACCCATAGCAGGAGACAGATATTCAATAAGAATAAACATGAAGGACATCTTGAGTTGTTTAAGCTGAACTGAATCATCTATCTTTGTAGTGAATTTCACTGATAAACATTTCATTACATGAAATAAAAGGAATGTATTCAAATTTATAAGAATAAGAGCTTTATATTAGTTGTTAAATGTACAAAAGATATTAATAAGTAATTCTGAAGCAAACAATTCAAGCTAGTTATATTATATATATTTAAAATTCTCAAAATCACTAATAATGAAAGATGAATTCTTAATAATCCACTTTACATCTAAACCATTTGCTAAGCTGACAAAAAAAGCAAAATTGATAAATGATCGAGGGACTTTGGAAAAATACCCAGGGATGAATATGAGCTAGGCTAGCCATTCTAGAAAGCAATTTGGAACTATGCCTGAAAAATACATACCCTTTGACCTATCAATGCTATTACTATGCCTATACACCAAATAAGGCATGGTCTGTTTCTCCTCCTACATATCTGACTACTCCTCTGGTTGCTTTGCTGGATCCTCCTCCAGATCATGCCTTCTAATCCTTAGCATTCCTCAGGGTTTTATTTTGGACCCTCTTCTTCCTTGATGATACTTGGGGATCTCATCAGCTCCCACAGATTTATCTTTTGTATGATGAGGATTCTCAAATCTATCTGCCCTGCCCCAGATCTGATTATGTCACTCACATACTAAGTGAAAAACAGTGTCTTTTTTTCCTGTCACTTGGAACAAATAAAAAATGCTCTGTTTCACATTCTTAGCCCTCCATAACCTAGTCCCCTCCTACCTTTCCAGTCTTCTCATAACACCTTACTCCCTGAAATGGCCTATTCAGCGACATAGGCCTCATGAGTGTTCCACAGACAAGACACTCCATCCCTCTGTCCTGAGCATTTTCTTTGGCTGCCCCCCATCCTTGGAATGCTCTCTCTCTCCTACTCTATAACTACTTATTTCCTTTGCTTCCTTGAAGTCCCAACTAAAACCTCACTTTATTATATAGGAAAAACCTTTCCTAACCCCTTTTCATTCCATTGCTTTCCCTTTGTTAATTATTTCCTAAAAAGTTTGCTTTGTATATATTTGTTTGTATCTTGTCTCCCCTCTTAGATTATATATTTTTTTGTTTTTTATGTATTTGTTTATTGTTTGTTGATTGATTTATTATTGGATGAATTATAGCATGCAAATCTAATTTAATATTGTTCAGTCCTATAAGAAATGATGAAACTGATTATTTCAGAAAAATCTTGAAAAACGTGTATGAACTGATGCAAAGTTAAGTAAGTGGAATCAGAACAACATGCTATAACACCAATATTATAAAAGTGAACAATTATGAAAGACTTACAATCTCTGATGAAAGATGATGAAGAATTCTGCCAACCTTATGACAGATAAGTGATGGACTAATATGAGACATAGATTTTTGGAAATGGCCAAATGCTTAATTGTTAAAAGAATTTTCCCCCTTTTTTTCTCAGTGGGAATAGGGAAATAGACAGGAGGAAAAATATGCTTGTCAATTTAGAAAATAAAATTTTAAACAAAAGATAAAAATATACATTAAGAACCTATGGTGTACTTTTCTCTGTAAGGTGGTGTTCCCCACTTTAGCATTCCATTTTCCACTTGCATATCTTTGCACAAGCTATCCCATTCCAAGCCATGAATACTCTCCTCACCTCTACCTTTTAGAATCCATCAAGGTTCAATTCAGATAATATCTCCCATAGGAATTCTCTCCTGGGCCCTTGTTTCTTGGCATTCTCTCCTTTTAAAATGATAATTATATTTTTCAATTTGTTTAAATGTTATATTTCCCCATCCCCTCCTTAAATTAAAGTTTTCTCAGGTAGGTATTGGTTTTTAGTTTGTATCTGTGTGTTTTACTTTTTCTTTTCATCCCCATTGCCTAGCATAACTTTGCTTCATAGGACCTTAAAAAAAGGTTTCTGAGTTAAAACCATGGTCCCTGACCAAATGAAACTTCCATTCTGTGAAGAGTACAACACAAAAATGAGCAAGCATAGTATATGATATTAAATAGTGAACTAATTAGAGATGTCCCAAACAGAATGTAAGGTCTAAGGCATCAGGAAAGGCTCCTTGGATGAAGTGGTATTTGAGTTGGACTTTAATGGATGAATAAAAATTCAGCAGATGACAAGGAACTAACTATAGGATGTAACCCACTTACAAACAAATCCAAATTTCTGTATTTGTTACAAAGTCAGGTTATTCTGCTTTGGTTAGTAGAAACCTGACTTTAATAATTTGACATTTTTCTTCACTATCCTATATTATGGCTGGTATGACTAAATCAGGAAGGGACCTACAGGATTCAGGCTGATGTGAAAAAAAAATACATCAGGGTAAGGGGAGGGAGCATCAAGAGTTCCCATAAAAATACCAAAATATTGGAAATATGGGTAATAGGTCCCTAAGATTCCTTATAGACTTCCCTCTTTATCCCAAACTGGTATGAATCTATTCCAGCTTCCAAAACAACTCCTACAATTCTGGTGTTACAAAGAAACATCAATTCTAATCTAGACTAACATTTGGTTTATGATAACATAGCTTTTGATTCATACCCTAACCTTTTCCCTTTCTAAATAGGGACACATTGAACCCAGGTACAGAGAATGCCCTGACACTCCTGGGGGTCAGGGCGTATTTGACACGGAAACTAAACTTTCTTATTAGTCTGATTTCTGCTTCATAATTCCTATACCCAAAGTTTTAAGAATCCAAGTCATTCCCCAACTGATAAATGATGTGAATAGGCAGTTTTCAGATGAAGAAATCAAAGCTATCAATAGTCATATAAAATGTTCTAAATCACTCTTGATGAAAGAAATGCAAATTAAAATAAGTCTGAGGTACAACCTTGCACCTAGCAGATTGACTAATATGACAGTAAAGGAAAATAATAAATGTTGGAAGGGATGTGGCAAAATTAGGACTCTAATGCATTGTTGGTGGAATTATGAATTTACCTAACCATTCTGGATGGCAGTTTGGAATTATGCGCAAAGGGCTATAAACAATGATACAGTAATACCACTACTAGGTAGGCCTGTATCCCAAAGAGATTTTTAAAAATGGGAAAGAACCTGTTTGTACAAAAATATTTACAGCTACTTTTTTTGAGGTGGCAAAGAATTGGAAACTAAATGGATGTCCCTTAACTGGGGAATAGCTAAATAAATAGTGGCATATGATGGTGATGGAACTATTGTACTATAAAGAATGATGCTATAAGGAATGGTGAACAGGATAATTTCAGAAAGAGCTGGAAATACCTGCACAAACTGATGCAGAGTGAAATAAGCAGAACCAAGAAAAGATTGTACACAATAACTGCAATATAGTGGAATGATCAAATGTCAGCAGTATACTATCCAGAACAATTCTGAAGGAAGTATGAAAAAGAATACTATCCTCCTCAAGAAAGAACTGTTAGAGTAGGAATGAAGATGGAAATGTATGATTTATCACTGGTTTATTTGGGTATATGTTTTAGAGTCTTGATTTTATAAGATTATTCACTTATAAAAATGAATAATTTGGAAACAGGTTTTGTGTGATAATACAGGTATAACCCAGATCAAATTGCTTGTAAGCTCTGGGAGGGGAGAGGGAAGAAAGGAGGCAGACAATTTGGATTATATAACTTTGGAAAACTTATGTGGAAATTTATTAATTAAATGACATAAAAAACATACTTCCTGTACAAGCTTTTTGTCCTGTATGTAAGTTTGTCTTTGAGTTGCCCCAAATTGAATAGTCCCTCTTCTCTTTGGACTACATCTTCCTGGAACTTCTTTGAAAGGAACTGCCTTTTGGTCTTTTCAGCCTATATATTATCTTTCTGGAGTTTTTCAGCAATCAAATTACTTTCTGACAACTATCTGCCTATTGTCAGGACACTCCCTATTCACAACACTGACCTGAAATGTTTTGCAGAAAATCTGTAAAAATTATGACGCATATTACCAGCACTTCCCCACAAACTGCTTAACAGATCATTGATAGGATAGTACTGAGAGAAATATATGCCCTCAAGGTCTATTGTTATATTATTTAAAAGTTAATTTCACAGAGTAAAGCAGCCTCAGGCCATTAACTATCCAAGAAAGGTTAAATCCATGGTAAAAATAAGCTTTTTCAGCACACAAAAGATAGATTCTCCATTATCTTTTTTCCAGGCCTATTGGCTTAACAGGCTTCTTAATGCCTAGCAGACCTTAGCTTATTGAAGTGAATTAACATAACTTTGAGTAAAAGCCATTGTTACTGATGCACATTAATAAAGGAGGAGTTTGACTTAAAGTGATCCATGGTGAAATGCCCTGAAATGTCAGTTTTCTTATCTCTGGATTCTAATAATCACCTAGGAAAGACATGGATTTCTTCTCCTTTCACTTTTTTCCTGCATCTAGAATCTATTTTCTTATATCATTCATTTATGGTGTGAGGGCAAGACAAGTTTGGTCCAAAAGATAATTTTCCTCAAAGACAAGGGCAAAATCTTAGATCTATTTATCTAGCCCTAACCTCTCTTGACTTTCATTCTAGAATCTTCAACTGCCTATTGAACATGTCAAAAATGATGTCAGACATTAGACTTAACATGCCCAAAATTAAACTCAATTATCTTTCCCCCTAAATGCTTTCCTTTCCCTTAATTTTCTTTTATTCTTGATTATACCACTATCCTGCTAGTCATCCAGGTTCATAGACTATCTGTCAAGTCCTCACTTTTACCCCCCATAACCAATCTCTTGCCAAGTCTCATTTACTTTAACTTCCCTACACCTTTTATATAAACTTCTTTTCTCTTCTGTCACCACTTCCATCCCGGTATAGGCTCTCATCACTTCATGCCTGGATTATTTTGGTAGTCTTTGGGGTTTAGCCCTGCCACATGCCCTACTCCAGTCAATATTTCACTCAGCTATCAAAGTTATCTTCCTCAAGGTTAGATCTGACCATGTCACTTCCAAATTCAATAAACTCCAAGGATTCCCTGTTACTTCTAAGATCAAACATAAAATCTTCAGGCTTTTTGATCACCCTTGTGCAAATATCAATAATATAGGTCTTGATCACACATGTAAAACCCAGTGGAATTACTCATTGGCTATGGAAGGGGACTGGGAGAAAGGGAGGGAAAGAACATGAATCATGTAACCATAAAAAAATTTTCCTAATTAATTAAATAATTTTTTTAAATCTTCAGTTTTTTTCTTCCATCTTAATTTTCCAGTCTTATCAGACCCCACTCTCCTCTAATGATACTGCTTTCTCATTGTTCCTCTCACAAGATGTTCCATCCATTTTCACTGTTTCCCCTCTACCCATCAAGAATTTTCTCCTGTGATACTGCCCCTGGCTTCCTTCAAAGAAGCCTTTACCAATCACTTTTAATACTAGGGCCTACCCTCTGCTGTTAACTCCAACTTATCTTGTGTATATTTTGTCTATTCGTAATTTACATGTTGTTTCCCCCATTAGAATGTGAATTCCTTGAGAGCAGGAGCTAGTTTTGGCTTTCTCTATATCATATTCAAATACTTGGCATATTATATATATATATATATATATATATATATATATATATATATATATATATTGACTTGGTTTGAATTGTTAGAATGCTGACTGCCATTATCTGGATCATTGTGAGTAGAGATGGCTTCATTTTTTCTACTTTCATATTACTAGTGTCAAGAAGGGTGCTTGGTATATAGTGCATACTTGCTGATTGTTTTTATTAAACCCTTACCAAAGTCTTGGAATTGCACTATATGTCAATTTCAAGACAGAAGTGAATTTACCAAGTTAGAAAGTGTCTGAGGCCAGATTTAAATCTAGGACTTCCTATGTCTAGATCTTACTCTCTGTCCATTGAGACACCCAACTGCTCTCTTTTTGTTTTTATTTTTAATAGTAATAAAGAAGTAAAGACTTTTACCTTAGATGAGTCAATATATAATGATTAAAGCTACCTGGAACCATAAATTTTCCTTGATGTTGAGGAACTAAGTGGATATCCTTCACTCCCAGTCAATCAGAAAATTGGAGGTGGTGCCTTGACAATGAAGAGACCAAGGCCCTGGAATGAAGAGAATATTTCTTTCTGTTACAGTATGTGACTTCTTCAGAGCAGCTGTCAAACTGTTGAGGCACACATAATAACTGTTGACCAGTGCTTTCTCCTCTAAAAGAATGATATCTGTATAAGATATGCCATTCAGTCAGCCATCCCTAGTTCTCTTTATGCCCATTTATAAAAACTAGCAAAGGAGTGAGATATTTCTTTCCTCTCCCAAGACTGACATGATTTGAGGGGGAGATAAAAACAAATCAGAATTCATCAACTGTGAACAAAATAGTCAACTGTGAACTGTCAACAATCTGGTTAAAAATAGATGATGGGTTGATGAAATACAGTGGAGAAAGCAATTTAATGTAAAAAAATGCAAAAAAAAAAAGCCCACATGTGAATCAAAGAAAAGAGTATGAAATGACTGAGAAATATACTCAGTTGAGACTCATGTGAGCCATGAACCATAGAGTGGTTATTAGTTTTGCTTTACAAATCACAGGAGAAAAAGACTTACTGGACACTTGCAGGAAAACATTCACTCTTCCTTAATGTTATGCAAAGGGAAAAAATAAAATAAAAGAGTGAGCAAGAGAGAAATAGGTTGGGAATCCCCTAATACATTTATTTTAAAATAGGTCAGTGTTTAGGATATTTCTGTCTCTTCTCATTCCCTTCCCCTGCCGCTTTCCCTCCCTCTGCAGTGATTTAGGAAGCATTTTCTGCTTCCTGCTGTGGTTTGAAGGCATCCACAACTCAAGCACAGCCCTCATTTCTATCATCGGAACATGTGTTTGACACTCTTCATGGTTTCCTGTTGGTTCCGCTTTGTTCTCAAAATATCAAGTAGCAGTTTTCTCCTTATTACAAAACCAATACAAACATTTGCATTTTTAATCTTCTTTTCTATGAATGAGAATTATCTGGAATGACCACAGAGGGTCAATCAGAGTTCTCTGTTGGAAGAGTCAGTCCAAATTGGCTAAAACTATTATGTCTTCCCACACTGTCTGCTCAGACTTTTCTGCTCAATGCATCTTTCATTTCCAGGGAAATAATGGACTAGAAACTGAATCATTTCAACCCAAATAAATATCCATAGGAAACCATATTGTAAAAGAAAAATGAAAGGAGCCTATAATACAGTTCTTTCCTTGTAAGCCTGCAGGGTAAGTGAATGTATATTCTTTTTGGTAAGATATGGAGTATAGAATGGTATGGAACTTCCTTCCTACTTATCTCTGCAGAGAGATTTCCCCATGATGTACTTAAGCAGTTAAAAGGGTAAGGGGTACCTTTCTGGAAAGAGGAAGAGAATATAAAATAGCACTGGCAAAAATGCAGCAGCAATTTGGCCTTTTATTTTCCTGGATATGGAATGGTTTTGGTTTGGAATTCTTTGTTCCTTGAGCTACTTGACTATGCCAAATGTTAAAGCTCCTAATTTTTTTCCAAGTCAACAAGCTCTGAACTATCACCTATATTATTAACCTCATTCAAAAGATATGTGAAAATGCAATGATTCCATCCTTTAAAGTGATGCTTCTCCTTGCCAACATTAATCTTTTTACTTGTATTCTTGCCTCCTCTAGGAGATTTTTCTTTCAGTAATACCTTTTCTATCCCTAACTTTCAGTTTCTCATTATCTACTATTTCCTGACCAGTTGCTACATACATGTCTATGTCATCCTCTCATTAAAACCAAAATAAAATAAAAACAAAAACTTTCTTCACTTGACCTTACCATCTTATCATCTCATTGATATATCGTATATCAGTCCTCCCTTTCACAGTCAAATTCCTATAAAAGTATCAATAATCTTTCAGTTTTTTGCTTACTCACTTCTCAGCCCCTTCTGATTATGTTTCTATTCCCACCACTTGACTGAATTGCCCTTTCTAAGGACACCAATGAGCTCTTTATTTCCAAATTCAATGGACCTTGGCAGTGTTCATCATTCTTGACCTCTGCAGAGTTTGAAAGTGATCACTATAATTCCTTCTGAATAATATTCCTTCTTTTGAAGTGCTATGGGATTGTACAGTATCCTGGGATCTTAAATGATTCCAAGCCAGAGGTATACTCAAGAATAACCATACTATCCTCTGAAAGCTCATCTTCTTGTTAACTTTCTGCATTAGCCTAGTAGGTATGTACTGTAATATACTTAGAAATTACAAAATAAAATAAAATAAAACAAAACTTTCTTTTTTTTCTCTAATTGACTCAAACTTTCCTTTCCTCATGTGGACAAGGTTCCTCCCTGGATTCCAAAGGACCAGATAATCCACTGATAATGGCAATGTAATTTATGTAAAATGTACAAATGTTATATACACATATACAAGTGTATTAAATCTATATATTGTATTAAACAACACAGAAAAATGAAGAGAGAAATTTAAAATAATACAATGAAAGTTGCAATAATGTGGAAGTTTATAGAGGTCCATCTGAGGCCTCTCTGAGGACCCAAGGTCTCTCTGCCCAGATGTGACCTCACGGTCGGAATAAGGAGATGAGACACACTGTGCATTCAATCTACGTATGCAAGTATCACACATAGTGCTCTGCCATAGTACTGTGGTTCATTTATTATATAGGTTTTTTGGTACATGCTTCTTTGACACACAATCAATCTTCTACATATGTGACATTCTACATTTTGATTGGATATTATCAAATCACCTAAACAACACTCTTGTGAGGTTTCTACAAGAAAAAATCCTGTGATCATTTACAAGGTTTCTACAACACTCTGTGATAGATATGATTAATGTGAATAAAGCCATTTGTAGGTTAGTACCCCTTAACCTGCTGAGAGGATCATTGTGCTTTTGGTCAGCTTTCACTATCAATCACAATTGCTTGGGAGATGAACAACAAAACATCTTTGTATCTAGGTGTGAGGACTTAAAGCAGACCAGTTTGGGTGTTTTCCTCAATTTACAAGTTCTATTTTTCTTGTGTTTGAAGTGCCTAGCAATGCTGCTTGGCTTCTGTTTCAACAAATCCATTGGAGTGTGGTAATGGTAGGAAAAGATTCATTACAGTACTCAAGCTTTTGGTCAGTGTTTATTGTAAGGCCTTGAAGTGTGTCTTGTGCTTGAGAAAGGAGGGGTCATGGCAGTAATCTTTGGGCTTTAATTCTGTAATTGCAATCTTTTGGGGGTACTAATCTAGGGGGCTAAAAGTAGGATATATATGTAATATATATATATATATATATATATACATATATATCCTTTAAGTATTTGCTCTTATATTATTTCTCCTGTATTGGGGAGAGAATAATAATCATAAAGAGTCCATTAGTGGGAAAATTTGGGGAGAGAAGTCACAGAGAGGCATCAGCAGGGGACCCTCATTTCCTCAGACCATGACCTTGTCAGTTGGTTGGGGTATGATGGCCTCTGGCAGCAGTTGGTGTTGATTATTCTTCTTCTTCCCTACAGTTAGGAGTGGTAACATAAATAAAGATAATCATAACATGAGTGGGACCTTCTTCAGCCTGGCTTTTCATGTAGTTGGGAAGGGGAAAAAGCTACGGACTAGAATTTATTAGAGCTTATCAACTGCACATTTGCTGGTCCTGCCTAATTTGTTTTTGCTGTATTCTACTCCTGAAACATTTCCTCTGGCTTTTTTTCTTATTCTTTATTCTCTGTTTGAAGCCACAAATGAGTTTGGCCTTTTTTTTTTCTTTTCAGTGCTCGATAGAGCTGGGTGATCCAAATTTTATTCTTTTTCTGTCTTGTGATCCCCATGACCTCCAGTAAAAGTTTTCTGTCAAAGCTCCAAGAAACTGAAAAAGTTTAGAGGTATAATTTAGCTCACTAAATCTTTACATCTGTGGTCTCTTAGCATCATCAATTTAGAGCTGGAAACTGGGAAGCCTGGATGGCTGAAAAACCAAACACTGTTGGGAGCACATTTTCCCCCTTACATTTCTCCCTTAAACCTCTTCCCTAAATAGGGATGCCCAGAATTCATCTGAGCTGCCTTATTGCTCACCTGTCTTGGATAAGAGGAGGGTGTCACTGACTGTTCTTTCTTGTGAGATGGAGAATCACCAGAACTTTCCATATGCTCTTCCCCTCACTCCTAAAGTCTTCCAGGTTTTAGCATCTGCTGGTTCTCCAGATGTTGACCTCTTGCACTGTTATCTAACCTATTATCATTGGGTTCAACTAAGGACACCTGGTCCTGTACCCTTAGGACTCCTTACCTAACATCCATCCTGCAGTCTAACTTTTCTTTAAGTGTTAGCTGCTCCAATTTGAGTGTGAGCTCTTTGAATGTCTTTGTTATTCTATTTTTTTTTCAGCATATAGCAAGCACAGTGATTGGCATGTTGTGGACACAATGCTTTTTCATTTCTTCATTCAGCTTGAACTTCTTCTTTACAGTGGTGAGCATGTCTGGAAAGCATATACCTCTCAGTTTTATTGATGTTTATGATCAATAAATCATTGGATAAGGCTATTTTGGTTATATATTTTAAGAAATCTTGAATTATTTTGATATATGGATCAAAGATTCATTGTTGGAAGAAAGCCTATTAAGCAGCACTTTGCTGTACTCAACCAAATCCTCTTTCATGGTCAGTGAACTATGGGCATAGAGTGTCTTGCTTTCTTTACATTTTACAGTTAGTTATAAGGCAGTCAAGATGCATAATATCACTATGAAAGCTTGTCTATTCCTTATTAATACTTCATTCATGATGCCTATGATTTATGAATAATGATTTTGTATAGATGGTAAAGTAAGCATATGCCATTGCTTCTTGATATTCTCTTGGTTACCTTTTTATATAAAGTATAAGGGTTCTTTTATTCCTTTTATTTCTTCTCCTCCTTTCAATATCTTATAAGGAAATTGTTTTATAAATTTCAAGGGACTATATAAACACAAATTGTTGTCTTTGTTGTTATTATTAATCAAAGGAACTCCCTATTTTTCCAGATGCTTGATTAGCAGTGACACTCCTTCCCAAACATCTGCCTTTCTGACTTATGTCTTGCCACTAGATTTCAATGACTGAAAGAAAAAGTGAGGCTGATGACTGTGCAACTCTGCCTTACTTAAATCCAATTCACTGGCAAGTCATCACCCTGTGATGTCATTGGTCCTCTTCAAAATGGAGGACAAACAACTACCTCCCTAGGTTGAGAAGTCTTTCTTTTACTTTTCTTGATTTTTTTTAATAGTATGACTCCACCTGCATTGAGTTGGATATACAGTTAGGGGATGAGAGGACAGGATGCACACAAATCAATAGTTAGTGGAGTTCTATATAAGCTATTACACTCTAGATTTGCTTCCTCAGAGCCTTTTTAGACTCTGTCCTTATCAGATCAGAGGAAGAGCATTGTGTTTAATTCTGCTTATCTCTTATTAGGAAGACAATCAATAAACTAGGGAACAGACAGAGACTAATGAAGGTCCTCAAGTCCAAGGATTGTTTAGCCTGGAGAAGAGAAAGGAGTAACCTTATTTATGAATTTAAAGGATTGTCAACCTGAAAAGGGACTAGACTCACTGTTCTTGGCCCTAAGAGTAGAACTAGAAGCAATGAATGGGAATTGAAAATAGGCGAATTTAGACTTATTGTAAGGACACTTTCTAATGATCAGAGCTATCTGCAAGTGCAATAAATTTCTTCAAAAGATAGGTGCTTCTCTTTCACCAGGGGTCTTCAAAAAATTGGATATTCGTGGTTCAGATGTCTTATGGAAATGATTTTTCAGGTATACTAGAGAGGCGTTGTAGGTCCTTTCATTTTTTATAGTTTGTAATTATGAATACCTGTTCCTAATGGTGAGAACCATTGAATTAGCAAAATAAGGAACGTGGGTGGGCCATCATAGTTCCTTCTTCATTTATCTAGCCCCCTCATTTTGAGCACTCCTATTTCCCTTACTGCCTGTTTTCCTAGTTCCCTGTTAGTCCTTACTCTCAAATACTTCTTTCCAGTCTTCTCCCTGACTCCAAATTCCTCCTCTTTAGCTGAACTTAAATGTTATGTTATATGAGACTTTCACTGATCACTCGAGGTATTAGTGCATCTAGTCCAACTTTATTTTCACTTTTTATATATTTTATATGTACCTATATGTATATATGTTATTTCCTAAATTCAATTAAGAAGATGTTGAGGATGGGTGCTGTTTTTTTTCTTTGTTCACTCAGTACATAGCATAGTGACTTATGTGTACCCATAGAGTACTGAGTCTATAATGAATTGCTTCTGGGAAATCATGTGTGCTAGTTCAGTAGTAACGTTTGGCAATGACCTTGAATTCATTTTCACATTGTGGCTGTTTAATGAATACTTGTTGATCATGTATGAATACTACTGGGTACTATCCAACCTTTTGACTCCAAGATGATTCCCTTGAATAAAGAATATATAGTAAGAGCTCGACTGAACCTAGAAAAAAAAAATCATTCTACACAGGAGATTTTGTGCTTAGTGTTCTTAGACCCTGAGGATTGGGAAGTGTCATCTAGATAGCATTTTGTCCATCTATAAGAGTTTTTCCTTGAATTCTGAGGATTCTGTGCTTTGTTAAGCCTAGATCTAATCTTTAGGACAGGCTTGGCTTATTTTCTTTGTAGCTGTTGTCTCTTAAACCCGTCCCTCATGTGTGTATGTATATGTGTATATTCCTCCAATTCCAAATGCCAAACATGACTTTTTTTTTACTTTGTCCTCCCCCTTTTTTCTAAAAGAAAAATGGCTTTCAAGCAGAGATGTATTCTAATTCCAACCCCCAGCTAGTCTTTTTTTTTTTTAGCCTCCGACCTGCACACTCTTTTGGAAATTGAGGTTTACATCAGATTGCTGACAGAACCTTTAAGTCTGGTCCACTGCTCTAATTCAAGTAAACAAATAATGCTTTCTAAGAGAGGTGAAGGAATTCAAGTGGATTCTAATTATCTGCTGAGGCAGACATGGAAGGAGAAGAAGAAAAAAATACTTATCTGAAGAAGCCCTCATTGAAAACAAAACAAAACAAACAAACAAAAAAACAAAAAAAACAACAAGGAAAAACCCCACTATAGCCCACAATTTTGCTGAGTTTCAGATGTTGCCTTGAGTAGGTTGTGAGAGATAACATAGAAAAATGATGAGCCTTTGTTATTTATTCCAGAAATTTCTAGGAAGTGTATTGTAAGGGAGACAGAGATGTTTCATAAAATTAATCATGTGCCAAGATAACTTTTTGAGAATTAGAGCAAAGTCACTAGAAAAGGAATGAACAATATATGATCTATGAACAATTAATCTGCTTTTTACACATTCCATCTTGTATCTTTAAACAATATTCCTTTGGTTTTCATTTTAATGCTGTTTGCTTCTTTTATTCCCTTATCTCAGCTGGACCTGTTGTCTAGTTCCATACAGGTACACTTCTCTCTGCATTCACTATTAGGGTCACTTTAATCAGAGCCTTTGTACATCACTATTGCTCATATCTGGATTTTGGTTTTGTGTGTCTTCTTAACATCTTAACAAAGGTTATAGGATTAGTTAGAAGAAACTTTGATTGTTTTTATGTGTCAGACTTAACTCAGGCCACTCTGATGATTCAGGTTTATAATTGAAAAGAAATAAGACACTCTTATACCATCAAACATTTAACATGAGTAATCATTGATTAAATTGGGAATAGCTGCCCTGCCTTACCATGCCTACCTATATTTTAGCTAGGTTATACAATTCATCAGGGAATGTCAGTTCTGAGGAGTGGCTCAAATTGTTATGTGAGCTAGATATCTGTGTTTAGGTGACCAGGAAACTACTTCAATGATTTTGGTCTTAACTTACTAGATGAATGAAATCTCAAAACAACAACAACCACAACAAAACAACAGCAAAAGACCTAGCCTAACCTTCACAGAACAGATGTTGTTCCAACCACAACTGACATCTAATCCCATTGTCTCATTTTAAAGATGAGAAAAATAGTATCCAAAGAACTTAAGCATCTTAGGTAACATAGAAAAGAGGTGGTAGATAGCAGATTGGCTAACATAACAGCAAAAGAAAGTAATGAATGCTGGAGGGGATGTGGCAAAGTAGGGACATTAATTCATTGCTGGTGGAGTTGTGAACTGATCCAACCATTCTGGAGGGCAATTTGGAACTATTCCCAAAGGGCGACAAAAGAATATCTACCCTTTGACCCAGCCATAGCACTGCTGGGTCTGTACCCCAAAGAGATAATGGACAAAAAGACTTGTACAAAAATATTCATAGCTGCGCTCTTTGTGGTGGCCAAAAACTGGAAAATGAGGGGATGCCCACCAATTGGGGAATGGCTGAACAAACTGTGGTATATGTTGGTGATGGAATACTATTGTGCTAAAAGGAATAATAAAATGGAGGAGTTCCATGGAGACTGGAACAACCTCCAGGAAGTGATGCAGAGCGAGAGGAGCAGAACCAGGAGAACATTGTACACAGAGACTAATACACTGTGGTATAATCGAACGTAATGGACTTCTCCATTAGTGGCGGTGTAATGTCCCTGAACAACTTGCAGGGATCCAGGAGAAAAAAACACCATTCATAAGCAAAGGATAAACTATGGGAGTGGAAACACCGAGGAAAAGCAACTGCCTAAATACAGAGGTTGAGGGGACATGACAGAGGAGAGACTCTAAATGAACACTCTAATGCAAATACTATCAACAAAGCAATGGGTTCAAATCAAGAAAACATCTAATGTCAAGTGGATTTACGCGTCGGCTATGGGGGGTGGGGGGGAGAAAAGAAAATGATCTATGTCTTTAACGAATAATGCTTGGAAATGATCAAATAAAATATATTTAAAAAAAAGAAAAGAGGTGGTAGAGGCAAGATTCAACCCCATTTTCTCTGACTCCATATAAAGTACATTTTACAATATACCACTCTTTTGGGGGGGGTAAAAACTTTGATCTTTTCATTTTTCTGGGTAAAGGGAAGAAACCTACCTTGCAGAGAAAGTGAAGTGGGATCCTTCACATGAGGTATATGTCACTTCTGACTTCACCTGGAATTATGTTAAATCTAGGCATTCTTTTTCAACAAAAAGAGAAGCAATTCCAAATTTTGGGAGATATATGTATTTCTTGAGTTTCTAGAAAAGGAAACAAAAGTTTGATTAAATAAGATTCAAGGAATAAGGAATGCTGTTTGAGTTTACTATCGCACATTTGCTAGGTGAGGTCAAAGGATTTAACACTTGAGTGATGGAAATTATATGTATTCCTTTGCAGAATGGAAAATTAGAAAAGTGACTAGATAATGTTTTATGTGAGGAGTTGCTTTGAGGAAAATAGCTAGCCAAAATTTTTCTGCTTGAGTATTACGTATCTAAGATTACTACGTGTTCAAAGACTTAGAACATCTGTTATTTAAATTAATTAATTAATTAAGAATATTTTTCCATGGTTACATGATTCATGTTTTTTTACTCCCCTCTTCCCTCCCCTCTCCCTGAGCTGAGGAGCAATTACATTGGGCTATACATGTACGATTGTTCAAAACCTATGTCCATATTATTAATATTTGCAATACAGTGATCATTTAAAGTCAAAATTCTCATAAATCCCTCAGGATTGTCCTAGATCATTGTATTATTACTAGGAGAGAAATCCATTACATTTGATTGTACCACAATGTATCTGTTTCTGTGTACAATGTTCTCCTGGTTGTGGTAGAGACATGAAGTGAGAGAGGTTTTGCAGGACAAGCCAAGATGCAAAAACCAAGGCTGTGTGTCAATCAAGAAGAAGTTTCCAAATGGAATGTTTCCAGGAGAGGCAGTTGGGAGCCTGGCCAGGGAATGAAACTGGGACCTGGGACTCTCTCTCTCTCTCTCTGGGGGTGGGGGGGGTTACTGAACTGAGGAGACCTTGGCTTTGGGCTATCTGACCAAAGGAGGAACAGATCCTGTCTCTCTCTCTGGGATTTGACTGACCAAGGAGACTTTGGCTCTCAGGGATTTTCTGATCAAAGGAGGCAAGCCTGACTGAAGAGGAAAGAAGCTGAGAACTAATCTTGTTAGCTTTTGTCCCAGGCTGAAGGACCCTTGAGGGGGGCTTCTGAAATTAGGCTGAGAGACCTTGGTGGCTTTGTGAAGAAGAAAAGAAGGTTTTAAACAGTTGTCCTCCATTCTCTCTGGCTGTCTTGGAGTCACACTTGAGACTGAACTGATTTCCCAAATTCCTCCATTATAGATTAGGGAAAACCCTCATCCCTCTTACCTCAGTTTCCTATACTGTTGTTTACCAATAAACCCCTTACCTGAGAAAGGAAAAAGATTATCTTTGTAGTCCACTTGGGGGAGGGAGGAAGCAAAAGGCTTTAAGAAGTGTGTGGTTAAGGGAGGGCGTGAGGGAGGAAGAGGGTAGGAAATAGATTGATCGATTAGTCTTCAAATAGGGATCAATAGGCAAACCCTAGTGCATCCCCCTGTAGGAGCATCTCTCAACATCTCTCTATCTCTCAAAGTACTTCTATCTCCATTGTAACTAAGAAATCCTCTTTGTGTCCCCTACTAGTAGCAGCCCTCTAGTCACAAGCCAGAGTACATCAGTCACTGTAACAAGAAATAATTCACAACAGATTATCACTTTTATTACATGGTTCTGTATCAATTCATGGTGTTTTTTCCAGTTCACATGGAATTCCTCTAGTTCATCATTCCTCTTAGCACAATAGAAATCGGTTTCTTTTGGTAAATAACTGGTGTCCATCTTTTCTTCCTCTTTTAAAAATTATTTATTTACATGTATCATTTTTATGTCACTATCATTTCTCAATATTTCCCTCTGTCTTAGTCAATTCACATAACTGAATAAAAGGAAAGAAAAAAGTATTTAACAAAATTAATAACATTGATCAATCAAAAAACACAGCTAATGCATTATTTTATACTTATAGTCTCATCTATGCAAAGATGGAAAGGAGACTCATTCTCATTTCTCTTCCTAGAGTTCAATTTTGATTTTTAATTGATTTTTTATCTTTTCACACATATTGTTGTGGTCATTTGGTATATTATTTTCCTGATTTTTTAATTTTACTTTGCATTAGTTTATAAATTCCTACTATGCTTCTATTTAGTTTCATAATTTATTCAATTGATGCACATCTTCTTTGCTTTTAGTTCTTTTCTACTTAAAAAATTGCTGCCAAAACAGATACACTATGGCTCAATTGAATGGAATGAACTTCTCTAGTAGAAGCAATACAATGATAGTATAATATGTATAATATATAATATATAATATAATATATAATAGTATAATACAGTCCAGAGGAACTTATGAGAAAGAACACTATCTACATCCAGAGAAGAACTGTGGGAGTAGAAACACAGAAGAAAAACAACTGCTTGATCACATGGGTCGATACAGATATGATTGGGAATATAGACTCTAAATGATCACCCTAATGCAAATATTAATAATATGGAATTAAGTCTTGATCAATCTACACAAATTTCCCAAATACTTGGGAATGAGATTTTTTTTCCTTCTTAAGTACATAGGATATACATGATCCTTGTTTGCTTTTACCTTGATATTTTGATGGATCTTTGATCTCATTTATGGGATTTGATAGGAATAAGGGGCAGCTAGAGTATTGTTGGCTATGGAGTTAGGAGGACCTGAATTCAAATATGACCTCAGACATTTATAGCAAATCATTTAACTCTGTTTGCCTCTGTTTCCTCATCTGTAAAAAAAAACTAGAGAAGGAAATGGAAAATGTCTTCAGTATCTTTGCCAAGAAAACCCAAATGGGGTCACAAAAAGAGACAATGTGATGAGGACTAAGATCAGGGGACTTGTGTTCTAGTCCTACTTCTTTCTGCCTTTTGTGTCTTTGTGTAAATTAACTTTCCACTATGGACCTGCTTCTTCAACCATAAAATTAGAAGACTGGACTAATTAACTTTGAAAGTCTCTTCTAGCTCTTACATTCTATTTTCTGCGTATTTTATGACAGTTCCTTTTGAGCTCACAACCTCTAGTCATCTAAAAGAAATAGTTCATGTTTTTATTCAGGATGACCTTATCTATAGTATGAGCTTGACTTCTCAATCACCTACTCCAGCTTTCTCCTTTCATGCTTGTTGATGCCTAAAATTCTATAAGTAATAAAAGGAGCTTTCATTCTAAAAGTAAAGTAAATGTTTTTATTTCAATAAAATGTGGGACCATTGGTATAGGTACTCCTTTTAATAAGGGCATATTAAATCCATCTATACCTTTTTGTCTTGCCTATATACTCCATAACTCCTCCACAGAGGAGGTCTTTCTCTAGATCTTTTGACATCTCAAGGGTACCAATGAACCAAGCAGGCTGTCTATCCTTTATTCCTTCTTTCATTACAGGACCAGCCCCTCATACATTTCTGATGCTGTTGTTTGCATGGTTCCTCCTGAATAATTCTTCATTTGTTATGTTTTGCAGCCTGTTTCTGTTCCTCATGCTCCTTCAGTAACCTAAAACTTTCATTCTTGGGAAACAGAGGTTAGACAATGACATACTTAGAAGTATTTCTGGAAAATATTGTTAAAATGATGGACTATTGTTTCAGGGAGAATTTTAGGGTCATTAAAAGAACTATGCAATTTCACAATCTAGTCCTTTCTCCTCTCAACTCAGTTCTGGACTTGGTTCAGCTTTATGACCTATCCGTATAACTATAAATCATAGACTGAATAATTAGCATTCATCATTATCTTGGTTTTTCCTGTATGTAGAGTTAGGTTGAACTTTTTTGAGTGATAATGTATCTCATTTAGGAGGTTCTGTAGATTCTAAGGTTTTATTCAAACAGCACAAAGTAATCTGCAAACAGGAGCATCTGAAGAACTGCTCTTTTTGTAGGGAATCTTCACTCATTTTACACCCTCTGTAAGACATTGACAAATGTCTCTGAGCAATTAAAGCTGAAATCTTTAAAATTGAAATGCCTGGTTGAGGGTACACGTTGACACAGAAATTCATTAATTTTAAATTCTGATTAGTCAATCAATCATAACCAACTGATCTCAGATCCTTTTCCATTTGGATAAGGTAGTGGTCAGCCTTCTTTACTTCCAACTCTAGGGGAGAGATAGAATCTGTGCATGGTGGGTGAATGATACCAGTGAATAAGGATGTTTTCATGATCCATGCAGTTGGTTTCTTTTCAAACTTTAAAGAATCTATATTTTGAAATTAATTAATTGAAGCATTTATGGTCTTGAATGTTTAGAGTCGTGGAATGTTAGAACTTAAGGGATCATATGATCATGGTTTTGGAACCAAGATGGATCTTAGGCATCACTTAATCCAAACTCTTCATTTTATAGGTGAGGAAACAGGATGAGACAGTCTAAGTGACTTGCTGAATGTGATATAGTTTCAAGTACCCAGAGCCAAAGTATTTGACTTCCAGTTTAGTATCCTTCTGCTTTCCCTTTTTGCCATGCTACTTCTCATTTCATTTGATTCATTCAACAAGTAGTTAGTACTTCCTGTGTGAAACAGTGATGATGATAAACTGCTCACATTTTCTCAGAGCTTTGTAATTTGAAATATAATTCAAATCCATCACCTCTCATTTGGAACTCATTTATCTTTGTGAATTATGTAGTATAATTAGTGATATTTCCATTTTACAGATTAGAAAACTGAGTCTTAGAGAGGTATAATGGCCTACTCTTTGATTCTCAAAACTGGTAATGTGGTACCAGATTGATATGTAGTCAATAACTAATCCAAATCTCTCTAATATACTGGACTTCCTTTGTAGGATGATTCTTTGAAGTTTCTGAAGGACCAAACTGGAAAAGAATGCCAAGAAGCATTTTCTGTTTATGCTTTTGGTTTCATCTCCCTTTATCCTAACTCAACTACTGTTATATCTTCTATTTTGGGTGTCTTGGTGGCAGTATCTGGGTTCCCTTATAGTGACTGACTTTCTTTGGGACATTAGTACTAATATATATAAACAAAATAAAAGATAAACAATGGAGCTTTCAATATGCCATAGTGTCCTGTTTTACAAATGGGACCAATCTGACTAGTATTTGTGGAGGCTGTAATCTAGAAGGGTCATATTTCTTTAGGATCTATGAGGACCTACTGCATCATTTTCCTGGGAAACTAAAGATATAATAATGGATAATAGGTCACAAGCTAAACAGAAAGACAGAAGGGGTATATACTGTCCCATAGTAAAACAAAATGCAAGCTAACATCCCTTTCTCTTTCATAGGACTTATATATGTGTATGTATATACATATATATACATATATATAAATATAATTTGGAATTTTTATTTAATTAATTTGGAATATTCTTCCATGGCTACATGATTCATGTTCTTATCCTCCACTCCCTCCCCAACCCCCCTCCCATAGCCAAAGCACAATTCCCCTGGGTTTTTTGTGTGTTGTTGACCAAGGGCTAATATAGTCTGAGTTGGAAGGGTATCTAAAGTGCATGCAGTTCAATTCCCTTTTTTTAATAGATGAGAATACTGAGGTCAAGGGAGGGCAAATGAGTCATATATATATATATATTTATATATATATATATATACACACATATATGTGTGTGTGTGTGTGTGTGTGTGTGTAAACTTTAGAAATAGGATTTGAAATATATGTATATAAACTTTAGAAATAGGATTTGAATGCAAGACTTATCATAGCAAGTATGCTCTGACCTCTTTATCCCAGAGGCAAGAAGGTTATATCTGGCCTTCAAGGTCCTAGAGTACTCCAAAAGACTTTTAGGTTATTTTTTCTTCATGATTATCCTTTTGAGCTCCCAAACTGGCTACGCTGCTCCCCCATATATTTTGGGTCATGATTAGCACTCTAGTTTCATTTAGCAAACTAACATCAATTATGTTTTTAAAGGAATATTTAATTTGAAGATATAGGAAACAATAGAAACATTTTTTTCCTATACCTCAGAAACATACTCTTCCCATGAGACTCTTCTTTGAGGGAGGAATAAACTGAGTTTATTTAATTTCTAGAATACTGTTCAGGTCAAGATTTATCATGACTTGGGCAGCTAGGCTCCAGACCTGTAGAACGGAGGTCTTGGATTCAAATATGGCCTCAGATACTTCCTAGCTATGCTACCCTGGTAAAGTGACTTAATCCCAATTGCCTAGCCCTTATCACTCTTCTGTCTTAGAAACAATACCTAGAAATGATTCTAAGACAGAAGGTAAGGGTTTTAAAAAATAAAATAAAATAAAAAAGAAATTTGTCATGACAGTCAGGTTATTTTCACAGTTTTCACAAGCATGTGTTCAGAAGGTTCTTATTTTTACTCTTGGTATTGATGCTGGACTGGTTGCAAAATTGGACCTGGAATATCAGGACTTTGGAATTCTAGGATGCTAGGGCACCTACCCTCTCTATGCTTTTGAAACATAAAGGGTCACTGAGACTTTACTCCCTTACTCCTTTACTCCTTTTACAATACAAAAGAATAAATCAGAAGCCAAGAATCAGGGATAAAATTCCTATAATTTCTTCACCTTACAGAATTATGTCTCAAAAGACACCATTAATGAAGGAGTTGTCAAATGAGGCAAAAAGACCTACCAAACAATTAAATGGCTTATTGGATAGAGTAGAGGGCCTGGAGCCAAGGAGACCTGAGTTTAAATCCAGACTAGCTCTGTCATCCTTGGCAAGTCATTTAACCTCTGTTTCCTTTCATTCACTGAATAAGAAAATGGTAAACTACTCTAAAAGCTTTGCCAGGAAAACCTCATGCATAATATTGGCAAGCTATGGTTAATGTCACAAATGTCACAAAGAACATGACATGACTGAACAATAACAGCAACACAATTGATAAACCTTATCTCACTGACCAGAACCAGTTACAGAATGTCCATTCTCACTCCCAGCCTCTCAAGATACTTCCCATTCACATCTTTGTAGCTCTTCCACCTACCCTTTCTGCAAACTGGTTTAACCTCCTAGTATGTAGGTTCCTGTGTGGGAAAACTTTTTCCAAATCCTTTCTGATGTAAGCCTTCCAGAGCAAAGGAGCCACATCTCCTTTCTGGCTCCTTTCTGGCTCACTCTCTTCTACCAAATGACCTGATACATTTCTTACTTCTTACTCCCTTCCACATGGAGCAAAGTCAGAGGAGGCACTCAGTACATATCCCTGATCCTGTTACAATAGGATTATAGATCTATAGCTGGAAGGGAACTCACAGATGGTTTAGTCCAATCTCTTCATTTTATTTTTTATTAATTTTTAAGATTCTTATTCCCTGCTCTTATAACAGCTTTAAGACGAAAGGACAATAACTAGGCAAATGGGGTTAGGTAACTTGCCCAGATTCACATAGCTAGGAAGTCTGTGAGGCCAGATTTGAACCCAACTCCAGGCCTAGTTCTGTATCTACTACACCACCTGGTTGTCCTGAATCTCTTCATTTTATAGATAAAGCTGAAGTTCAGGAAAGGTATATGATTTATCCAAGGTCACACAGAAGGAAGTATTGGATGAGTTGCTTTAATTAATTCTGATTTGGGAGGTTTAGATTATTTCATTATAGATTAACAAATCAACCTACCTTTCAGTAGTCCATTTATTTAGTCCTGATTTAGTTTAGATTAAGGGTATAATCTACCTTCAGGTTTCCAGTGTGATCTATAAAATCCAAGTAGTAGAAAGAACATTCAATTTAGAGCCAAAATATCTGGGTTGGAAGTACAGTTCTGTTTCTCATGACCTTCAAGTTCATTCTTATTTTTTTTAATAAAAAAAAATCTTAGGATGGATACTAAATATTTATTACAAAGCAGAAGAATGGTAAGCGCAAGGCAATTGGGATCACACAGCTAGGAAATATCTCAGCTCATATTTGAACCCAGGATATTTCTTCTTCAGATTTGGCTCTCTATCCACTGTGCACATAGCTGTCCTTTTTTAATATATTCTTAAGAGGTTCATCTGACCACCTTGGCCTTCAACTTCCTCATATATAGAACAAAGTGTTTGGATTATATGGTCTATAAACATCTCCCACTATGACATTAGGATCTCAACTTAGTCACATATTTATTCATTCAAGAAACATTTATCAGCTACTTTTTGTATACAGAGCACTGGTAGGTACTAGAAGAGACAACAATTAAGACAAGTGACATAATTTAGAATGAAGATAGAGGATGTTCATGAGAATAGACCCCAAAATCTGAAGTAGTTTTAGAAAGAAATGTATTGGGTTATTTGGTAGAAGAGAGTGAGCCAGAAACAAGATGTGGCTTCTTCTTTTTCAGGCTTTGGAGGGTATACCTCAGAAAAGATTTTCACAAAAATTTCTCACACAGGAAGACATACTAGGAGTTAAAGCAAATTTGCAGAGAGGGCGGCCTGAGAACAAGGTGGATTGAGAAAAATATAAGTGACTGTAACTCCAAACAGAAGCTTGAAGTGGGATCCTCAGGAGTCTCTCAGGTGTGGTAACTCAAAACAGGAATAGATCAGGACCTGAGGAAATCAGAAAATATCTTGTAGCCATCTCTGACATTCCTATAGGGTTACTGTGATCAAGCAACATTGATACCATGCCCCTCATATCTTCTACCTCATCACCAAGCCATAGGCATGTCCTTGTGCATGAACAGGCCTTTTCTTTTCTTTTCCTTTCATCCTGTTGAGCATCTGAGCACTCCTACAAATGGGCTGGGCTTCCAGACACTTCCAGGCTGCTGGCTATGGCAGCTATTGATATATATATATATATATATATATATATATATATATATATATATATATATATATATATATATATATATATATATACTCCAAAAATATATTTCCATCCCATGTTGAATCTGAATATGAGGTAGATTATTTAAAAAACTGTGTGTGCCATGCTCATCTTGGCTTTAAAGAATAGACATAATTTCAGAAGATATGGGCAAAGGCATGGAGATGGGGAAAGCAGAGGGTAAAAGAAACCAAAGTATGGGTATGGGACTGGAGGTGATGGCATAATAAAAAAGATAACTATCATCCAGGTTAGAGTCTGCTTGAGGAGATAAAGATACTTCTCAGTAACTTAGACCATAATAACAACCCACATTTATACAGTGATTCTATGGATTACCATGTCTTTTGATACATTATCTAAATTCATGCTCATAAAAATATTCTAATTTAATTTTGCTCATATTCTGACCTTTCTCTTGAAACTTCTCCACAGTGAAAGTGTTAAAAATCAGCATTTGAACCCAGATCTTCTTGAGACCATGTCTCTGTACTATACTAAGCTGCCTTCCATGTATCTCTGGTGAATTGTACCTTTCCATTGCTATTCTTCTTCAAATATTATACCTGGGAGGCAAAGTAGCATAGTAGATACGAAGTTGGCTTCAAATCCTTTTATTCTTTTTTGTGTTTGGTTTAGTAGATGTATGTGGGCAAGGGGATGAAGGGAATGTTATGGTCATACTTCTGCTGACAAAAGACTGTTCTGGCTGCTGTGTGGAGAATATAAGTGATAAGACCAATTAGGAGACAGTTGCACTAAAAACCAGGTGAAGAGTGATTAAAGTCAGCTAGGAGAGTAGTCTTATGAGTAGAAATATGGAAATGAAATGTGATGTGAAGTTAGAATTAGAGTAGAGAATTCCTGACTTCAAGTAATATTCAGTATCACTAGCTAAGTCACTATTTTATCTATATTAGTGTTTTGGACTCAGCAGTCTTTAAGGTCCCTTCCAGGTCTAAATTTCTAATTCCATAAACTTGGAAATTGATAAACTATAGAAGAGGAGGCGAGGGAGAGGGAAATTTTAAGGATGACTAAGATGACAAAACTGAGAAAAATAAAGGATGATGGTAGCTTCAGGAGAAATACAGAATTTGAGAGGCAGAATAGGTTTATAGAGAAGGATTATAAGTTCTGTTTTAGGTGTCTTGAGTTTAAGATATGAGAGGAATATTTATGTAGGATATCTAAAAGATATTTGACAGTATAGGGAATGGAATTCTAATGTGAGATTCTATGTGGTTTGGAGATTCTAAGAAATGGTAATTTAACCTACTGGAGCTGATGAGTTCATCAAAAGAAAAATAATACATAAAGAAGAGAAAATGTCCTATGATAGAGAGTCTTGGAGAACGTTCATGTTTAAAGGGTTTCAGGTAGGAATTCTGATCCAACAAGGAGACTGTCACACAGTAGGATAATTAGAGAGAGAGAAAAGTGTCATCAACACCAAGCAAGGAAAAACTATTGGATGAGGGTGATTGATATCCAATTGTTCATAGATATCAAGATAATATAATATAAATTTATAATGAACCAAGGCAGCATGGATTCTTCCTATACCATATAGGAGTGTGTAGGTGAAGAACAAAAGTAGTAGATGATATTGGGTTTGCATTTGAGAAGGTATCAGTTGTGGTAGAGCAAGAGTGCAGAAAATACTATAACAGTTGAATCAGCTGGTTACATTGTCAAGACTTAAAAAAAGAAAAGTGAGATCAGAGCAAAAGAGATCAATTCAGAGAAAAGAAAATATTAAAGGGACTAGATGAACATGGTAAGGCCAAATAACAGGTTTAAGAGAAAGAGAACAGAGTAGGAAATAGGAGGAAAAGAAACAATGATCATTGGAAGGAGTTTCATATTTCAAGGGAATTTCAAGGGAAATATAATAGGTGATGATAAGGTCTGTTGTATGTCGGTACATTCAGTTGGAGTGAAGATATATTATAGGAATTTGGGTAGTTGATGAAATGAGATAGCAAGGCAAGCACATCCATCTGTATGTTGGGCAAAGGGTAGGGTTGGAGAGGAAAGTTTTGAGCTAGGAACTAAACTTGTTGAGAACAGAAGGGAATAAGCTTTTATTAAGTGCCTACTTTTTGCCAGGCACTGCATTAAGTGCTTTACAAATATAACCACATTTTATCCTTGCAAAAATCCCATGAGGCAGGTGCTGTTAAGGAAATTGAGGCAGAGGCAAAGTGACTTTTTCAAGACCATACAACTAGTAGCTGTATGAGGACAGATTTGAATTCAGATTTTCCAGCATTCTATCCACTGAGCCACTTAGCTGTCTGCAAAGTAATAGAACATATGTGAATTTGTTTTACTTAACAATGAATATTTGTTACAATTTTTATTTTTCTTTCCATCTCTTCAATGAGAAAGAGAGGTAGAAAGTAGAGAAAACACATTTTTGTTAATTGAAAAAAATGAAAACAAAAGTGGGAGAATAGTAGTTACAAACATTTCTCTATAATTTATATGCTAAATACAGTGAAGACTGATTTATTTAGTAAAGTAGGGCCAATAATATATAATAGCATTTTAAAATTTACTGATTTTTTTGTTTTTGGATCACATCTGTAGTTGAAGAGGCCTCCCCTTCCTATTGAATTATCCATTGTAGGTGTTTTTTTAAATAGATGTGGTTAAGCAAAAAAAAAAAAACAAAAAAAAACATTTGACAGTATATACAATATTCAACATACATAGTCCCCTATCTCTGTAGGGAAGGGGAAAGAGGTGCATTATCTCAACTTTTCTCTAGGCCCAAACTGTTTATTATAATTTTTATTATAATTTTTATATTTATTTTATTATATTTTATTTTATTAGTTTATTATATTTTATTATATTATTTATATATTAGTTTATTATAATTACATAGTGTTGAGTTACATTTTATTACTCATTCAGTTTATATTGTTGAGATGCACTGCATAATGATTTCCTAAGTTCTGTTATTTCATTTTGTACCAGTTCATCAGACTTAGCATACTCCTCTGAATTTTTTATCTGGATTACAGTGCCTTTTGTCCATTATATTTCTAAGTTATGATTTGCTCTGCCACTCCCCAATTAATGAGCCACTACTTTGTTTCAAATTCTTTGCTTCCACAGAAAGTCTTATTCTGAATATTTTAGCATCTTTGGAACCCTTGTATCCTGATGACATTAAAAAAAAGCAATTACTGAAAATACTTGTATTTTGAAAAATGTAACAGTATTTCTTGCCAAATGTACCTTTTCACTAATTCATATTTCTTCTCTTTTTAATGTGCATTTGACAAGTAGTCTAAGTATGTCATTCCCCTAGTAATCTGAAGGCCTCTCTAACTTTTCTTTCTGCAGTGCAAGCTAGAATTCCATTCCTGTTCCTCTGGAAAAGGCTTTGTGACCCAATGTGAAGGACCCTGCCCCTGCCTCCAAGAGCCGGAACCTCCCAAGCACAAGACAGAGAAGAACAGTGAGTTTGTGCCTGAGGGACATTTCCTATGGGGAAGTGGATCTAGGAGACCCAAGAACTTGTCAATCTTATCCCTCTGCTCAGACAATACGAGTTCAGAATTCAGAACAGGGTTGTCTTGGGAGACAGGCTTTTTTGGCTAAGAGTTCCTGGTGATTTTTAGGTACTTTTCTATATAAGTATAGTGCATAGGATTTAAAAGGAAAATTAAATATTGATAATCCTTGAGGAAAACTTTTAGGAAAAGAAAGGCAAATGGCTTTTGCAAAAGTAACACTAGATCAGGGGACCTGGCATGGCCCAGAAATGAGAAAGGGAACTGCTGTGGGTAAGATTTGGACTTTCTCTTATCTCTTGGGTTCTGTGGATTTCTCAAGGCAAAATTTCAATCCTGGGGCTGAGATGATTCCACAATCATGGAGTATGGTCAATCACTCATGTATTCTGCTTGACATTATAGCACAGATCCAAAAGATAAGGATGAAAAAAGAACCCTTTCCTGGGGACAGACTTATTTTGGTCTAAAGCGAGAGGTAGGGATCAGACAAGGTCTTTGTCATGATTTAGGCATTTTCATTGCAAAGAAAATAATACTATCTACTTGGTTTGAGATTCCCAGTCCTTCTTTTGAATGAAAACTTCTAACAGTAGTAATTTCATTCAGTTTCATGGAATTGGGACTATTTAAGGATTCAATGGTCGTTTCAATTATATATGTATGTATGTATGTCTACATATATGTATGTGTGTGTGGCCATCAAGGGATCACTTTGTCTCCAGCTTTGATGGTATCACAGTCCTTCTAAACTATTTTTGTGTGTATGTACATCTATATTAATCAAATTCTCAACTCAATTTCTGAAGTCATCAATGTGAGTATTCCTTCCAATCATAGAGATTACAGACCATCCACCAACTCTTTTGTTCACTAATAAATTCACTACAAGAGGTTTACTTATGGTCCCAGTATAGTAACTGGACTGCCCCAAAGTTGTCTTTCATTCTCACCACTAAACTATTCCAATTTCTTTTTGATGATATCCTTAACTATTGCTTGTCATTTTATAAGTACACATTTGTTATATGTGGTAGCCTGCTGGTCCCCTTGATCTTTCTCTCTATTTCCTACAAAATTTTAATTTTAATTCTTTTGAGACTGTAATGTTTCATAACTTCTAACCACAAAATAGTATCAGTAGAATATTAATGATAAAAAAGTGATCCAAAATTAAATTTAGAATCATTGACATGGCCTTGAATTATCCTGTGGGCAAACCAGTTTGCCTCTTCCTGTTCAGTTACTCATTATCCATTTGCAGTGTCTCTGTGAGCTATATACTGTAGAACAAGCTCTGTATTTTGTCCATCTAATCCATCTAAAACAGAAAGTATACATATGAGTACAATGTAGCAATATGTTAAAAGCATAAAATAATAAAAATGTGACAGAATAGGATGAAAGAGTAATGAATGACTATCACTTTCCTTTTTTATATACCCTTACTTTTTGTCTTAGTAACAACTTTAAGACAGAAAGGCAAGGACAGGGCAAATGGAGTTAAGTGGCTTGCCCAGGGTCACATAGCTAGGAAGTTTCGAAGGACAGATTTGAACCCAAGGCCTCCCAACTCTAGACCCGGTGCTCTAGACTCTGAGACATGTAGGTGTTTTGATTGTCAGTTTTTTAAGGTACATCCAACAAGTTCTTTAGGAAGCCAAGCTGTCTCTTAGAAATCACTGCTTCCCTTTTTAAGTAAACACCAACTAATTTATTCATGATATAGTCTAGAATTTTGCCAGTGATTAAAGTCAGTTTTATAGGTCTGTAGTTTATAAACTAGAGGGTCCCCCCCCCTTTTCGAACAGTGGAATATTTTCTTTTCTCCAATCCCTTGTTCTCTCTCCTTTTATCTACCATCTTTTCAAGACCATTGACAGTGGCTTAGCCATCATAGCCATCAATTTTTTTAACTCTTACCTTCTGTCTTAAAAAATCAATACTGGGGGGCAGAGTCAAGATGGCAGCTTAGCAAGCAGCAAAAGTTCAGACCTTGTGGAAGACCCTTCCTTAACCGATACAGACTGAATGCTCCTAGGACACTGAAATTCAATCTGAACAACAGGACAGAAGTGGGGAACCCTCCTTCTGGACTCAAATCAAAAGATACGCCCCCCCAAAAGCCAGAATCTGAGAATACTCGGGGCTAAGAGGAAGGCAGAGGGTAGGTCCCAGGACCTCTCCCCCACAACCCAGAGGGCTGAGCCCCCAGCAGCAGCGGGAACCTCTGAGCGGGCAAAGGTGCTGGTTTGCAGGGTCTACCTTGTGAGCAGCAGGGCGACGGGCTCGAAGCATCCAGCTTGGACAACAGGGAGGAAGCCAGGGAGAAACAGAGCCATGGCTGGGTCCCTCCATCAGGCTCCAGTCTCACCATTGCCTCGGGGCACATCCAGACCAATCCAGTTAAACATAATCTCATCAGAACTCCTCAGAGTTTAGGGAGGTGGGCAAAGGCACTTGCAGAGGGAGAAGCAGCTGGAGAGAACTGGAGAGAGCCTGGGCAGCCCAGCCTTCCAGGAGTCTTCAGAGCCTAAGAGCTTCATACCACATACAGCCCAACCCAATTGAACTCAATCCAATCAAAAGCATCCAGATGATAGGGAAGCTAACATTCCTCCCCTAGAGAATGTACCAAGAGATCTGACAAAGCTCCAAGAGGGGAGACTGACAGCCCCAAAACCAAAACAAAATGAGAGGAGCAAAAGCACAGCCAAGTACGGGGAGCAAAGAAGGGGTAAACTGGAGCAAACAATAGAAAAAGAAGAAAGAAATTACAATAGAAGGCTTCTGCACAGGTAATGAGCAAAGAGGGAATGAAACAGAGGGGGAGGACCCAGCAAAGGAAAAATCAGAAATCTCAGCGAATTGGATACAGGCTTTGGAAGAACTCAAAGTGCAATTCAAAACACAATTAAGAGAGGCTGAAGACAATTGGGAAAAGAACTTAAAAACTAAGATAAGTCATCTGGAAACAGAAAATAGTGTCTTGAAAGCCAAAATCAACCAGCTGGAAAATGAGGCAAAGGAGATGAAAGATGAGGCAAAGCAGATGAAAGATGAGGTGAAGAAGATGAAAGATGACCTCCAAAGAAAAACCCCACCAAAAGGAAAAGGACGACCAAAAAACTAAGGATGAAATCCAGTCTTTAAGAACCAGAATAAAACAACTAGAATCGAGTGACCTCACAAGGCAGCAGGATACTATAAAACAAAACCAAAAGAATGAAAAAATTGAGGAAAATATGAAGCATCTCATTCACAAAACAGAGGATTTAGAAAATCGTTCAAAGAGAGACAATTTAAGAATTATTGGCCTACGAGAATACCATGACAAAAGAAAAAGCCTGGACATTATATTACAGGAAATTATTAAAGAAAACTGCCCCGAAATCCTTGAACAAGAGGGAAAAGTGGAGATTGATAGAATCCACAGATCACCTCCTGTACTTAATCCCCAACTGACAACACCCAGGAATGTTATAGCCAAATTCAAGAACTATCAGACCAAAGAAAAGATATTACAAGCTGCCAAGAAGAAGTCATTCAGATACCAAGGAGCCACAGTAAGGATAACTCAGGATCTGGCTGCAACGACACTGAAAAAAAGAAAGGCATGGAATACGATATTCTGGAAAGCAAGGGAACTAGGTCTACAACCAAGAATCAACTATCCAGCAAAACTGAATTCTTACAGGGGAAAGTATGGTCATTCAACAAAATAGAAGAATTTCAAGAATTCATAAAGAAAAGACTAGACCTGAACAGAAAATTTGATGTTCAAGCACAGAACTCAAGAGGATCATCAAAAGGTAATTAAAAAAGAGGGGGAAAAAGAAAAACAAAAAAAAAATTAAGAGATTCAATAAGTTAAAATGATATGTATCCCTATAAGAAAAGAAGTCATTGGTAACTCTTAAAAACTATTGTTATTACCTGAGCAGCAAAAAGAAGTATACTTAGAGGGAACAGCAACAAACTATATAGGATGAAAGGACAAGACATAAATAGGTATATAGATATATGCATGCAAAAATACATATGCATGAGTATGCATATATATATATATATATATATAACTAGAGCTTAAAATAGGTTAATATTAAAAGAAATGGGAAAAGAAACAAATGGGGGTAAATTTATATGTCATAAAGAAGCTCATGTTGGGAGGGGGGGAGAACATCAATACACTGTAAGGGTAAAGAGGTCAGAGACAGGAAATACTCAACTTTTACGTGCTTTGAAAGTGACTCAAAGAGGGAAAAACAATCCAATCCATTGGGGGCAGAGAATAGATTTGCACCCTATAGGGGAGTAGAAGGGTAACAAAAGGTCTGGTGGGGAGGGAAGCAGTACAAGAGAGGGAGGGAGCAGGGGGTTAATTTTAGAAAGACTACAGGGAAAATAAGGGGGGGGGAATAAATAGGGAGGGGGGTAGAAAGGGAAGTAAAATAAGGGTGGGAACAAGGGGGACTGTTCAAAAGCAAACATTGGTGTAGAAGGAAATAATGAAAGAAGAAAAGGCAGGTAAAGGAGCAAAAATGAAAATGCTGGGAAATACACAGCTAGTAATCATAACTCTGAATATGAATGGAATGAACTCACCCATAAAACGCAAGTGAATAGCAGAGTGGATTAGAGTCCAAAACCCTACCATATGCTGTCTACAAGAAACACATATGAGAAAGGTAGATACACATAGGGTGAAAGTAAGAGGGTGGAACCAAATCTATTGGGCATCAACTGACAAAAAGGAGGCAGGAGTCGCAATCATGATATCTGACAAAGCCAAAGTAAAAATAAATCTAGTTAAAAGAGATAGGGAAGGTAATTACATCCTGATAAAAGGCAGTATAGACAGTGAGGAAATATCTGTACTCAACATGTATGCACCAAATGGCATAGCATCCAAATTTCTAAAGGAGAAACTAGAGGAACTCAAGGATGAAATAGATAGAAAAACTATACTAGTGGGAGACCTGAACCTTCCTCTATCTGAACTAGATAAATCAAACCAAAAAATAAGAAAGAGGTAAGAAAAGTGAATGAAATTTTAGAAAAATTAGAGTTAGTAGACATGTGGAGAAAAATAAATAGGGACAAAAAGGAATATACCTCCTTTTCTGCAGCACATGGTACATTCACAAAAACTGACCATTTATTAGGGCATAAAAACATTGTAAACAAGTGCAAAAGGGCAGAAATAATGAATGCAACTTTCTCAGATCACAATGCAATAAAATAATAATTACTAAGGGAACATGGAGAGGTAAATCAAAAATTAATTGGAAATTAAACAATATGATTCTCCAAACCAGTTAAAGAACAAATCATAGAAACAATTAATAACTTCATTGAAGTAAATGACAATGATTAGACATCCTTTCAAAACCTATGGGATGCAGCCAAAGGAGTACTCAAGGGGAAATTTATATCCTTGAGTTCATATATTTACAAATTAAGAAGGGCAGAAGTCAATGAATTGGGCATGCAAATTAAAAAATTAGAAAGTGAACAAATTAAAAATCCTCAGATGAAGTCTAATTTAGAGATCCTAAAACTCAAAGGAGAAAATAATAAAATTGAAAGTCAAAGAACTATTGATTTAATAAATAAGACTGGAAGCTGGTACTTTGAAAAAACAAATAAAATAGACAAAGTACTAGTCAGTCTAATTTAAAAAAAGGAAAGAAATAAACCAAATTGACAGTATCCAAGATGAAAAAGGAGACCTCACTTCTAATGAAGAGGAAATTAAGTCAATCATTAAAAACTACTATGCCCAATTATATGGCAACAAATATTGCAATCTAGGTGATATGGATGAATACTTACAAAAATATAAATTGCCTAGACTAAAAGAGGAAGAAATAAATTACCTTAACAACCCCGTTTCAGAAAAAGAAATTGAACAAGCCATCAAAGAACTCACTAAGAAAAATCCCCAGGTCCAGATGGATTCACAAATTAATTCTATCAAACATTCAAAGAACAACTAATCCCAATATTAAACAAACTATTTGACAGAATAGGCCAAGAAGGAGTTCTACCAAATTCATTCTACGACACAAACATGGTACTGATCCCAAAGCCAGGCAGGTCAAAAACAGAAAAAGAAAACAATAGACCAATCTCCCTAATGAATATAGATGCAAAAATCTTAAATAAGATACTAGCAAAAAGACTCCAGCAAGTCATCACAAGGGTCATCCACTATGACCAGGCAGGATTCATACCAGGAATGCAAGGATGGTTCAATATTAGGAAAACCATTCACATAATTGACCATATTAACAAGCAAACTGACAAAAATCACATGATTATCTCAATAGATGCAGAAAAAGCCTTTGATAAAATATAACACCCATTCCTATTGAAAACACTAGAAAGTATATGAATAGAAGGGGCTTTCCTAAAAATAATAAACATTGTATCTAAAACCATTAGCTAACATCATCTGCAATGGAGATAAACTAGAAGCCTTCCCAATAAGATCAGGAGTAAAACAAGGATGCCCATTATCACCTCTATTATTTAACATTGTACTAGAAACACTAGCAGTAGCAATTAGAGTAGAAAAAGAAATTGAAGGTATTAAAATTGGCAATGAGGAGATCACGCTATCACTCTTTGCAGATGATATGATGGTTTACGTAAGGAATCCTAGAGAATCAACCAAAAAGTTACTCGAAATAATCAACAACTTTAGCAAAGTTGCAGGATACAAAATAAACCCGCATAAGTCATCAGCATTTCTATATATCTCTAACCCATTTCAGCAGCAAGAATTAGAAATCCATTTAAAATCACCCTAGACAATATAAAATACTTATGAATCTATCAGCCAAGACAAACACAGGAACTATTTGAATATAACTACAAAACTCTCCACACAATTAAAACCAGGTCTAAACAATTGGAAAAACATTGATTGCTCATGGGTGGGACAAGCTAACATAATAAAAATGACAATCCAACCCAAATTAATTTGCTTATTTAGTGCCATATCCATTGAACTACCAAAAAACTTCTTTAATGAATTAGAAAAAAACATAACTAAGTTCATTTGGAAGAACAAAAGATCAAGGATATCCATGGAAATCATGAAAAAAAAATGCAAAGGAAGGAGGACTTACAGATCCAGGTCTCAAACTATACTATAAAGCAGTGGTTATCAAAACAATTTGGTACTGGCTAAGAGACAGAAAGGAGGATCAGTGGAATAGACTTGGTGTAAATGATCTCAGCAAGACAGTTTATGACAAACCCAAAGACCCCAGCTTTTGGGACAAAAATCCATTATTTGATAAAGAAAACTGCTGGGAAAATTGGAAGACAGTGTGGGAGAGATTAGGTTTGGCTCAACACTTCACACCCTACACCAAGATAAATTCAGAATGGGTGAATGACTTGAACATAAAGAAGTAAACTATAAGTAAATTAGGTGAACACAGAATAGTATACCTGTCAGACCTTTGGGAAGGGAAATACTTCAAAATCAAGCAAGAATTAGAAAGAGTTACAAAATGCAAAATAAATAATCTGGATTACATCAAATTAAAAAGTTTTTGTACAAACAAAACCAATGTAACCAAAATCAGAAGGGTAGCAACAAATTGGGAAACAATCTTCATAAAAACCTCTGACTAAGGTTTAATTCCTCAAATTTATAAAGAACTAAATCAATTGTACAAAAAATCAAGCCATTCTCCAATTGATAAATGGGCAAGGGACATGAACAGGCAGTTCTCAGCCAAAGAAATCAAAACTATTAATAAGCACATGAAAAAGTGTTCTACATCTCTTATAATCAGAGAGATGCAAATCAAAACAACTCTGAGGTATCACCTCACACGTACCAGATTGGCTAACATAACAGCTATGGAAAGTAATGAATGCTTGAGGAGATGTGGTCACGTAGGAACACTAATTAATTGCTGTTGGAGTTTTGAATTAATCCAACCATTCTGGAGGGCAATTTGGAACTATGCCCAAAGGGTGCCCAAATGGTGATCCAGCCATAGCACTACTGGGCTTGTACCCCAAAATGATAATAAGGAAAAAGACTTGTACAAGAATATTCATAGCTGTACTCTTTGTGGTGGCCAAAAATTGGAAAATGAAGGGATGCCCTTCAATTGGGGAGTGACTGAACAAATTGTGGTATATGTTGGTGATGGAATACTATTGTGCTCAAAGGAATAATAAAGTGGAGGAATTCCATGGAGACTGGAACAACCTCCAGGAAGTGATGCAGAGCGAAAGGAACAAAACCAGGAAAACATTGTACACAGAGACTGATAAATTGTGGTACAATCGAAGGTAATGGACTTCTCCATTAGTTGCAATGCAGTGTCCCTGAACAATCTGCAGGGATCTAAAAAACACTATCCACACGAATAAGATAAACTGTGGGAGTAAAAATACCGATGAAAAGCAACTGCTTGACTATAGGGGCTGAGAGGATATGACTGAGGAGAGACTCTAAATGAACACTCTAGTGCAAATACCGACAACATGGAAATGGGTTTGAATGAAGAACACATGTGATACCCAGTGGAATTGCGCGTGGGCTATGGGAGAGGTGGTGGGAGGGTGGGGAGAGAAGAAAAGAAAATGATCTTTGTTTCCAATGAATAATGTTTGGAAATGACCAAATAAAAATTTAAAAAAAATCAATACTAAGTACTGGTTCCAAGGTAGAAGAGCAGCAATGGCTAGGCAATTGGAGTTAAGTGACTTGCCTAGGGTCACATATCTAGGAAATGTCTGAGGTCATATTCGAACCTAGGAACTTCTGTCTCTAGGCCTGGCTCTCTATCCACTGAGCTGTCTGGCTGCCCCAACAATAAGTTTTTTTTTTTTTTAATACTCTGGAATATGGTTTATCTAAGCCTGATAACTTCAATTCATTGGAGGCAACTATGATCTCTTTTTTTCCATTTTATCACTTGTCTTGTGCTTCAACACTTTATGACCAATTTTGTTCTGTTCTTTCCAGCTCAAAGATCATTCCCTTTGGCTGAGAAAATTGAAGCAAAAGCAGCTCAGCCTTCTCTCCATCATCCATTATTATCACTCCATCTACCTTAAGCAATACTTTTTTTAATCTTCCTTTTTCCCTAACTTCACTAAAAAATGTCCTCTAAATGTCTTTAGTACTTAATGACAGCTAAAATTCCCACTGAACTACTCTAACAGGTCCATTTTACTCTTTTTTGTTCATTTATAATTATCTGTCCTTAAATCCATTTTCTATAAATGTCTCTTAAAAACAAGTTGATTTAAGTTCCCTGTGTATCTGCATTGTTCTTATGTGCAACATGCATTTCTGCCTTGTTATTAAAGGACCATATCTTTTTCATCTTTTTATTCACAGCCTACCACAGTATCCTGCCTATGTAGATATTTAATATATGAAAAAAGAATGGAGTCCAAGTGAATTGAATCAAATTACATTGTGGATTTTATGAAAGTTTGTGGTGGGTGAACTTGATTTTAGAATTCTCTTTCAGATTTATTTTTTATCTCTTCTTTCCCCATTTGTCAAGATCATCCTGCTCCTCCCTAACTCTGGCACCTCTCTCTCTTTCAGGGAGAGTCAAACTGATAAAATGGAAAGAATAATAGCTCTGGATTCTGAGGACTTGAGGAATTCAAATCATGTATCTGTTATTTGCCTGTGTGACCTTGGAGAAGTAATTTTACCTCCATGGTAATAATAATAGCTAATATTTATATTGTGCTATCTTGGTACTATGCACTATACTAAGCACTTTGTAATTTTCATCTCGTTTAATCCGTACAATATTCCTAAGAGGTTGATGCTATTATTATTCCCATTTCACAGATGAGAAAGTAGAGTTTTCTTGTCAGTGAAATGAGATTGAACTAGATTTCACAGCCCTTCCTCTCTAGATCCCTAATTCTATGAAGTTTCTTTGTCCTTGTCCCCCACCCCTTCATCTCTCTGAAGCCTATTTAAGTGATTTCCCTTGGACATTGTTATTCTCTTCCAGAATATATTTAACTAATTCCAATCAGCTTTCAAATTGAAACTAGAGAATGAAAGGTGAACTTGGTCAGGAATAGAGCTGGGTCTCTTAAAAGTTCAGGGTCATTATCTAAATCTTCTCATATCTAAAACATTTTTGGAGACTTATTCTTTTGCCCTTTTTCCCAGTCAGTAGCATTTACAGAATTTTTGGTAAAATTTCTACAAGGTTGTTTTTGCCTAAACCACCATTTCAAAGGGACAAACAAACAAAAAAAAGGATAAGAATATCTCTGAGAGTGAATTGCATGATTTTTACTTCATATTAGATTTTCAAGAGAAAAGGAAATACAGATTGGGTAAATGGTAGCCTCCAGATACTTACTGGATTGATAGAGGGGAGAGCAGAACCCCTTTTTTGTCTAACAAAAGATGGGAATGGGGCCTATAAGTAAGAAGTTCTGATAAAAATGAACAGTATGCTGATAGTTTTCCCCCAAGACAATTGTCTCCCAAGGAAATAACCCTTTCTATTCACTTAAGTTATTTGGAAGAGCAGAAAAAAAGTAGAAATTAATTTCTTTTTTCTTTTGAGGTTTCTAACCTGAGGTCTGGACTGTGGTATACAAATCATGTTGACATATGATTGCCTAATTCCATTACTTACTAGAAAATATATATATGAAATGTATTCAAACCAGATGTGGAAAGAAGCAAAGGAAAATGTGGGGGAAAGCTGCTTCTTTGCTCTCAGTAATATCTCAATGAGGTGAAAAAAAAAAACAGACATTTTGCAAAGGCTCCTAGCAAACTGTAAATCAAACTCTAGAACCAGCACATAAACTTTTCCTTTAATGTCTATTGTATAACTGAGTAAAGGCACTCTTCAGACTGGCAATTTAAAAGCAGTTTCTGTTAACCTTTCCACACCCATTCAATCACATTCATATAATATTCAGCGATAAATTATGAACAGAAATTAAAAATGTAAAGGAACATTTAATTCCCCAGCCTTGTTATTCTAAATGTCATGACCTTTTTAAAAAAATAAAGAAGTGCTAGATTATAGAATTAGCAAGTATATCAAAGGGAAAAAAAAAATGAGTAGCACATGGCCTGCTGCTTTTCCCATTCATTTTGTGAATTGTTCCCTTGGAGTTTAGTTGTCTTCTTGGAAAGAAACGTGTTTTAGAGACCTTAATAGTTTTTTTTTTGTCATGTGCTGTTACTTTTTTTTATTTATTCACTTTATTTATTTATTTATTTTAAACATTATTTTATTTGGTCTTTTTCATACATTATTCACTGGAAACAAAGATCATTTTCTTTTCCTCCCCTTCCCCCCCAGACCCCCCCCCCCCCGCCTTTCCCTCTCCCATAGCCGACGCATGATTCCACTGGTTATCACATGTGTTCTTGACTCGAACCCATTTCCCTGTTGGAATTTGCATTATAGTGTTCATTTAGAGTCTCCCCTCAGTCTCATCTCCTCCAACCCTGTAGTCAAGCAGTTGCTTTTCATCGGTGTTTTTACTCCCACAGTTTATCCTCTGCTTGTGGGTAGCATTTTTTTTTAGATCCCTGCAGATTGTTCAGGGAAATTGCATTGATACTAATGGAGAAGTCCATTACGTTCGATTGTACCACAGTGTATTAGTCTCTGTGTACAATGTTCTCCTGGTTCTGCTCCTCTCGCTCTGCATCACTTCCTGGAGGTTGGTCCAGTCTCCATAGAATTCCTCCACTTTATTATTCCTTTTAGCACAATAGTATTCCATCACCAACATATACCACAATTTGTTCAGCCATTCCCCAATTGAAGGGCATCCCCTCGTTTTCCAATTTTTGGCCATCACAAAGAGCGCAGCTACGAATGTTTTTGTACAAGTCTTTTTGTTCATTATCTCTTTGGGGTACAAGCCCAGCAGTGCTATGGCTGGATCAAAGGGCAGACATTCTTTTATCGCCCTTTGGGCATAGTTCCAAATTGCCCTCCAGAATGGTTGGATCAATTCACAACTCCACCAGCAATGAATTAATGTCCCTACTTTGCCACATCCCCTCCAGCATTCATTACTTTCCATAGCTGTCATGTTAGCCAATCTGCTAGGTGTGAGGTGATACCTCAGAGTTGTTTTGATTTGCATCTCTCTGATTATAAGAGATGTAGAGCACTTTTTCATGTGTTTATTAATAGTTTTGATTTATTTGGCTGAGAACTGCCTGTTCATGTCCCTTGCCCATTTGTCAATTGGAGAATGGCTTGATTTTTTGTACAATTGATTTAGTTCTTTATAAATTTGAGTAATTAAACCTTTGTCAGAGGTTTTTATGAAGATTGTTTCCCAATTTGTTGCTACCCTTCTGATTTTGGTTACACTGGTTTTGTTTGTACAAAAACTTTTTAATTTGATGTAATCCAGATTATTTATTTTGCATTTTGTAACTCTTTCTAATTCTTGCTTGATTTTGAAGTATTTCCCTTCCCAAAGGTCTGACATGTATACTATTCTGTGTTCGCCTAATTTTCTTATAGTTTCCTTCTTTATGTTCAAGTCATTCACCCATTTTGAATTCATCTTGGTGTAGGGTGTGAGGTGTTGAGCCAAACCTAATCTTTCCCACACTATCCTCCAATTTTCCCAGCAGTTTTTATGAAATAGTGGATTTTTGTCCCAAAAGCTGGGATCTTTGGGTTTGTCATATACTGTCTTGCTGAGGTTGCTTGCCCCCAGTCTATTCCACTGATCCTCCTTTCTGTCTCTTAGCCAGTACCAAATTGTTTTGATGACCACTGCTTTGTAATATAGTCTGAGATCTGGGACTGCAAGACCCCCTTCCTTTGTATTTTTTTTTTCATTATTTCCCTGGATATCCTTGATCTTTTGTTCTTCCAAATGAACTTTGTTATGGTTTTTTCTAAATCAGTAAAAAAATTTTTTGGAAGTTCCATGGGTATGGCACTAAATAGATAGATGAGTTTGGGTAGGATGGTCATTTTTATTATATTGGCTCGTCCTACCCATGAGCAGTTAATGTTCTTCCAATTGTTCAAGTCTAGTCTTAGTTGTGTGGAAAGTGTTTTGTAGTTGTGTTCATATAGATCCTGTGTTTGTCTCAGGAGATAGATTCCTAAGTATTTTATTTTGTCTAGGGTAATTTTGAATGGGATTTCTCTTTCTAGTTCTTGCTGCTGAGCTGTGTTGGAATTATATAGAAATGCTGATGACTTATGTGGGTTTATTTTGTATCCTGCAACTTTGTTAAAGTTGTTGATTATTTCAATTAGCTTTTTGGTTGAATCTCTAGGATTCTTTAAGTAGACCATCATGTCATCTGCAAAGAGCGATAATTTGGTCTCCTCCTTGCCTATTTTAATGCCTTCTATTTCTTTTTCTTCTCTAATTGCTATTGCTAGTGTTTCTAATACAATGTCAAATAATAGAGGTGATAATGGGCATCCTTGTTTCACTCCTGATCTTAATGGGAATGGATTTAGTTTATCCCCATTGCAGATGATATTAGGTGATGGTTTTAGATATATACTGTTTATTATTTTTAGGAATGACCCTTCTATTCCTATGCTTTCTAGTGTTTTTAGTAAGAATGGGTGTTGTATTTTATCAAAGGCTTTTTCTGCATCTATTGAAATGATCATGTGGTTCTTGTTGGTTTGCTTGTTGATGTGGTCAATTATGTGGATAGTTTTCCTAATGTTGAACCAGCCCTGCATCCCTGGTATAAATCCTACTTGATCATGGTGGATGACCCTTCTAATCACTTGCTGTAGTCTTTTTGCTAGTATCCTATTTAAGATTTTTGCATCTATATTCATTAGGGAGATTGGTCTATAATTTTTTTTTCTCTGTTTTTGGCCTGCCTGGTTTTGGAATCAGTACCATGCTTGTGTCATAAAAGGAGTTTGGTAGAACTCCCTCTTTGCTTATTATGTCAAATACTTTGTATAGTATTGGGATTAACTGTTCTCTGAATGTTTGATAGAATTCACTGGTGAATCCATCAGGCCCTGGGGATTTTTTCTTAGGAAGTTCTTTGATGTCCTGTTGGATTTCTTTTTCTGATATGGGATTATTTAAGAAAACTATTTCTTCTTCTGTTAGTCTAGGCAATTTATATTTTTGTAAATATTCATCCATATCACCTAGGTTGGTATATTTATTGCCATATAGTTGGGCAAAGTAGTTTTTAATGATTACCTTAATTTCCTCTTCATCGGAGGTGCTGTCCCCCTTTTCATCCTTGATGCTGTTAATTTGCCTTTATTCTTTCCTTTTTTTAATTAGATTAACCAGTACTTTGTCTATTTTGTCTGTTTTTTCAAAGTACCAGCTTCTAGTCTTGTTTATTAGCTTAATAGTTCTGTCACTTCCTATTTTATTAATTTCTCCCTTAATTTTTAGGATCTCTAGTATGGTTTTCTTCTGGGGGTTTTTAATTTGTTCATTCTCAAGTTTTTTGATTTGCATTTCCAATTCCTTGGTCTCTGTCCTCCCTAATTTGTTAATATATGCACTCAGGGATATGAATTTTCCTCTAAGTACTGCCTTGGCTGCATCCCATAAGGTTTGAAAGGATGTTTCGCCGTTGTCATTTTCTTCAACAAAATTGTTCATTGTTTCTATGATTTCTTCTCTAACTATCCAATTTTGGAGTATCATGTTATTTAATTACCAATTAATTTTTATTTGGGTCTCCATGTACCCTTGCCAATCAATATTTTAATTGCCTTGTGATCTGAAAAGGCTGCAGTTATTATTTCTGCTTTTCTGCATTTGAGTGCCATGTTTCTATGACCTATTTTTTTTTTGTGAATCTATTTTTGTGAATGTGCCATGTGGTGATGAAAAGAAGGTGTATTCTTTTTTGTCCCAATTTATTTTTCTCCATATGTCTATTAACTCTAATTTTTCTAAGATTTCATTCACCTTATATCTGAAACTCTTCTTCTTGGCTTCTTGTAGGATTTTCTCCTTTACTTGGAAGTTCTTGAATTTGGCAATTACATTCCTAGGGGTTGTCTTTTGGGGATTTAGTATAGAAGGTGTTCTATGAATCCTTTCTATTTCTATTTTGCCCCCTTGCTCCAGAATGTGAGGGCAATTTTCTTTTATAATCTCCTGTAGAATAATATCAAGTTTATTGTTTATCTCTGGTTTTTCTGGGAGACCGATAATTCGGAGATTTTCTCTTCTCCCTCTGTTTTCCAGATCTGTGACCTTCTCAGTGAGATATTTTATGTTTTCTTCTAATTCATTAATATTTTGGGTTTGCTTTATTGATTCTTGCTGTTTTATCATCTTGCTTTCTTCGAGGTGCTTAATTCTGGTCATTAGGGACTGGTTTTGCTTTTCAGCCTTGTCTGCCCTTCTATTGGATGCTTCGAGTTCTTTTTCCAATTGAGCATTCTTATCTGTCAGACAGCTGATCTCTTTCTCCCATTTTTCTTTCCAGGTTTCCATCTTTTGGATAAGTTCCAGTTTGAGATCTTCCAGAGCTTGTTGATAGTTTCCATTTTGGGAGGCGTGTTCTGAATTTTTTTGGATTTCCTCCTCATTCTCCTCTTTTCCTTGGGTACTTCCACCATAAAAGTTTTCAATTGTCACTTTTTTCCCTTTCTTCCTGGAGGCTTGATTTTGGGCCATGTGAGCCATCCCTTTGGTGGTTTTATTCCCCTTTCCTTTTTGGTCTGTGATCTGGGTTATATGGGCGGTTTTTCTGTGAATTTAGGTTGCTTCAGACTAGTTCTTCCCAGCCTCCGAAGTTTCTTAGAGTACTGGGTCCCTGATCACAGCCACACTGCCCAAGTTTTCAGCTCTGCCCAGATAATCAACGCGTGGTCCACCCCTGGTGTTTAGCTCTGCGGAGATGTTTAGCGCAGCCGCCCCAGGTACAGCTCCGCTGAAGGGCTGGATTCTCCAGTGAAACCACCCTGAGACGTTTTTTCCTGGCAGTCCCCAGATCCCAAGGACCCTGGAGTGCCCCCCCCACACACACAGAGATGTTCCCCACTCACTCGCTGTCCCAGTGAGCGCTCGGGTAGTTCACTCTGGTTTAGTGGGGGAGGTAGGGTGGGGGAAGGGTGGCTCAGTTCTCTTTTCTGTGCAAGCTTTTCCTCCTTATTATAGTGTGGAAATGTTCAAACCCCACATACCTTTGCCTCTGTGAAGTACTGGGAGTACTGGGGTGTCCTTCTGTTCCTCCAAAGGTGATTTTTATGCCCCTTTGATGTAGTCTATTTCGTTCGGTGCCGGGGAGAGGAAGCATGTGGTGTCTAGATTGCAGCCATGATTACCCGGATGTCCCGAGACCTTAATAGTTTTACTAAAAAGTGTAGTAAAAAGAGCTCCACCTTTAGAATCAGAGGAGCTAAATTCAAATCCTAGTTCTGCTAGTTTCATATTGTTATTTGTCCTCCCTAGACTTAATATTTTTCAACTATAAAATATGGGGGTTGAATTAAATGGCTCTTTAGGTCCTTACTAGCTCTAAATCCTTTTATCTCTTGTAACACATCTGTCAAATGGGGCTTCCTGACTCCTCTCCTGTAACAGACTGAGTTAAATTAGTAGTGTGCTTTGCTTAATGACACTGAAAAGAAAAATCGTGGGTACATCTGAATTTGACTCAGTTCTTGCTCCCCCCAGACAATATTCTGCCTTGCAAGTGTTAGAGGATCACAGAAACTCTCAATAAGCATTTGAAAATAGAGTCAACACAGGGTGTAAGAACCTGAGAAGGGGCTCATATCCAAGACTGTTTCCTTTCTTACTCCATGAAGGCCAACCTTCTTCCTTGTAGGATCAAAACTCAAAACACCCATCAGTAGTTGAGTTGAGCCCTTGTTGAAGATGATATCAACTGTAGGTTGTCTACTCCCCTTCTTTCCCTGGGGGATTGTGATCATTTATCAGTTCTGGCATCAGAAGATCTTATATGGACCCTACTTCTCAGCCTCTAATTTTATAAAGCTATTGTCAGATTTTGTTGGCTCCCATGCTCTTGGATCATCTTAGCAAACTGTGGTATAAGAAAAACAACTCCGTATTTGAATTCTGAGAACCTAGATTCTAATTCTGGCTCTGTCATATACTACTTGGGTAAATCATTTAATTTCTTTAAGCCTCAGTTTCCTTCTCTGTAGAAGGAAGGATTTGGATCAGATTCCTTTCTCTAAGTCTATGATCCTTGTTCTTTGGCCAGTCATTGGCACATTCTGCTTCCACAGGTGGCTCCAGCTGCCTAATTACCACTGTGACTCCATGGAAATATAACATTTAGGTATGTGACTTCTTAGGTGTCCATCTCAGAGCTTTTTATGTACACAGGCCCTCAGATTCTCTTTGGGCCACCATGGCCCAAAACACTTTCAGAACTGCTCAAATGCTCTTGACAAAATTCCCCTCTGTGAATTTTCACTGCAGTTTGATGATTATAAAACTTGATAGATGTGAAAGGCAAAGTAGGAAAATAGAATGATTCAATTGCTGCCCTTAGAACTGTGGAATGGGAATGGATAAGCTCTGGAGGATGCATCCTTTCCTCCCTTTGACCCCAGCACCAAGTTACATTTTGCTTCCTGTTCTTGGAGAATCCAACCTTTTGTGATCCTTAATAGGGTTTTTCCAAGGAAAGCACAATCATTAGTTTTCTTTGTTTCTTTCCTTCTCTTCTTTTCAAAGCACATTTAGCTTTCTGAAGTTTATCAAAACAGAAGCAATAGCTCATTGTTCAAAACAGTATTATATTATGTCTCTAGTAAGCTCCTTGGATAGCCACTAATTTCCAATTGTTTCTTCAGGAGATAAAGGTTCATTTGTAATTTGCACTGAAGTTTACTGTTCTTCCATCATATTGTTATCCAATGCTTTGAAAGGAAGAGAGGGTAGTACAATAAAAAATAAATTGAAATTATAATCAGGATGAAGCAAATGACTGCTGATTTTCAAAAGCTGCTTGGTTAAACTCTGAGAGACCACAAGGTAGAGACAGCTCCTTAGTATGAATGCCTGCAAGGTACAGACAGTCCTAATTCTGTGCATCTAGGATGGATGTGGGAGAGAGAAAAGGCAAATGATTCTCTGGTCCTTTAAAATTCACCACCCTTATTATTTTTCAGGAGCTCAATTTCCCCTCCCCAGCTGTGGTCATGTTTTACTGCAAAAAAAACATAAGATTTGGAATCAGAGAACCTGGTTTCAAATCCTGTAACCCTGAGCATCTATTAAACACATCTATGTGCAATTACTTTTTTAGGTGTTAAGCATTCAAAAACAGCACTGAAATAAGTACCTGCTTTCAAGGAACTTAAAGTATATTAAGGGATATGTGTAATAATTAAAATGGTTGGGCCTTCATAAACTGTAGTTATTAAATAGGGGAAGACTTAAATTGTAGTAGATATAAGAGTGGATGAGTAAGTTGTGACTGCAGGAAATATGTTTTCACTACAGTGTTTTGTTTTTAAATCAAATATAAGGTGGTCGCCAGGGAAATATTCCCAATTATTCAAATATATCCAAGTCAGCTGGGTTTTATAGAGATTTTAATTAATGCAAATGAGGAATTAAAGAAAAGGAGAGAAAGAGAGAAAAAGGGGAATAATGAGAAAAGGATAGGCCAGCCCAGGGCAGCCCTGGCCAACCCAGGCCTAAGCCCTTAAGAGAAAGATCAGTCAGTCCTTAATCACTCACCACAAGATCTGTCCAAGCAAGGATTCTAGTGACATCAGGCCAGCATCATCTCAGCTGCCTCCACCAGCTCAGTCCCCAATCTGAATGCCCATCTGAATGAATCTGAGCTCCTTTTTTAAAGGGCATTTTCTCCTATGTCACCTCCCCTAAGTCCTTATATCTACCAATCACAGTAGACATTTTTTAAAGGACAGACCATTCTTAGTTCACACCTGAGTAGACTAATCTTTTTGAGTAATTCACACCTGAGTAGACACTGAGTAGACAGAAAACTGAGTAAGTTTTCACCTCTTTGCTCCTTGTAAGTTCACAAGTTGTCTGACCTTTATAGGTACTTAGCACCCTTTTGTCCCAATTATTCAATAAACCCAAAATAGGCATAGCTTAAGAACTTTTGTCCTACTATAAGTATGGGTTTAAGTATCTTTCATTGTTCAGCAAGGTGTTTACAACTTTATCTTCCCCTAAGGCATACATAAGTAGGGGTGGAGTAGAGGTCTCACATTCCTGATCTAAGTAGAGTTCTCAAATTCCTGATCTAAGTACCTTCATTGTTTAAAATGGGGAATAGTCCCAATGGGGAATGGTCCCAATGGGGAATTTTTAAGGTTCACAGTCCTAACCTTATGAGGTAGGGTCTGAGAAATTTTAAGGTTCACATATGATATGTTTGCAGATGAGTAAATATAATATCATGCTATAGTTTTGTGGGGGAGGCTGTGATAACTAACAACTGTAGTAATGACTTGCCTAGGGACATACTGTCTAGTCTATGTCTAGATATCAAGTACCTGAGTCAAGATTTTAACCTAGATCTTCCTGACTCCAAGGTCCATCTCTGATGAGATTAGAAGGAAAAGCATTCTGAGTATGGGAGGATAGCCTGGGCAGGGACATAAAGTCAGATGGACAAATCTCTCAGAGACTCAGTTTCCTTATCAGGAAAATCAATTCTAAGGTACCTTGAACTCTAAATGTATATTCCTTTTCTTCTGTTTCTTTCCAGTCTTTGTTCCACATCCTCTTCTCCAAACCAGAAATGCAATTAGTTGAGGGGACTAGGTCTGGCAAGGGGAGAGATCAGTTTTTGGTTCCCCATTCCAGGTAAGAGATAATAGAGACAGAACAGATCCTGAGGGGAGAATTTCAAATGGTTCAGGTGATTGGCAGAGTGAGCACAGATACTAAATGAGAATAGACTTGAGAGAGAGAGAGAGAGAGAGAGAGAGAGAGAGAGAGAGAGAGAGAGAGAGAGAGAGAGAGAGAGAGAGAGAGACTTCTTTAGGCTCAGTTGGGAATGTAACAAAGATATGACTGAAATCTACAAAATCTTGCAGACAATGGGTAGGATAAACTTGGAGTTACTAGTTTAAACCCAAAATACTAGGATTGTTTTTCCCTTCCCCTTGAAGCTTGAGAGAGGTCATTTAAAATGAAAGATAGGAAATCCTACTTTACCCAGCAGCGGGGAAACTTATGAAAGTCATTAATGCAAGAGGTGGCACAGGCTGAAAACAGAAATAGCTTTTAAAAAGTTTTGATTTATTTCTTGGACTCCAGGTTCATGACAGCTTTGGAAAGGGCACTGTAGTGTTTGGAGGCATTTCCTTATCCTTCTGTACTGCTGTCATTTTCACTATACTCATCTTCTATTATACCCAGAATCTGGGTTGGACAGACCGTATAGATGATTTGGAAGGATATTTCTTATGTTCCCTTTTCCCCCCCACCTCCAGTTGTGACTATATTTACTTGTGATCCAATTGTGACCCAATTACTATAATTAGAAAGGCTTCTGGTAGAAACAACATTTTGATTGAGACTTGAAGCCTTTCCCCATCTCCTTAATATTTGTGCTAATGCTCACCTTTTGTTGATTGTCCAATTTATCCTTTATATATTATTGGATTATACTTGTTTTCATGTTGTCTCCCCCATTAGACTGTTAGTTCTTAGAAAGCAGTGATTGTTTATTTTTTTTGCCTCTCCTTGTGTCCCTAGTAGATGCTAAATAAATTCTTATTGATGAGACAGATAAGCCGCACTGTGAATGGAGTACCTAGAGTCAAGTGGACTTGGCTTCAAAAGTGGCCTCAGACACTTTCTATCTGTGTGACCCTGGACAAGGTACTTAACCCCTTTGCCCAGCCCTTCCAGCTCTTCTTAGAATTGATACTAAGACAGAAGAAAAGAGTATTAAATAAATATATAAATGCTTATTGACTGACTGGAGAGGCCCTTTCATTCCCTTTCTAGCCCCTTTTCTGGCTTCTTTATAGTTTTAAAACCAGACCCCTCTCTGAATACCTTCATTTTCCCCCTCTTCTCTTTTCAACTCCCTATTGTGCATCCTCCATTAGAACATAAGCTAAAGAATAGTTTTCTTTTTACTTGGTTTATTTCCCTGTACTTTTAATTACTTAATAAATTCTTGTTTTATTCTTTTCTTCCTTTTTAGTGAGAGAAGTATAAAACTCTAAGGAAAAGAATATTCCATTCCATTCTAATCTTTCCTCAGACTTTGAAAGGAACTTGAAGATGATTTCCAGCAGAAGGAGATGAGTCTTGGTAGAGTGAATATATATTCTCATTCTTGTAGGTTTGGTGTATGTGATACCAGAATTACAAGTGATTGTACGTTCTAGGAAAGGAAGTTTGGTTGAATGTTCTGGTTTGCTGCCTGTCAGTCTGCTCAGGAAAAATGCAGTGATGATTCAAAATCTGTGATCTTACACTCAAGGTATACCTGTCACCAAGGCTTTCTAAGAATGATTTGAAACTTTAAGCCTCACCTGCACTTTGAATACTTTCCCCTGATGTGTCAACAGATCTTAACTTTCCCTCTCTAATGAGACTCTGGCCAAATTCCCTAAATACTCTATTGCACATGTCCACAGGCCATGTCCCAGGGAAAGAGTTGTCAAGGAGGGAGATATCTACTGTCACTTCAGAGACTTTGGTTTTCAAGGCCAGAAAGCTGCTTTGCTCCCTACTTGGTTCTTTGCCCACATTTATGGTGGATTGACACCAAAAGAATATTGATGCCTTTGCCTTGGCTTAGTTAACAGAAAAAAAAAAAATGCTTTCCCTCTACATTTTACTTGGACCTGTGAGTTCTTTATTATAAAAAAAGGCCTGAATACAAAGCTGCTTTTTTGTTGTTTACTCATTTTTCAGTCACATTCAACTCTTTGTGACCTTTTTGGGGGTTTTCTTGGCAAAGATAGCGAGTGGGTTTCATTTTCCTTTTCCAATTCAATTTACGGATGAGAAAACTAGGGTTAAGTGACTTGCCCAGAACACACGTGAAGCTGGATTTGAACTCAGGAAAATGAATCTTCCTGACTTCATGTCCAGCACTCTATCCACTGAGCTACCTAGCTGTTCCAAGCTACCTCCACTTAGGCTACTCTATGCTTATTCTGTGACTGGTAATCTTTGAAAATTGTCTGGGGCCACTGAAAGATGAGGATGACTTGCTCAGCATCATACAGCCAGCAGGTATAAGCAGTAGGACTTAAAACCAAGCTCTGGTGCTTGACTTAAGATATCTTGCAGAAAAATGCAGAATTTAAAAATGCATTTATTTTGTGCTCTCTAATAAAGTTCTCTGATGCCTCATCTTGGTATGGAAATAATCCTAGCATTCTGAATACTTCTATAGGGGAAGGCAATTTGATATAGTTACATATCAAGCATGCTGTTGTGAGCCATACCACAACACTTCCCAGTCTAGTCAGAACCAGATTAAAAAAAATTGGGAAATATTTAAGTAAATAAAAATGCAACAAAACATTTTAAAACTAAGGTGGGATGTCTGGGTGGCTTAGTGCATAAAGTACCAGACCTGGAGGTTGGAGGTCCTTTGTTCAAATATGACCTCAGATACTTCCTAGCTAGGTGACCCTGGGAAAGTAATTTAAACATGATTGCTTTGCCTTAACACTCTTCTGCCTTTGAGTTGATACTAACTGATAGTAATTCCAAGACAGAAGGTAAGGTCTTTTTGTTTTTTTTTAAGAAGGTAATTTTTTTAAAGTGTATGTCACAAAGAAGTTCACTTGTTGGTAAAAAAGTTTCTTCACTTATGAATACTTTATTATAATGAAATCTTGACCTCTCCCCCCCAGATTCTGAGACTATGATCCTAAGAGCTTTACCATTTGTAATAGATGGGATGTGTTCATCTACTCCCTTTACAATGAGACTTATCATATTGCAGTAACTTTCTAGTTCGAAGTGTCCCATTACAATGTAACCTCCTTGAGTAGACAGACTGCTTTTATTTTTTGTATTTGTATCCCTAATGACAGGGCTTGTTGTAATAAATGTTTTTGCAATTTCTAAAATGATCTTTGTAAAGTGATAATCTGTGGTGCTCCTCACTAGGATCTGATTCCAAGGCTTCAAAGTCATGATACTAAGTCGTGAGTCTAATTTATCACCATCATTATAATAGCTAACATTTAAAGAGTGCTTACTTTGCTCTGAGTGAGGCAACTAGGTGGCATAATGGATAGAGCATTGGGCCTGGAGTCAGAAAGACTTGTCTTCAAATCTGGCCTTAGACACTTACTCGTTGTGTGACCCTGGTCAAGTCACTTAACTCTGTTTGCCTCAGTTTCCTCATCTATATAATGAGCTAGAGAAGAAAATGACATGAAATATACAAAGGCTCCAAAATGCAGGGTGAAAATGAGGACTAGTAACAGTCACCAGTAGCCTGTTTTGAATGAAGATTAGTAAAGGATAATAAGACTGACAAGGTAGATTGTGACTAGATTGCAAATGATATTAAATTCTAAGTCAAGGGGGTATTTCTGGAAGGAGTCAAAACTGATAAGGGATAAGGTGTATGCGGGACCAGGGGTGGGGGGGGTGGGGGTGCACAGTAGTATGTACCTGAATGTCAGACTATACAAGGGTAATATGGAGATTAGACAGTCTAATTAGAATGGATCTATATAAAAAGAGAAATTGGATGGACAGAATGAGGGCAGAGGATGGAGGCCCAATCTGAGGATTTATTCTCTAGTCACAGAATGGCAGTGTTGGAAGGAACCTAGTCTAACAACGTTACAACATCCTTGATAAGTGATTGACCTAACCTCCATTAGGAGATCTTTAGGGATGGGAAGTCTGTTTATGTGATCAGTCCAATCTATTTTGGGGTTATTATTTGGATTATGGCCTCATTCACTTACATTGCTATGTGACTTTGGGCAAGTTATTTAGCCTCTGTCTGCTTCAGTTTCCTTGGCTATAAAGTGAAAATAATAACAGTATCTACTTCCCAATTTGAAAAAGCTTTATGAATCTTAAAACAGTATGCAGATGCTGGCTATTATTATTTTAAATTTGCCTCTTTGTAACTTATACTCATTGTTCCTAGCTCTACACTTTGGAGCCAAGTAAAAGAGGGTTGATCTCTATTCCATATGATAATTCTTCCCTTGAAGACAATGACATGTTCCCCTATAGTGAGGCATGAATATATATATATATATATGTAAATATGTATGTGTATACAAAATATATAATTATATATATATATATACATTGTATAGTTATATTTGCTTACATCATATATATGTCTCTTCATATATATGGTTGGTTCCTGAAGAATCTCTACATGGATATATGTAGATAGAAATTTAATATATATAACACATATATATATAATATAGAAAGAGATGCAATTATATGTCTATATATCTAATTAAACATGATCTGAGCTAGATGCTGGTAAGAAAAATGTGAGGTGATTTTTAAGGGACATTTTCTCCCCACCTGGCATTTCTGAATCACAGTTGCTCTAAGAGAGCTTCTACATGCCCCAGGTTCTGATGTCTGCAATGATTTGACATGTTTTGTAATGAATTTCCCAGCCAAGGTAATGATGGAGCAAGGAGACACATGCCCAGTGTGAATTGGCAGCAGATGGAGCTCATCAGAAGGCATTAGAATACTTATCCAACTGACTGGGAAGTGGTAGCCTGTTAACATCATCATTTACACCATTTGGTGTAAATTGTTGGGCATGCTTGCTAGTGCCTGGGAGCCAATCATTGCTGATTACAGCATCGCTTTTGATCTAGCTCAGCATCTTCTGCCATTGTCTACTGATCCACAACCACTGGACAGAGAAAGCATAAAGAATGGATGGCCAAATGGAAATCTAACTGACTGTGATGATCAACCTTTTATGCATATTAATTCACCAGCCAGCTTTGGCAATCCCAAGCTAGAATGTGATGCAAAATGAATGGATTTTGGAGAATGATGATTGCCAATTTAATCAAACCCTGGCCAGAATTATTGCCCTTGTTCACAAGTTTCCTATCAAAAGGAATTGATGACTTTAAATCCTAAATTGAAAGCAAATTGTAGATTATTTGTTTTTCCTTTTATTGGGAATGCTTTTGTTGAACTTATTTTGCTCTAGCTAGTTTTTATTTGTGGGCTACAGAAATGATATCTTAAAACTGTGAAGTTTAAGATATGGCATCATATGTTATTAATTACAGTTCAGCAAACATTTATTAAATGCCCATTTTGTGCATAGCATTTTACTGGGGACGGTGGATATAGGAAGTTTAGAAGTTCACAGTCTAGCAAAGGAATAAGACACACACACACAGATAATTATAATATACATCAATATATGAAAAGTATGTGAGAAGCAAGATGGTATGGCATTGAACTTGGAATCAGGAGGACCTGATACTTTCTGGCTCTATGGCCCTGAACAAGTCACTTAATTTCCCTAAACCTCAACCAAGTACCTCAGATTCATCTCATCATAGCAATGTTAAAACTTGCATTGGTCAAGGGAGCTTCCATTCTGGGACTTCCCAATTATGTTGAAATCATATATTCTTTGCCCATTTCATCTGCTTCAGTTTCCCAGATAGTTGCCATTATAAAGGAAAAATCCCCAATTACCATTTCACAGGAAAAAGAAATCAGAAAAGACTGTTTAATTTTTTTAATTAGACCTTAAAAGAATTTATGGGTAGAAAAGAATGAAGGATATTCTAGGCAGAAGGACATGAAAGTGATATGTTAAGGTCATACTTAGAGAATCCAAGTTGTTGGGATCATAGATTGTATGGGTAATGTTAATAAATGAGATTAAATAGCACTCTCAAGTGTGAAAAGTGTTTTAGAACATTATCTCATAGTCTTATAACTATTGCCATTATTTCCATTTCCCAGATATAAAACTGAGACTCAGAAAAGTTACACAGGCTGTCTCAGTGACAGTATTTGAACCAAGATTTTTCTAACTTGAAGACTACTAGATTGATTACTTAGACTCATACTACAAAGAAGGATTGGAAAGGTAATAGAGGTTCAGATTACAGAGGTCTTTGAATGTCAGGTTTGAATGTTATTCAGTAAGCAATATAGAATGATTTATTTTTGAACAAGGGGTGACATAATAGATCTATGCATAAGAATTCTATTTTTCTGGCAGCAATAAGAAGGGAGGGTGAAAAGGAGAAGAAGTAGGGAAAATCCATAAGGACAAGTTTTTTCAATGATTCATGCAGGGCCTGTACTTCAGGAGGGAAGGGACCAGGTGAATGGGTATTGTGGAGGCAGAATTTAAAGGATATAGCAATAGATCATATATAAGAGACATTATTAAGCAACTACTATGTACCAGACATTGTGCTAAATGTTGGGGGAAGTAAAAGACAATCACTGTCCTTAAAATTTAGTAAGAGAAACATCATACAAACAAATATGTACAAATGAATTATGTACAGGATAAATCAATCAAGGGAAGGCATTAGAATGAATGGGTACTATAAAAGGCTTTCTGTAGAAGGTAGCATTTTAGTTAACATCTGAAGGAAGCTAGGGAAGCCAGGAAACTTAGATGAGGAAGAAGAGCATTATAGTTTTGAGGGATTGTAAATGGAATTTCCCCCAGTTTTCCTGGTTGGGAAATAGCAAAGAGGTCATTGTAAATATATTCAAGGATATGTGTATGTGTGGCAAAGGTATGGGGAGTAGGGGTGTAAAGTGTTAAAAGACTGGAAGGATGAAAGATGGAGTAAGTGATGAATAGTTTGAATAGGGAAAAGTCAAAGATATTTCATAGGGTTGAGAGAAATAAAATACAACAATTTATACAAGGACATGGTAAAGCAAATTATCTCATACTAATGTAAAAATATTTTGTTGTCCTTAGATAAAGAGAGTTTTCTGTAAATGATTCATCCTGCAATCTTGCTACAAATAAACTTCTTTAATAGTTGTAAAAGTATTTGGTTGCCTCTTCTTTTCTGCCTTATTACATAGAATGTCTTCTCATTTTGATAATAAATCCTGCCGAAAAGAGTTCAAATACTACATCCTTTTCTCTCTTGAATGATTCTTCATTTATCTACACTTACTCTTTCCTGTGAAAGATTCAGTTTATCTCCCCTAAATTGCCACAGAATGCTGCTAATTGTCTGTGTACTTTAACTGGATGTGAAAAATTATAAAAACTAAATCTGTCCCTCTGTGGGAAACTGCAGCTGCTATGAGCCAGAGCCATCTTCCTCATTGAGCTAAAAACTCCTTTTCAAGTTGGTTACTAATTTTTTTGACCCTTGAGCAGCAGTTCCTGCTGGATGCTGAAATACTCACTGTGGTCTCTAAGAAATCATGCTGAGGGCAGCCTCTAACAGTATTATAGATTTAGGAAATTTAGATCTCAGAGGGCACTGAGGCCAAGCCTCTCATTTTACAGATGAGAACTGAAGGCCAAAGAGGCTAAGTGACTTTTCCAGAGCCATACAGAGTAGTAAGTAGCAGTGCCAGGATTTGCAACCAGGTCTCCAAAACATTCCTGCATTATAGACATGAGACATTAGGTAGCTGGTGACCCTAAAGAAAAAAAAATGAGTTAGGAGGAGGAGAGGTTGGGAGGGAGGAAATATAATGATCGTGCTAAATTCCTGAAATATTCAGAATATGATTTTAAATAGGAAGTTGGAGATTCAAGTTTGAATGTTGGAAGTGAGATTAGGAGTAGACATAGAGATTTGGGTGTCATACACAATTATATGGACATTAAAGCTACTGTAGTGAATGAAGTTGGTCAAGGACAAAGTGTGAAGATGGCCATATACAGAACCATGGGGACACTCATAATAAATGGTCAGAAAGAAGATGAAAAGTCTAAGGAAAGAATGGTTAAAGAAGTAGGAGGAAAAGCACTAATGTGGAGTAGAGCTAGAAATTACCAGGCTCAAGGAAGTTGAATTTAAAATGAATTTAAAATATGATAGACTTATAACTAGAAATTTTTTTTTCACTTGGAAGGAAAGCAATTGAGCAAGAAGTGGCTGAGAGGAAATGTATTAGAAGGTAGTGGTGATGAGGTAATCATGGCACCCAGTAATAATCCAATTGTGGAATCCTGATACATCAGAGTCTCCCCATAATTACCATGGGGATTGTTGGAATGTCAGAGAACAATACCAGAATGATGGGATTCTAAAGGAATGGTTCTAGTTGAGGAAGCATATCCCCTTCTCATAGTTGGCAACTTGGGGGCCTTTACCCAACACTAGCTATTCTTTTCCTGAATATTAAAGTCACTTTCTCCTAAACCTTTCCCTATGAACAAACTTTTTTTTTCTGTCATGAATATCCCACTTCCACTAGTCTGGTTATCTTGTTATTATCATCAAGTCCTTATTCTCCCTCAACCCATATATCCTATTAGTTACCATTTTTACCTATACAACATCTCTCATATCTGACCCCATTTCTCAGCCTTCCTTAGTTCATACTTTAATCACTTCTTGCCTGCACTATTTCAATGTCTTCCTAATTGGCCTGCTTGCCCCAAGTTTATCACCATTTGAATCAATCCTCCTCACAGCTGCCAAAATTACTTTTCTTAAGTATAAATTATGGGAGCAGCTGGGTAGCTCAGTGGATTGAGAGCTAGGCCTAGAGATGGGAGGTCCTAGGTTCAAATCTGGCCTCAGACACTTCCCAGTTGTATGACCCTGGGCAAGTCACTTGACCCCCATTGCTTAACCCTTACCACTCTTCTGCTTTGGAGCCAATACATAGTATTGACTCCAAGACAGAAGGTAAAGGTTTTAAAAAAATTAAGTATGAATCATGCAGCCATGTCACTTTTAATCCAGTGGCATTCTTTTGCTCCTAAGATAAAGTATGAATTTCTCTTTTTTGGTGCTCTTTACAACTTAGCCTTGACTTTTCTTTCTTTCTAGACATACATATAATACATTACTCCCTTTCCTACATACTCTGTCCTCTCTGTTCCTCATACACAGCACCCTATATCCCATCTCCATGCCTTTAACATTGGCCATTCCTTATACTAGGAATGCATTTCCTGCTCACCCCCATGTTACAGAATTACTGAATGCCTTCAAGAGGCAGATCAAGCAAGACACAAATTCTTCTATATAATATATTTCTGGATCACTTCAGTTGTGTGTGCTCTTCCTTACCAACTATCTTATATTTAAATTATATTTAAAGCTTGAATTTATTGTGCAAATAGTTTTCTATATATACTATTATTTTTTTTATTTTTAACATTATTTTTATTTAGTCAATTTCAAACATTATTCATTGAATACAAAAATCATTTTCTTTTCCTCCCTTCCCTCCTGCCACCCCGCTCATAGCCGACATGTGATTCCACTGGGTATCACATGTGTCCTTGATTCAAACCCATTTCCATGTTGGTATTTGTGCTAGGGTGTTCATTTAGAGAATCCATCCCCGATCATATCCCCTCGGCCCTATATATACTTTTATATGGACACCTTATCTCCCCACATAGATTATAAACTATTTAAGTGCTGAAACGTTGTCATTTTCTCCTCAGCACTGAGCACAGCGTCTGGCACAGAGTAAATGTTTATTGTTTAGTTGATTGATGGGTTGATGGTAATATTAACCCCCCACTCCGAGGTTCTTTTTCCCACTCTCCATAGATGCCCATGTTTTTCTTTTCCCTATTCAGTTCAAATCAACAAACACTCACTCAGCATCTGCTATGCAAAAGACTCTGTGCTAGCACTTGGGACCAAATTAAAAACTTGCACTGTCTCATTCCTCAAGGAGCTGACATGATGCAAGCAAGCACTACTAGAGTGGTTCAAAATCCTATTATAAGAAATATCATTGCAAAAAACCCATATCTGTACAGTAGAGCTATCTCCAGGCCATGCTTATTGCTCATGTAAAATTAAAATCAGGTCACCAGAAATTTTCCATGTGCCTTCTGTAACAAGGGAATCACTTTAAAAGACTGATATATATTAATTTAAGGTCGCCAAGGAATCAGCTATGTAATTCCTAAATGAAAAACTCAAGTCAGCCGTCAGCCTTTTTTGAGTTTAATTACAATAGGAGTAAGAAAGGAATTAGAGATAGAGAGAGAGAAAAAGGGAGAGAAAGGAATAGGGCTTAAATACCCCTTCTGTTTAGACTGGGCCAAAAGGCCCAAGCCCTTAGATAGCTGGGGCAAAGAAAAGAGATCAGTCCCTATTACTCACGTGTCCAAAATGGAGAAACAGTCTCAGAGGCCCCCACCTTCAGCTTCCTTCAGAGCAAGCCTTCTCAGAGCCCAGGAACCACACCGACCAAAACCTCCACCCCCTCCCTGAATCTTCAGACCCCCTATCTTTAAGGAAACTCTCCAAGTTGCCTCCCCTCAGTCCTCACATCTACCAATCACTGTTCATCAATTTCCCTGTCAATGGAGGCTCTAGCTTAACCCAGGACCGCCCAGAGGTTTCTGGCTTTTGCACATGTCTGTTGAAGGTCATATTTTCAAATGATTAAATCTTTACTCCTTTGCTACAGCCCTTTATAAATCCTGTTAACTTGAGTAGGGTAGAGATTGGAATAATTAAATTTTGATCTAGGCTGCAGCCCTTACTCAATCCTATTAGGACTGAATAGGGTGGAGATTTATTCCAAGTATCTCCATTGTATCAATTCTAAAATCAATCAAGACTCAAAGAAATTCCTGTTCTATGCTTAAGCATAGGTCAAAGTCCTTTCCATTGTTCAGCAAAGGGTTTCTGTCCTAAAGTAATCTTAAGAAGGGAAGAGAAAGAACCTCCCATGCCAATGGGGTTCCCATTCCAATAGACTATCAGTAAGAAATTTTCCAAGTATGAAATATCCCAATGGTGAAATTTCCAACATTTATAAGTCTAAGGAAATTTGAGGTTTACACTTCTAAAATACCCTGCCCTGTGTTAGGTACTATTGAAAAGAGAAAGAAGATTGAACTCTTGTCCTTGCTCTCAAACTTCTTAGAGTGGGGATAGGGAAAGACATACATGTAAAATTAGATAATAATTAAATAAAAAAGTACAAAAGATGTTATAAGAATTATATTAAGTTAATTCCTAAATTAGTTCATTGAAGTGGTGCATTAGACATCTAGGCACATCAAACATTTTGTTCTAAATTTTGTTTGCTTTTTTACTAAAATGTTAGGAAAAGGATAATATGTACATGACACCTTCTTTCTTCAATAAGGTTAAGAGTATTTAATTTTTCCCCTTTAATCCAGAGAGTTTGGATATTCTTACAGGCTGGAAATTTTTGATGGCATTTTACTTATAACATAATTTCTCTGTGAGCAGAAAAATGAAACGGTCTTGAGGGATTTGACTTGTCATAAGTTTAACAACTACGGATATCTACTTGCAATAGGTTGACATTCCAAAACTCCTGAAATCAATCCCAGGCCCCAGTATATAATCTAATAGAGAGAGAGAGAGAGAGAGAGAGAGAGAGAGAGAGTATATCCATTTTTTTTTGCCTCATTGCCTAGTTTTTTTAAACCTTTACCTAGTTTCTGTAGCTTGTCCTAATTTGCACAGTTTTACATTTTCTGCTGGCTCTAGCCATAATAAAGAAACAATTCCATTTATAGTTGGAAAGGACAACAGATTCGAAACCTATCTTGGTTGGTCCTCTAGTTCCCAGAGGTGTTTTTCTATTCTGACACTCCCCACTCCAAATGCCCTGTGACAACATTTCATTTTCTTGTTATCATTAAAATATGCAAATGTAGTGACTGGCTTGCTTCCATCCCTGTGCTTTGTTCAAATATTTGTCTCCTTGACACCTTCCCTTCTCTACCATACCTTGACTTTCAGATTCTAAAACAAAAGGAAAAAAAATCTAGGGCACAAAGCTGTGTCTTTTAGAATGTACTTGCTTTTTTTATTTTTTTTTAGAAAAGGATAGGAAAGATATCAAGAAAGCTAGGTGGGGTTCTCTTGGCATTAGTTGTGTACAAAAGCTGAGGGCAGCTACAGAACAAATTCTATAATTGATATTCCTGTTCCTACTTTTTAGGTTGAGGCAAAAGAGAGCAAACAGTCAGGAGAGGGCAGAAAGAGAGAGAATGAAGAGAAATGGGAGAGAGGCAGAAGCCAGAGAGAGAAACAGAAAATTAGATTTGGGAAGTCATCCATACAAATGTGATAGTGAAAATGTGCAAAGGAATTTGTTCTTTGAGGGAAGGAATATAGAGTGAAATTCAGCCAAAATGAAGACCCATAACTAGCAGAAAGGATGATAAAAAGGAGTCAGAGAGGCAGGCTGGGGGAAGTTCCAAAATCATGCAGACCTAATGCAGATTCATGCTGATAAACTTCAACTACACCCTTAGTAGTGTTGAGTAAAGCTTTTCTTCATCCTTGGGAATTTTATCTTAATGAAATTCACTCTGGATTTAAGATCTAATTGAGACCACAGGGATAATCTAATCTGATCTGTGCTCATTAAGTGGTCATCTAGCCTTCACTTGAAGATCTCCACCAAGAGAAAAACTACTACTCTCAAACACTCATTCAGTTTCTGGATAGTTTAATTTGTTAGGAAATTTTCCTTCCATCAAGCCTAAAATTACCTTTGTACAACTTCCACATGTTGTTCCTAATTCTATTCTCTAAAGCCAAGGAGAAAAAAAGAAAAATCAAATCCCCTCCTGTTACAAGGGAATCACTTTAAAAGACTGATATATATTAATTTAAGGTCGCCAAGGAATTCAGCTATGTAATTCCTAAATGAAAACTCAAGTTTGCAGTCAATCTTTTATGGAGTTTAATTACAATAGGAGGAAGAAAGGAATTAGAGAGAGAGAGAGAGAAAAAGAGAGAGAAAGGAATAGGGCTTAAATACCCCTTCTGTTTAGGCTGGGCCAAAAGGCCCAAGCCCTTAGATAGCTGGGGCAAAGAAAGGAGATCAGTCCCTATTACTCACGTGACCAAAATGGAGAAACAGTCTCAGAGGCCCCCACCTTCAGCTTCCTTCAGAGCAAGCTTCTCAGAGTACACTGCCACCACTCCGATCAACTCCTCAACCCCCCTCAAGTCTCCAGACCCTCCTATCTTTAAGGAAACCATCCAAGTTCCTCCTCTCAGTTCTCCCATCTACCAATCACTGTTCATCAATTCCCCTGTGCCAATGGAGGCTCTAGCTTAACCCAGGACCGCCCAGAGGTTTCTGGCTTTTGCACATGTCTGTTGAAGGTCATATTTTCAAATGATTAAATCTTTGATCTAGGCTGCAGCCCTTACTCAATCCTGTTAGGACTGAATAGGGTGGAGATTTATTCCAAGTATCTCCATTGTATCAATTCTAAAATCAATCATGATTCAAAGAAATTCCTGTTCTATGCTTAAGCATAGGTCAAAGTCCTTTCCATTGTTCAGCAAAAGGTTTCTGTCCTAAAGTAATCTTAAGAAGGGAAGAGAAGGAACCTCCCATGCCAATGGGGTTCCCATTCCAATAGACTATCAGTAAGAAATTTTCCAAGTATGAAATATCCCAATGGTGAAATTTCCAACATTTATAAGTCTAAGGAATTTTGAGGTTTACACTCCTCTCTATGACAACTTTCTTCCCTCTAATAGCTCTTTAGCCACTTGAAGACAGCTATCATATCCTTCCTTAGTTTTCTCATCTCTAGGCTAAAATTAATCACTGTCTTTGAAACCTGAAATCATTCCTTTTCTAGTCCTTTCACTGTTCTACTCAGTCTTCTCTGTACCTTCTGCAGTTTGTCTTGACCTTTCCTAAAATGAAATTCCAAGAACAGCACATAGAATTCTGGAAGTGTCCTGGTCAAGGTATAGTATAGTAGAACTTGGATGACCCTCATTCTGTGTACTCTGACCATGTGAATGTAGCTTAGGGTTGCCAGCTTGTTTTGGCTCCTAAGGTATAGTGTTGATTCATATTGAAATAAAACTTCCTTTTAAAAATGTCTTTTTTGGGGGGGGGGGTAGAGAAACAGTTTTCAACCTATTCTGACCCCATCCTGTATTTGTGAAGTAAATTTTTGGAAGCCATATAGACTCTTACATTTATCATTTCTCTCAACTGAATTGTATCTTACTTAATTAGAGAGACTTTGAAGTCTTTATGGATCCAGGCTTTCATTCAATATATTAAGATATTCCCCATAACCATTTTTTTAACATTATTTTATTTGGTCATTTCCAAACACCAGTCATTGGAAACAAAGATCATTTTCTTTTCTTTCCTCCCCCCCTCCCCCACCTCTCCCATAGCCGATATGCGATTCCACTGGGTATTACATGTGTTCTTGATTCAAACCCATTTCCATGTTGCTGGTATTTGCATTAGAGTGTTCATTTAGAGTCTCTCCTCAGTCATATTCCCCCCCAACCCTGTAGTCAAGCAGTTGTTCTTCATCGGTGTTTTTACTCCCACAGTTTATCCTCTGCTTGTGGACAGTGTTTTTTAGATCCCTGCAGATTGTTCAGGGACACTGCATTGCCACTAATGGAGAAGTTCATTACGTTCAATTGTACCACAATGTATCAGTCTCTGTGCACAATGTTTTCTTGGTTCTGCTCCTTTCGCTCTGCTTCACTTCCTGGAGGTTGTTCCAGTCTCCATGGAATTCCTCCACTTTATTATTCCTTTTAGGACAATATTATTCCATCACCAACATATACCACAATTTGTTCAGTCATTCTCCAATTGAAGGGCATCCCCTCATTTTCCAATTTTTGGCCACCACAAAGAGCGCAGCTATGAATATTCTTATACAAGTCTTTTTCCTTATTATCTCTTTGGGGTACAAAGCCAGCAGTGCTATGGCTGGATCAGTCTTTTATCGCCCTTTGGGCATAGTTCCAAATTGTCCTCCAGAATGGTTGGATCAATTCAAAACTCCACCAGCAATGAATTAGTGTCCCTACTTTGCCACATCCCCTCCAGCATTCATTACTTTCCATAACTGTCATGTTAGCCAATCTGCTAGGTGTGAGGTGATACCTCAGAGTTGTTTTGATTTGCATCTCTCTGATTATAAGAGATGTAGAGCACTTTTTCATGTGCTTATTAATAGTTTTGATTTCTTTGGCTGAGAACTGCCTGTTCATGTCCCTTGCCCATTTATCAATTGGAGAATGGCTTGATTTTTTGTACAATTGATTTAGCTCTTTATAAATTTGAGTAATTTTCACATTCAGAGTTATGATTACTAGCTGTGTATTTCCCAGCATTTTGATTTCTGCTCCTGATCCTGCCTTTTCTTCCTTCATTATTTCCTTCTACACCAATGTTTGCTTTTAAACAGTCCCCCTTGTTCCCACCCTTATTTTATTTCCCTTTCTACTCCCCTAACTTCTTATTCCCCCCTTATTTTCCCTGTAGTCTTTCTAAAATTAACTCCCTGCCTCTCTTGTACTGCTTCCCTCCCCACCAGACCGTTTGTTACCATTCTACTCCCCTATAGGGCACAAATCTATTCTCTGCCCCCAATGGATTGGATTGTTTTTCCCTCTTTGAGTCAATTTCAAAGCACGTAAAAGTTGAGTGTTTCCTGTCTCTGACCCCCCATAACCATTTTGTCAGCTCCTTACTGCTCTTTTTTCATGACTTTGCCTTCATACAAGTCATTGATGAAAAATATTGAACACCAAATATCAAGAACAGATCCCTGGGGATATTCCAATATAGACTTCCTTCCAAGTTGCCACTGACCTATTATTTACTTCTCTTTGCATCTGTCATTCAGCTAGTTCAAAAACCATCCTACAATTCTTTATCTCTAGTTAATTCAAGAGTATAGAATGGAGCAGGTATAGGTACAGTATAGGTACTGTACCTATGATTTCATTAGTTCAAGGAATTCTGAGATGAGATAATGCTTATCTTCTCTGTCTTAAGAGAGGTGCCTATAGTACCAGGATCACACATCTATTATGTGTCAAAGTCAGGACTTAAATGAAGCAGATCTTGTTAAATTCAAGCCCCACTCTCTTATGCCACTGCTTCTTATGTCATAAGAGACTTGATCAAATATTTTGTTTAAATGTGAATATGCTATTTACATTATTCTCCTAACATTCTCAAAAGGAATCAAAGTCAATTTGTAATGGCCTCTCCTTGATGAAGCCATGCAGGCTTTTACTGAGCTTTAACTTTTTGTAAGGGTTCACTTGCCATATATTTAAAAATACATTCTAGACTTCCGGTCAAGATGACAGCTTAGAAGCAGCGAAAGTTCAGACCTCGGAAACCCTTCCTTACTGATCTCAAACTGAGTGCTCATACAACACCGAAATTCAAGCTGAACAACAGGACAGACCCAGGGAACCCTACTCCTGGACCTGGATCAAAAGGTACAGCCCCCCAAAAGCCAGAACCCTAGATCACTCAGATCTAAGGGGTAGCCAGAAGGAAGGTCCCAGGACCCATCCCCCCCAACCCAGAGTGCTGAGCCCACAGCAGCAGCGGGAACCTCAGGGCCAGCAAAAGGGCCTCAGGGCTGGCTATTCTGAAGGACTCACCTTGAAAGCAACCTGAGCCAGTCTCCGGGGCACCCAACACAGATGGCAGGGAAACATAGAGCGAAGGGGGAAGCCTGTAGCCCCCTGGCTGGGTCCTTCCATCTGAGTCTCAAGGGAGGTTCCAGCTTTAGGGCACCAGCTGAACCCAATCCCATCAGAAGCCCTCAGAGCTTCTGAAAGAAAAGAAATCTCAGGGCCAGGTTACACCAGAGGGCTTACCTTGAAAGCAACCTGTGCCAGTCTCTGGGCATTCAACACAGATTGTGGAGGAGGAGGTTTTTTGGTTCGGGATCATTCAGCCCACACCAGTTGAACTTAATCCCATCAGGAGCCCTCAGAACCCAGGGAGGCAAGGACCCCTCCCCACTTAGAGGGCAGGGTCTTTGGAAAGAACAGAAACCTCAGGGACAGCAAAGGGGTTGCTCCAAAGGGCATTCCTTGAAAGCAACCTGGGGCAGTCTCCGGACATTCAACAACAATTATGGAGGAGGATGTTTTTTGCTTCAGGGCCCAAACCAGCTGAACCTAATCCCATCAGGAGCCCTCAGAGCCCAGGGAGGCCACCACCCCTCCCCCCTTAGAGAGCAGGATCTTCTGAAAAAATAGAAACCTAGAGGCGGCGTCAAGATGACAGCCTAGAAGGAGCATAGATCTGGCAGCCTGGCCAGAGCTTTGGAGATTCTCCATATTTGCTCCAGCCTTCCAGGAAGTTTAGAACTCAGAGCAAACCCACCCAACCAAGATGAACTTAATCCCATCAAAAGTCCCCAGAACTCAGGGAGCCCAGGCTCCCCAACCATCCTCATTGACTGCTGGTTTTTAAGCCAATCAAAAGCCTCCAGAGGACAGGAAAGCTCAATCCCCCAACAACCCTCCCCCAGAGACTACACCAAGAGATCTTCTGTTAAAGATCCAAGAGGGGAGACTGATAGAAGTCCCCAAAAAACAAAAAAAATGAGAGGAACAAGAGCACAGACAAATACGGGGAGTAAATAAGGGGTGAATTTGAGCAAACAATAGAAAAAGAAGAAAGAAACTACAATAGACAGCTTCTACTCAGCAAATGGAACAGAGGGGGAGAGATCAGCAAATGATAAACCAGAAATGCCAGCGAATTGGATACAGGCTGTGGAAGAACTCAAAACACAACTAAGAGAGGCTGAAGACAATTGGGAAAAGAACTTAAAAATTAAGATAAGTCATCTGGAAACAGAGGCACTTGAACTAAAATGAGAAAATAGTGTCTTGAAAGCCAAAATCAACCAGCTGGAAAATGAGGCAAAGGAGATGAAAGACGAGGTAAAGAGGATGAAAGACGATCTTCAAAGAAAATCAGACCAGAAGGGACGACCAAAAAGCCAGAGATGAAATCCAATCTTGAAGAACCAGAATAAATCAACTAGAATCAAGTGACCTCACAAGGCAGCAGGACACTATAAAACAAAAACAAAAGAATGAAAAAAATGAGGAAAATGTGAAGCATCGCATTCACAAAAGAGACGATTTAGAAATTGTTCAAAAAGAGACAATTTAAGAATAATTGGACTACTAGAAGACCATGACAAAAGAAAAAGCCTGGACATAATACTAGAGGAAATTATACAGGAAAACTGTCCCGAAATCCTAGAACAAGAGGGGAAAGTGGAGATTGAAAGAATCCACAGATCACCCCCTGTATTTAATCCCCAACCTACAACACCAAGAAATGTTATAGCCAAATTCAAAAACAATCAGATGAAAGAAAAGATATTACAAGCTGCCAAGAAGAAACCATTCAGATACCATGGAAACATGGTGAAGTTAACACAGGATCTGGCTGCATCCATACTGAAGGACCAAAAGGCATGGAATATGATATTCCGGAAAGCAAGGAAACTAGGTCTACAAACAAGAATAAAATACCCATCAAAACTGACTATATTCTTACAGGGGAAAGTGTGGTCATTCAACACAACAGAAGAGTTCCAAGAATTTGTAAAGACCAGACCTGAACACAAAATTTGATGTCCAAGTACAGAACTCAAGAGAATCATCAAAAGATAATTAAAAAAGAAGGGAAAAAACAAACAAAAGAAGAACAAAAAATTTTAAGAGACTCAATAAGTTAAAATGATATGTATCCCTATAAGAAAAGAGGTCATTAGTAACTCTTAAAAACGGTTGCTATAATCTGAGCAGCTAGAAGAATTACACTCAGAGGGAACAGTGACAAACTGTATAGGATGAAAGGACAAGACATAAATATGTATATAGATATATGCATGTATAAGTACATATACGTGTGTATGTATATATATACATGACTAGAGCTAAAAAAAGAGGTTTTGACTAAAAGAAATGGGAAAAGAAACAAATGGGGGTAAATTTATATGTCACAAAGAAGCTCATGGTGGGATGGGGGGGGGGGAGAACATCAATACACTGTAAGGGTAAAGAGGTCAGAGACAGAAAATACTCAACTCTTATGTACTTTGAAACTGACCCAAAGAGGGAAGAACAATCCAATCCATTGGGGAAGGGAATAGATTTGCACTCTATAGGGGAGTAGAAGGGTAAAAAATGGACTGGTGGGGAGGGAAGCAGTACAAGGGAGGGAGAGGGTGGGGGAAATTTTAAAAAGACCACTGGGGAAAATAAGGGGGGGGGAATAAAAAGGATGGGGGTAGAAAGGGAAGTAAAATAAGGGGGGGGAACTAGGGGGACTGACTATAAACAAAATTGGTGTAGAAGGAAATAATGAAAGAAGAAAAGGCAGGACCAGGAGTAGAAATCAAAATGCTGGGAAATACAGAGCTAGTAATCATAACTCTGAATGTGAATGGAATGAACTCACCCACAAAATGCAAGTGAATAGCAGAGTGGATTAGAATCCAAAACCCTACCATATGCTGTCTGCAAGAAACACACATGAGGAAGGTAGATACACATAGGGTGAAAGTAGGAGGATGTAGCCAAATGATAAAAAGAAGGCAGGAGTAGCAATCATGATATCGGACAAAGCCAAAGTTAAAATAAATCTAGTTAAAAGAGATAGGGAAGGTAATTACATCCTGATCAAAGGCAGTATAGACAACGAGGAAATGTCTGTATTCAATATGTATGCACCAAATGGCAGAGCATCCAAATTTTTAAAGGAGAAACTAGAGGAGTTCAAGGATGAAATAGTCCCAGATCTCAAACTATATTACAAAGCAGGGGACATCAAAACAATTTGGAACTGGCTGAGATAGAAAGGAGGATCAGTGGAATAAACTTGGGGTAAATGACCTCAGTAAGACAGTCTTTGACAAACCCAAAGACCCCAGCTTTTGAGAGAAAAACCCAGTATTTGATAAAAAACTGCTGGGAAAATTGGAAGACAGTGTGGGAGAGATTAGGTTTGGATCAACACCTCACACCCTATACCAAGATAAACTCAGAATGGGCGAATGACTTGAATATAAAGAAGGAAACTAAATTAGGTGAACACAGAATAGTATACATGTCAGACCACTGGGAAGGGAAAGATTTTAAAACCAAGCAAGACTTTAGAAAGAGTCACAAAATGTAAAATAAATAATTTTGACTACATCAAATTAAAAAGTTTTTGTACAAACAAAACCAATGTAACTAAAATCAGAAGGGTAGTAACAAATTGGGAAACAATCTTCATAAAAACTTCTGACAAAGGTTTAATTACTCAAATTTACAAAGAGCTAAATCAATTATACAAAAAATGAAGCCATTCTCCAAATGATAAATGGGCAAGGGACATGAACAGGCAGTTCTGCCAATGAAATCAAAACTATTATTAAACACATGAAAAAGTGTTCTACATCTCTTATAATCAGAGAGATGCAAATCAAAACAACTCTGAGGTATCACCTCACACCTAGCAGATTGGCTCACATAACAGCTATGGAAAGTAATGAATGCTGGAGGGGATGTGGCAAAGTAGGGACACTAATTCATTGCTGGTGGAGTTTTGAATTGATCTAACCATTCTGGAGGGCAATTTGGAACCATGCCCAAAGGGCGATCAAAGACTGTCTGCCCTTTGATCCAACTGTAGCACTGCTGGGCTTGTACCCCAAAGAGATAATAAGGAAAAAGACTTGTATAAGAATATTCATAGCTGCCCTCTTTGTGGTGGCCAAAAATTGGAAAATGAGGGGATGCCCTTCAATTGGGGAATGGCTGGACAAATTGTGGTATATGTTGGTGATGGAATACTATTGTGCTCAAAGGAATAATAAAGTGGAGGAATTCCATGGAGACTGGAACAACCTCCAGGAAGTGATGCAGAGCGAAAGGAGCAGAACCAGGAGAACATTGTACACAGAGACTGATACATTGTGGTACATTCGAAGGTAATGGACTTCTCCATTAGTGTCAATGCAATGTCCCTAAATAATCTGCAGGGATCTAAAAAACACTATCCACAAGCAGAAGATAAACTGTGGGAGTAAAAACACCGATGAAAAGCAACTGTTTGACTACAGGAGCTGAGGGGATATGACTGAGGAGAGACTCTAAATGAACACTCTAATGCAAATACCAACAACATGGAAATGGGTTTGAATCAAGAACACATGTGATACCCAGTGGAATCGCCCGTCGGCTATGGGAGAGGTGGTGGGATGGGGGGGAGGGAAGAAAAGAAAATGATCTTTGTTTCCAATGAATAATGTTTGGAAATGACCAAATAAAAATTAAAAATAAATTTAAAAAAAAGACTTACAAGAGAACGTAATGGACTTCTCCAGTAATGGCTTTACAATGTCCCTGAACAACCTGCAGTGATCTATGAGGAAAAAAAAAAAAACTATCCTCAAGCAGAGGACCAACTGAGGGAGTAAAAACACAGAGGAAAAGCAACTGCTTCGCTACAGAGGTTGAGGGGACATGATGGAGGAGAGACGCTAAATGAGCGCCCTAATGCAAATACCAACAACAAGGAAATGAGTTCAGAGCAAGGACCCATGTGATACCCAGACCAATCGCCTGTCGGCTAGGGAAGGGGTGGCGGGGGGAGGAATTGAAAATGATCTGTTTCCAATGAACAATGTATGAAAATGACCAAATAAAATAGTGTTTTAAAAACTAAAACAAAAAAACACTTTTTAAAATATTGCTGAGAATAGAAAGTGGAAGTCGCTTGTATAGAGTTTATAGGTTCTTTCTTCTCTGTTTTGAAAAATGGTGTGATATTTCTCCTGCACTTTTGTGACACATCTGCTTACCAAAACTTCTTATAGATTGCTCATAATGGCTCATGTATTTCTGCTGCCTTTCCCTCCTTGTCACACCCCAGTATTCTTGGATGTGGTTTAGTCAAACCTTAGGATTTGAACTCATTGAGGTGAGCTAACCATTCCACTTATCTTGACTTGCTGTGAAGTCTTATCTTTTCCCCAAAGGGGCATTTAATAAGTGTTTATTAATTGACTAAAAAGATTTTTAGAAGGAAAAACAGAAACAAATTAGAATCGTGCCTTCTTATTGTTGTCCCCTATTATAATTACATCCATTTTTGCAGGATTTCTAATCTTTGATCCTACTCTTATTCTCAACATAGCTCAAAAGAACTCTAACTATATAATGTTCATAGTATCTATAATAGGATTCAGATTATATTTTTAGTTTTAGTCCTCCTCATACTACTGAACCTTGCAATCATCTTGACTGCCTTTAATAAACATATCCAATCAGTTGCAAAATTTTGCCATTTCTTTCTTTGCAACATCTCTTGCATCTGACCGCTCCTCTATACAAACACAAACACCCCCTTGAATTCAGTCCTTTAACATCTCTTGCCTAGTCTACTGAAATAGCCTCCTTAGTGATCACCCTGCCTCAAGTCTTTCCCCTCTCCAACCTATCTATTATACATCTACCAAACTGATTTTTCTCAAGTATAAATCTGATGTCACTTTCCCACTCAGGAAACTCAAATGACTTTCTGTTGCTTCTAGGATAAAATACAAACTCCTCTGTTTAATTTTTCAAACCTTATACAACTAGCCCCAACTTATTTTCCATTTACTACTTCCCTCTGGATTGCTACCCATTAGCTAAAATAGTCCATTGTCTCTTCCTCATGCACTATCTGCTATCTCCTTTCCTTCATAGCATCTTTCAAGTTATCACTTAATTGGGCATTGTAGCACAAGCAATAATACCCATCACTAGGGAGACTAAGATTGGTGGAACACTTGAAGTAAGAAGTTCTGAGTTGTAATGAGGCTAAACCAAATTGGGTGTCTCTTCTAAATCTAGTACTGGATGAATTCTAGGGAACAAAAGAGCCCAGAGAAGAGAGAAAGTGAGACTAGATAAAACAAGATGTAATTTAAGGTATTATATTCCATAAGAAGCATTTCCCAATCCTCAATTGCTAAGCTACTGCCCTTCTACCATGACTACTTTATATTTATTATTATTTAGAGTCAATTCTCATCATTTGCAGTAATTATGTTTTATCAAATAGCTGCAAACATTGAATTAATAAATATTGAATCATTGATGCTGAGAGAGTGGGACTGTCTCTGTGCATCGACTTTTCCACTTAAATCTCCTTCACACACAAGTGTCTTTGTACACACTCATCTATCATAGATGAAAACGCACAAAGACAATCGTCATCCTCGGTTACCGAGAGACTACTACTATAATTGGCTACTATTAGTGTGCCTGATACCAGCTCCTCTTATCTTTTGGTTAAATAGTTTTGAGGGCATTCTCACAGGATAGCGGAAACTTGCATGTGTAGGTCTAATTAAAATTAACAATAAGGCTAGGACCAAACCTTTTGTTTATACGTTTATATTATAAACCATCTAAGCATTTTCAGTGCTTTGCTTTAAATAAGCTACATTAACTTTAAAACAAGGGTAATTTGATAAATATTTATAGAATAGAATGAATTTTTATACTATGTCAGTATTGATGCAAAATATTTTTTTAATTTTTAAAATATTTAATTTTAATTTTTTTATTTTTAAAATATTAATTTAAAAATTAAATGGATCATATAGTTTTTTGATAGTTTATACTTTATTTATACTTTATTGATACTCTTCCCTATTTAAGTGCTTGAAGTTATATCTCTGATTTTGGGGTTTGATGGAAATAAGATATAACTTTTTTGTTAAGGGGGCAAGGGGGTTTAGTGAATATATTCTTAAAATTATATTCATTAAATAAATTATTATAAACAACTATAAATTAATATAAATTATTATAAATTAATATAAATTATTGTAAATTCGTGTGTTTGCATCACCCAGGTGGAAATAATATAAGTATGTCTTTAGATCATTGATTTATATGCCAATTCTAAATTAATTGAATAATATATCTTTAATACTGCATATACACGTATGTGCATAATTTTAATAATATAATAATATGTCTAATAATAATAATATAATAATATGTCTAATAACAAGTTCTCACTTGTGGCTTCTAGTAGCTACTAGCATGTGGCAGCGGCCACACCCTGGGCAATGGCTTCGACAGGCCGGCTAAACCTTGTGAGGGTAGCCATCGGGTCGTCATGGACCCCTGGTGAACTAGGGCTTTGCTCACCCAGCATGTGAAGACTGCTTTGGCCGAACAGACAGAAGAAACCAATAAGAAGGTTCAACGGCTGAGAGAGCGACACAGCAAAGCTCTGTGGAGTGCTTAGGGCGTGTTGGAGCACAAAGACAACATGGCCATCCAATGCAGCTGAAGAAGTCTCCAGGTGTAATGATTTTTCGCGCCAGTGGACCCAGGCTTCCAATGCCGAGAGAGTGGGACTGTCTCTGTGTATCGACTTTTCAACTCAAATCTCCTTCATGCACAAGTGTTTTTGTGCACACTCATCTACATCACAGATGAAAGCGCACAAAGACAATCGTCATCCTCGGTTACCGAGAGACTACTACTACTAATATGTCTAATAATCATTCATATAATTTACTCATTTAATCGTGTGAGCTTAAGAACAGCTCCTAGGGGAGTCATAGAATTAGGTTCTTGTGAACCTCTGGTCACAACATTAAGCATTTCCTGAAATGGGCAAATTTCCTCTTCTTTTTCCTGGATGTACCTTATTATTGATTTATTAAAGTTGAAGTCAGCCAATAGCTCTGTAACTTGTGCCTTAAAGAAACTCCTTTAATACATGTATTTTCTCTATAAGATATATCATAGCATTATTGTACTTAGGAACACTAGACAGCACTTCAGCACTATGCTTAGGGGTCTTTTTAAACAGTGAAATTATGAACAAAAAGCACAAAAATGTGAAAAATGTGGAGCTCAATAATCCTTGAAAAGGACCCTTATTTATAGTCAGAGAGATGAAACAAGAAGTCAAACAAGAAGTCAGTGTTGGCTTGTTCAACCTCAACTGAGGATGTACATGTCTGGTGACTCAAATTTTTTGTCATTATATGAATGTTCATAAATGACTGAATATTGATTTAGGGGCTTGAAATAAATTTTAGGAAGTAGGTGAATTCACAAATGTTGAATCCATGAATAATGAGAATTGTGTGTGTATGCATATACATGCATGTATAAATATATGCACATATTATTATGTATATGTATATATTACAAACATATTTTTATTGTTGTGCTAATATAATATAAGCTCCTTATGAGTATGGGTTATTCTACTCTTGGTATTTTGATTCCTAGTGTCTAGTGTTGAGCCTTGTACACAGAAGGCAAAGAAATGATTAATGAGTAATTCCTATGGAATTATGCTACCTCCTCCAAACCTCTTATTTACTTACTCTTATCTCCTTCTTGTTCCATTTATCTCATTTTAAAATATGAATTTATTCATTTCACATCTGAAATATTGACAGTGGTCTTCCATGACCCTTGAGTACTCATTCTTTCTCTCTCTCTTTCAAGCACTTCTAAACAAATTTTATTAACTTAAGGAAAATCAAACTTAAATCATTCAAAGTGCAACCTCAAATGCCAAAGAAGTTGGTTATTCCTAAGTAAGTGTCAATTACTGTACGGAACTCTTGGTGAAGATGCCTGCCCTGTCCTATTTGAGGGTCAGGATATAATCATCTAGTGTAGGAGAGAGGAGAGCTCTAGGTTTTTCTGTGAATGGTCTTGTAGTCTTCTTAAGCCTTTAGTTCTCTTTAATGTACTCTTTTCTGTAAATAAAAACCAGCCTTATCTTCCTAATATTCTGGTTCATATTCATCATTTCCCTCCTCAAAGACCTTCACTGGCTCCCCACTGCTTCATGGTATCAAGTTCAAAGTCCTGTCATGACCCCTATCTCCTTTTTAGTATTAGTATTATTCATGATCCAGTATACTGATTCTCTAGCAGCTTGTCATATTTTCAGTATTAACATTTTTACTTTGGAAATCAGCAAATCCTACAAATAAAATGAGATTTATTGCTTAATTGATTGACTAGAATAAAAAAAAGTGATAGAGAAAATGTTAATGGCTCAAATTAAATTTAAAAGGATACTCTCTTTTTATTTACCAGCACATCCTTGGTTATCTTATGTATATATACTGTGTTCCTCTACTACACAAGTTCTATGAGAGCAGGAACCATATTTTATCTAAACATAATATTTTCTATGTCACATAATAATATACTGTTCATGTAATAGACACTTGAAAATGTATATTAAGTTGAATTTTACAAGTTTATATCCCATAATTTCCATAAAAAATCTAATCTTCCAACAAAATTTGTTTATTCTTTCCCTAAACGTGCCTAATGCATTTCTCTCCCTCTGCCTTTATACAATCTAGTCTTATGCCTGGATTATTGTTAGATCTGATTGTTTTTTCTCTGTTTTCATTCTTTTTGACATCCCTGCAGCATTGATTTTGATGACCACTTCTTGAATACCTGAGATATCTCAGGTATTTCTGACTCTAATAATAATATATTACTTACTCTACCATCTAGCTGCCTAAGTCTTCCTTGGACATTTACAAGCTGTGTGACCCTGGGCAAATCACTTAACCTCTCAGCCTCAGTTTCCTCATCTATAAGTGAGGCTAATAATAACACCTAATTCCTGTGGTCGTGATCAGGATAAAATGAGATAATATTTCTAAAATTCTTTGTAACTATTAAAGCGATGGATAAATGCTACTTTCTCCTCCCTGACTACCTGTCTGACTACTCCTCAATCTTCTTTGCTAAATTTTACCTTTTATTACTGTGGATATCTTCCAAAGTTCTACTCTGGATTCTTTTCTCTTGTTGAGAATATGCTCTTGTGTGTTCAGTTATCATCTCTTTTCAGATACTTAAAATTTTATATATCACCTTGTGGCTCTCTCCCAAGCTTTGAGAACCTTATCATCCACTGTTAATAGTGAAAGATGCCCCATAAACTTCTCCAATTCAAAATGTAGGAAAAAAGAACCCATTTTCTTGACCCAAAATCTACCTTTCTCTCCCTAATTTCACTATTACTGCTAAAGACAGGACCATCCTTTCAGTTACCTAACTTTATAATCTCATGTCATACTTGACTTTTCCTCTGTTTCACCACATACATCTATTCAATTGTCAAATCATATTGATTTTCCTTCCACAACTTATCTCACATTTATTCCCTTATCACCACCAATAAAACCACAATTACAGTTCAAGTCTTCATCACATCTTATCTGGACTATTGCAATAAATCCCTAATTGTAGTTTCTGACTCAGGTCTCTCTATTCCAGAGCATGGATTCTAGTACATTCACCACCCAGCTGCCAAAGTTATTTCCTTAAAATATAGATATAGGGATGTCACCGTGTTACTTCTGAGATCAAATATTAACTTCTCTGGTGTTTAAAGCTTATACTGATATTCAGTCATTTTCAGTCATGTCTGACTCTTTGTGATCCCAATGGGGGTTTTCTTGGCAAAGATAATGATACTGGAGTATTTTGCCATTTCCTTCTTCAGATTATTTTACATATAAGGAAACTGAAGCAAACAATTAAGTGACCAGGGTCACACAACTAGTAAGTGTCTGAGGCCAGATTTGAACTCAAGAAGATCAGTCTTCTTGATTCCAAGCCCAGTGTTCTATGTACTTTGCCACCTTTCTACATATTTTGTGGTCAAGCCCTATTGTCCTCTTTTGTTTGTCTTCCCACATAGCCTTCCATCTCCAAACTCTGTACTTCTGTCCTGAATGTCCACACTCTTGCCTGGAATACTCTCCTCACATCTGTCTCTTGGAGTCTATGATTTCCTTTAAAAACTCTCCTAATGTTCCTCTTTCTGCATGTGGCCTTTCCTAATTCCTCCAGTTGCTGTTACCTTGTAATTAGGCTTTTATGTGTTTTAATATACTTATGTATGTATATTTTACATATCAATATATTTATTTTTTCTCTCTTGCCCTGCCCTCCAGAATGTAAGTTTCTTGAAGGCAGGGACAATTTTGCTTTTTCCATTGTATTTTTTACCATCTAACATAGTGTCTGACACGTGGAAGTTGATTGCTTGCTTGCTTGGAACATCCTCTCTTTGTTCATTTAAATCTTACCTTTTCTTTAAGTTCCATAGTCTTCACAAAGGTTTCCCTATACATTCCAGCACTTAGAAATTATCTTCCCCTTGACTTCCTATAGTTCTTATCAACTAGACTACTAATTTATTACTTAACTTATTCTATTTTAATGAGAGATAATGTGAGATACAGGAAAGAGGATTGTAGTTGAGTCAGAAAATCTGAGGTTTCTGCCTTACCTTGGATGTTTAATTTGTTCAGTGACCAAAGGCAAGCCATTAGGTTCCTTATCTGTAAAATGAGGATTTTAATACTTGAACTAGCTAACTCAAAGAGCGAAGAAACCTTTTTGTAAATTTAATAGTGTCATATAAATGCAACTTACTACTATTTGTCTTTTTTTTTTTTAATGAGAGGAAACCTAGTTGAGTAATGTTGGCTATGGAATCAGCAAGGACTGGTTTGAGTCCTGCCTCTGAGAAATACTGGCAGTTAAAACCTTGAGAAATCCTTTATTCTTTTAGGGCTGCTTTAGACAACTTTCTCTTAAGATTTTAAGGTGAAGAATAGTTGCCAATCTGCATTGGTAAATAAAATTTGCTCCCTAGTAGTTCCCTAGTCAAGGCAGCTAGGTAGTGCAAAGATAGAGTGAGTGCCAGGGTCCAGAGTCAGGAAGACTTGCCAATCATTTGTCAATAGTACAGAGAAAGTCTAGACTACTACATCTTGAAGTCCAACCTTTTGAGGGTTCTATGACATCAAAACTATTTTCATAGAATATCTAATGGTTTCATTTCTAAAATGGTAAATATTGATAGACATAAATCCCACATAAACAAAGGCTTTTTGACATTTTTAATAAGCTAAGTTTGACTTTTATTCATATGCATTGTTGTCAGGAGGGTTAAGGCCCTGTTGAGTCCCGGGCCAGAGCTCACAATTACATCAGAATGTAAATTGCTAGGCATAGCTGCCTCATTGCTGGCCTCAGATACTATCTATTACACTTGGTAAGTTACTTAACCCTGTTTGCCTCAGTTTCTTCAAATGTAAAATGAACTATAAAATTAAATGGCAAAATGCTCCAGAATCTTTGCCAAGAAAACCTCTAATGGTTTGGACACAATTGGATAAGACTGAAACCTTAAACAACTCAATAAACAACAACAGTTCTTAATCACAGATACAGACCAAAATGTGTTTACAAAATAGTAGAGGGCTGGCATTTTTAAAGAAGACCTGAATTCAAGCCTTGCTTTTGACATTTGGCATAGTTAAATAGTTAACTATTTAGTTAAACTACCCAGTGCCCCAGTCACTCCCATAATACAAATTACATTGAAGTTTCTGATCCAAGAGGATTTGCCAACATCAATGAAATCATTGTTCTAGAACAATCCCCTCCTGTACCTAACTCCCAAAGTATAATGCCCTACCAGAGGTGAACTGGAACCAACTCCAACTCAAGTGCTAATTATTACAATTTTGAGGGAAACATTTATACCTATTAAATTGACAAACACACTAAATTAGGGCTTGATTTATTGGTTTTTGGTTGTCTACATTAAACTTAAATTGGTCATTTTCCACCTCTCTCCATAGTTGGTTCTTTAACTTTTACAAGTATACTAATGTGCCTGTATCCTAACAAGATTGTAAATTCTGACAAGATAGGGGCAGTATCTTACTTGTCTCTTTATCCCCTGTGCCTTAGTGTAGCTAGATCACACAGGAGCTGCTCAATAAATGTTTATGGATGAAACTGTTATTATTGATCAGAAAAGTCTGATGGAGGATGCAAATGTACACCTTTGCAGAAGAGGACTCCCTCCTTTTAATTAGGGATAAAATATGCAGTGATCTCTGCATATCAATGGCATTTAGAAAGAATATTGCCTGAAATCAGCCTTATTTACATTGTCTCATAGAAAAGCAAGTTTAAGCCTCTAATCGCTGCTATCAGAGCCAGAACACCTGCTGATTCTAGCTGCTGCTTCATTAACATACTGCATTTTCTTCAATAGTTTCCAGTCTGATGATCTAAAAGTTAAATGACTTTGGGTTTAGAAAATTGTTGTGACATTGTTCCTAACCACTCTACAAGTCTATCACTTTTTTCTCCTTTCCATTTGAGAGTAAAAATCAATAGACTTTTTAATGTCTTACTAAGTGTTTATGAAGTACTGGCTAACTAAATAAAAATTTCTGGCAACCCAAGAATGAGACTTTGGGTGCAGAAACTGGAACATACTACCTGTGTTTTGTGTATTTATGGGTGAGTGTTTATGGGGGAAGGAGTGTGAGGCTTGAGGGTGGAGAAGGGTTAAGGTACTAACATTTCTCTTTAAAAAGCCAGATTATGAAGATTATAGCTCCCTCTATCCTCCACCAGTCTTCTACCAAAGAGGAAGCCCTTATCTTTCCTGTTTCTTTCCTGTTCAACTATATTAGCAAGTAGAAACAGAGTTGTAGATTCCAAAAGTTTCTAAAATTATTTCATTGAGAACTTGGAGACTGGATATTCTTGTATGTTTTTCTCTTAATTTTTCTGAGTCATATTTCTTGTGAGAATGCATATATTATTCCATATTTAGAGCATAATTAGAGCAAGATAACTAAGGCTCTTTTCCCAGGGTTCTGACATCCACATGGAGAGAGATATTCCTCCCTGTGGTGGTTCAGAGGCTGTCTTCCCTTTGCACTGTGTGCCTCACAGTGTGACCTCTCTCATTTTACCATCAAGACTGCACTCATAATTGGACTGTTGCCCTCTGTGGGGCCACCCCCCCCATTATCTTTTATACATGACTCACCCCTCTCTGTGATCTTTAGTCACATCTAGCCACACTTGCATTTCTCTGGACTGTTATAGACTAGCTCTCAGAATCTTTTATACTCTTAAAAAGTATTGAAGACCCCCACCCCAAAGAGCTTTTGTTTATGTGGGGTTTATGTCTATCAATATTTTCCATTTTAGAAATTAAACACTTACTTATATTATAAAAATAATGTTGACAAAGGGTCTTAAAGGGTCAAAAGAGTCTTAAAGACCCTTGTACTGGACTTTGAGATATGCTAATCCAGACTGTCTTTGAACAATTGTCAAATGATTGGCAGCTGGGGAAGAGAGGAGAAAAGAGGGACCTGGGATAATCAAACACTGAATAATTGAACTGACTGATACTTGATAGAAGAAAAGACTACATGTCAGGTCTTGCCCTTTTCTAGTGGTGATTCACTGCTTTTAGGAAAACTTAATTTCCTTACAATTGAAGATCAACACTCTCTCCTTTATTGCTTCTGAACTTTTCTTCCTTTTTATCTTTCTTGAGGCCAGTCCAGCCACAGATATAGGGGCAGAAGGGAAAATAGAGACCATCTAGTCCAATTCCCTCATTTTATAAATGAGGAAACTAAGACATTTAGAAAATAAATGACTACTTGCCCAAGGATATATAACTGAGTGCTTTTTTCTGTACTTTTCCCCTGTGAATATCTAACCATATGCATAGGTAGTTATACTTTAAGTTCAAGAGAAAAAATCATAGTTTAGAACTTGATGGGATCCAATCTGACCTATTTCTCATTTTACTGATGAGGAAGCTGACTGAGTCTAGAGATTTCAAATCAACTACATTTCTATTATGTGCAGCTTGGAACAGTGGCTAGAGAGTACTTTAAAGTCAGAGAGAACTCAAGTCCTACCTCTGGTACATCTTGGTTTTGTGTCATTGAACAGGTTCCTTTTCTCCAATGCTCTCAAAGATGCAAAGATGTTGACTTGCATTAACGGAGAGAACTTTCTCATCTGGGTATGTGACATACACCACTGAAGTGATGAGTCTGGTCCCTACTTTTTTTCCTCTATTATTTGCTACACTAAAAAGACAAAATGTCTAAAAAGACAAAAAATAAATTATTCTGTATACTCAGCCCACAAGGAGTATAACATTTTGTTACTGGGTAGTCACAACCCATGTACAGAGAGAAAAGATTTTTTTCTAAATTTATACAAAATAAGTATAAACTAATTTAAAGTTGTGTGGGAGACCCTAAGCTGGGGCATCAGGAAAAGTCTCTTAGAGTATGTGATATTTCCTTTGAGCTTAAAAGGGAGAGCTAAGGAAAAGCATTCCAGGCATGGGGCACAATCTGGGTAAACCTGGGAACTGGAGATGGGTGGTGTAAAATGGTATTTTGACCCTTACAAAAGGTTTGTTGTATCTGCTTCTCCCTTGCCTAAGGGCAAGATGGCTACCCTCAGGCCTGGAACTCTAATAAACCCTATCTGACTTCTTCTCTTAACAACAGTTTGTTTATTAAAGATGAAAAATAGGAATTTGGGTAAGGGTGGTGGGCTAGGATTTTTCCCTAAGCTTTTAAATCTATTTGTCCCAGATCCCTCTGACTGGAAAGGGTTTCTTCAATCTCCAGCTGGAGCTATCCCACCTTCCTCTCTATCTCTTTCCCAACAGTCCTATCTAACTAGTCTGTGTCCTAGTCTGTGTCCACTGTGAAGATGGGATTAATTAACTACACCCTATTTATTCTTTTTTTTCTCTTGGTTACAAAAATCATTTTATTTCCCTACCTCCCCTCCCTGACCCTATGTGAAGTTTAACTGGGTATCTCCTGTGTTCTTGATCCGAACCTCTTTCCATGTTGTTGGTATTTGCAATAGGATGTTCATTTGGAGTCTATTTTGCCATTCATATCCCTTCGACCCATGTCATTAAGCAGTAATTTTTCCTTAGTGTTTTTATTCCCACAGTTTTTCCTCTGGATGTGGATAGTGTTTTTTCTCTTGTACCCCTTTAGGTGGTTCAGGGTCACTGCATTGACACTAATGGAGAAGTCCATTACATTCTATTGTACCACAATGTATTAGTCTCTGTGTACAATGTTTTCCTGGTTCTGCTCCTTTCGCTCTGCATCACTTCCTGGAGGTTGTTCCAGTCTCCATGGAATTCCTCCACTTTATTATTCCTTTGAGCACAATAGTATTCCATCACCAACATATACCACAATTTTTTCAGCCATTCCCCAATTGAAGGGCATCCCCTCATTTTCCAGGTTTTTTTTTTTTTGCCCCTGCAAAGAGGGCAGCTATGAATATTCTTGTATAAGTCTTTTTCCTTATTATCTCTTTGGGGTATAAACCCAGCAGTGCTATAGTTGGATCAAAGGGCAGACAGTCTTTGATTGCCCTTTGGGCATAGTTCCAGATTGTCCTCCAGAATGGTTGGATCAATTAACAACTCCACCAGCAATGCATTAATGTCCCCACTTTGCCACATCCCCTCCAGCATTCATTACTTTTCATAGCTGTCATGTTAGCCAATCTGCTAGGTCTGAGGTGATACCTCAGAGTTGTTTTGATTTGCGTCTCTTTGATTATAAGAGATTTAGGACACTTTTTCATGTGCTTATTATAGTTTTGATTTCTTTAACTAAAACTGCCTGTTCATGTCCCTTGCCCATTTATCAATTGGAGAATGGCTTGATTTTTTGTATAATTGGTTTAACTCTTTATAAATTTGAGTAATTAGACCTTTGTCAGAGTTTTTTGTTACTAAGATTGTTTCCCAGTTAATTTCCCTTCTGATTTTAGTTACATTGGTTTTGTTTGTACAGAAACTTTTTAATTTGTTGTAGTCAAAATTATTTATTTTACATTTTGTGACTCTTTCTATGTCTTGCTTGGTTTTAAAATTATTCCATTCCCAAAGGTCTGTGTTCACCTAATTTACTTAGAGTTTCCTTCTTTATGTTCAGGTCATTCACCCATTCTGAGTATATCTTGGTGTAGGGTGTGAGGTGTTGATCTAAACCTAATCTCTCCCATACTGTCTTCCAATTTTCACAGCAATTTTTATCAAATAGTGGATTTTTGTCCCAAAAGCTGGGGTCTTTACATTTGTCATAGACTGTTTTGCTGAGGTCCCTTACCCCAAGTCTATTCCATTGATTCTCCTTTCTGTCTCTTATCCAGTACCAAATTGTTTTGATGACCACTGCTTTATAGTATAGTTTGAGATCTGAGATTGTAAGGCTGCCCTCCTTCGCATTTTTTTCCCATTATTTCCCTGGATATCCTTGCTCTTTTGTTCTTCCAAATGAACTTTGTTATGTTTTTTTCTAATTCTGTAAAGAAGTTTTTTGGAAGTTCAATGGGTATGGCACTAAATAAATAGATAAGTTTTATTATGTTAGCTCTTCCCACCCATGAGCAATTAATATTTTTTCCAATTGCTCAGATCTAGTTTTAGTTGTATGGAGAGTGTTTTGTAGTTGTGTTCATATAGTTCATATAGTTCCTGTGTTTGACCCTACTTATTCTTTAGATTTTAGCCACCAGGAATGTTTATACCCCCACTTAAGGATTAAGTGTGTGTGTGGGGTCTATAACCCAAGTGTGCTAGCAAGTGACAAATCAGAAACACCTGACAAATCAGAAACACCTGACTGCCCCCTGAGCAGTCCAAAGCCAAATTTAAGCTGCCATTGTTACAAGTAAAAGTGAACCAAAGGCACAGGAAATGATTCAAAAATGTGTCTTTAAATTTGGTGGTAACTTCCTGTGAGGGGGTCTTTTACCTTCAACTTGACCTTGGAGGATCTCTGGCTTGGGACCTTGAACTACTTCTATTTTCTCTTAGAACTACTATGTGGGTGAGTGAAAAAGACTGGATTTTCTGAAGGGAGCAGCCTCAGGAGAGACCTACCATCTTGAGAAAGGCTTCATGTATTCCCAGAGGCCCCTCCAGCTAAGAACCACTAAGCTCTACCTGGTTGATCCAGGGGTTAGAACAAAATACTTAGTGTGTTGAGTTAGAAATCTTACCCTATCCTTTCTCTGATTTTCTTACTTTCACTCTTTCTATATTTTATAAATAAATTGCTAAAAAATCATTTTGGAATTGATTAAAATTCCTGGTGGCACTACTCTTAAATAATCCAGTCCAACCTTTTATATTAACCCCATATATTTTGCCCCTTACACCACCAACAAAAAGTCTTTGATGAAGTATAAATCTGGCAGTTGGATAAGGAAACTGGTGACCAGACTGATCAGGTCACCAAAAGTTCAGGTTGATATTAGCAGAGGTAAATTAGCAGACTGAAGTGGTCAAGATGATAAGTGTAGTCTTCACAGGAGTTCAAAGATATCTCTAGGATGAAGAAATTGCTGACTGGAGCTCACAGGGACAACAGTATGAAAGTAGGAGATTTGAGATCTGGAGTAAAGAGAGCTAAGTCCAATCATTGTGACAGTCTGTCTGTCTGTCTGTCTGTCTCTCCCTGGTTGTCACTGTACCAGAACACTCCCACAGAATTCCATATTCTCCTCCTGTACTTTGTCCCTTGCCTTCCAAGCCAAATCCACTTTTTCTCATTCTGCCACACATCAATTTTTCCTGCATTCCGATATTCCTATCTTTCAGTGGCCTAGGAGACACTATTGGTGGTAGAGTATCTTGTTTAAGGAATAGCCAGCTGGAACTAGAGTACATGAAATTATGTAATTAATCTAGAAATATAGGCTAGAGCCAGATTATGAAGGATTTTAAATGACAGATAAATTCTAGAGTCAATTAGGAGCTACTAGACTATCTCTAGCAGATGAATGACATAGTTACACCCAAGCTTTAGGAATTTCAATTTGACAGCTATGTGCTCAGAAAAGGGGAAAGACTTGAAATTAGGAGGCTATTACAGTCATCTAGGTAGGGGTGAAAGAGGTCTAAAATTAAGGAGGTGCCATTTAACTAGATTAAATGGTTTGCTAAAAGTTAATCAGGAAGTGAATAGCACTTTATTTTGGATTAAAGCATTATCTATAGAAGGCCTCTGTTAAAATGCAAATGTGCCACTTTTGAAGGATGATCTGTTTGCATGAGAGTGTTTGCTGAATTTTAAGATTAATTAGTTGCCACCTATCAGGCTCAAGTCCCTCAGATGATTTTACTCAGTGTGGGCTAATTTTGAAAAAAATCAAAAAGTGAGAAACAGTGACATAGAAGTGTCAAAAGACTAGGTAGGCCTATGCATACCATATTTGGTGTCAAAAGGCTTGGGTTTTAATGTCAATTGTATTATTTATCCTATCTGTCTGATTTTGAGCCAGCCATCTCTGGATTTCAGTTTCTTTATGTATACTGTAAAGGAGATGATCTCTGAGGTTCCTTTCTATTCTTGATCTTAATACACTTCCTTCATTTTTGTCTAAGGTGAGACCTAGAGTAATAGATAGATATTAGTGAAATAACCAATGAGCCCTTAGGTCCACCCTTTTGAAAGTGTTGTTCCTACATCATAGCAAACACTGAGCTGAAGGATTGTACTTCCCACATCACTTGCGTTTTTCTTTTTCTTTTTTGTTTTTAACTTAGAAAAGCACCCACGTTTGGAGCTATCAGGCAGAGCCTTTTCATACAAATTGTATCTGAAAATAATGACTCTTTTGTTCCCTGTCCCTTGAATTAATAGACTTGACAAATGGCTCTGGCTCAGAGTAACAGTCTGTTCTATTCCTCCTGTGTTCATCTTTTACTGATAGCCCTAAGAATTTAAACACAGGTGATAGGCAGCTGAGTTTCTTATTGACTAAGGGATGATACTAAATGTTCTCTCTCTTCCTTTTCCCTGCCAGCTGGCAAGAAGAAAAAAAGAGGAGTAGTCATTGGAAAGGCAACTGTAGAAATGAGTGATGATCTGGATAAGGGAAAGGGATAGAATAGGAAGTTCTGTATGAAAGAGACTTTAGTGGCTAACTATCAAGCCCCTATTTTATGAGGAAAGTGGAAAAATTTACCATAGACTGGTCCCCATAGTTGGAATACCTTCATTCCTTAACTCCTCCCTGAATGAATCCTTAGTTTCCTTAAAAACTCAGGCACTACCTGGAGGCCACAAAGGGCCTTTTCTGATATTTTTATCTAGTTACTAGTACCCTCCCCAACCAATCCACATCTATTTATCTGGAAAATGACTTGGATATGTCTACCTTTGCACATAATGGCTCCTCAGATACAATGAGGTAAAGACTGTTTCATTTCTACCTCCAGCACTGAGAACATTAAAAGATGTTTGTTGATTGATTTCCCACTATCACAGGGAAAATAGATAACAAATCTATCCCTTCTGACTTCAAATCTAATGCTAGAGCAGGACCCAGTATATACAGAGTGCTGCCCTTCCTGTGGGTCAATACTGTTTCAAGGTTAGAGTCCCTCAATGTTTCACAAATGTTTGTCTTTGTTCTGGAAGCCAGAGGCCTACCTTCTTGAGAGAGGCTTCATGCATTCCCAGGTCCTCAGCTCAAGGCTGTGGGCCCTCCAGTTAAGGACTAATTAGCCCTGCCTGGATTGAGCCAGGAGTTGGAGAAAAATATATCCTATTTCCTTCTTGGTGTACATTCTGCTAAGTCAGTATACATGTCAGCCTCAACCACGAACCTATTCTTTCTAAATGCAGACTGAATAAAGTTCTATCTGTTCCTCTCTCATCCATACTTGCCTTCAATTATTTTCCAGGTTCCAAAATATTTCACATTTACTCAGTATCCACAGGGATAAGGGTCCTTTTCCATAAAAATTTGTTGTTCTGTATTCGGACAAACTGGTTTAATTTCTGGAGAACCAGTCTCCAAAGAGTGGAGTCAGACTTCTCTTCAACTCTGCTCTCTCGATTGTTATGTCCCTATCCAAGAATAAAACTCTTTGCAAAGTACCTATGACAAAGAGTAGGTATGGTTCATATCTAGTCTTCCCCCTAAAAGATGAACAGTAGAACATTTAGGGAAAGGTACTCCACATACCACTTATTGCTATGCAGAGGGCTGCTATTTATTTTCTCTACCACAACACAAAACAAACACTTAAAACACAAATGTTCCATACACCTGAATTAAAAACACTTTAAACAAAAAACAATTATACATCCCATCATTATATTTCTCAAAAAAGTAAAGGTATTTGGGGGAGGGGCAGTCAACTTTCACTTTCACTGGAGACCTATAATATTTGAGGAACTTAAAAACTCCAGATATTTATAGCATCTGATTATGTCTCTGGATATGTCTCTGGGTTTGGGATAATCTTACAAAGAGGAATCACCTCCCTCTGAGCACAGAGAGATTTAGAAACCTAGTCAATCTCAGTCATGAGGAAAACATTAAAGCCAGGAAAATTCTCAGGATGATTGGTTGCTGATCATAGATTCATACACTAGGGAGAGATATAGCAGTTGGATATGAAAGCTCATGGTGACAAGTGTAGATTGATCTTCATAGTCATGTACTTGAGCTCTGAATCACAATTGCCATTGAGGGAGGAGTATGAGAGAGAAATTCTCCCTCCCTTGCTAGAAACCCAGGGGGAAACTGTCACTGAATATGTTCCAAAGAAGGGTTGGAGGAGAAGGAGCAAAAATTATTTCTTCTCAGTTCCTATGCACAGAAAAGATGACCCTTCCTAAATTGATCACCAGTCATCTTCCATGTAACTTGACACAGCCCCAGGCATAGAGAACAGAGGATCAGTCGTCATCAATTGCCGTCATGTTAATCGTCTCTCAGGGTCCATGTCGCTATAATTGTGTCTCTTTAAAGGTGTTCTCTCTTTTTGATTCTTCAGAGCATCTGAAGTGGTAGTGAAGAAGGGAGAAAGTGGATATTTGAAAAATATAGCTCTTTATTAACATAAACATCGATTTGAAAAACTTTTCAAAAGTTAGACCTTAGAACACAATATTACTGCTATATTCTCTCATTCAGGCATATTTTTGTCTAGAAAAATATATAAAATCAAATTTCTTTACTCTTAAGGAGGGAATAGACACAGAAAAACTCATAAGGAATTAGAATGAGTTTAGTTATACTTATGGAAATCAAGTATGAGATATGAAGTCTTGTGCTTTAAGCTAGAAGTGATTCTTGCAATTTTTTAGCTTGCTGTAGAGGTAAAACTTGAAATCAGAAAATTCAAGTTGGAATCTTATCCATTACTTACTAGCTGCAGGAACTTAGGCAAGTGACTTTCTCTCCCTGATCCTTAGTTTCTTCATCTGAGAGGTTATTGTACCTCTGTAAATCACAAGGTACTACAGAAATTTAAGTTATTTAGCATGGAATATTTTCAAATATCTTTGTATCTGGGATAAAACATAGAGATTTGGTTAACATGTTGCTACTAGCTCATTAAGCCACATTGAATGGGCTTGGGAACCAAAAATTTATATTTTTAAAATATTCTGACTAGTTGTAGGATAGAACTAAGGGCTATTTACTAATCACCAGGTGTGCCAGGGCACAGCTGATTAAAGGAAAATATTTTGTTAATTGAGGAAATATTTCTGACCATGATTCCATTTTTAATATAGAAACATAGCAAGATCCCAAGTTAATTACTCTATTCAGCACTTGCTATGGTTCTAGGCATTATACTTAATGTAGAAGATCCATTGAAGATAGGAAGTTCAAAACTGACCCTGTTCCCAACCTTCTTTCTCTAGAGGCAGGCATCATAATGTACTACTGTTCCAAAGTTACTTTAACTTTCAGTTTCTTTTGTGGTACAATGAAGATATCTTTTGTTAAATGAAAGGATGGTATGGAAGAGTCAAAAAAGCTTTAGACTCAGAGCATTTTGGTTCAAATTGTGGCTAAGCTCTTTTGTAAGCCTGTGTCACAGAATCTGTGGATCTCAATTTCTTCATTTATTAGGTGAGATGATGGTTGAAATATAAGACCTCTGAGGCTCCCTCCAAGCTATAAATCTATGATTTTTGTGAAACCTATGAGCAGAAAGGGAAAAGAAGGGAATGGAAACTTAGAGGAATTAATGTTTTTCTCCCTCCCTGAGTATATATGAACTCGGGTTTTTTTTTTTTTAGCACAAATTCAGTAGTTTAAAATGTAATTTGGGAGTAAATCACTCCTTTCTTTAATACCCCCCCCCCTCCCTCTCTTCCCTTCTTATTCTTTAGTTCTGTCTTCCTTCCTTCAATTTCCCTTAGAGTCTCACTATCTTTGCCTGGAAATACTACTTGTACTATCTGTCTCATAGGGCTGTTGTGAGGATTGAATGTGATGATGTTTGTAAAGAACCTTGCAAACCATAAATCATCTTGTAAACCATAAAGCACCATATAAATGTCAGGTATTATTATTATTGCTCTGGCACAGACTGATATTGTAAAAGTTTACATAAATTCAGAGGGATTAATGGGTTTGGGGGATGGGCTGTGAACTTGTTACTGTAAGACAAGTATAAGGCATATTCTCTACCCTTAAGAGCCTTATAGACCAGTGAGAGGAAAGAAGGAGGATTTCTAGACATAGAATGGGAAAGGATAGGACATATTTAGGAATCATTAAGCACATATTATGCCTCAAAGATGACTATAGAGGACCTGGAATTCTAGGCAAGGAAATACGGGCAATCAGGAGCCATTGAAGATTTTTTAAAATGAGAGTAGCATATGAATTCTAGCAGACACAGGTTACTTACTCTGTCTCTATCCAGCTGGACAGACTTTTGACTTGATATTCTCTATCCTGTCCTGTGTCTGGTCATTTAAAACCAGAAATTAATAGTAAAAAATTGAATTTTCTATAGGAGGTATCATTTTGCCTAGTTAAAAGTCTGTGCTATTCCTCCACCTTCCTTCACATGGCAAAAGAAGGAGTCACTATGGCTCCTCTCAAAATAATTGCCATTCATTTCTGCCCTTAACCTCTTTGCTCCTTTGAATGCTGCTTGCATTCCTCAGGGGAAAATTCAGTTATAAAGGGTGAAGAGAAAACTCCTCTGACAATTGGACACTTAGGTAAACAAGTCAAAGTCCCTGTGAAATGGCTGCCCTGGAGACCACTGGTACTTAGGAAAGAGAGTGAGTGATGGAAGAATTGGCATAAGGGCAAATAAAATCCATATCCTTCATTCTAGACATTTCGAGAGGGAAGCAGGAGAAGACTGACATAATCATTATGTTTGCTTGTCATTTTACATGTCCACAGCTTCCTAAATAGAGTTTATTTCCCTGAGATGACAAGTATAGATTTCTTTTCTTATAATTCTAGCAGGTCGGATACTCCCATGATTCAGCGAGTCCTTCCCACACACATGTGGCTTGGAAAATATCCTTTGCTATGAACCCGGAGGAAAAACAAAAATGAGAAGTAGGAAAGTAGAGTAGAAAGAGATTTGGAGTCAGAAGAATAGGGTTCAAGTTGTAGCCAAAAACAACAGGGAAATATTGAGTCAGCTGAGTTCCAAGACAGATAAGTAGCTACTAATGATTGAGTGAACACAGGCAATAGCAAAGAGACATGTCTCTCTGGGAATTCTAGAAATTTAGAGCTTGACAAGGTCCTACCTCTCTCTTATTGAAATCTTTTCTATTTGGTAAATTAGAATGATAGACTGATATAGTAATGAGAGGAAAAAATTATGAGGTTAGAAAGACTAGCATTCAAATATTGAGGCAAATCACTTAACATCATTGAACTTGTCTCTTCATCTGTAAAATGAGACTGGTAGATGGACTAGCCACTAATGCCCTGTCCAGTAGGGGTAGTGAGCAACTAGAATTTGTTGAATAGGGGAATGATTGTCAGATCTTTTCTTTAGGAAGGTTATTTTGATAGTTGAGTTGAGTGTGGACTAAAATGAGGAAATATTACATACTGGGAGAATGATCACAATATATTTCACTAGTTCAATTTTGAATGATGAGATCCTGCACCCAGTGCAAGAGTTAAAAGAGAGAAGGGGCCATAAATAATAGGAATTTCAAAGGCATAATATGCAGTACTCTGCTACCCTGATATATGGAGCAACAAAGCCAAGCTGAATTAATTGTAAGTTTTATTATGTAATAAACTATATGGGCTTATTCATTGATACAAGAGGATAGAAGACATATGCACATATCTGAGGGCCTACTTTTCTTCCATCCAGAGAGTAGCATCTTTTCCAGCTACCTTTGTGGCATGTTTTCCTTAAATTTTGCATTTTAGAATAATAATAACATATTCCCCCCTAAAAAAGATGTTGAAAAATACAGGAATCACTTAGGGATATATGGCTGAGTTATGAGGTATATGAATCAATTAGCAAGAGAAATCAAAAACATCAAGAAAAATCCAAATAAAAAAGAAATAATAATTTCTGGATGAAATATAGAATATGTCTTATGTGCAAAAATTCTAAGTAAAGGAAAACAAACTTATAGCAGTTCCTTGAATCACAGTCCAATTAAAATGATTTATGCAATTTTATGCACTTACCCAATCAGTAGCCAGGACTACAGAAAGTTTGCCACACTATGAAAGATAGAAAAGGGACTAGATTTATGGGAGCCAGGTAGGAGCCAAATTTGAGATACTTGTTAGAATGTGGGACAAGGAAGACCTGCCTTTGACATATCTCAAAACAGCCACAACTTCAAACCCCAAACAAGTTCAAGTCCTCTTGTCTTGGCTCAAAGTTACATCAATCCCACCAGGATTAGTCTCTTTGACTTTGTGTTCAATAGGCACTATGCAGTTTAGCTTTGTGCTTCTTTGACACTATGCAATGGCTCTTTTTGTATTCTCTTCTCCTTGAATCAGACAGAATCATTAAGCAAACTCCAATATTTTTTATTTTCTTTGGAGGTCATCTTTCATTCTCTTTAACTCATCTCTCATCTCCTTTGACTCATCTTCCATCTTCTTTACCTCATCTTTAATCTCCTTTGCCTCATTTTCAAGCTGGCTGATTTTGGCTTTCAAGACACTATTTTCTGTTTCTAGATGACTTATCTTAGTTTTTAAGTTCTTTTCCCAATTTACTTCAGCCTCTCTTAATTGTGTTTTGAATTTCATTTTGAATTCTTCCAAAGCTGTATCCAATTCGCTAGGATTTCTGATTTTTTCTTTGCTGAACCCTCCCACTCTGTGTCATTCGCTCTTTGCTTATTACCTGTACAGAAGTTGTCTATTGGAATTTCTTTCTTCTTTTTCTGTTGTTTGCTCATATTCACCCCTTCTTTGCTCCCTGTAATTGTCTGTGCTCTTGCTCCTCTCATTTTTTTGGTTTTGGGGTTTTCTGTCTGTCTCCCCTCTTGGAACTTTGTCAAGAGATCTCTCTGTGCAGACTGTGGGTGATGGGTGTTGGAGTTTGAGCTTCCCTGTCCTCTGGAGGCTTTTGATTGGATTGATTTGATTGATTGGATTGATTGGAAATTCAGCAGTCTGTTGGGGAGGGATGTTGGAGTTTGGGCTTCCCTGACTTCTGGAGACTTGTGATGGGATTAAGTTCAGCTGGATTGGGCCTCCTGTGCTCTGAGGCCAAAACCTCCTGGAAGGATGGAGCAATATGGAGGGTCTCTGCAGCTCTGACCAGGCTGCCCACTCTATGTTCCCTCTCCAGCTCCTTCCCCTCTGCCTGTATTCGATGCTCTGAGCCTGGCACAGGCCTGCCCACAAGGTAAAACCTCCATACAAGTGCCTTTGCCTGCCCAGAGGTTCCCGCTGCTGCTGGAAGCTTAACACTCTAGGTGGGGGGGGGGAGGGGAAGGGGTTCTGGGACCTTCCTTCTGCCTTCCCCTTAAACCCGAGGGTTCTCAAATTCCTGCTTTTGGGGGGTCATACCTTTTGAATTGAGTCCAGCAGGAGGGTTCCTTGGCTCTGTCTTATTGTTAGGTTTGATTTTCCATCCCCTAGGAGCATTCAGTTTGTGATCAGTAAGGAAGGGTATTCAGAGGTCTGAAATTCTGCTGCTTCTAGGTCATCATCTTGACTCTGCCTCAAAGTCCCATAATTTTTAAACAATCAATAGCATCATTTTGATAGTCTAATGCTTTGGGGGTTTACATTGACATCAGGGTAAATGTATTTTAAACTTACATTACTGCAAAATAAAAATATAAATAAAATCTCAATAATGGTGACATGTGCTTCAAATGCAAAAAGGAGAGAAAAAAATAAAACTGAAATACTACATTGCACATGCAAGCAAAAACAATAATAATAAAATGTTTTTTAAATAAAAATACATAGCTTATAATCATTGACACACTGTGTCAGCTAAGAAAAAGTAGAATACAACAGTTTCTCACCCCAAAATCAGATCTATTTCCTCCTTCAATTTGGCCATGAACCAATGTGTGAGTGCAAATGATTTTTTGCAAAGTAACAGTTTTTTATAAAGAACAGTAGTACAACAAGTAGTGCACATTCCAAAAGTATGAAAATCTCCAAAGTTATAATAGCAAACAAACCCACTATCATTGGGATTCACATGAGTCTGCTGTATAACATTAAAAAAAACCTTAGAAACTAATGGATACTTGTTACCAGTTTTACAGGTGTAGCAAACTTTCAACCTTGGCTGAGATATATTTTTAATCTATTACTGCCATCATTACAAAGATGTGGCAGAGGAGTCTAGATCAAAAACCCAAACTCTTTACTGTTGGTGTTGGGTCTAAAAAATGTCATCAAGAATCTAGATCATTCTGGTGGAAGTGTAGAGTATGCTGATGGGGGTACCACACCCTAGGAACAACTTCCTAGCTCCTCTGGTATGAGACTGTTACGTTTCATTCATTTGGAGGTGGAAATTATAATAATGCTATCACACTTCAGCTACTAAATGGATCCTTTACCTCTTGTTACAAATAACTCAGAGGCAGGCAAAATGATCAGTCAGAGCTATTGAAAAAAATCTAAAAATCATGTCTAAAAATCCCATAAAATAAATTTGAGATATTTAGCTCATTAAATTCTCTAAAGGTTGTTAACCAGGTTGATAGAGTCCATCCATCATCTATGTGACAATTAACAAAACCAACATGAAAGTAAAAGCTTCTTGGGGGGGCTTTTACAATATTTTTAAGTATAGTTATAGGGGAAAGGTAACTGAATATATCTAATAGTTAAAACACAGTAGATTAAACTGATTCAGTGTAACAGAATAGTATTGATCAGATTAATATAAGAACTTAAAACAACAAATTAAATCTTAAAGCAGACAATCAGCAAAATACAATAAGATACAGAGACTTTCATAAAACAATGGAGTCTGAAAAGGTTTAAAATTCTCACCTCCAGACTCTTTAAGGTTCCCTTTTCTATCTGTTCAGATTTGTTTTCTCACAATGCTGAGATCTTCCATACTGAGGGAGAATTCCTCACTGAGCATAGTGTGACGGAATCCCAAATTGGATGAATCATAGAGACTGGGCAAGCCCAAATGGCAAGGGGTTGTAGGAAGATGAATTTCTCCCCTGAATCTCAGGCAAGATCATTGAAAGGACCAGTGTACCCAAGAATGGTAGTAAGAAAAAATATCCTAAAACTGGAAGCAGTTTGAAATAGTTAATAGTGTGCCATGCTTGCAATTTTACTTTCTGTTTGGAGGAGTAACCTTCCTTCCCCTTCCCCTATGGGGCAAAACACTAGGGTGCAGTTTGCTTCCCCTGCCACATGGACAGGGAGTTTGGAGGCTAATTGTTGCCTAAGGAAAACACATCCAAGTTTTTACCAGTTGCCCAGAGAGGAGCTGCAAGGGCTCCCAGTTTGTGAGTTCCAAAGACACGGTGGCACCTACCAGCAACTCATCAGGATCAGCAAAAGCAGCCAGGGCCAGTGCTGCGGTCATGATTGGGGCTGGAGTAAGCAGTATCAGGAACAGAAACAGACTGCTGGGAGTTAGCAGCAGGAGCAAGTGGTATCAGAAAGATCAGGAGTGGATGGCTGGAACAAACCTGGAGACTGGATTGGCAGCAGTAATGCCAGAAGTAGCAGCAAGGAATGTTACTCAAGCAGATGGGCAAGAGAATCAGCTTATCTCTTCTCCTCTAAGAGTCCCAGGCTAAGTTCTTCAAACTAAAGCAGCTGGGATGTAGGGTGAGTGAACAGCAAAAAGTAGGGAATGAAAGCGCAGAAGTAGGGCAGCAGCTCTGGTGGGAGTAGGGCTGGGGTTGAAAAGCTGTTGCAGGAGAAATGTGGCTTAAAAATGTATCTAGGCTATCTTAAAAAATTGAGAATTCCTTCTCCAACTTCTAGTTGCCAAATTGTAAAAATTAAAATTAACCTCAAATAATAAAAATATTATATTTTAAGAGATTAGAAGTAAAGGAATAAAAAGGTAACAAACAAAAACCACATGCTGATGGATAATCAGCCTGTTCAAAACCTTGCTTACCATCACCATGCTCACTGACAGGAAGCCAAAGAGGCCAGAACAAGCATGCCCACTGAATTTATCCCCTGTCTATAGGAAATATGTAATGTCAGGAAGTCAGTGGACTCCTTGGAGATGTAGTTTTTTTTCTTTAGAGTAACAGATTTTCAATTATACACTGGCATACATGAGATGTGTAGTTTTGGATCTATGAGTGGATAGCCTTATTTCCCCTTATCAGACAAAGATGACTTGGCAAAGAAGCCACTCTTTGGGTGTAAGTGAAGATATATGCACATGTCTTGTATCCTTCTTGTCTCAATGAATATGTCCACACAATTTATTATGTAATAAAACCTATAATTAGCTCAACTTAATGTGAAGTTTTGTCTGTTTTCCTGCGAATGCTGAATCTGACTATTATAGAATGATACAAGATAGTCCCCCAGAACCAGCTATTCTGAGGTTTGAGTTGCAAATAAATGAATAAGAAATATAGGAATATAAGATTAGAAGTGGAAGAAGATCATTTTATCCAATTCCTGATTTCACAGAAGAGGTGATTAAGACATAGACAGGCAAAGTCACTCTATGGCTTCATCTGTTATAATAGAGTTTTGGAAGGATTTGATTAAATCTATTCTTTTCATTTATCAGAGGAAACTCAAATTCTATAGGAAGGAAATAAGTTGCCCAAATCATATGTCCACTTTGTAACAAAGATGAGACTAGAACTCAAGTTTCCTAGCTTGGTTCCTGGTTCTGTGTTTTGTATGATATAATCATGCCCCTATTTCCCTGCAGACATATTGTGATTAAAGTTGTTATGGAATTGTTCAAATATGGTCTGATGGAGCTTTAAATATCCTCTTGATTGTCTGAATAGAGCCAAGTTTCTCAGATCAATAGAATGAAGGTTTGGTTTCAGTTTCATTAAAGACCTGATGAAATGTCACATTTCATTTTAGAGTCCTGACTTTTACCATATTTTTAAACAAGTAAGATATTTAATAAGAAACAGGAAGCCAAATGCCACTTGGCCTCATAAAATGATGTAATTTAGTACTCACAAAGTTTATGTATCTGGTGAATCAGAGGCAGGGCACATTTTTAATTATACCTGCCATCCTTGACTGAGCTTGCTCATTTGGTATGGAAAGTTATCAGGGTAGAAGGCCATAGGTTATTGAACTTTGTTGAACATACAAGTCAAAGTTTGCTTTCTCATCACCTAGAAAGCTGACTGCCCCTTGTATTTCAAAGCCAGGTCTGACTAAGATGAAGAAAAATAACAAAGTTAAGATATGCATGAGTGTTAACAAATCAACTGTAGATTTTTTTGGAAATAAATGACAATGAAAGTGGCCATTGAAATATCTCATAATGCTCTACCAAAGATAGGTATTTAGTGCCAATTTTGCATTATATGTACAGATTTTGGAGCTTTACTATTTTATTTGCATTGTTATACTCTATGATTTCCCGCAGGCAGTATGTTTATAAGATTTTGCCTTTTTCAGTACTCTAAACAGCTTTGTTCTTTTGATTTCATAACCAAAAAAGTTAACTGTATGGTAAATATTAGGATAAAAAAGAAACAAAGGTGTTTCTCTACTAATTTAATTATTTTCTTTATGGTAAAATACAAATTCTTCAGCCTGGAATTTAAAATCTGCCATGATAAACTTTACTTTATTACTTATCTTTCCATTCTTATTTCAGATTATTCAGCTATTTATTATTTATTTTAGTTAAATTGGCCCATTTCCCTCCCAATATTCACATTCAATCTCCCATCTTAGTATTCTTTACTTACTCCATAAATGACAAAAAAATTGAACCATTTTTTGAAAGAATTTTAATTTTAATAACCAAGATTTTATAAATCTGATAATAAAGCCAGGAATCTAAAAAAGAGATCTTAGAATCTTCCCATTTCTCAGACAGTATTTATTTTCAAGTAACAACCATTATTAATGTAAAATAGACCAGCAGTTCTTAAAGGGTAACTGAGGACCTCTAAAAAGTCTTCAAACATTTTTTTCTTGAGATAGAATAATACTAAAGATATAATTTCTACAGTTTCATAAATACTATATAGTGTAATTTTATAACGATACTAAGATAATTTTGGATATGTTAAATATCAAGATATGACCACAAACAGAAGTTCATGGCAGGGTGAAAAGCAATTTTGGACAATTTTATTTGAACCCTTATCTTCCATCTTAGAATCAATACTGGGTATTGGTTTCAAGGAAGAAGAGAGGTAAGACATAGTGTGAAGATACTTAACTATTCCCTGATTGTGAAGATTTAAATTGTAAACAATCACAATCACAGAAGAGCTAAGTATCTTCATTGTTACAATTGGGGAGAGCCAAATCCAATCTTCACAATAGGCAATGAAGGTTAAGTGACTTGCCCAGGGTCACACAACTAGGAAGTGCATGAACTAACAAAGTTGGATCTGTGACATTTGTCTCTAAAGAATAGAGTTCTTAGATCTTGAGTTGCCAGGAGCCCTTGCGGCCATCTAGTCCAATCCTTCATTTTACAGATAAAGAAACCAAAGGAATAAGAAGTAAAGTAACCAACCCATGGTCATAAGGCAACAATCATCAGAGGTGGAATTTGAACCCTTGTGCACTATCAAAAGATGCTTCCCCATTTAAATGTCTTTCCTTTGGAGGTGGTTATAACCTCCCTTTCCACTAAGAAACTAAAAAACTATCTCTTGTCTGACTTTCAGCACCTCAGCATACTCACTTTTATTTCCCAAGGTGTTTTCTTTCCAAACCAGGCCAGTCCAACAAGCATTTATTAAATTACTAATATGTGCCAGATGCTGTATTCAGTGCTGAGGATGCAAAAATAAAATGAAAAATAATCTTTATCTTCAAGAATCTTGGGGAGGTTGGAGCTAGAACGTAAACAAAAGCAAATATATGATTATTTTAGAAGGGAAGAACATTAACAATTAGGGAACTCAGGAAAGGCTTCCTGGAGGAGATGACACATGAATTTGACTTTAAATAAATCCAAAGATTTATTCACCTTTACAAATAAGTAATGGAAAATCCATATTAGGTCTAAAGGAGGGTCTATATGAAGAAATGGAATATAGGAATGGGATCAAGTTAAAGGAGAATAGCAAACAGGATTATTGGTTTGACATGTAAAGTGCAGGAAGAGTCACAATATAAAATAAGCTTGGAGAGGGAGACTGGAGTCAGGTCTTGAAGTTCCTTCACTGTTTCCTCTTCTACTACTTTCCACATAGCAGTGACACCTACAAATGACAAAGAAATAATATAATATTGTCTTTTAGTTTGGAGACAAAAAATATGAATAAAAAATTATGACAACAGGAGGAGACCGTAGAGATCATTTAGTTCAACTCTTTTGTTTTACAGATGATGAAACTATAGCCAGATGAGTTTGAGTGTCTTACCTGAAGTTACACAGCTTATTAATGCCAGAGACAGATCTAGGCTTTGTAACTTCTATGTTTCATTGTATTAACTAACTAACCAAAAAAACGAAAACAAAAAACTAGCCGAAAACCTTATGCTAATTAGGAAAACTCCATGGTACTGTTTTCATATTGATTAAATGAGAAGAATAAGCCATCCTTATTCCCTGACCTTGAGATAAGATGAGAATTAGAAAATACATAATATACATGTAATATTATATATTTACATATTTATATAATTATGTTTATAAACACAATGCACACACATATAAGCATACTTGCATGTGTTTCTGTCTAAGGAGAAAGATGCAATATTCATGTACCAATTATTATGCTAACCCAAGCTTCTTATCAAGATGGCTACTGAAAGGTTTTAGTTAAGGGTAACAATCCTGACAAACACTTCAGTAAAGATGCAACATAACACTAGAACAAGCAAGGAATCAATGAACAAAACCAAAGAGACTCTCCTAAGGATGGCCTAAGAAGGTAGACAGTAGCCTGGAGCAAGGATACCTCTAGGGATGCTATAACCAGACTGATATCTGGTCAGGAGTTTTCAGGGTCACAACAGAGAATAAAGTCAATTGGCAGGTGATGATTGTAGAAAGAGTAAGAGAGAGAGAGAGAGACTGATCCAAAGCTATAATCCTTTTTGAACCACTTAGAGAGAAGCAAAAGCTAGAGGTCTGATCCAAGACTTCTCCCACCATCCAGTAGTGTAGCTGCTCAGTGGCAGTAGCTGACAGACTGGAGAAGAAACAGGTATAGTCAAGGAGTGCATGGAACCTGGCCTGGGCATAAAGTCCAAATAGAGGACCTAGGTTAGGAGATAAAAGTAAACAGAAGAAATTTCTCAATGTATCTAATAAAGAGAAGACTAAGCTAGAAGAGAGTAACTACACAATAAGTACAAGAAAAGTCTCAGAACAAAGAATATGTTGGCCAAAAAGACTCCAAGAATAACTGGAAGAAATGAAGCAATAGATAAATTATATTTGAAGTCTTGTGAATCTTAAAAATTCTCAGACCCTACTTCAGAACACTTGGTTAAGACCATTCCCCATTTTAAACAATGAAGGGACTTAGTAAGGAATGTGAGAACTCTACTCCACTCATACTTAAGTATACTTTAGGGGAAGATAAAGTTGTAAACTCTTTACTGAACAACGAAAAGTACTTAACCCATACTTAAAGTAAAGCTAAAAAACCTTAAGCTAGGTCTATTTTTAGATCTAATAGAAAGGGGTGCTAAGTACCTATGAAGGTCAAATTAATCACCAAAAGGTCAAGTAACTTGCAAACTTGCAAGGGGCAAAGAAGTGTGAACTTACTCAGGAGTTTTAGTCTACCCAGAGAAGTTGAGAACTAAAGAAGGTGTGAATTAAGAATGGTTAGTCCTGTGAAAACATCTACTGTGATTGGTAGATGTAAGAACTTAGGGGAGGTGAAATAGGAGAAAATTCTTTTCAAAAGGAGAATCAGAAGGCCTCTGAAAGAAAATTCAGCCTTGGAAGCTGAAGTGGAGCTCGGGAGCTGAACTGGTGGGTGTCTCTGAACATTAGAATCTTGCTTGGGACAAATCTTGTGGTGAGTGGATTAAAGACTGACTGATGTCTCTCTTAGGGCTTGGGCCTAGGCTGGCCTGGGCTGGCCTGGGCTGGCCTAGCCTATTTCTCATTGTTTCCTCTTACTCTCTCTCTCTCTCATTAACTCCTTATTTGTATTAATTAAAATCTCCATAAAAACCCAGCTGACTTGGGTATATTTCATATTTGGGAATTTTCCCCTGGCAACCACTTTATTTTTGATTTAACTCAAGACAATGTCTTGAAACCATATTTCCGCGGTCACAGTTTAAGCCAAACACTCTTTTAACTGTAACAGTTTAAGTCAACCACTCTTTTAACTGTAACAGTTATGCCAACCACTCTTATTTGTCGTAGTCTTGAGAAAAAATGGAATGAAAATAACAAAATTGATATAGAAAAAGAAATATGACAATTTGTGTTCTCCCTGAAAAGTAGATAGGCACAAACAGAACTCAATGATTCAATGAGACACTAAGCATATTAGAACAAAATCAAGAAAGTGAAAACTACAAGAACATGTAAAGTAACTATTATTTTTTTTAAAGACTTGTAAAACAATGCAAGGAGAGAAAATTAGTGTTAAAGAGAAAGTACTAAAATGTGAAAATTAAGGTTTCATCTGAGTGAAAGGAATAGAAGTTAGAGAAATGGGACCAGAGCATTTCATTTAGAGATTACTAACATTAATTCTATTCTTTTTGTCTTTCCCTTGTCTTCTTCCTCTTTGTAAAGATGGGAACTGGGCCAGAGAGCAGGGGGAAATGGTATAATTTCAACCATAAACTATAGAGAATTGTAGAATCAATTAGAAAGGAGAACCCAGGGGGCAGTTGGGTAGCTCAGTGGATTGAGAGCCAGTCCTAGAGATGGGAGGTCCTAGGTTCAAATCTGGCCTCAGACACTTCCCAGCTGTGTGACCCTGGACAAGTCACTTGACCCCCATTGCCTAGCCCTTAATCACTCTTCTGCCTTGGAACCAATACACAGTATTGATTCTAAGATAGAAGGTAAGGGTTTTAAAAAAAAGAATAATTAATCTAATATTATGTAACTTATTGCAAAAGTACTAGGAGAAAACATACTGCCTGCTGGTTGACAAATGTCCTGATGACTAAATCAGGGAGAGAATAAAAAGAAAAGGAGAAGTATTGTACAATATTGCTAATGAATATAGATATAATAAAGAGGCTATGGAAGTATATTCAGAAGATTATGCACTATGATCAGGTTGAATTTATATAAGCAATGTATGTTGCATTCAATATTAGGAAAATTATAAATGTAATAGATCATGTTAACATTAAAAATAATTTTAAAATCACATGATTATATCGATAGTTATAAAAAGCTTTTGAATTTAAAACTTTTAATATATATCTTTAACTTTAAAACTATAAAAGCATAATAAATGGATTCTACCTAAATATATTAAATACTATTTATAACAACGAGATAATAAAAATAAATTTTTCATAGGTAAAGATAAAAAAGTACTTTTTTTTTACTGATTACTTAGTATTCATATAAAATTAAAACAATAACTTTAACAAAGTAGCAGCTTATAAAATAAACCCACAAGATATACTGTATGTTACCAACAAAATCTAGAGCGTTGACCAAGTCATTTTAATTACATAATATTTTTTTAAAAACTCTTGGCAGACAAAATAAATGCAATTGGAATTAGAATTGGAAGTTAACTGGAAGTTAATAGAGGAAAAAATCTCTGCCTCAGATTTATCTGATAAAAGTCTAATATCAAAGATTATATAGAACATTGATATAAAAATATAAGGACATTTTATCTAACTGAGAAATGATAAAATTAGAAATAGGTAGTTTTTTAAAAATAATTTTTATTTGATCATTTTCAAGCATTATTCATTAGAGACAAAGCTCATTTTCTTTTCCTCCCCTTCCCCTCCATAGCCGATGAGTGATTCCACTGAGTTTCACATGTGTTCTTGATTCGAACCCATTTCCATGTTGTTGGTATTTGCACTAGAGTGTTCATTTAGAGTCTCTCCTCAGTCATTTCCCCACAGCCCCTGTAGCCAAGCAGTTGCTTTTCATCAGTATTTTTACTCCCACAGTTTATCCTCTGTTTGTGGATAGTATTTTTTAGAATGCTACAAGTTGTTCTGGGACATTGCATTGATCCTAATGGAGAAGTCAATTACATTCGATTGTACCACAGTGTATTGGTCTCTGTGTACAATATTTTCCTGTTTCTGCTCCTTTCACTCTGCATCACTTCCTGGAGGTTGTTCCAGTCTCCATGGAATCCCTCCACTTTATTATTCCTTTGAGCACAATAATATTCCATCACCAACATATACCACAATTTGTTCAGCCATTCCCCAATTGAAGGGCATCCCTTCATTTTCCAATTTTTGGCCACCACAAAGAGCTCAGCTATGAATATTCTTGTACAAGTCTTTTTCCCTATTATCTCTTTGGGTACAAACCCAGCAGTACTATGGATAGATATGGGCAGATAATCTTGATCGCCCTTTGGGCATAGTTCTAGATTGTCCTCTAGAATGGTTGAATCAATTCACAACTCCACCAGGAATGCATTAATGTCCCTACTTTGCCACATCCCCTCCAGCATTCATTATTTTCCTTTGCTGTCATGTTGAACAATCTGCTAGGTGTGAGGTGATACCTCAGAGTTGTTTTGATTTGCATCTCTCTGAATATAAGAGATTTAGAACACTTTTTCATGTGCTTTTTAATAGTCTTGATTTCTTTAACTGAAAATTGCCTATTCATGTCCCTTGCCCATTTTTCAATTGGAGAATGGCTTGATTTTTTGTACAATTGATTTAGGTCTTTGTAAATTTGAGTAATTAAACCTTTGTCAGAGGTTTTTATGAAGATTGCTTCAAAATTTGTTGCTTTCCTTCTGATTTTAGTTATATTGGTTTTGTTTGTACAAAAGCTTTTTAATTTGATGTAGTCAAAATTATTTATTGTACATTTGTGAATCTTTCTATGTCTTGCTTGGTTTTAAAGTCTTTTCCTTCCTAAAGGTCTGACATGTATACTATTCTGTGTTTGCCTAATTTACTTATATTTTCCTCCTTTATGTTCAAGTCATTCACTCATTTCGAATTTATCTTGGTGTAGGGTGTGAGGTGTTGACCCAAACCTAATCTCTTCCACACTGTTTTCCAATTTTCCCAGCAGTTTTTATCGAATAGTGGATTTTTGACCCAAAAGCTGGGATCTTTGGGTTTATCATATATTGTCTTGCTGAGGTCACTTGCCCCAAGTCTAATCCACTGATCCTCCTTTCTGTCTTTTAGCCAGTAACAAATTGTTTTGATGACTGCTGCTTTGTAATATAGTTTGAGATCTGGGAATGCAAGGCGCCCTTCCTTTGTATTTTTTTTTTCATTATTTCCCTGGATATCCTTGATCCTTTGTTATTCCATATGAACCATTATGGTTTTTTCTAAATCAGTAAAGACATTTTTTGGAAGTTCCATGGGTATGGCACTAAATAGATAGATACGTTTGGGTAGGATGGTCATTTTTACTATATTAGCTCGTCCTACCCATGAGCAGTTAATGTTTTTCCAATTGCTCAAGTCTAGTTTTAGTTGTGTGGAGAGTGTTTTGTAGTTGTGTTCCTATAGTTCCTGTGTTTGTCTCGGGAGATAGATTCCTAGGTATTTTATTTTGGCTAAGGTGATTTTGAATGGGATTTCTCTTTCTAGTTCTTACTGCTGAGCTGTGTTGGAGATGTATAGAAATGCTGATGACTTATACAGGTTTATTTTGTATCCTGTAAGTTTGCTAAAGTTGATTATTTCAATTAGCTTTTTGGTTGAATCTCTAGGATTCTTTAAGTAGACCATCATGACACCTGCAAAGAGGGATAACTTGGTCTCCTCCTTGCCTATTTTGATGCCTTCAATTTCTTTTTCTTCTCTAATTGCTACTACTAGTGTTTCTAGTACAATGTCAAATACTAGAGGTGATAATGGGCATCCTTGTTTCACTCCTGATCTTATTGGGAATGCCTCTAGTTTATCCCAATTGCAGATGATATTAGCTAATGGTTTTAGACATAGACTGTTTATTATTTTAGGAATGACCCTCTTATTCCTATGCTTTCTAGTGTTTTTAATAGGAGTGGATGTTGTATTTTATCAAAGGCTTTTTCTGCATCTATTGAAATAATCATGTGATTTTTGTTGGTTTGCTTGTTGATATGGTCAATTATGTGGATGGTTTTCCTAATATTGAACCAGCGCTGCATCCCTGGTATAGATCCTACTTGATCATGGTGAATGACTCTTCTGATCACTTGCTGGAGTCTTTTTGCTAGTATCCTATTTAAGATTTTTGCATCTATATTCATTAGGGAGATTGGTCTATAGTTTTCTTTCTCTGTTTTTGACATGCCTGGTTTTGGAATCAGTACCATGTTTGTGTCATAAAAGGAGTTTGGTAGCAATCCCTCTTTGCTTATTATGTCAAATAGTTTGTATAGTATTGGGATTAGATGTTCTTTGAATGTTTGATAGAATTCACTTTTGAATCCGTCGGGTCCTGGGGATTTTTTCTTAGGGAGTTCTTTGATGTCCTGTTGGATTTCCTTTTCTGATATGGGATTATTTAAGAATTCTATTTCTTCTTCTGTTAGTCTAGGCAGTTTTGTATTTTTGTATGCATTCATCCATGTCACCTAGATTGGTGTATTCATTGCCACATGATTGGGCAAAGTAATTTTTAATGATTGCCTTTTTATTCTCATTGGAGGTGATGTCCCCCTTTTTGTCTTTGATGCTGTTAATTTGCTTTTCTTCTTTCCTTTTTTAATTAGATTGACCAGTACTTTGTCTATTTTGTTTGTTTTTTCAAAGTACCAGCTTCTTATCTTATTTATTAAATCAAAAGTTCTATCAATTTTGATTTTATTAATTTCTCCCTTAATTTTTAAAGTTTCTAGTTTGGTTTTCTTCTGGGGGTTTTTAATTTGGTCGCTTTCGAGTTTTTTTTTTTTAATTTGCATTTCCAATCATTGGTCTCTGCCCTCCCTAGTTTGTTAATATATGCACCCAGGGATATGAATTTACCTCTGATTACTGCTTTGGCTGCATCCCAAAAGGTTTGAAAGGATGTCTTGCCATTGTCATTTTCCTCAATGAAATAATTAATTGTTTCTATGATTTCTTCTCTAACTAAATGATTTTGGAGTATCATATTGTTTAATTTCCAATTAATTTTTGATTTGGTTTTCCATGTGCCATTACTGATCATTATTTTTATTGCCTTGTGATCTGAAGAGGTTGCATTTTATTATTTCTGCTTTTCTGAATTTGTATGCCATGTTTCTGTGACCTAATGTATGGTCAATCTTTGTGAATGTGCCATGTGGTTCTGAGAAGAAGGTGTATTAGTTTTTGTCCCTATTTATGTTTCTCCATATGTCTATTAACACTAATTTTTCTAAGATTTCATTCCCTTCTTTTACCTCTTTCTTATTTATTTTTTGATTTGATTTATCTAAATTTGATAATGGTTGGTTTAAGTCTCCCACTAATATGGTTTTACTGTCTATTTCTTCCTTCAATTCTCCTAGTTTCTCCATTAGAAATTTGGGTGCTATATTATTTGGTGCATACATGTTGATTAGTGATATTTCCTCATTATCTAAAGTACCTTTTAATAAAATATAATTACCTTCCCTATCACTTTTAATCAGGTCTATTTTTACTTTGGTTTTATCAGATATCACGATTGCCACTCCTGCCTTCTTTCTGTCAGTTGAGGCCCAGAAGGTCTTACTCCATCCTATATTTCTGACCTTATGAGTGTCTACCGACCTCATGTGTGTTTCTTGAAGACAACATATGGTAGGGTTTTGGATTCTAATCCATTCTTCTATTCGTCTACGTTTTATGGGTGAGTTCATCCCATTCACGTTCCAAGTTATGATTGTCACTTGTAGACTCTCTGGCATTTTGATATCCTTCCCTAATTCTAACATTTCTTCTTAAGCTCTACCTTTTAATCCAGTGATTTACTTTAAATCAGTCCCCCTTGTCCCCTCCCTTGATATGTTACCCTTTCTAGCCCCTCCCTTTTTGTTCCTTCCCCACCCCCCTTCTTCTTCCCTCGCTTTTTTGTGTTCCCTCACCCCCCCTTGGTTTTCCCTTCTCACTACCCTTGTTGGGTAAGATAGAATTCAAGATCCCAATGAATCTGGTTGTTCTTCCCTCTCAGTGTTGATTTCCCTGAGTAAAAACTCTCTTCCTCTCCTTCTTATAGGAGTTTTCTTCCCCTCCCCTTCCCGTGTGAATCTTTGTGTGAGAAAGATTATTCTATTTGGTTTTTCTTTACCCCCTATTTACACATTACGTTTTCCCCACATGTTAATATACATAGATTGATATAAATGTAATCCTTATAGAAGAGAGTTTCAGTAAAAGAAAAACATAACATTTTTCTCTTTTTCCCTTTCCTTCATATTTACCTTTTCAGGTATTCCATCCTCTTTGTTTTTTCGATATCAAACTTTCCACAGAGCTCTGGTCTTTTCTTTGCAAAAACTTGGATATCTTCTATTTTTTTGAATGCCCATACTTTCCCTTGGAAGGATATCGTTAGTTCTGATGGATAGCTGATTCTTGGTTGAAGGCTCAGCTCTTTTGCCTTTCTGAAAATCATGTTCCATGCCTTATGGTCATCCCGAGTGGCACTTGAAAGGTCTTATGTGACCCTGATTGGCCTTCCTTTATATCTAAATTGTTTTTTTCTGGCTGCTTGTAGGATTTTTTCTTTTGCTTGAAAGCTTTGGAATTTGGCAATTACATTCCTGGAAGTTGTCTTTTTGCGATTTAGTGTAGAGGGTGTTCTGTGAACTCTTTCAGTGCCTGTATTTCCCCCTTGTTCTAGGATCTTTGGCAATTTTTTTTGATTAAATCTTGTATTATGATGTCGAGTTTGCTGTTTAATTCTGGCTTTTCTGGTAATCCAATTATTCTTAAATTGTCTCTACTCCCTCTATTTTCCAAGAATATGACCTTGTCAATGAGATATTTTATGTTCTCTTCTAATTTCTTGGTCTTTTGGCTTTGCTTTATTAATTCTTGCTCTTTTACATGCTCGTTGTCTTCCAGTTGCCTAATTCTGACTTTTAAAGCCTGGTTTTCCTTTTCAGTTAGCTCAAACAGGTTTTGTAGATGTGTGAATTTCTTTTGCATTATTTCCCACTTTTCTTCCCAGAAGGCTTCCATCTTTTTGATCATTTCGGATTCAGATTCTTCATGGGTTTGTGGAGAGTATCCATTTCCTTTCGAAGATTTCAGAGCATTTGCTTGTGTTTCCTCTTCTATCTCCTCTGTATTTTGTATTTTTGCTCCATAAATGTGTCCAAAGTTGCCCCCTTCTTCTTGTTTTTCTTTGAGGTTTGAGGCTTTTCTGTGCTCTTTGCCGTCTCTATCTGAGTGTTGTGAATTTTAAAATCTCCATCTTGGTCTAGCACCCAAAATTGTTCACACCCACACTACATGGGCATGTTTTTTTTTCTCTTGCCAGTTGATTCATATACCTCATACCTCAGCCATGCATCTTTAAGTGATCCTATTTTTTAAATCACCCTCTTAATGGGGGGAATGTAAAAAATATCATTATTTAAATTTCAAAGTTTAAATTCCTTTTGAGAAGAATTTTAAGTAAAGAAGATGCTACCTCTCTGAATCCAGAACTGAACTGTTGGAGAAGCCACCATGAAGAAGCCTCCAGACCACAAGTTGCACAAAAATTAAACTTTGGGTGTAGTTGATTGAACATTTATTTGTATGTATACTTTTATGCCAAAGGGGACTGCCCCCTAACTGGCTTTTTGTCGATGCATTCAGCAATTATTGGTTTTGTTTTTTGTCTCTTATCCTCAAATTACTGTGATGTTTAAGTTCATTATGTTTTCATGATCCTTTTTGGGGAAACTTGTCTCCCCAATAATGAGCAAACAGGGGATTGGAAAAATAGTTTCAAACTCTGGACTTCAATCCCTACAAGCCCTTGCTCCACTTCCCCAAAATGCTTTGTAATCTCATGGGAATTCTCAGGTGGGCTGAGATCGAGAAAGGATTTAACCTGATTGCAAAGTCTTTTGGGCCTCTTTTTGCACTTCCATTTTGGGGCAGACGTGGCTCTTTCCATAATGTAGGTGAGGTCTTGTCTAGGCCTCTGGCCTAGGCATGTGTTTTTTCTTGTATATTCTTAAATTCTCAACCTTTAATAAACCTCATAAAGTATAATACTCCTTACAGAGAGAAACTAATTTCTACCTGCTTCAGTCTCCCCTAAATTTTAACTGTTACAGTGGGGAGGACTAGCTTTTCTTATCTCTGTCTGGTGTTCAGAGACTTTAGCCCTAGGCAAATTGCAGTTGTTGTTCTGTCTTCCAGGGGAAGCCAGGAATTGCTGGTATTTTGGTGTTACTGCCCTTCTCAGTTCCCTCCTGATTCTTCTCTGTTGCCTTACTTCCATGCTCTGAGCCTCGCTTGGCACTCACAGTGCCTTTGTGGGCCAAAAGCAGGCCAGAAGAGCCTGCACTCTGAGGGGGAGGGGCCGCAGCTTCCCAGAGCTCCGAGGACTCCTGATAGGATTAACTTCAGCTGGGTTAGACTGAGTATGCTCTGAATCAGGGACCTTCTGTGAGATTCAGATGGAAGGATCCAGCCAGGGGGCTACAGGTTCCCACCCCCCATCTCTCTCTGTTTCCCTGCTGTCTGGGTGCCCCTGTGACTGGGCCAGGTTGTTTTCAGGATGCAGCCTTCAGAATAGCCAGCCCTGAGGTCCTTTTGCCAGCCCTGAGGGTTACTGTTGTTTCAGAAGACCCTGCACTCTGAGGGGGAAGGGGCCTTGGCTTCCCGGAGCTCTGGGGGCTCCTGATAGTATTAACTTCAGCTGGGTTGGACTGAGTATGCCCTGAAGCAGGGACCTTCCATGAGACTCAGATGGAAGGATCCAGCCAGGGGGCTACAAGTGCCCCCCCCCCATCTCTCTGTTTCCCTGCTGTCTGTGTTGGGTGCCCCCGTGACTGAGTCAGGTTGTTTTCAGGATGCAGCCTTCAGAATAGCAGGGCCTAATGTCTTTTTGCAGGCTTTGAGGTTCCCTTTGCTGCCTTGGACTCAGCGCTCTGGGTTAGGGGGGATGGGTCCTGGGACATTCCTTCTGCCTACCCCTTAGATCCAAGTGATCTCAGGTTCTGGCTTTTGGGGAGCTGTACCTTTTGATCCAGGTCCAGGAGGAGGGTTCCCAGGGCCTATGCTGTTGTTCATTTTGAATTTCGGTGCCCTAGGAGCATATGGTTTGAGATCGGTAAGGAAGGGTTTCTGGAGATCTGAACTTTAGCTTTCTCTAAGCCGCCATCTTGACCGGAAGTCAATAGGTAGTTTTTCAAAGAAGAATTACAATGTATCAACAACCATATAAAAAAATCCAAATCACTAACAATAAAAGAAATGCAAATTAAAGGAATTCTGAGATTCTATCTTGTACCCATCTGATTGGTAAAAAATTAAATAAGAAAAAGTGAGTGGCAAAGTAGGGACACTAATTCATTGCTGGTGGAGTTGTGAATTAATCCAACCATTCTGAAGGGCAATTTGGAACCATGCACAAAGGGCGATAAAAGACTGTCTGCCCTTTGATCCAGCCATAGCACTACTGGGCTTGTACCCCAAAGAGATAATAAGGAAAAAAACTTGTACAAGAATATTCATAGCTGCACTCTTTGTGGTGACCAAAAATTGGAAAATGAGGGGATGCCCTTCAATTGGGGAATGGCTGAACAAATTGTGGTATATGTTGGTGATGGAATACTATTGTTCTAAAAGGAATAATAAAGTGGAGGAATTCCATGGAGACTGGAACAACCTCCAGGAAGTGATGCAGAGCGAAAGGAGCAGAACCAGTAAAACATTGTACACAGAGACTAATACATTGTGGTACAATCGAAGGTAATGGACTTCTCCATTTAGTGTCAATGTAATGTCCCTGAACAATCTGCAGGGATCTAAAAAACACTATCCACAAGCAGAAGATAAACTGTGGGAGTAAAAACACCGATGAAGAACAACTGTTTGACTACAGGGGTGGAGGGGATATGACTGAGGAGAGACTCTAAATGAACACTCTAATTCAAATACCAACAACATGGAAATGGGTTTTAATCAAGAACACATGTGATACCCAGTGGAATTGCACGTGGGCTATGGGAGAGGTGGTGGGAGCGGGGGTAGGGAAGAAAGGAAAATGATCTTTGTTTCCAATGAATAACGTTTGGAAATGACCAAAAAAAATTAAAAAGAAAAAGAGAAAAAGGGATAATTGTTGGAGTGTGGAAGGAAAGACACTAATGCACTGCTGATAGCGCTATGCATTGGTCCATTCTTGTGGAAAGTAATTTGTGAGTATATTCAAAAAGTCACCTTTACTGTGCATAGCCTTGGAGCCATGGGTATTTTGATATGTATGAATAGATCCCAAAGAAGTAAGACACAAAAAATGAATATGTACAAAATATTTATAGTGCCAAATTTTGTTGCAGCAGACACCAGGAAATGAAGTAAGGTACCCATCAGTTTTGAAATGAATGAACAAAATATAATATATGCATGTGATTAAATTCTCTTGCACTCTAAGAAATGATGAAAAGGGAGGATTCATAATAACCTGGAATGGTTTGTAACAAGTGATAGAAAGTGAAATAAATATAGCCAGACAAAAATTTGTACAATTATTAAAATAATGCAAAGAAAAGAACTTCATAAGATTTAAGACCTCTGATCAAAGCATCAATCATGATTCAAGAAAACTGATGATCTAGCATGTTTCCCACCCCTTTCTAGAGAAGTAGTGGACTCCAGCAGCAAGATGAAACATTTCAGTCACTGATAATGTGTGAATTTGTTTTACTATGCTTACTTGTTCCAAGGAAAAGCTATTATTGAGAGATGATGGGATAAGGAAAGTTGTGGTGAGGATATTGAGTAAGTGATAATAATGTAACCAAAAAAAAAAGAAGAAAAAGAAAAAGATGAATGTCACTGAAACATTAAAAATACATAGAAAGAATTTTGATAATTTATTTATTTACCAATTACATGTAATAGCATATTTCCACTCAAGGTTTCAGAAATAATATATCCAAATTGTCTCCATTCCTCTCTCCACCCTCTCCCCCCAGAGCTGGCAAGCAATTTAATCTGAGTTATACATCATATGCCACAGAAAGAAGTTTACAGTGTATCTTGACTAAACAGGACAGTTTACCATGTTACACTTAAAAATGATATTTGTATACAGGTTTGTATAACAAAGTCTACAGGTTTTTATAAAATCTTTTAAAATTCTTTTTATATTGTTCATATGTATATTGTTCAGATTTGTTCATAGCCATTAAAAAGAAAATTATAGAAAAAAGAACAGCAAGAATAATTATAGCAGTACTAACTCCATCCCTTTCTTGAAAATCATGTATAAGTTCAAATGTAAATATATTGCTAAAAATATCACATGTACACAATATACACTTTTGGTAAAGTGTTAGTATCCTATTCACTTAGAAAATTATATTAATAAGGCATTGCTGGATGCTATCAGTGAGGGAACATGTCTTTTGTGACAAGGAAAAGGAAAGTGACCCAGCTGAAGCTTTTTCCTATTGCACAAAAACTGAACTAGAACAGTTGTTTTACTAAGCAGAATGTTTGTCATTCAGATCAACAATGTAAACAATATTTTAGAAGACTATTGTAAAAATGGAGATTTGAACCACAGACTTCAATCCCCAGAAGTCTTTGGCAGTTCCCAGAATCCCACCTGGGCTGAGAACAGAAATTGTATTTAAGCTGACTCTCCGCCTACTTCGGGACTCTCTCTCAGCTTCTGCTTTTAGGGACAAGCTGCTCCCTACTGTCATAATTAAAATGTTTTGGTAGCAAGGGAAATATATAACAATTATGACCACTGAAATGTGTTTTCTACTGTGTCTTGGGTTTATATAAATATAAGATGGTCGCCAGGGAATATATTCCCAATTTATGAATATGCCCAAGCCAACTGGGTTTTATAGAAAAATTTAATTTATAATACACTGATTAATCAATAGAAAAAGAGAGAAAGTAAGAAAGGAATAAGAATGAATAAATCAGTCAGTTGGTTTTATCACTCACCCAAGATATCTCTAGGTAAGGCTTCCTATGCCAAACTCAGGCTCCACCTTCAAGAGAACCTCCTTTCAAGAAATGCTTCCAGAGAATTCTCCTCCTTCAGAGCCAGCCTTCTCTCCTGGTCCTCCCACAGAGCAACCTCTTCAGTCCTCCTTCAGAGCCACCTCGCTCAGAGCAAAAAAAACTCTCCTCCTTCTCTCCTTAGACCCCGCTATCTTTAAGGAAACCATCTAAGTCCCCTCCCCTCAGTTCTCACATCTACCAATCACTGTCCATGTCTCCCCTGTGCCAATGGTGACTCTATCTTAACCCAGGACCACCCAGAGGTCTGTTTCCTTTGCATATGTCTGTTGTAGGTCATATTCTCAAATAATTAAATCTTGATCTATGCTACAGCCCTTCCTAAATCCTGTTAGACTGAGTAGGGTGGAGATTGTAAGTTCCAAGACCTGGTTCTGTCATTCCAAGTATCTCTATTGTATCAATTCTAAAATCAATCATGACTCAAAGAACTTCCTGTTCTATGCTTAAGCATAGGTCAAATCCCTTTCCATTGTTTAGCAAAAGGTTTCTGTCCTAAAGTAGTCTTAAGTAGGGAGGAGAAGGATCCTCCCATGCCAAGGGGTTTCACATTCCAATAGAGTTCTTACTATCAGTAGGAAATTTTTTCCAAGTATGAAATTGATCAATGGGGAAATTTCCAACATTCATAAGTCTAAGAAATTTTAAGGTTTACACTACCTAGCCAGCAAAATGCAGGTTGCACGTGCTTTCTTATTTTGTATTTCCTTTATTTCTTAATCTTTAATGAACCTCCCAAAATATAATACTTTTATTGCTAGAAACTAATTTTAACTGTAACACTATAAATATTATATCTGTAGGTTTTTAAATTAATAATCATAACTAAATATATTTTATAAAGATGTATTAATAATAACTAAAATTAAAGAATTGCCTCACTTCGTCTGGGTCACAGGTCCAAGAGAGGAAGAGGGAGGAGTTACAACCACTTAAATACAATCACGCAAAATGTGGGGAATGCAGGAAAAGGGAATTTGGGGAAATACTTAGGAACTTCTGGGGGATGAAGTTCAAAGGCTCAAAATCTCCATTTATATATACCCCCTCTGTGGTCCTATTTGGAAACCAGTTTTCCCAAAACTTTTGGGCCAAAAGGATCATGGAAACATAATCAAGTTTAAAATTGCAATAATTTGTGAATAAAAGGAAAAGAGAATAAAATTAATGATTACTATTGACAAATTGACAAAAAAACAATTTAGGGGCAGTCCCCTTTGGCATAAGAGTATATATTCAAAACAAAGCCATTTCAACCCCCATAATTCAATTCACAACCCAAAGTTCACTCTGGATCTTCTGGTGCAGCATATGGTCTCTGCAGGCATCTATCTTCATGGCGCATTCTGGATTCTGGGAGGTAGCAAGTTTCTTATCCTAAAATTGCTCAAATTTAAATCAAATTTCATAACAATAACTTGTCCCCCCTGAGGTAAATAATAACAAACACAGGGATCACTCAGGGATGTGTGGCTGAGTTATGAATCAATTTGAAAAAGAAAATAAAAACATGAAAAAATCCAAATAAAAGAGAAAAATAACTTCTGGATATAATACAAAATGTAAAAGTCTTATATCTAAGAAATCTAAGTAAAGGAAAAACAAACCTATAACAGGTTCTTGAATCAGGGCCCAATTAAAATGATTCAAGAAATTATGCACCACCCAATCAGTAGTCAGGACTATAGAAAGTTTGCCACACTATGAAAGACAGAAAAGGGACTAGATTTCAGCAGCAAATGGGAGTCAGGATGGCAGTGAAAAGGAAGTGCTTGATAGAATGTGGCTCAGAGGAAATATAGCCTCTGACATATGTTAAAAGAGTCACAAACTCAACCCCCAAACAAATTCAAGTCCTCTTGTCTTGGCTCAAAATTACATCAATTCCACTGGGATCTGGTCTCTTTGACCTTGAGCTGTATAGGCACTATGCAGGAGCTCTGTGCTTCTTTAGCTCTGTACAGTGGCTATTTTGTATATTCTCTTCTTCTGGAATCAGACAGAATCATGAAGCAAAGTCCCATAATTCTTTTAAATAATCAATGGCATCATTTTTATATTCTAAAGCTTTTTGGGCATTCATTAATATTGGAATAAATGTATTTAAAACTTATATTGCTGTAAAAAATTAAAGAAAAATCTCAATATTGTTGACATTTGCTTCAAATACAAAAAGAAAAAAAATAAAACTCAGATATTATATTGCACATGCAAAGAAAAATGTTAATAAAAAAGTTTTAAAAATAAAAAATATATATATCTTAAAATCAATGACACACTGTGAGTGTCACATGTGTGAGTATGAATGATTTTCAGAATAAAACAGTAACACAGTAGATAATGCACATTCAGAGAAGTACCAAAGACTCCAAAATTCACAATAGCCCAGTTAATTACAATAGCAAACAAACCCACTATAATATTTCACATAAGTTGCTGTATGGCATAAAAAAAAAAACAACCTACAAACTGATGGATATGTGTCACAATTTTTACAGATGTAGCAAATCTTTCAACCTTGGCAAACATTTTTAAACAAAGTAAAATTTATTTGGGTCTAGAACATCATCAAGAAATCTATATTGTTCTGCTGGAAGTGAATTAAAATGAAGGGTTTTGCAGGAGATCTTTTTTTGGCTTCCTGATTCATAGAAACACCTTGGTAGGAAAATTTCTTTGTTTCTCTACCTTGAATACAACATTCTTTATTATATACGTATGTATATAATTATCCATTCAGAAACTACTAGTTACTATTTCTGAAGACCCCTTAGAGTTACCATTTAAATTCTTTGCTCAATAAATTCTCCAAAGGTTGTATACAATTTAACCAGTTTTGTTGAAATACATCCATCATCATCTATGTGACAATTAACAAAGATAACGTGATCTTCAATGGATCTAGTGATAAGGGTTTTAGGCAAGATGTTCATGGGCTTATACAGTGATATTTTGTTCTTCAGCAAAGGTAAAGGTACAAATTAAAGATCTATATAGGCAAAACATAGCTTAAAATGATTCAGTATAACAAAGATATTGATTAAATTAAAACAGATAAACTTAAAAAATTAAACCTTAAAGTAATCAGTAAGTATAATAATATAAACCAATGAGAAGGTGCAGACAGGCAGTGCAGTCAAAAAAATCCTTTTCACCAATCCCAATAGACTTGTTCACTATTAAACAAGGAGAATAAACTCAAAATAGTTAGCAAGAAACTTCTAGATCTCTTTTAAAGTTTCCTTCTGTGTCCCTGTCTCCTCCACCCCCCCCCCCCGAATGTGTATAACAAAACTAGAGTCTGGTGTGATCTTTTGCTTTCACAGTAAAGATTCTTTCAAGAATCAATCTCTTGCTGTGATTTCAAATAGAAGTCCCATCCATGTATTTTTGCTAATGTAGTGTTCTCTTTAATGGCAATGTTTTTGGTTAGGTAATTTGAAATATCTGGTTTGACCAAGGAATTGTATTTTGACATGCCCTGGAACCTAGGATTAATTTACACTACATTGTATACTGAAGAGTGGAAAACTGAACAAATTTTGTCATGGGTAAAAAGTTAAAAAAGCAGAACAATACCATCTGTCAAATGCAGTAGATAAGAAAGGTTGATGTTCTAGGTTAAGTGTTTGTTTCTAAGCTTTTCCTTTTTCTTCTTTATTCCCTCCCCCCAAGTAGGGCATTCATTTACTACAACTCTGAACTGGTTATTCCCACAGTTGTGAACTAAGTAAATGCTTTTTTCATCAAACCCTTTCTTACTGAGCAATATTACTCTTTCTGATTATGTATTAGAACTTTGCATTTTTGTAGTTTTAGTAAAAGTTCATTCTTTTCATGTTACTTTTGTTCAAACTACTATGAGTTTTCTTTAGTCTTTTAGTAAGTAGGGGTAAAAATCATGTGATGCATCTTTAAAAAAACTTTTTTTAAAAAAATATACTTTAGCTATTAAAATATGAACCTTCTTAAACATCACTGTATTGCCAGGTGACCAACACTGAGCCTTACTAATGTTGACCCTGTTCTTGATCTCACTACATGTACACATGCTTTCCATTGCTTTTCCTAGAAATGTGACCTCAGGACTCTGAGGTTGTGTCTGCTTATAAGTGCTAATGCTAACAATGTTCTGTACATCCTAAACACTGGCAAGAATACACAATATTGAACTACAACCTTTCAACCACTTGAACAAAATTTTGAAGATGCAAAAGCTGCAAAATTGTGGAGTGTTTTTACATTGATTTTTTGCTAATGCAATTAGCAGTATGTTTTGCATCTATGACAATGAATCCTTGAATCATGTTACTGGTAAAAAAAATAAAGTTTCCTTCCCCTCCCCCCATATTTATTATCCATTTAGATTTCATTTGTCAGAGGTCTGAATTTCCTCATAGAAGCACAGGGCAGAATCTCCACTCTGCATGTTGAAAGCAGTTAGGACTTTTAGAACTTGTCAAAATATTTCAGGTTAGTTTGTAGCATAAGCAGCCTAGCTTGTGGCATATTCTTGAGGAGAAAGAAATAAAGTAGGAATGAATGATATATGAAAATATAAATTCCCAGGCTAGAAACATACACTTGTGGTGTGTGGAAAGGGATTGGGGCAGAAAGATTTTCATACATCAACCTCTGTGGGAAAAAATGGCTGGGATTGGCAGATTCTTATGGTGGGTCTGGCCTTGGCAAGAGGAGGCTCCAAGCTGAGTGAAGAGTGGTGAGGAATGCTGGCCAAGTAGATGAACAGGAGAAACAGCAGGCAGCGACAGGCAGAGGCAGGCAGCAGGGCAGGGCAGGAGCGCAGGCACACCCTCACTGGACCCTTGTGGTGGCCAGTGACTGGGCAAACTTAGTATCTTTACTTTAAGGCTATCTGCTCAAAATTTTTTTTGAGAATTTGTAATCCCTTCACGGTAAGCCAAAATGTGGGTTTTTAAATTAATAATCAATAACTAAATATATTTTATAAAGATTTATTAATAATAACTTTAAAAAAAGAACTGCCTGACTTCAGCTGGGTGGCAGGTCCAAGAGAGGAAGAGGGAGGAGTTACAGCCACTTAAATATAATCACACAAAATGTGGGGATGAAGGAAAAGGGAATTTTGGGAAATACTAAGGGACTTCTGGGGGATGAAGTCCAAAGGCTCAAAATCTCCATTTACACACATCTTAGAAAACTGTTTTTATGTAGCACAGATCCACTCATTTGCATTATAGGCATTTTCTAATTAATAATTTCATGTCTTACTCATCAGAGTAACTCTTCTCTTATCCATCCAATAACATTCCTTCTGGTCTACTACACTGAACCTGTCGGTTGGGTCCCTAAAGGGTAATTGATATCTTATGTTTATACTCTGTAAATGTATACTCCTACTACTCTTATTCTCTTACTGGTAATTAATGGTAATTCAATTAGTAATTCTTAATGGTAATTCAATTAGTAATCAACGAGGAGACACAATTAGTTCTTTGAAAAATCCTTTACTTTCTGTCTTAGAATTAATACTGTGTACTGCTTCCAAGGCAGAAGAGCAGTAACAGCAAGGTAATGGGGATTAAGTGATTTGCCCAGCATCACATAGCACCCAAGTGCATGAGGTCAAATTTGAACCCAGGACCTTCCATCTCTAAGTCTCTCAGTCCACTGAGCCACCTAACTGCCTCACATAGTTAATTCTTAACAAAGACATTTATTAAGATGGCATAGTAAAAAGTAGCTATAAAACATCCCCTACTTTAGAAAAAATGGACTACATCCTCCCAACAATTAATACATATAGCATCTATTGGATACAAAAAAGAGTGAAATGATGAGGGAAGAGATGTTGCCCGAGCTCTTTCTTCAGTACTATTGGGTAATTAAGGCTTTTCTCTCCTATGGAGTCTATAAGGATAAGTGAAGGAATAGAGAAAAATGCATGAATTGTCTTTAAGAGGAAAGGAGGAGAATTTAGACACAAACCTTGGGAGAAGATTCTGGAAGGAGAGGAGGATCTTGGGAGTTTACTGGGTTTTTCTCTGAGCTGGTAAAGAGGATCTTTGCTCTGGCATCCCCTGAGAAAAGACTAATCTTGTGGAAATATTAGGAATTCTTGGGTTGGAGAACTGCCTTGAAGGAGACCTGCCTTTCCCTGAAGTATAGAGATCAACCTATCAGAAATCAATCTATCAGAAACAACTTGGTTTGGGTCAAGGGTTTTGTGACCTGTGACTTTGAGTTTACCTGGGAAGCCAACCCCATGCTTCGAGTAACGACTCAGTACATCTGTGAGTCCTGCATCCTCAGCCTTTTATTTTATTTTCTAATTTGGAAATTTTTATTTAATTAATTAATTTAGAATATTATTCCATGGTTACAAGATTCATGTTCTTTCCCTCCCTCCTCCCACCTCCCTCCTGTAGCCTATGTGCAATTCCACTGGGTTTTACATGTGTCATTGATCAAGACCTATTTCCATATTATTGATATTTGCACTAGGGTGATTATTTAGAATCTATATTCCCAATCATATCCCCACTGGCCCATGTGATTAAGCAGTTGTTTTTCTTCTGTGTTTCTATTTACACATTTCTTTCTCTGAATGTGGATAGTGTTCTTTCTCCTTAGTCCCTCAGAATTGTCCTGGATCATTGCATTGTTGCTAGTAGGTACATTCAATTGTACCATGGTGTATTAGTCTCTGTCCTTTCACTTGGACCAATTACTGAAGGTCATTCCAGTTCCCATGGAATTCCTCCAGTTCATTATTCCTTTGAGCACAATATTCCATCACCAACATATACCACAATTTGTTCAGCCATTCCCCAATCAGAGGGCATCCCCTAATTTTCCAATTCATCCTCAGCCTTTTAAAGACAAGCTATAGTATATAGGTAATCAGATAGCTTTTTAGGGTCTAGATAAGATTGGGAGTAAATAAGAAGGGCTTGAGAGGACCAGAAGAGCAAACCCCAGCAGATTGGTTGAAGGAGCTATAGCTGTGTAGATTTAGGAGTTTATTTATCATTTCCCTACCATCAATAAACTTTTTTAAAATAATTGTGAGGGTTGTGTTTCATTGGCCCTGGGAGGTTCCTAGTTGTTGTTGTTGTTGTTTTCCATTTCCAATCCCTATAGGTCCTTTCCATTAAACTATTTCCTTTTGGGGGCAGTTTTCTCTTTCAAGTCTTGATTGTCAGAGCTAACTCTCACTTGAGTCTACAGGTGGCTCTCATATTTGCTCCCAAAGGGCAAGTTTCTGGAACTTTCTTCTTTTCTGAGTCTACAGGTGGCTCTCATATTTGTTCCCAAAGGTCAATTTCTGGAACTTTCTTCTTTTCTGAGTGACTGCCTCTTTATATCCATGCCTGTCTGGAGTGTGTCTCAGCTTCCTTTGCCTTAAGTGATTCTTCAGCTTCTCTATGAGATATCCCATTCTGGTCTAGTAGCTTCCCTATTAGATATTACTGCTGATGTAAGGAGTTGGAATAGAGAAATAAATCCCAGCTCTCTCCATGACCCCCTTTTTGCTATATATAAAAAGATTATTACCTTATAACCAATATAGAGGATAAACCTTTCCAATGTCTGCTAGGTTAGTTAGTTCTTGGCTAACAGATCCCTAGAATGATCCCATCTATGTATGGTAAGACCCTTACTTGAAGCCTTTCTCATTCATTGACAATTTCTAATGTTTCTTCTCTTTTGGTGATGGCCATTGAGAACCCAAGGTCAATTCTATACACAATGAGGCATCAGAGGGGAACTTTAGTGAAAATATCTCATCTAATAAAATTGGGCACAGAGACCAGAAATACCTACTGTTAAACTGTTACAAAAGGAAGTTTTCAATACTGAAATAGAATGCAACTTTCTAATCATTTGTATTCCCTAATTAACCAAAAATTTTTGAAAGTTTGCTAGGTACAATTCACTCTATTAAGACTTTTGAGAAATAGAATGTAAATGAAATATTGCTACTTACTTACACTGGCTACTTACAAGGAACTTGGAATATAATGGAAATTGGGCAGGTAAACAAATAAACCTAAATAAAGAAAGTGAGTATAAAGCATTATAAAAGCAGATGAGGGAAGAGAAAAATTCCAGTTAGAAATATGAAGTGAAGTTTTTTTTTTTTTCTGACTTGGGTTTTGATGCATGAGTCATAAGGATTACAACTAATTACTATTATTAGGTGGCTGAGAGTCCAACTGGGGCTTTCCTATGCAATCATTCACTCACTTTTTTGATGTGCACAGTCTTTATTATTTATAACAAATTCCATTCACTTTGTCCTTTTTCTTCTTTAACTTTATCTTCTATAATTTTAACAGGACTTATTCTCCTTTTCAAAATTGAATTTGATATTTCATTTCATTTCTTCTGTTTTTATATTTAGATCACTGATCTATTATAAATATATGGTGTGAGATGTGGATCTGATGTTACTTTTATTACTAACCATTTTTTCCTAATAGCTTTTCTTGAATATTGATTCCTTTCTCCAGTGTTATATAATTAAAACAATAGTCCTGGGTCCCTCAAACACTAGTCAAGTGTATACCTTTGCTTTTAATTCTGAATTTTTAATCCTACTCTATTAATCTATTTCCTGTGCCTTATGGTTCCAGCTCATTTTGATAATTGCTATTTTATCATATAATTTTAAGATATGCAGAACAATCAATTCTTCCTCTTTTTAAAAAAACATAATTTCTCTTATCTGTGTGTTTCTTCATTTTATTATAACTTTATCAAGAAGATAACAGGTATTTTTATTTGTTCCATATTAAATCTGTAAATTAATTTGGATTATGTTAGATATTACTGTCTTTACTGTATTGCCTTATTCTAGCCACAAGCACAGGCTTTTCCTCAAATTATTTAATCCTGTCTTATGTTAACATTTTTTTGCTGATATCAATAGGTCTTCTTTGTATCTTCAACAAAATTAGTTTAGCAGATTTTTAGTGTCTACTGCTTTGCCAAGCCCTAAAAATGAAAAAAAAAATATATATATATATAAAATGACAATCACTGTCTCGAAGATTATCTTCTTCTAGTGAGATATAAACAGATAAATATAATACATGGTATGAAATGATGAGCCTAAAAAAGAGATTGAGGGAAATATATGAAGGAAGAAATATTGTTGCTTCAGCGGTTCAAGAAAGGTCACATGGAGTAGGAGGCACCTGAGCTCAGCCTTAGAAGACAGGAATGTGAAAGAAAGAAATGAGTCAAGGAGGATAACTTGTGCAAATGCAGAGAAGTCAGTATTGTTAAGCCAAGTTTGGAGAATAGCTAGTAGTCCAGTTTGATTTGGGATTAAAAAATACATGAATGAAAGTAATATGAAATAATATTTGAAAGGTAGTTTGGAGTTATATTGCAGAAATTCTTAAATGTCATTTTACATTCTTCCAGAGATAATAGGGAGCCAGTGAAAGTTTTTGAGCAATGAAGGGTTATAATCAATCTTTGAAAGTTGTGTGGTAGTGTAACAGTTAAAATTTAGGAGAGACTGAGACAGGTAGAAATTAGTTTCTCTCTGCAAGGAGTATTATATTTTTTAGAGGTTTATTAAAAGTTAAGGATTAAGGAAAATACAGGATAAGAAACACGTGCCTAGGCCAGAGAGGCCTAGACAAGATAATCTCACATCATGGAAGAGCAGCGTCTGCTCCAAAACAGAAGTCCAAAAGAGCTCAAAAACCTTTACAATCAGGTTAAGTACCTTCTCGATCTCAGCCCACATGAGAATTCAAAGCATTCTGGGGAAGTGGAGCAAGGACTTCTGGGGATTGAAGTCCAGAGTTCAAGTCTATTTTTTACAGTAGGTGAGTCATAAAGGATAAAAAGGGAAATTAGGAAGGCCCCTTAGGAGGTTATTAAAATAGTTCAGGAAGAGGCCTGAACTACCATGCTGAGTTTGAGTAGAAAGATAAGAAAAAGATTATAGGCGGTGTTATGTAGGTAGAACTGACAAGACTTGAAAATTGTTTGAATATAAGAAGTGGGTCAGTGAGAAAGAGAGTCACAAGTGACTGATGGTTTTGGTGGAAAGGTAGGTTCAAGGGGAAATGGTAAGTTTAGTTCAAAATATCTTTGAGGTTCTGATATCTCCTGATAAAGCTGTCCAAAAGGCAGTTAGAGATGTGGATCTTGAATTTTTGTGAGAAATAAAGGCAATTCTTACAGCTTTTGAAGTCATTTTAGGGAAAAGAATACCAGGGGGAAAATATGAGGAAGAAAAGAAGAAAGCCCAGAATAGAACATTGACACATAGGTGGAAGAATGAGGATAATGAAACTAGTCCAGAAGACCAAAAAGATGTGGTTAGGCTGATAAGAGAAATAATAGAGAGCATTGTCACAGAGACCAAGGGAAGAGAACATATTGAGAAGAAGGAAGTGTAAGATAATATCCCAAATTACAAAATGAGGACTGAAGAAAGTCTATAAGATTTAGTTGCTTAGAGATTATTGGCAATATTTGAAAGAAAGCAATTTCAGTAATAATGTCTAGAGCAAAACTGCAAAGGACTAAAATATGAATGGATAGTAGGAAAGGAGAGAATGAATATAAGATACTCTTTTTAGGAATTTGTAATCACAGGAAGTTTTTTTTCACATGATAGTTGAATTGATAGGAGTGACAAAGATTTATTGAGGTTTTTTAGGTCTCGGGCGACACCTGAGCACTTTAATAGATTTTATATATCTATATCTATATCTATATATCTTGGTGTGTTAATACCTAAGTACTTAATACTTTTTTTCATTATCAGAGATTTCTCCTTCTATCAAGTTTTTTTTTGTTCATTATATGAAAATGTGCATGTTATTTGTGATTTTATCTTATATCTAGCTACTTTTTTGAGGAGATTTTCCTCATCTTTAACATTCTTTTCTGAAAAGTTTGGAAAATTAGTTTATAATCCATTGCTGCTTTTAGCAACCATATCTTTCAGTTTTGTAAGGAAGTCAGTCTTGCATTAATCTAATCACGTACTGCCTTAGTTCCAATACATATGCTGTAGAATGAAGCTGGAGAAAATCATGAATCCATGTTGACTGAATACTCTACAAATTTCTGCTAAATGAGCTCAATTAGTTACACTGTAGCAATGCAATTATTTTGCATCTCCTTTGATTCATTATCCCACTAGTACCTTTTCTAAATCCTTTAATCCCTCCTCAAAGCTCCTCTGTCCCCTTCTCATCATTTCAGCTGAAAACTTTTCTTCATATTTCATTGAAAAAATTAATGCTATTCAATAAGAGCTTCTTCTTCCTATCCTCATCTCATACGCTCAGATTTTTTTATCCCTATCTCTTTTATCCCTGTCTCACATGCAGAGGTGGACCTTCTCCTCTACAAGAAGATCCTATCTACATGCACAGGTGATCCAATTCCATCCAATAAGAGATTCCCCCATCCTCATAACCATCACTTTCTCATTAATCTTCAATCTCCCCTTGCCTACTGGCTGCCTTTCTACTGCTTATAAACACTTTTATAACTCCTCCATCTTCATTTTATTGACCCATTTCAATCAGCTATTATATAAATATATGTATATATATATATATATATATATATTTATGTCTATGTGTATATACATGTGTGTTCATATTATGTAAACATATAAATATTTTCAAGCAAGACACTGTTGTGGGCTTTTCATTGACTGTTCTCCATATCTAAAATGCTCTTTTTTTTTTCCTTTTGGGTTTTGGCTTCCCCGACCATCTTAAAATTCTAGCTTAATTCTAATTCCTTATTTCTGCTGCTTATCTCTAATTTAATCCTATACATAGTTTGTTTGTATGTTCTCTCCCCTATTAGATTGAGTTTCTTGATAGCAGAGACTGTCTTTTGCTTTTCTTTGTATTATTAGCACTTACTACTGTGTCTGACATATAGTAAGTAGTTAATAAATGTTTAATGATTGATTATATATACATTTCTATACTTACACTTATGTATACATTCCTTGAGAAGGCCAGTTATCTTCAATTAGTACTTCACCTTCCTATTCTTTCATTTTTAATTCTCTGCAGCCTGTCTTCATCATTTAACTGAAACTCTTCTCTCTGAAGTTATTAATGATTTCTTAATTGTCTGTGGCTTGTAAATCTAATGGTCTTTTTCTCCTCATTTTTTAGCTCTCTGTAACCACTTTTGATGACCCCTTTTTCCTATGTGACTATTCCATCTTAGATTCTTTTGCTGAATCTTCATCCAGGGAACAACTACTAATGATGAATGTCCCCTAATTTTCTGTCCATAACCCTTTTCTCTCTTTTTAAGATGTTATCAGCTTCCATGGATTCAATTATTGTATCTATGCTAATGATTCTCAAATCTTTTATCCAACCCTAATCTCTCTGTTGACTTCCAGTGTCATCTTCAAACATATTAAACTCAACATTTCCAAAGCTGAACTCATTTTCTTTCCCCCTAAGTCTTCCTCCTTCTAAACTTTCTTGTTACTGAAGACTATAACACCATTTTCCCAATCACCCATGTTTCCAGTCTAAATTTTATCCTTGACTCCTCACTTTCTCTCAATCCCATTCCATCTACATTTGCTTGACAAGACCTCTCAATTTATCTTTCAATTTTACCTTTATCTTACACATAAACTCTTCCTCTCCTCTAACACTGGCAACACACTGGTGCAGGCTTACAACACACTGGTGCAGACTCTCATCACTTCTTGCCAGGACTATTCCAATGATTTTCCAATTGGTCTTTCTGACTCAAGTCCTTCTAATCAAATGTTTACCTATCTATCAAAAGGGACTCTCCTCAAGATCTGACCTTGTCACTTGCTTCTTGATTAATTCTAGTGTCTCCCTGTTATATCTACCTATATATATATATATATATATATATATATACATATATATTATATTATATGTGATATAATATATATATTAAGTACTGTCTTTGGCTTTTAAATTATTTTAAATCCTTGCATTCCATTTTAGAATAAATACTAAGTATTATTCCCAAGACAGAATAGTGATAAGGGTTAGGCAATTGGGGTTAAGTAACATGCCCCAGTTAGAAAGTGTCTGAGGTCAGATTTGAACCCAGCACTTCCCATCTCCAGGCCTGGCTCTCTATCCACTGAGCCACCTAGCTGCCCCCTCTTTTTGACTTTTAAAGCGCTTCATAACCTAACCCTTTCCTACCTTTGCAGTCTTCTTACATCTTTTTCCTTCCATGGATTCTGTGATCCAATGACACTGACTTCTTTGCTAATTGCTGGCTTCCTTCAAGTCTCAACTAGTGCCACTTTTTGTTAGCAGCCTTTCCTAGTCCTCCTTAACCACGTATGTATCATTTTTGCACATAATGTTTTGCATGTTAACTCCCTGTTAGATGCCGAGCTTCTTGAGAGCAGCAACATTTTTTGGCATTCTTTGTAGCTTTGGTGCCTAGCCCAGTGCTTGACTCCTCAGAGGCACTTAATAAATGTTTGTTGACTTGACTTGTTGACTTTTATTGCATCAAGAAAATTCTAGCTTTGTTTTTCATTCTTCCATAGGTTATTTTTCAGCATATTGTCTTCTAGAATTTTTGTCTGTATATATTTTGGTCCATTTAAGATATTTAATTTTCTCATTTCTTTGAGTTGCATAACATTTTTTTTTTCCATTTGAATATTTATGGTCATTTTTTCTTCTTTCGGTATTTCCTTTTTCTATATTCGAAGGGAATTTTGAGGAAGGGATTCCTGACAATTATTACTCTGTCATCTTTTCAGAACTTTCCTTTCCATGTTTTCAAAGCAATATCTGCATAAGTGTGTCATAGACAGAACTTTTGTTTTCTAGTGCACATACTTAAGTTTGCTTATTTGATGCTTTTTTATTTAGTGATAAAGATGGGGGATTTTTAAAGAGTTCATCATCTCGAGCAATGCCTATTTGAGTATTTATCACTGCAGTAAAAATCTGATTGAGGAAAGGGTAACCTAAATTTAAGAATATTTTAGAACAAATGGTTTTCATGTTTCCTAGGACATTTAGTGGCATGAATTAACTGCTATACTAATGTCAAATAAGAACCAGCTTCAATTGACAGTCCATAATTAGCACACTGATTTCTAATAGTTAGGTTTCAATTAGAACATATTATTTGGATTTGCACTGCATATTTCTTTGGGGCTGGAACAAATGATCATATTTTACATAATTACAACTGGGAATAGTTACAATTCAAATATATCAACTACTTTTGCGGGATTTATTGTTTCATCTAAACCTTGTTATATGTATCATAAATGATAGTAAAAAGCTAATTTTTCAACAGGTTTTACTATTTCTGAAAAATCTTTTCATCAACTCTAATAGGCCTAGCAAACCATATAAATATGGGTATCATTGAGTATAAAACTCTAGCCCTACTAGGTTCTGGGTTCTTACAAATTCAGAAAGGGTAATTAGTTTTCATCACAACAATAATAACAGCAGCAGCAAGAAAATGATATTTACTGGGAAGAGCACAACTTGGAGTCACATAGTACCTGAGTTTGCATACTGTGCATCCTTGAATAAATTGCCTGTCTTCTTTAATCCTCAGGTTTCTTATGTATAAAATGAAGGAATTGGCTTAGATGGCTGAGGTCCCTTTCAGCTTTCAATTCATGATCTGGAAATGAATATATATATTTTTAAATTAAATTTTATTTTTTGTTCTGAAATTTTCCCTTCTTTGTCCTACTTCCCTTTCCACTGAGAAGGAAAGAAACACAAAATCTATTTCAAATTTGTATAGTCCTACAAAACAATTTTTCACATTAATCATGTCTAAAGAAAGAAAAAAATAAACTTCAATATGTACTCTGAAACTGTCAGCTTTATCTCTATATATAAGTGGATAGAAAGTTTCATTAGCTCTTTCTGAATTGTTATTGATCATAGTTTTGATCAGAATCTCCAAATCCTTTACCATTGATTATTTTATATCATTGTTATTGTATAAATTGTTGTCCTTATTCTACTTACTTCATTTTGCATCAGTCCAAGTGTTTCCAGCTGTTTTCTGAAATCATTTAAAAATATATTTTTATTTATTTTATTAAATATTACCAAATTACACATTTTTTACATTCATTGAACATTTTTTAGTTCCAAAATTCTTTCCCATTCTCCAAACCCTCTCTCACACCTTGAGCAAACATGCAATATGATATGGATTAGACATGTGGAGTCATGTGAAACTTACTTCCATATCATCCATGTAATAAAACACAGTACATACACACATATGAAGAATAAAGAAAGTTTTAAAAGTATGCTTCAATTGGCACTAAAAGTTTTCTTTCTGGAGGTAGATACTATTTTTCATTATGGGTCCTTTGGAATTGTCTTGGTCCAGAGTAGTTAAGTCTTTCACAGTTGATCTTACAATATTGCTGTTATTGTATAATGGTGTTTTCTAGTTTCTTATTCATTTTGCATCAATTTGGAAGTGCTTCCTAGGTGGTAAGATCTGGGGAGAAATTTGATCACTGCTCTATTAGTCTGCAATCTGGTCCTTATCCAGGTAGGGCATCTGAAACCTTGGGATTGCAATTAATACTACTAGGATCACTACTCCCTTGGGATCAGAAATGATACTACACTCTTCAGGGCCCCTGCTCCCTTTGATCATAAGTGATACTACTCCTCAGAGCCTCTGATTCCTTGTGACCAAAAACTATATTACTCTTTAGGGCTCTTCCTCCCTCTTGACCAAAAGTGTTCCTCTTTACTCTTGAACTGTGACCCATAAGAATATATAGGCATTGAAGTTGCCCAACAGCATCCAGTGTCAGCACAAGGGTCTCTTTTAACCTTTTCCAGACCAGTTACTAGGACCTTTCTTTTACCATCTTTAGCTTGAGAACTCCTGAAGCTATTGCTGTTTTTGTTGCCTCCACCCACTGGTGTTGCATCCACATGGGCTCTGGGCCAGCCTCCAGACCTGCATCACAGATCTCTCCTTCCAACATCCCAACTTGGCTTGGACAAGAAGAATGTTTCACCTTCATCTTTTATTGGCTCTGCCACTCCAGAATTTGATTTGAAGCCTTATTTTTAAGTTCTTTAGAAGGGAATATTGGGAGAGATCAACTGAGTGCTTCTTCTACTCCTCCATCTTGACTCTGCCCCTTCCATTATTTCTTAAACCACAATGAGTCCATCTCATCTTTATACCATAGCTTGCTCAGAAATCTCTCAATTTGTTCTCTTCAGTTTCCAATTTTTTTGCCACCACAAAAAAAAGCTATTAGAAATATCTTTTTATCTATGGACCCTTTCCCATTTTGGTCTTTTTTATACCTATAATAGGTATAGACCTATTAGCAATTGGTCAAAGGATATCCATAGTTTAGTAGATTTCAGGGCATAGATCCAAATTGCTGTGAACCAGATCACAACTCTACCAACCATGCATTGAAGTATCTGTTCTTACATTTTGGGGGTAAGTTTTGCTAATCTGATGGGTATGAAAGGAGTGAGCTTTTATTTCAGAGAATTTCACATGCATTCACTCATTCTCAGATAGACTTTTCCTATTTGGTATATTCATGTAAATCTAGCTATGAAATAAACATTGCTGTAATCCCTCACCATGAGTTTACTAAATAGAATTGATGCATAATAAATGACTCTGCTGTGCCTCTTTTTTTGTTGTTGTTGTAACCTATCATTCTACTAGATTTCAGTCTCTTACCACTTCCATCAAACCTAAATCAATTAGATTGTCAAGTCATTTAGAGGAGGTGCTATCTGTTTTACTTATTCCTGACGATTTCTCAACCTTCAGCAGAACTCTACAGTTATTGAGGGTTTAAATGTTTGCTGAATTTGAATTTCTTGAAGAAAGAGAATAATAATGTTATTCTCTTCTGAATAATAATTTGAGGATGCTGCTGCAAGTTGACAAAAAAGGTTGACTTCCTTATTGTAGTCATTTTTTTCATCTGCATGATCAAGATAATTTTACTTCACCTCCCAAAGCTGTTTTGAGAAATCCCCTTGAAATCACAAAATGCTATAGAAATGTGAACTATTATTATCATTATTTAAAGATTTTTAAAGTTGTTTCATTTGATGATTTCATCAGCTCACAAGGAGTCCTTAATAATACAATATCTGCAATGGAATCTCTAAGTATCCCTATTATAATATATAATCTCTATTCCTAGATATATAATGTATATGTATAGATACATACACACAAATATACATATCCAGTTATAATCTCTCTTCTAAGCATTTGTCAGTAATTGATTTTTTTGACTTCTCAAACTGGATATCCCACGGGCAACTCAAACTGGAGATGTCTAAAGCATAACTCATTATCTTTCCTCATAAACTTCCCCCTTCCAACATTCCATTTACTGTTGAGTAATACTCTAAATGACCCAGATTCACTACTTCAGTGTCATCCTTGATTTATCACCTATATTTACACTTCATATCCAATCAGATCTTTCTTTTTCTATTTTCACAGCATCTCTAGTACATGTGTGTGTGTATTCAGTCATTTTCTTTTCTGTCTGATTCTACATAACTTCATTTTGGGTTTTTCTGGAAAAATTTGGAGTGGTTTGCATTTCCTTCTCCAGATTATTTTACAGATGAGGAAACTGAGGTAAACTGTGTTAAGTGACTTTCCCAAAGTCACACAGTTAGTAAGATGTAAGGTCGGATTTGAACTCAGAAAGATGAGTCTTTCTAACTCCAGGCCTACCACTCTATCCTTTGCAGCATCTAAGTTGCCTGTGGTGTGTGTGTGTGTGTGTATGTGTGTGTGTGTGTGTACATATACATATCTAATACTTTTCTTACTATCATTGTCTGACATTTATTTTTGAAGAGGATCATGTTGCAGGATGATGTCTTGATTTATTCATGAGTTGAATTTAAATGAGGCAGAGTTGCACAAACTCATCAGCCAGAGTCATTGAAGTCCACTGGCAAAGTAAAAGTCAAAATAACATGATGGCCCCATCAGGAGCCCTCAGAGCTACTGAAAGGACAGAAAACTCAGGGCTGGCAAAGGGGTTGCTCCAAAGAGCTTACCTTGAAAGTAACCTGGACCAGTTTCTGGGCACTCAACAAAGACTGTGGAAGAGGAGGTTGCTACTTTTCTTTTTCTTCCTTTTTTTGGCTCCGGGATCATTTGGCCCACACCACCTGAACCTAATCCCATCAGGAGCCCTCAGAGTCCAGGCAAGCCACAACCCTTCCCCCCTTAGAGAGCTGGGTCTTCTGAAAAAACAGAAACCTAGAGGCGAAGTCAAGATGGCAGCCTAGAAGGAGCATAGACCTGGCAGCCTGGCCAGAGCTTTAGAGATCCTCCATATCTGCTCCAGCCGTCCAGGAAGTTTAAAACTCAGAGTAAACCCAGCCCAACTAAGCTGAACTCAATCCCAATCAAAAGTCTCCAGAACACAGGGAAGCCCAGGCTCCCCATCCATCCTCATTGACTGCTGGACTTTAAGACAACCAAAAGCCTCCAGAGGACAGGAAAGCTCAAACACCCAACAACCCTCCCCCAGAGATTACACCAAGAGATCTTCTGTTAAAGCTCCAAGAGGGGGAGACTGATAGAAGTCCCCCAAAAAAACAAAAAAATGAGAGGAACAAGAGCACAGACAAATACGGGGAGGAAAGAAGGGGTGAATTTGAACAAACAACAGAAACAGAAGAAAGAAACTACAAGAGAGCTACTACTCACCAAATGGAACAGAGGGGGAGAGATCAGCAAACGATAAACCAGAAATCCCAGCGAATTGGATGCAGGCTGTGGAAGAACTCAAAACACAACTAAGAGAGGCTGAAGATAATTGGGAAAAGAACCTAAAAATTAAGATAAGTCATCTGGAAACAGAGGCACTTGAACTAAAATAAGACAATAGTGTCCTGAAAGCCAAAATCATCCAGCTGGAAAATGAGGCAAAGGAGATGAAAGATGAGGCAAAGGAGATGAAAGACTAGATAAAGAGGATGAAAGACGATCTTCAAAGAAAATCAGACCAGAAGGAAAAAGAAGACCAAAAAGCCAGAGATGAAATCCAATCTTTAAGAACCAGAGTAAAACAACTAGAATCAAGTGACCTCACAAGGCAGCAGGACACTATAAAACAAAACAAAAAGAATGAAAAAATTGAGGAAAATGTGAAGCATCTCATTCACAAAACAGACGATTTAGAAAATCGTTCAAGAAGAGACAATTTAAGAATAATTGGACTACCAGAAGACCACGACAAAAGAAAAAGCCTGGACATAATACTAGAGGAAATTATCCAGGAAAACTGTCCCAAGTTCCTAGAACAAGAGGGGAAAGTGGAGATTGAAAGAATCCGCAGATCACCCCCTGTATTTAATCCCCAACCTACAACACCAAGAAATGTTATAGCCAAACTCAAAAACAATCAGATGAAAGAACAGGTATTACAAGCTGCCAAGAAGAAACCATTCAGATACCATGGAAACATGGTGAGGATAACACAGGATCTGTCTGCATCCACACTGAAGGACCAAAAGGCATGGAATACGATATTCAGGAAAGCAAGGAAACTAGGCCTACAGCCAAGAATAAAATACCCATCAAAACTGACTATATTCTTACAGGGGAAAGTATGGTCATTTAACACAACAGAAGAGTTCCAAGCATTCATAAATAAAAGACCAGACCTGAACAGAAAATTTGAAGTCCAACCACAGAACTCAAGAGAATCATCAAAAGGTTATTAAAAAAGAGGGGAAAAAACAACAACAACAACAACAACAACAAAGGTTTTTTTTAAGAGACTCAATAAGTTAAAATGATATGTATCCCTATAAGAAAAAACGTCATTGGCAACTCTTAAAAACTGTTGCTATCACCTAAGCAGCTAGAAGAACTACACTCAGAGGGAACAGTGACAAACTGTATAGGATGAAAGGACAAGACATAAATAGGTATATAGATATATGCATGCATAAATACATATACATGTGTAAGTATATATATATACATGACTAAAGCTAAAAAAGAAAAGAGGTTATGACTAAAAGAAATGGGAAAAGAAACAAATGGGGGTAAATTTATATGTCACAAAGAAGCTCATGGAGGGAGGGGGGAGAACATCGATACACTGGAAGGGTAAAGAGGTTGGAGATAGGAAATACTCAACTCTTATGTACTTTGAAACTGACCCAAAGAGGGAAGAACAATCCAATCCATTGGGAAAGAGAATAGATTTGGGCCCTATAGGGGAGTAGAAGGGTAAAAAACAGACTGTTGGGGAGGGAAGCAGTACAAGGGAGGGAGAAGGTGGGGGGGAATTTTAAAAAGACTACAGGGGAAAATAAGGGAGGAAATAAGAAGGGGGGGTAGAAAGGGAAATACAAGGGGGACTGATTTAAAGTAAATCACTGGACTAAAAGGTAGAGCTGAAGAAGAAAGGTTAGAATTAGGGAAAAATATCAAAATGCCAGGGAGTCCACAAGTGACAGTCATAACATTGAACGTGAATGGGATGAACTCACCCATAAAACGTAGATGAATAGAAGAATGGATTAGAATCCAAAACCCTACCATATGTTGCCTCCAAGAAATACACATTAGGCGGGTAGACACACACAAGGTCAGAATTAAAGGATGGAGTAAGACCTTCTTGGCCTCAACTGACAGAAAGAAGGCAGGAATGGCAATCATGATATCTGATAAAGCCAAAGCAAAAATAGACCTGATCAAAAGGGATAGGGAAGGTAATTATATTTTGTTAAAAGGGACTTTAGATAATGAGGAAATATCACTAATCAACATGTATGCACCAAATAATATAGCACCCAAAATTCTAATGGGGAAACTAGGAGAACTGAAGGAAGAAATAGACAGTAAAACCATATTAGTGGGAGACTTGAATCAACCATTATCAAATTTAGATAAATCAAATAAAAAAATAAATAAGAAAGAGATAAAAGAAGTGAATGAAATCTTGGAAAAATTAGAATTAATAGACATATGGAGAAAAATAAATAGGGATAAAAAGGAATACACCTTCTTCTCAGCACCACATGGCACATTCACAAAAATTGACCATACATTAGGTCACAGAAACATGGCACACAAATGCAGAAAAGCAGAAATAATAAATGCAGCCTTTTCAGACCACAAGGCAATAAAAATAATGATCAGTAATGGTACATGGAAAACCAAATAAAAAACTAATTGGAAACTCCAAAATCGTTTAGTTAGAGAAGAAATCATAGAAACAATTAATTATTCCATCGAGGAAAATGACAATGGCGAGACATCCTTTCAAACCTTTTGGGATGCAGCCAAAGCGGTAATCAGAGGTAAATTCATATCCCTGAATGCATATATTAACAAACTAGGGAGAGCAGAGATCAATCAATTGGAAATGCAGATAAAAAAATTCGAAAGTGACCAAATTAAGAACCCCCAGCAGAAAACAAAACTAGAAATCCTAAAAATTAAGGGAGAAATTAATAAAATCTAAAGTGATAGAACTATTGATTTAATAAATAAGACAAGAAGCTGGTACTTTGAAAAAACAAACAAAATAGACAAAGTACTGGTCAATCTAATTAAAAAAAGGAAGGAAGAAAAGCATATTAACATCATCAAAGATGAAAAGGGGGATATCACCTCCGATGTAGAGGAAATTAAGGCAATCATTAAAAATTACTTTGCCCAATTATATGGCAATAAATACACCAATTTAAGTGATATGGATGAATATATACAAAAATACAAACTGCCTAGACTAACAGAAGAGGAAATAGAATTCTTAAATAATCCCATATCAGAAAATGAAATCCAACAGGCCATCAAAGAACTTCCTAAAAAAAAAATCCCCAGGGCCTGATGGATTCACCAGTGAATTCTATAAAACATTCAGAAAACAGTTAATCCCAATACTATACAAACTATTTGACATAATAAGCAAAGAGGGAGTTCTACCAAACTCCTTTTATGACACAAACATGGTACTGATTCCAAAACCAGGCAGGTCAAAAACAGAGAAAGAAAACTATAGACCAATCTCCCTAATGAATATAGATGCAAAAATCTTAAATAGGATACTAGCAAAAAGACTCCAGCAAGTGATCAGAAGGGTCATCCACCATGATCAAGTAGGATCTATACCAGGGATGCAGGGCTGGTTCAATATTAGGAAAACCATCCACATAATTGACCATATCAACAAGCAAACCAACAAGAACCACATGATTATCTCAATAGAAACAGAAAAAGCCTTTGATAAAATACAACACCCATTCCTATTAAAAACATTAGAAAGCATAGGAATAGAAGGGTCATTCCTAAAAATAATAAACAGTATATATCTAAAACCATCAGCTAATATCATTTGCAATGGGTATAAACTAGATGCATTCCCAATAAGATCAGGAGTGAAACAAGGATGCCCATTATCACCTCTACTATTTGACATTGTACTAGAAATACTAGCAGTAGCAATTAGAGAAGAAAAAGAAATTGAAGGCATCAAAATAGGCAAGGAGGAGACCAAGTTATCACTCTTTGCAGATGACATGATGGTCTACTTAAAGAATCCTAGAGATTCAACCAAAAAGCTAATTGAAATAATCAACAACTTTAGCAAAGTTGCAGGATTCAAAATAAACCCACATAAGTCATTAGCTTTTCTATATATCTCCAACACAGCTCAGCAGCAAAAACTAGAAAGAGAAATCCCATTCAAAATCACTTTAGACAAAATAAAATACCTAGGAATCTACCTCCCGAGACAAACACAGGAACTATATGAACAACTACAAAACACTCGCCACACAACTAAAACTAGACTTGAACAATTGGAAAAACATTAACTGCTCATGGGTAGGACGAGCCATTATAATAAAAGTGACCATCCTACCCAAACTTATTTATCTATTTAGTGCCATACCCATGGAACTCCCAAAAAATTTCTTTACTTATTTGGAAAAAACCATAACAAAGTTCATTTGGAATAACAAAAAATCAAGTGTATCCAGAGAAATAATGAAAAAACACACAAATGAGGGGGCCCTAGCAGTCCCAGACCTCAAACTATATTAGAAAGCAGCAGTCATCAAAACAATTTGGTACTGGCAAAGAGACAGAAAGGAGGATCAGTGGAATAGACTGGGGGCAAGTGACCTCAGCCAGACAGTATATGATAAACCCAAAGATCCCAGCTCTTGGGACAAAAATCCACTATTCGATAAGAACTGCTGGGAAAATTGGAAGATAGTGTGGGAGAGATTAGGAATTGTTCAACACCTGACACCCTACACCATGATAAATTCAAAATTGGTGAAAGACTTAAACATAAAGAAGGAAATTATAAGTAAATTGGGTAAACACCGAATAGTATACATGTCAGACCTTTGGGAGGGGAAAGACTTTAAAACCAAGCAAGACATAGAAAGAATCACAAAATGTAAAATAAATAATTTCGACTACATCAAATTAAAAGGCTTTTGTACAAACAAAACCAATGTAACTAAAATCAGAAGGAAAACAACAAATTGGGAAAAAATCTTCATAAAAACCTCTGACAAAGGTTTAATTACTCAAATTTATAAAGAGCTAAATCAATTGTACAAAAAATCAAGCCATTCCCCAATTAATAAATGGGCAAGGGACATGGATAGGCAGTTTTCAGATAAGGAAATCAAAACTATTAATAAGCACATGAAGAAGTGTTCTTAATCTGTTATAATCAGAGAGATGCAAATCAAAACAAAGCTGAGGTATCACCTCACACCTAGCAGATTGGCTAACATGACAGTTATGGAAAGTAATGAATGCTGGAGGGGATGTGGCAGAGTAGGGATATTAATTCATTGCTGGTGGAGTCATGAACTGATCCAGCCACTCTGGAGGGCAATTTGGAACTATGCCCAAAGGGCGATAAAAGAATGTCTACCCTTTGATCCAGCCATAGCACTGCTGGGTCTGTATCCCAAAGAGATAATGGATAAAACGACTTGTACAAAAATATTCATAGCTGCTCTCTTTGTGGTGGCCAAAAATTGGAAAACGAGGGGATGCCCATCAATTGGGGAATGGCTGAACAAATTGTGGTATATGTTGGTGATAGAATATTATTGTGCAAAAAGGAATAATAATGTGGAGGAATTCCATGGAGACTGGAACGACCTCCAGGAAGTGATGCAGAGCGAGAGGAGCAGAACCAGGAGAACATTGTACACAGAGACAAACACACTGTGGTATAATCGAACGTAATGGACTTCTCCATTAGTGGCAGTGTAATGTCCCTGAACAATCTGCAGGGATCTAGGAGAAAAAACACTATCCATAAGCAGTGGACAAACTGAGGGAGTAGAAACACCGAGGAAAAGCAACTGCCTGACTACAATTGCTGAGGGGACATGACAGAGGAGAGACTCTAAACGGACACTCTAATGCAAATACTAACAACATGGCAATGGGTACGAATCAAGAACACATGTGATACCCAGTGGAATCAGGCGTCGGCTACGGGGGGTTGGAGGGAGGAAAAGAAAATGATCTTTGTCTTTAATGAATAATGCATGGAAACGATCAAATAAAATACTATAAAATTAATACAAATAACGTGATGGCCTGTGATGCAGTGGATGATGTTGGAGTCTTAAATATCTGATGAAACTTTAATCACTCCACAGTGCTTGCTTCAACTACCTTCATGGCAACTTTGGCACAAATTGTTCTCTTCCACCCATTTCATCAAGGGATGTCTTCATATGCTTAGGGTAGACACTCCCACCCTCCACAATGCAGCCATGGGTTTATGGCCCTTCAGTTATTTTTAACCTGATAATCCATCTACTGAAATGATTTACCAGTGTCTGGCAACTGAATATACAGAGTAACTTCTTGAAGTTACTGATGAGAGTTGAGTGTCAAGTGGATAGCTGCTAGTCCTCTTTGAACATCCATCTGTTTGCACAGATGTCCTTGTTATCTCTCACTTGTGTTATTGCAATAGCTTCTAAGTGGTCTCCCTGCCTCAATTCTCTCCTCACTCCAACACATCTTCCATTCTGCTGCAAAAGTAATTTTCCTAAAATCAATGTTTAATCATTTCCCCTTTACTCCAGTTCAATGAGCTCTACTGCCTCTCTATTACTTGAAGCATCAAATACAGTTTTGCTGGAATTTAAATCCCTTCATACCCTGACTTCTCAGTCTTCTTAAACTTACTCTCACTATATGTACCCTTCAATCCAGCTACACTGTCCTTCTTGCTATTCTCTTATGCACGGTGGTTCTTCTGACTTTATATCTTTGGCATAGGCACATACCACTTATAGGCTCTTCCAGTCCTCCACCTTCCCCAACCCCTAGTGCCTTCTATCTGAGATTAACTTTCATGTACTCAATATATTGCTCTCCCATTAAAATTTAAACTCTTTAAAGGGACTGTATTTTGGGTGTTCTTTATATTCCCAGAACCTAACACAATGCCAAACACCTAGTACACACTATTAAGTGTGTACTAAAAAGATACTTTTTGACTTTTTAGGGTTGACATTCCTTCAACCAATGTCAATGCCAACATACTCTTACCTATTTTAGAAGACAGTCTTAATGAATTGGGGAAGGAAAAGAAAAATAATTCATCACCTATCAGTTTTCTGTGATAAGCTTCTCTGAACTTAATTAGCCTGATCTTTAGATTAATTAATTTTAGACTCTATCACTGGGCATGTACTCAAAACCTTGCCAGCTCTGTAGGACTTGTCAGAGCTTATTTCCAGGTATTTCTTTTAAATTTCAAGATTATCTTCATACAAAAATGAGGCATACATAGAAAGATATTAATGGGAGATTATCACTATCATTATCGCTGTCATCATAATCATCCTTATCAGTGTCATCACAGAAAAGATGATGTTGGAGAAATACTGACCACGTTTCTTTACCCAAAGTCCATTTTTTTTCAACATTACCTCAAGCCATCAAAATTTTGATAATCTAAGCATATGCTATTTTTTCCTTTGAATTCATTTCTTGAAGATATTTAGGCACGCACAGTTTTCCATGGACTTTAAGAAGCAATTTAAAAGTAGATTTATTGATGTTTTGTTTAACACAAGAAATATTTGGCCATCAGCACCTAAACAAAGCCCTTATAAAATACAGTTCCCTCCTGTGTAAGAGGAAGATGCCAGAAGGAATGGGAAAGACTGGATTTGAAAAACTGTCTCAGGAAGAGACAGCTACCAAATGGGGATGGGATGGAACTTTCTATCCAAGCTAAAAGGATCAGCAGTTGGGAAACTAAAGGTTCTTTTTCTCTATTTGGTCTGAAGAGAGAAGGAACTAACCCTTACTGTGAAGACTACATACATCTCCTAATTCTTTTGCCGGGAAAACAGAAGGTCCTGTCTTTCATCAGTGATACCTTTCAGATAAAGACTTTTCCCTCAGGGGAAAACAAGAGCTTATTCCAAAGAGGACTCCCTGATTCAAACCCCTAAGATCATCTGTAGAAGGGAAATAGCTAGGGATTTCCTGTTTTCCTCTATCCTCAATATACCTCAACCCTTTTACCCAAATAAATAGATATTTTGGTTTTTACTAAAGGCTCAATCATATTCAGTGTGTTAGGAGGGGGATTACAAAGTACATCATCTAAAGAAGAAGGAGGCTGAGGGGGATTTTCACTTACCCTTTCAGCTTTATTCAGACCTGACTCCATTGTTAATAGCCCTGCTTGGGAGAAGGGGAGGAAGAAGTGGTGCTACCTTATATTTATTCCCCAAGTATCTGGCAACTCTGGTTCCTTCTCAATTTCACCACTAATTCACTCCCCCTCCCACAAAAACATTGTGGTTATTAGTAACATAAAAAAAATCTCCTTTAATTTTGTCAGTATAAAACTAACATTTCCAGGGTTTCCTTACTTGTTTATGTTTTCTTTCTTTATGTTGTAGCCATTGTACACATTGGCCTTTTGACTCAGTGTTTCCTATTCTACATCTTCTCACCAATGTTTCCATATTTCTATGAATTATTCATATATATCATTCTTTATATGACAATACTCCATTACATTCATTTACCATAATTCGTTCAGTCATTCCTTAATTGGTGAGTTTATATTTTGTTTCCAGCATTTTTTCTTACTAGAAATACTGCTTTTATTAGCCTTTTCATACAAGCAAGTATTTTCTGAGTGTCAATAGCTTTAGCCAGATGTAGTCCCAATAGAGGGACATCTGGATAAAAGACTAAAAACTTTAGTAACTTTTCTGGCATAATTACAACTTTTTTCCTCCCTGATTATTGAATTATATTGCTATTTTCCCATAGTTTCTATTATTGTTTTTTCCTGACTTTTAGCATCTTTGTTAGCTTGACATGTTTGAGGTATTAGCTCACAATTGTTTTTAATTTATATTTCTCCCATTACTAATGATTTTTACTCATTATAATTTGTGGTTTTTTCCCCTTTGGAATCTTGCTCCTATGCTTTGTAATTTTAGATAACAGTGTCTTTTCCCTGTAGATTTTAGACAGTAGATTATCTTAGATACCAAATGCAAATTTTTTCAATACATACTTTTTCTTCTAATACAGTTTTTTAATGTACATAATAATGACTATATTTTTATTTTTATAATTTATTTTATTTTGGTTATTTTTCACAAAATGTATAAATTTGAAAGACTATTATCTGATTTTTTAAAAGCATAAGTTTTACTTTTGAAATTTTTGCTTGTATAAGGTGAAAATAAGTGGCTGTATGGCATAGTGTATTGAAGTTTAGCTTTAGAGGGAAGAAGATTTGGGTTGAAGTAGGTATATATCTAGGATAGATAATATAGTTAGATGGTATATGGTGTTTGAAAGTAGACTATAAAATATAACCACTGTTGTAAAGGATTAGCTTTGTAAAAAGCAAGAAGGAAAGAGATCCCACGGTGCAATGACAGTGCTAACATTCCAGAGCTCTCAGGAGGTAAGGAACTGAACATAGGCAGTTACTGGTAGTTGGTGGAAGCTTAGGGAGTGAGAGGCTGCTTTTCCCCTAGCTGTCAAGATAACCCAGAAAGTAGCTGTCTAATTTTTTGGGGTGGACCCAGACAGTCATTGGTTGCCTCTTTCTTTGTCTGTCTTGATATTCTGCCTGTTTTTACTGCTGCTGGTACAGAGAAGTGGATTTCTGCTGTTGCTGGTGACATCTTACTGGGATTGCTGCTTGGATCAAAGAAAGGACTCCTTTTTTGTGAGATTTCTTTGGGCCCTTTGTCTTTGCCTCTACCAATTGTTCCTTAACTTTAATTAATTAGTTAATTTAGACTAATTATAGAAAGTTTAGGATTTTAATATCTGATGTGGGTTAGAAGTAAGTTATTCGACATTTCTAGGTAAGCATGGCAGCAGTCTAGATGTGGGATGCTTCCTCTCCTCAGACCCACTGATATAGACTACCTAAAAAGACCCAAAAAAACATTTCCATAAGAATGAATGGACTCTGCAGTAGGGCACGGCATTGAAGGTACATGGGATTTGGGCATTTCCACACTATAAGGGGGAGAAAAAGCTCCCACCCAAACATGAGCTGATCTACCCTCCCCCACCCCACCTATGGAACCAGAGTCAGAGCCAGCACGCCAGAATCAGCGAGTGAGCAAGGGGCACCTCTGGAGTGAGCAAGGGGCAGCTCTAGGTCTTGGGTGCTGACTAAGACCACCAAGGACCGACCCCCAAGAGCAGTTACACTCGAAAACCTGGTGGGCGGGAAAGGAAGCGCAGATCTTGGGCACTCAGAGCCAGCGTGCGTCACAATCATTGAGTGAGTGAGGGGCACTTCTGGAGTGAGCAAGGGGCACCTCTAGGTCTTGGGAGCTGATGAAGACCACCAAGAACTTACCCCTGAGAGCAGTTACAACCAAAATCCCATCAGAAGGGGGGAGTGCAGACCGTGGGTGCTCCCGTGAAGGTAGTGCAGCTGCAGAGATTCGAGAGCTTGCCTCAGGCAAAATCTTTGCTCCTTAAATCCATACACAGAGAACCTGCCCAGCTTACTCAGATATCTTACTAAAAAGGGAAGGTAAATCCTCCAGAGTGATGGCTAATTGCTCACAGGAGCACCAAACTCCTTCCAAAAAAAACAAAACAAAACAAAACAAAAGCAGTGACCCTCAAAAAATTTTATGGAGGAAAAACCCAGGCTACAGAGGATATAGAGGAGGAAATTCAAAGAAAAACAAAACCTTCTAAAAAAATGGAAATTATCCACAAGCTCTGGAAGAATTTAAAATGGAGCTTATCAAAAAGATGGAAGCCTTCTGGCAAGAGAAGTGGGAAGTGATTCAAAAAGAGAATCAAAAAATTATAGCAGAAAATAAAAAAAAATTATAGCAGAAAATCAAAAGGTTAAAGCAGAAAACCAGGCCTTAAGGACCAGAATTGAGCAAGTAGAAACCAATGATCTTGTAAAACAGCAAGAATTAATAAACCAAAGTCAAAAGACTGACAAAATAGAAGAAAACATAAAATATCTCATTGACAAGGTGACAGATCAGGAAAACAGAGGAGGAAGAGACAATCTGAGAATCATTGGTCTACCTGAAAAGCCAGAAATCAACAGAAATCCTGACACCATACTACAAGAAACCATCCAAAAAACTGCCCAGATGTTCTTGAACAAGAGGGCAAAGTAGACATTGAAAGAGTTCATAGAACAACCTCTATACTAAATCCCCAAAAGACAACTCCCAGGAATGTAATTGCCAAATTCCAGAGCTTTCAAGCTAAGGAGAAAATTCTACAAGAAGCCAAAAAGAGACAATACAGATACCAAGGAGCACCAATCAGGATCACACAAGACCTAGTATCTTCCACACTGAAGGACCACAAGGCCTGGAACATGATATTCAGAAAGGCAAGAGAACTGGGTCTTGAACCAAGAATCACCTATCCATCAAAACTGATAATATACTTCCAGGGGAAACTTTGGGCACTCAACAAAATAGAAGATTCCCAAGTGTATGTAATGAAAAGGCCAGAAGTAAGTGGAAAGTTTGATATCCAAACATAAAGATCAAGAGAAACATGAAATGGTAAATAAGAAAAAGAGGAAAAGGAGAAAAAAAATTTTTTATTCAAACTCTCTTCTTTAAGGGCTATAATTAGATCAATTATATATATTAATATATGGGGAAATGTTATTTGTAACTCTCAAAAACTTTATTCATTATTATAGTAATTAGAAGAATCACTCATAGGAAAATATTGGGGCATTAAGGACTAAAAGATGATATGAAAAAAAAAGAAAAAAAGGTTGGGTGAATCGAAGAGAGTACCAAGAGATACTTGAAGAAACAAAATAAATAGAATGATCTTTTTCACACAAAGACACACATGGGAATGGGAGGGGAAGAATACTCTTATAAGAAGGAGAGAAAGAGAGTGCTAATAGAGAATACTTAAACCTTACTCTCAGTGAAATCAGTCCTGAGAGGGAAGAGCATCGAGATCCATTGGGGTCTTGAATTCTATCTTATCCTACAGGGAAAGGGAGAAGGTAAAACTAAGGGGGATGGGGGGGAGGGAGTATAAAAAAGGAGGGAAGAAGAGGGGGGAGTGAACTTAACAGACCCTAAAATAATGAAGGGAATAAAAAGGGAGGGATCAGAAAGGGAAGCATATCAAGGGAGGGGATTAGGGAGATTGGTTAAAAGTAAACCACTGATTTAAAAGGATATAGCAAAATAAGAAAGGGCAGAAATAGGAGAGGATATCAAAATGCTAGGGAATTCACATATGACAGTCATAATTCTGAATGTGTTTGGGATGAACTCACCCATAAAACGTAAACGAATAGGAGAGTGGATTAGAATCTCAAACCCTACCATATGTTGTCTTCAAGAAACACACATGAAGTGGGTACATACTTACAAGATCAGAATTAAAGGTTGGAGCAAGACCTATTGGGCCTCAATTGTTAGAAAGAAGGCAGGAGTTGCAATCATTATATCTGACAAAGCCAAAGTAAAAATAGACCTGAATAAGGGATAAGGAAGGTAAATACAACCTGACAAAAGGGAGTATAGACAATGAGGAAATATCACTAATGTATGCACCAAATGATATAGCACCCAAATTTCTAATGGAAAAAATAGTAGAATTGAAGGAGGGAATAGATAGTAAAACTATACTAGTGGGAGACATGAACCTACCACTATCAAATTTAGATTAAATCAAATCAAAAAATAAATAAGAAAGAGGTAAAAGAGGTGAATGAAATCTTAGAAAAATTAGAGTTGATAGATATATGGAGAAAAATGAATAAGGACAAAAAAGAATACACCTTTGGCTATAATATTCCTGGGTGTTGTCAGTTGGGGATTATGTACAAGATGCGATCTGTGGATTCTTTCAATCTCACTCTTCCCTCGTGTTCTATAATATTGGGGCAGTTTTCTTGAATAATTTCCTGTAGTATTATGTCCAGGCTTGTTCTTTTGTCGTGGTCTTCTGGATGACCAATGCTTCTTAAATTGTCTCTCCTCAAACGATTTTCTAAATCCTCTGTTTTGTGAATGAGATGCTTCATATTTTCCTCAATTTTTCATTATTTTTTTTAATAAGTGTCCAGCTGCCTTGTGAGGTCACTTAATTCTAGTTGTTGTATTCTGTTTTTTAAAAACTGGATTTCATCCCTGGCTTTTTGGTCATCATTCTATTGCTGGTCTGATTTTCTATGGAGATCATCTTTCATCTCCTTTACCTCATCTTTCATCTCCTTTCCTTCATTTCCCATCTGATTGATTTTGCCTTTCAAGACACTGTTTTCTGTTTCCAGATGACTTATCTTTCTGTTAAAGTTGGTCTTCAGTCTCTCTTAATTGTATTTTCTATTGCATTTCGAGTTCTTCCACAGCCTGTATCCAAATTTGCTGGGATTTCTGATTTATCATGTGCTGATCTCTCTCCCTTTCTCCTATTCACTGTATAGAAACTATCTATTATAATTTCTTTCTTCTTTTTCTGTTGTTTGCTCATATTCATCCTTTCTTTGCTCCCCATATTTTTCTGTGCTCTTTCTCCTCTCATTTTTTTGGTTTTGGGGGCTTCTCTCAGTCTCCTCTCTTAGAGCTTTGACAGAAGATCTCTCAATGCTGTCTCTGGGAGAGGGTTGTTGCGGGTTTGAGCTTCCCTGTCCTCTGGAGGATTTTGATTGGATTAAAGTCCAGCAGTCAGAGAATGGGGTGTGGAGCTTGGCCTTTCCTGAGTTCTGAAGACTTTTGATGGTATTAAGTTCATCTTGGTTGAGCTGGGTGTGCTCTGAGGCTGGAGCAAATATGGAGGATATACAAAGCTCTGGCCAGGCTGCAAGCTCTATGCTCCCTCTCTAGCTCCTTCCCTGCTATCTGTGATGCTCTGAGCTGGGAACAGCTCTGACTGCAAGGTTCACCCTTCAGACCAGCACCTATGCCTGCTCAGAAGTTCCCACTGCCACTTTAGTCTCAGCACTCTCAGTAGGCTGGGGAAGGGGTCCTGGGACCTACATTCTGTCTTCCCCTTAGACCCGAGTATTCTCGGATTCTGGCTTTTGGGTGGGGGCGTACCTTTTGAATTGAGTCCAGCAGGAGGGTTCCTTGTCTCTGTCTTGTTGTTAGGTTTGATTTTTAGTCCCCTAGGAGCATTCAGTTTGTGATCCATAAGGAAGGGTATTCAGAGGTCTGAACTTCTGCTCCTTCTAGGCCACCATGTTAACTCTGCACCTTATCAGCAATTTTAAATTATAATCTCATTTGATAGAAAGTTTGAAAAATAAGCTTGTCTTTAATGATGCTTCATAAATCATAATTAAATAGGACAATCAGCATATTAATAATGTATATAACAAAGCAAAGCCTAATATGATTCAGAGTTTATAAGATATGGAATTAAAAGTGTCTGAGATTAAATTCCCCATTTGACAATTACTAGCTGTTTGTCCAGAGTCATCAGGGAAATGTCTCAGTCTCAGTTTCCTCTATCTACAAAATGAAAATAATAATTCTTGTGGTATCTAATTCACAGGGTTGCTCTGTACATCACAGAATCACTAAATACCCAACAAGTTATCACCTGGCCACATAAAAACCTTCATTGAGGAGTAGCTGGAGTATACTGAAGCCTATGTGTACTGGCTTTCAAGAGTCAATTTTACAATTTTTAATATGAGTCATTACACCTTGGAAATTAGCAAACATTACAAATCAGAGCTTCATTTATTGTTGATTGTCTAGATTGAGAAAGTGATGAAGGAATGTTTGTATGTATTTCCCAGAGAGATGGTTGTTAAATCTTTAACTGCAGGCCATTCTGCCAATTAACATCTAAAATTGTTAGGAAGTTTCTCAGGACATCAAGCCTAAATTTGTCTCTCTGCATATCATTGGGCAGCTATGTTTCACAATAGGTAGAATACCAATCCTGGAATCAGGAAAACATATTCCTTGAACTCAAGCCTGACCTCATATATTCACTAGCTATCTGACCCTGATCAAGTCACTAAACTGCTTGCCTTAAGTTTATTATCTCTAAGATGAGCTGGATAAGGGGAAAAACACTCTAGTATATTTTTGAAGAAAATCCCAAAATGGGGTCATGAAGAGTTGGACATAAGTAGGAAAATATGTATATCTTTCTATGTTTATATTGATAAAAAAAAAGAGCAAGAAAAGATCAGTGAATTGGGAGTGCAATTAAAAAAAAACTAGGAAAAAAAAACAAATTAAAAATCCACCAAACATCAAATTAGAAATCCAAAAAATTAAGGGTAAGATCAGTTAAACACCCTTGAATTAATAAATAAATATAGGAGTTAATTTTATGAAAAAAATCAGCAAAGAAGAACTATTTTGTTGGGAAACTCCTGGCTAATATGATAGAAAGAGAAGAATCAAATAAATCACTAACATTAAAGATGAAAAGTGAATATATGTATAAATTTAACAGTATAAGAAAAATGGAAGAATATTAAAAAAATAAAATGTCTAGATCAGTGGTTCTCAACCTTTCTAATGCTGTGACCCTGCAATACAGTTCCTCATGTTGCAGTGACCCCAAACCAAAAAATTATTTTGGTGGCTACTTCAAAACTGTAATTTTGCTACAGTTATGATTTGGAATGTAAATACCTGATATGCATTATGTATTCTCATTGCTACAAATTGAGAGGTTGAGAACCTCTGGTCTAGATTATCAGAGTAAAAATAGTATATTGAAATAAACCTATTTTAGAAAAGGATCTATAAATGCACTTTAAAAAAAAAAGCTTCTGTACCAAAATTGATTTATAAGTGAATTCTATTAAACATTTAAAGATCTACTAATTAAAACATTTTATAAATTATTTGCAATAATAGGTTAAAATAATGTTACCTATTATCCTCTTATGATACAAATAAGCCTGAAAGAGCAATAATAAATAAAATTATAAAACAATTTATTTAATGAATATGGATACAACAATCCTAAATAGGATGGGATCTATAGCAGGAATACCAGAATTAAACATAAGAAAAACTATCAAGATAATTTATTATATTAATAACAAGAAAAACTTTATGATTATACCAAGAGATGCAGAAAAAGCCTTTGAAAAAATGCAATACTGGAGTCTATTAAAAACAATGGAAAGTACAGGTATAAATGGATATTTTAATGATTCAAAACATCTACTTAAAATAATCTGTAAGTATTAATTGTAATGAGGGTAAGTTAGAAACCTTCCCAATAAGATGCAGAATGCAACAAGAATGCCTGCTATCACCAATATTCTCTGTCATATTAGAAATGCTAGAAATAGCAAGAAGAGAAGAAAAATAAATTAGAATAAAATCAGAAAGGGCAGAAATAATAAAACTATCTCTGCTTATACATGGCATTATGTTATATGTGGAAAATTCTAGAGATTCAACTAAAAAGTTTGTTGAAACTAAAAATAATTTTAGCAATGTAACAGTATATAAATGTACTAAACCCACAAAAATCATTTTTATATTATATTACTGACAAAAGCCTGCAATAAGAGCTAGAAAGAGATACTCCATTTAAAATAACCATGAATAGAATAAAATACTTGGGAGATTACCTGCAAAACAAACCCAGGAAATACACAAACATAATTATAAAACACATTTTACATAACTAAAGTCAGATCCAAGTAATTGGAAAAACATTGATCATGAATGGGCAGATCCAATATAATTAAAATGACAATCCTACCTAAATTAATCTAATTATTCAATGCCATCCCAATTAAATTACGAAAAAATTATTTGTTAGATGCTAGAAAAATATTAACAAAATTAATTTGGAAGAGAAAAAGATAAAGAATATCAAAAGAATTAATAAATAATGTTAAGAAAGGAGGTTTAGCAGCACTAGATTTTAAATTGTAGTACAATGCAGTAATTATCACAACTATCTGGTTCTGGTCAAGGAAAAGAAAGGTATTTCAGTGGAACAGGACAAGCATAACACAAATGACAGTAACTTGTATTTGACAAAAGCATATATCCAAGTTTGGAGAATAAGAAATTGCAATTTGGTGAAAATTGTTAGGAGAACTGGAAAGTAGTTTGGCAGAGACTAGTTATAGACTAATATCTTATACCATTCACTAAGATAAGATGAAAATAGATAAATGGTCTAGACATAAAAGAGGATATCAATTAGAAAATCAAGGAAGAGATTTATCTATCAGATTCATGAATAGAAAAGGAAATTATGAGTCAACAATACATGGAAAGCATTGTGAAATGGAAAATGTATAATTTTGAGCACATTAAATTGAAAAGTTTATGTACAAATAGATCAAATTTTGCCTAGATTAGAAGGAAAGCAGAAAATTGGGGGAAATATTTTATAGACAGCCTCTTAGATAGTGTAACCATGAAAATGTGGTTTGCCAAGACCATGAATTGCCAAAACTGTAAAGGTTTCAGCCAAACTGTAAAGATAATTTTTAGTGTCTTGATTTAAAATCTAAAATTAAGTGGTAGCCATGGGAAAATTCCCAAATATGAAAATACTGAAGTCAGCTGGGTTTTGTGGAGATTTTAATTAATATAAATGAAGGAATTAAGGAAAGGAGAGAGAGAGAGACAGAGAAAGAGAAAATAGTAGAAAGGGCCTAGGCCATTTGGCCTGAGCCAAAGGGAGAGCAAGTCCGTCTTTATCACTCATCACAAGATCGTCTCAAGCAAGCTCCAGTCATCCACTGAACTCAACTTCTCCACTGAGTTCAATCCTTCTTTTAAAGAAATTTTCTCTTCTGTCACCTACCCTAAATTTTCACATCTACTAATCACAGTAGATGCTTTTTTTTTTCCCAGGACTGCCCATTCCTAGTTCTTATCTTCTTTTGTTCTCACCTTCTCTGGTTAGATAAAAACTTTATACCTCTTTTTGTTAAGCTTGCCTTTTATAAGTTGCTTGACCTTTTAGCGACTAATTTAACCTTTATAGGTAATTAGCAGCCTTTTTGTATAAGATCTAAAAATAGACCTAGCTTAAGGTTAGATCTAGCTTTACTATAAGGTATGAGTTGGGGACTTTCATTGTTCAATCAGGAGTTTTCAACTTTATCTTCCCCTAAGGCACTGTCTGAGCAGGGTGGAGTAATTTTACAAGTTATAAATACATTACTGATCAAGTACCTCCATTGTTACAATAGGGGAAAAGCTTAACCAAATCTTCTAAAGTACAGTATGAGCAGTTTTAAGATTCAAAATTGAGGTCTCATATCTAAAACATATAGAGAGTTTTGTCAAATTTATAAGAATAAGAGCCATTACCCAATTGATAAATGTGCAAGAGATATGAACAGAATATTTTTGGATAAAGAAATCAAAGTCATGAAGAGATGATATCTGTAAAGTACTCTATAAATCCTATAATCTTATAATGTTATTTAAATATAAATATTAAAATAATATAAAATGCTATAAGTCACTACTAATTAGAGAACTACAAACTACAACTATTCTGTGATATCATCTCACACCCATAAAACAGGCTATAAAAAACAAAAAGACAAAATGACAGATGTTGGAGGGAGTGCAAAAAAATGGGAACACTAATACATTGTTGGTGGAGCTATAAACTGGACCAATCATTTTAGAGAACAAATTGGAATTATACCCAGAGAATTATAAAACTGTGTATGCCCTTAGAACCAGCTGATCTGTTGCTTAAGGAGATCAGGGGGGAAAGAAAACAACCTAAATATTCTAAAATATTTATAGATCTTTGTGCTGGCACAGACCTGGAAATTGAGGCAATGCCCATCAATTGGGAAATGGCTAAACAAAGTTTGGTATATTATTGTGATATACTACAGTACCATAAGAAAAAATGATCTGGCAAATTAAAAAATTTGTGAAAAAAAACTACACAGAATAATAAACAGTGGAATGAGTAGAACTAAGAGAACATTATACATAGTTACAGATGTAATACTTGAATAAATTGTGAATATTAGCTCCAGAGAGTGAACAGAAAGGTGGAAACATGAAACATAATTTGTATGAGCACCTCTGTTTTCCAGATAAAGCCTTCTATGATGTTGAGTGGGTTAGGGAGGGCCTGGGACACATGTAGATAAATTTCATTAATTAAAAAAAAGTCAGACAACTGAAATAACTGAAGAAAAAATAAAGATCTTCCTTCTGATCACAGTTATTCCCTTTGATCTCAAATAAAGCATGATAATCACTCTACCACATGCCAGTCCTTGAAATGCTTCAGTTTAGTTCTCCATACTAAACTGATTCCTTCAGTTGATTCTTAGATGGCATGACTTGAGTATAACCTGGTTGCCCTTCTGGATGCCAAATTATATTTGAGGCTAAATATAATATGTAGTATGTGGTCAAATGTGTTGATATCTGTAAATTACTTTATGAATCTTATCATATGATGTTATCTAAATATAAATCTTAAAATAATAAATTATTTTTAAATTATAAATCTTTTATTAAATTTATTTTTCCCCATTTGAATTAGTTTATTTAGTCAATTTAGAACATTATTCCTTGGTTACAATAATCACATTATTTCCCTCCCTCCCCTCCACCCACCCTTCCCATAGCCAACTCGCAATTTCATTGGGTATTACTTGTGTCTTTAATCAGAATCTATTTTCATGTTGTTTTTTGCACTAGGATGTTCATTTAGAGTCTACATCCCCAACCATATCCCTACTATCCATGTATTCAAGCAGTTGTTTTTCTTTGGTGTTTTTACTCCCACAGTGTTTCCTCTGGATGTGGAGAGTGGTTTTTCTCATAGGTATTCTGGGTCATTACATTGCCACTAATGGAGAAGACCATTATATTAGATTGTACCACAGTGTATAAGTCTCTGCGTACAATGTTTTCCTGGTTCTGCTCCTCTAACTCTGCATCAATTCCTGGAGGTTGTTCCAGTCCCCATGGAATTCCTTGACATTATTATTCCTTTGAGCACAATAGTATTCCATCACTAACATAAACCACAATATATTCAGCCATTCTCCAATTGTAGGGCATCCCCTCATTTTCCAAAATTTGCCACCACAAAGAGAGCAGCTATGAATATTTTAGTACATATCTTTTTCTTTATTATCTCTTTGGGATACAAACCGAGTAGTGCTATGGCTGGATCAAAGGACAAACAATCTTTTAGCATCCTTTGGGCATAGTTCCCGATTGTCCTACAGAATGGTTGGATCAATTCACAACTCCACCAGCAATGAATTAATGTCCTGACTTTGCCACATCCCCTCCAACATTCATTAGTTTCATTTGCTGTCATTTTAGCAAATCTGCTAGGTGTGAGGTGATACCTCAGAGTTGTTCTAACTTGCATTTCTCTGATTATAAGAGATTTAGAACACTTTCATGTGCTTATTTATAGTTTTTATTTCTTTAACTGAAAATTGCCTATTCATGTCCCTTGTCTATTTTTCAATTGAAGAATGGCTTGATTTTTTGTATAATTATAAATTTGCATAATTAGAACTTTGTTCCAGGTTTTTGTAATGAAGATTGCTTCCCAATTTTTTGCTTCCCTTCAAATTTGGGATGCATTAGTTTTGTTTGTACAAAACCTTTTTAATTTGATGTAATCAAAATTATTGATTTTACATTTTGTAATTTTTTTTGTAGCTCTTGCTTGGTTTAAAGCCTTTCCTTTCCAAAAGATCTGACAAGTATACTATTCTGTGTTTGCCCAATTTGCTTATAGTTTCCTTCTTTATATTTAGGTCATTCACCCATTCTGAGTTTATCTTGGTATAGGGTGTGAGATGTTGATCCAAACCTAATCTCTCCTGTACTGTCTTCCAATTTTCACAGCAGTTTATTTTAAAGAGTGGGTTTGGCTCCCCAAAACTGGAATCTTTGAGTTTGTTATAGACTGTCTTGCTGAGGTCATTTACCCCAAGTCAATTCCACTGATCCCCCTTTCTGTCTCTTAGCCAGTACCAAATTGTTTTGATGACTGCTGCTTTGTAATAGAGTTTAAGGTCTGGGACTGCAAGGCCCCCATCATATGTGATTTTTTTTCATTATTTCTCTGGATATACTTGATCTTTTGTTATTCCAAATGAACTTTGTTATGGTTTTTTCTAAATCAGTAAAGAAATATTTTGGGAGTTCAATGGGTATGGCACTAAATAGATAAATAAGTTTGGGTAGGATGGTCATTTTTATTATATTGACTCATCCTATCCATGAGCAGTTAACGTTTTTCCAATTGTTCAAGTCTAGTTTTAGTTGTGTGGAGAGTGTTTTGTAGTTGTGTTCATATAGTTCCTGTGTTTGTCTCGGGAGATAGATTCCTAGGTATTTTATTTTGTCTAAGGTGATTTTGAATGGGATTTCTCTTTCTAGTTTTTGCTGCTGAGCTGTGTTGGAGATATATAGAAAAGCTGATGACTTATACAGGTTTATTTTGTATCCTGCAACTTTGCTAAAGTTGTTGATTATTTTGATTAGCTTTTCGGTTGAATCTCTAGGATTCTTTAAGTAGACCATCATGTCATCTGCAATGAGTGATAACTTGGTCTCCTCCTTGCCTATTTTGATGCCTTCAATTTCTTTTTCTTCTCTAATTGCTACTGCTAGTGTTTCTAGTACAATGTCAAATAGGAGAGGTGATAATGGGTATCCTTGTTTCACTCCTCATCTTATTGGGAATGGATTTAGTTTATCCCCATTGCAGATGATATTAGCTGATGGTTTTAGATATATACTGTTTATTATTTTTAGGAATGACCCTTCTATTCCTATGCTTTCTAGTGTTTTTAATAGGAATGGGTGTTGTATTTTATCAAAGGCTTTTTCTGCTTCTATTGAGATAATCATGTGGTTCTTGTTGGTTTGCTTGTTGATGTGGTCAATTATGTGGATGGTTTTCCTAATATTGAACCAGCGCTGCATCCCTGGTATAGATCCTACTTGATCATGGTGGATGACCTTTCTGATCACTTGCTGGAGTCTTTTTGCTAGTATCCTATTTAAGATTTTTGCATCTATATTCATTAGGGAGATTGGTCTATAGTTTTCTTTCTCTGTTTTTGACCAGCCTGGCTTTGGAAACAGTACCATGTTTGTGTCATAAAAGGAGTTTGGTAGAACTCCCTCTTTGCTTATTATGTCAAATAGTTTGTATAGTATTGGGATTAACTGTTTTCTGAATGTTTGATAGAATTCACTGGTGAATCCATCAGGCCCTGGGGATTTTTTCTTAGGAAGTTCTTTGATAGCTTATTGGATTTCATTTTCTGAAATGGGAGTATTTAAGAATTCTATTTCCTCTTCTGTAAGTCTAGGCAGTTTGTATTTTTGTATATACTCATCCATATCACTTAAATTGGTGTATTTATTGCCATATAATTGGGCAAAGTAATTTCTAATGATGGCCTTAATTTCCTCTACATCAGAGGTGCTGTCCCCTTTTTCATCTTTGATGCTATTAATTTGCTTTTCTTCCTTCATTTTTTAAATTAGATTGACCAGTACTTTGTCTATTTTGTTTTTTTTTCAAAGTACCAGCTTCTTGTCTTATTTATTAAATCAATAGTTCTATCACTTTAGATTTTATTAATTTCTCCCTTAATTTTTAGGATTTCTAGTTTGGTTTTCTGCTGGGGGTTTTTAATTTGATCGCTTTCGAGTTTTTTTATTTGCATTTCCAATTGATTGATCTCTGCTCTCCCTAGTTTGTTGATATATGCACTCAGGGATATGAATTTACCTCTGATTACTGCTTTGGCTACATCCCAAAAGGTTTGAAAGGATGTCTCGCCATTGTCATTTTCCTCGATAAAATTATTAATTGTTTCTATGATTTCTTCTCTAACTAAACAATTTTGGAGTATCATATTGTTTAATTTCCAATTAGTTTTTGATTTGGTTTTCCATGTACCTTTAGTGATCATTATTTTTATTGCCTTGTGATCTGAGAAGGCTGCATTTATTATTTCTGCTTTTCTGCATTTGTGGGCTATGTTTCTGTGACCTAATGTACGGTTAATTTTTGTGAATGGGCCATGTGGTGCTGAGAAGAAGGTGTATTTCTTTTTATCGCTATTTATTTTTCTCCATATGTCTATTAATTCTAATTTTTCTAAGATTTCATTCACTTCTTTAACCTCTTTCTTATTTATTTTTTGGCTTATTTATCTAAATTTGATAATGGTTGGTTTAAGTCTCCCACTAATATGGTTTTATTGTCTATTTCTTCCTTCAATTCTCCTAGTTTCTCCATTAGAAATTTGGGTGCTATATTATTTGGTGCATACATGTTGATTAGTGATATTTCCTCATTATCTAAAGTTCCTTTTAACAAAATATAATTACTTTCCCTATCCCTTTTGATCAGGTCTATTTTTGCTTTGGCTTTATCAGATATCATGATTACCACTCCTGCCTTCTTTCTATCAGTTGAGTCCCAGAAGGTCTTACTCCATCCTTTAATTCTGACCTTGTGGGTGTCTACTCGCCTCATGTGTGTTTCTTGAAGACAACATATGGTAGGGTTTTGGATTCTAATCCATTCTGCTATTCGTCTACATTTCATGGGTGAGTTCATCCCATTCATGTTCAAGGTCATGACTGTCATTTGTGGACTCCCTGGCATTTTGATAACCTTCCCTAATTTTAACCTTTTTTCCTTCGGCTCTATTTTTTAGTCCTGTGATTTACTTTGAATCAGTCCCCCTTATCCCCTCCCTTGATATGTTTCCCTTTTTAGTCCCTCCTCTTTTTCCCTCTCCCTCCCCCCTCTCTTTCCCTCCCCTTTTGTTTTCCCTCTCCCCTTCCCTCCCCCCTTGGTTTTCCCTTCTCCCTACCCTTGTTGGGTAAGATAGAATTCAAGATCCCAATGGATCTGGATGTTTTCCCCTCTCAGAGTTGATTTCCCTGAGAGTAAGGTTTAAGTAAAAACTCTCTTCCTCTCCTGCTTATAGGAGTTTTCTTCCCCTCCCCTTCCAATGTGAATCTTTGTGTGAGGGTGATTATTCTATTTGGTCTTTCTTTTCCCCCTATTTACACATTACATTTTCCCCAACTGTTAATATACATAGATTGATATAAATGTAGTCCTTATAGAAGAGAGTTTGAGTAAAAGAAGAAGATTACATTTTTCTCCTTTTCCCTTTCCTTCATATTTACCTTTTCAGGTATTCCATGCTCTTTGATTTTCGATATCAAACTTTCCACAGAGCTCTGCTCTTTTCATTGCAAAAAGGTGGAAATCTTCTATTTTTTGGAATGCCCATACTTTCCCTTGGAAGTATATAGTCAGTTTTTCTGGATAGCTGATTCTTGGTTGAAGACTGTAAACCTTAAAATTTCTTAGACTTATAAATGTTGGAAATGTCACCATTGGTTAATTTCATACTTGAAGAATTTCCTACTGATATTCTATTGGAATGTGAACCCCCCCTTGGCATGGGAGGGTCCTTCTCCTCCCTACCTAAGATTACTTTAGGACAGAAACCTTTTGCTGAACAATGGAAAGGTCTTTGACCTATGCTTAAGCATAGAACAGGAAGTTCTTTGAGTCATGATTGATTTTAGAATTGATACAATAGAGATACTTGGAATGACAGAACCAGGTCTTGGAACTTCCAATCTCCACCCTACTCAGTCTAACAGGATTTAGGAAGGGCTGCAGCAAAGGATCAAGATTTAATTATTTGAGAATATGACCTTCAACAGACATGTGCAAAGCCACAGACCTCTGGGAGGTCCTGGGTTAAGCTAGAGCCACCATTGGCACAGAGAAGACATGGACAGTGTTTGGTAGATGTGAGAACTGAGGGGAGGGAACTTGGATGGTTTCCTTAAAGATAGCAGGGTGTGAGGACTAGAGAGGTTGGAGAGGTTTTGCTCTGAGAGGTTGTGCTCTGAGAAGCTTGCTCTGAAGGAAGCCGGAGGTGGAGGCCACTGAGACTGTTTCTCCATTTTGGTCACCTGAGTGATAGGGACTGATCTCTTTTCTTTGCCTCAGCTATCTAAGGGCTTGGGCCTTTTGGCCCAGCCTAAACAGAGGGGGTATTTAATCCCTATTCCCTTCTCTCTGTCTCTGTCTCTGTCTCTGTCTCTGTCTCTGTCTCTGTCTGTCTCTGTATGTCTGTCTGTCTGTCTGTCTGTCTGTCTCTCTCTCTCTCTCTCTCTCTCTCTCTTTCTCTAATACCTTTCTTCCTCCTGTTTGTAATTAAACTCCATAAAAGGTTGACTGCTGACTTGAGTTTTCATTAAGGAATTACATAGCTGAATTCCTTGGCGCCCTTAAATTAATATATATCAGTCTTTTAAATTGATTTCCTTGTCACAAGAGCCAGCTCTCTTGCCTTTCTGAAGATCATGTTCCATGCCTTACGATCATTCAGAGTGGAACTTGCAAGGTCTTGTGTGACCCTGATTGGCATTCCTTTATATCTAAATTTTCTTTTTCTGGCTTCTTGCAGAATTTTTTCTTTTGTTTGAGAGTTTTGGAATTTGGCAATTACATTCCTGGGAGTTGTCTTTTGGGGGTTTAGTGTAGAGGGTGTTCTGTGAGCTCTGTCAGTGGCTGTATTGCCCCCTTGTTTTAGAATCTCTGGGCAACTTTCTTTGATTATCTCTTGTATTATGATGTCGAGTTTGCTGTTTATTTCTGGCTTTTCTGAAAGTCCAATTATTCTTAAATTATCTCTTCTCCCTCTATTTTCCAAATCTGTCATTTTGTCAGTGAGATATTTTATGTTCTCTTCTAATTTCTTGGTCTTTTGGCTTTGCTTTATTAGTTCTTGCTTTAAAGCCTGGTTTTCCTTTTCACTTTGGTCAAACTGGTTTTGTAGATGCATAAATTTATTTTGCATTATTTCCCACTTTTCCTCCCAGAAGGCTTCCATCTTTTTGATCCTTTCAGATTCAGATTCTTCATGGGTTTGTGTAGAGTTTCCATTTCCTTTGGAAGGTTTTGGTGCATTTGCTTGTGTTTCCTCTTCTATCTCCTCTGTGTTTTGTATTTTTGCTCCATAAAATGTGTCCAAAGTCGCCCCCTTCTTCTTGTTTTTTTTTTTTTTTGAATTTTGGGACTTGTGTGCTTCTGTGGAGTTTGCCATCTCTATCTGAGTGGGGAGGGGATTAGCTTTTGTTATCTCTGTCTGGTGTTCAGAGGTTTTAGCCCTAGGCAGATTGTCCATTCTATGCAGTTGTTCTGTGTTCCCGGGAAGCCAGGAGTTGCTGGTGTATCCCTGTTACTGACCTCCTCTCCTTGGCACCCTCCTGATGCTTCTCCTTTGCCTTACTTCCACCCTCTAAGCCTAGCTTGTCCTTTGTTCCTGTGCCTTAGCTGGCCAGTGCCTACACTCTGTGGGGGGAGGGACTGTGGCTTCCCGGAGCTCTGAGGGCTCCTAATGATATTAGTTTTCCCTGGGTTGAATTTAGTATGCCTTGAGGCAGGGACTTTTTTTGTGAGCCTCCGATGGAAGGATCCAGCCAGGGGGTTACAAGCTCCCCCCTCACTTTCTGTTTCCCAGCTGTCTGGGTGCCCCCTCGACTGGGTTAGGTTGTTTTCAGGATGTGGCCTTCAGAATAGCTGGCTCCCGAGGCCCTTTTGCCAGTCCTGAGGGTTGCTGTTGTTTCAGAAGACCCTGCTCTCTGAGTAGGAGGGGCCTCGGCTTCCCTGGGCTCAGGGCGAGGGATCCTGATAAGAAGATTAGCTTTCCCTGGGTTGAACTGAGATTTGGATGGAAGGTTCCAACCAGGGGGTTATGAGCTCCTCCGTCTCTCTGTTTCCTCGATGTCTGGGTGCCCCTGTGACTGGGTCAGGTTGTTTTCAGGGTGCGGCCTTCAGAATAGCCAGCTTCAGGTCCTTTTGTCAGCCCTGCAGGTTACTGTTGTTTCTGAAGGCCCTGCTCTCTGAGGGGGAGGGGCCATGGCTTCCTGGAGCTCTGGACGAGGGCTCCTGATAAGAAGATTAGCTTTCCCTGAATTGAATTGAGTGTGCCCTGAGGCAGGGACTTGAGACTTGGATGGAGGGATCCAGCCAGGGGGTTACAATATCCCCCCTGTTTCTCTGTTTCCCTGCTGTCTGGGTGCCCCCTACAACTGGGTCAGGTTGTTTTCAGAATGTGGCCTTCAAAATAGCCAGCTCTTGAGGCCCTTTTGCCAATCCTGAGGGTTGCCGTTGTTTCAGAAGCCCCTGCTCTCTGAGGGGGAGGGGCCGCGGCTTCATGGAGCTCCCAGGGCTCCTCCCAGGGGGTTAGGAGCTCCCCCGTCCCTGTCTTTTTCCCTGCTTTCTGGGTGCCCCCTCCACTGGGTTAGGTTGTTTTCAGGAAGCGGCCTTCAGAATAGCAGGCTGTGGGGCTCTGAGGTTGCCTCTGCTGCCTCGGACTCGGACTCAGCTCTCTGGGTTGGTGGGGATGAGTCCTAGGACTTTCCTTCTGCCTACCCCTTAGGTCCCAGTGGTCTCTGTTTATGGCTTTTGTGGGGGGGTGTACCTTTTGATCCAAGTCCAGGTCCAGGAGGAGGATTCCCGGGGTCTATGCTGTTGATCGGTTTGAATTTCGGTGTCCTAGGAGCATTCGGTTTTAGATCGGAAAGGAAGGGTTTCAGGAAATCTGAACTTTAGCTTTCTCTAAGCCACCATCTTGACCGGAAGTCCCTTCTTTACTTATTCTGTCAAATAGTTTGTTTAATATTGGGATTAGTTGTTCTTTGAACATTTGATGGAATTTATTTGTGAATCCATCTGGACCTGGGGATTTTTTCTTAGGGAGATCTTTGATGGCTTGTTAAATTTCTTTTTCTGATATGGGGTTGTTTCGGTAATTCATTTCTTCCTCTTTTAGTCTAGGCAATTTATATTTTTGTAAGTATTCATCCATATCACCTAGATTGCCATATTTGTTGCCATTTAATTGGGCATAATAGTTTTTAATAATTTCCTTAAATTTCCCTTTATTAGAGGTGAGGTCTCCCTTTTTATCTTGTATACTGTCAATTTGGTTTTCTTCTTTCCTTTTTTTAATTAGACTGACTAGTACTTTGTCTATTTTATTTGTTTTTTCCAAAGTACCAGCTTCTAGTCTTATTTATTAAATCCATTGTTCTTTGACTTCAATTTTATTAATTTCTCCATTGATATTTAGGATCTCTAATTAAGTCTTCATCTGAGGATTTTTAATTTGTTTGCTTTCTAGTTTTTTAATTTGCATGCCCAATTCATTGACCTCTGTTCTCTCTAATTTGTTATTATATGAACTCAAGGAAAGAAATTTCCCCCTGAGTACTGCCTTGGTTGCATCCTATAGGTTTTGAAAAGATTTCTCATCATTGTCATTTTCTTTAATGAAATTATTATTTGTTTCTATGATTTCTACTTCTGTTCCTGCTTTTTTTTCTTTTAGTATTTCCTTCTACAACAATGTTTGTTTTAATCAGTCCCCCTAGTTCACAGCCTTATTTTACTTCCCTTTCTACCTCCCTCTCTTCTTATCCCCCCCCTTATTTACCCTGTACCCTTTCTAAAACTACCTCCCCAACTTCTCCCTCCCTTGTACTGCTTTCCTCCCCACTAGTTCATTTGTTACCCCTCTAATCCCCTATAGGGCACAAATCTATTCTCTGTCAAAATGGATTGGATAGTTCTTCCCTCTTTGAGTTAATTTCAATGCACTTAAGAGTTGAGTATTTCTTATCTCCAACCTCTTTATCCTTCTAGTGTATTGATGTTCTCCCCTCTCCCACCATGAGCCTCTTTGTGACATAAATTTGCCTCCATTTGTTTGTTTTCCCATTTCTTTTATTATTAACCTCTTTTTTAGCTCTAGTTGTATATATATATATATACACACACACTCACACATGTGTATGTATTTATGCATGCATATATCTATATACATATTTATGTTTTGTCCTTTCATCCTATACAGTTTGTCACTGTTCCCTCTAAGTGTAATTTTTCTAGCTGCCCTGGTGAAAACAACAGTTCTTAAGAGTTACCAATGACCTCTTTTCTTATAGAGATACATAACATTTTATCTTATTGAGTCTCTTTAAAAAATGTGGGTTTTTTGTTTGTTTATTTTGTTTTATTTTTCTTTTTCCCTCTTTTTTTAATTACCTTTTGATGTTTCTCTTGAGTTCTGTGCTTGGGCATCAAATTTTCTGTTCAGGTCTGGTCTTTCCTTTAGAAATTCTTGGAATTCTTTTATTTTGTTGAATGACCATACTTTCCCCTGTAAGAATATAGTCAGTTTTGCTGGGTTATTGATTCTTGGTTGTATACCTAGTTCCCTTGCTTTCCGGAATATCATATTCCATGCCTTTTGTTCCTTCAGTGTAGATGCAGTCAGATCCTGCGTTATACTCACTATGGTTCCATGGTATCTGAATGACTTCTTGGCAGCTTGTAATATCTTTTCTTTGGACTGATAGTTCTTAAATTTGGCTATAATATTCCTGGGTGCTGTCAGTTAGGGATTATGTATAGGAGGTGATCTGTGGATTCTTTCAATCTCCACTTTTCCCTCTTGTTCAAGAATATCAGGGCAGTTTTCTTTAATAATTTCCTGTAGTATGATGTCCAGGCTTGTTATTTTGTCATGGTCTTCTGGAAGACCAATGCTCTCCTCAAACGATTTTCTAAATCTTCTATTTTGTGAATGAGATGCTTCATGTTTTCCTCAATATTTGCATTCATTTGGTTTTGTTTTATAGTGTCCTGCTGCCTTGTGAGGTCACTTAATTCTAGTTGTTGTATTCTGGTTTTTAAAAATTGTATTTTATCTCTGGCTTTTTGGTCATCATTCTCCTTCTGGGCTGATTTCCTTTGGAGGTCATCTTTCATCCTCTTTACCTTGTCTTTCATCTCCTTTACCTCATCTTTCATCTCCTTTGCCTCATTTTCCAGCTGGTTGATTTTGGCTTTCAAGACACTATTTTCTCCTTTTAGTTCAAGTGCCTCTGTTTCCAGATGACTTATCTAAGTTTTTAAGTTCTTTCCCTAATTGTCTTCAGCTTCTCTTAATTGTGTTTTGAATTTCTTTTTGAGTTCTTCTGAAGCCTTTATCCAATTCACTGGGATTTTTGATTTATCATTTGTTGATCCCTCCCCCTCTGTTCTGTTTGATGAATAGAAGCTGACTATTGTAATTTCTTTCTTCTTTTTCTGTTGTTTGCTCATATCCAACCCTTCTTTGCTCCCTGTATTTGTCTGTGCTCTTTCTCCTCTCATTTTTTTGTGGGGGGCTTTGGGGGCTTCTGTCACTCTCCCCAATTGGAGGTTTAACAGAGGATTTCTCGGTGCAGTCTGTGGGGGAGGGATGTTGGAGTTTGAGCTTCCCTGTTCTCTGGAGGCTTTTGATTGTATTAAAGTCTAGCAGTCATTGAGGGAGGGATGTTGGAGCCTGGTCTTTCCTGAATTCTGAAGACTTTTAATGGGATTAAGTTCAGCTGGGCTGGTCTTGGTTTGCTCTGAGACCAAAACCTCTTGGAATGCTGGAGCAATATGGAGGATCTCCAAGGCTCTGACCAGGCTGCCAGCTCTATTCTCCCTTTCCAGCTCCTTCCTCACCATCTGTGTTTGACCCTTTGAGCTTGGAACAGCTCTGCCTACAAGGTATACCCTGCAGACCATCGCCTTTGCCCGTCCTTAGTTTCCCGCTGCTGCTGGGAGCTTAGCACTCTAGGGTGGGCATCCTGGGACCTTCCTCTTAAGCTCAAGAGTTCTCGTATTTTGGTTTTGGGGGTGGGGGGGAATCATACCTTTTGAATTGAATTCAGCAGGAAGGTTCCTTGGCTCTGTCTTGTTGTTAGCCTAGATTTTCAGTCCCCTTGGAACATTCAGTTTGTGATTAGAAAAGAAGGGTATTCAGAGGTCTGAACTTCTGCTCCTTCTAGGCCACCATCTTGATTTCTCCCTCTAAATTATAAATCTTAAAATACTATTTAATGTTATAATGGTATTATGATTTTTATTATTTAGTCTTTCATTGTTCCACTGTTCCTCACTATTACTTAAGTCTTTGATTTAGTCTGAATTTACTGGCTTGTTCTTTCTTGACCTGAATAACCCAACTCAATTTATTGTGTATTCCTTCACAATCATGAATGAAATGTTTTCTTCTAGGTTCTCCAAAGAGTGATTTTTCTAGAAGGCTTATCCATTCCTTCTCCATCTGAGGATGCTGAAAATGCTACCCGTCCTTTCCTTTTAGACTTCCTTTCAGCTATTTAAATAGTGAAGTGGTATAATGGCTTAGTGTTGAGCCTGGTGTCAGAAAGATCTGAGTTCAAATCCAGCTTTAGAACTAACCTAAGCTGTGTGACCTTGAAAGTCAATTAACTTCTATTTCTCAAATGAACTGAAGTCCTTTAGGTTAATACCTTCCCTACAAATGAGTTAAAACAAAATATTTTTAATCTGTCTTGTACTAGTGATAATGTTAAGGTCTGGGAATTCACCCACCACCAAGGGAGACCTCGGGCAATGCAATCAGACATGGAAAAGGCCCTTTATTGTGGAACTGATACATGCATCAGTGGGAACCTCTGCCATCAGAGTTCCAATTTCCCTCCTGAAGATTCAGTCTTAAATACTTCCCCTGTTGCATGCCCTTGTTGGAAAGTTGCTTTATCAGGGACCTTGGACAGGTCCCAGGGCAAGGTCCAAAGCTTATCTCTCTGTAGCGGAGCCTTGGCTATGTTTGAAGTTTATCTGTCTGTAGCAGGGCCTTGGCTAGGTTTGAAGTTAATCTGTCTGTAGTGGGGCCTTGGTATTTTTCCTGGCTGAATTTCTCAAGGCAATTTTCAATTTAGATCTCCCTTATTTACAACTTCATTTTCTCTTAGGGGGCAGAGGGAAAACCTGTCCATTGAGGCAGCTTGTGGCTTTCAGCCCGGGGCTCGCTAGGGGCCGGTACTTTTGTCGGAGAGCCAAACCATGGATGGCATCCAGCTGGTCTTTCACAAACCAAACAAGGCGGTTAAAAACACAGGGGCCAAATGTCAAGAGTAGGGTTAAGATTATGAGGGGTCCTATAAGGAATGTGACTAGGGAGAAGAATTGAAAAGGTGGGCATACCAGGGGCTGGCAGTTTCCCTCACCTTCTGTCAGGGCTTCTAGACCCTCTTGGAGCTTGCTCAGGGAGTCCCTAATAATCCCTGAGTGGTTAACATAGAAGCAGCATTCCTCACCCAAGGCTGCACAGAGGACCCCTCCTTAAGGAAAAGGAGGTACTGCTTGGCATAGTAGGTCACTCGGGGTACTATTATGAGGGGGTGCAGCAGGCAGTGAGGGAGCTAGGGGAGACACAGGGCTGTAGGCCAGAACGGGGGCACAGCCAGTGTGCTCCTGTGGGTGGGATAAGGTATTTTCCGGTTGAGGGATACTCTGTGACAAAGGAGGCAAACAGCAAAAGCCAGAAGACAAACAACAGAGACACGGACATGTAAACTGCCCCAATCCTAGGAGCTTATCTTAAGATCTCATTTCTTGGCATGTACTTGTAAGGAAGGATGCAAAATCCCGTGCCCAGGGCCTGACAGCCAGATGTAGACTTGAACTCCGTGCTCAAGGGCCTCAAACCCCTGAAAGTTCCGATTTCGGGATGTGCCCTGGAACATATTCCTTCCCCATCCCTGAACACAAACGCTTCCTCTGGGGAGCTGACTGGCCTTCTCTCGAGAGACGGAGAACTGCGGCCACAACAGAGTCTGCTCTCAGAAACAGGTGGGAGGATCAGGCCAATGCCTCGGGATGAACCCCTCACCCCAGAAAGGGATGGGCCTCAGAGCTTGGCATAGAATGTCCTGTATTAACCACAGGCAGGTATCATTCACTAAGTCTTATGCTCATTGATGGTCCTCTTCTCCCCCATGCACATTCGGTCACCATTCGCACACACAGCCATACCACACTCAGCTCACCTGAAGGTCCGGTCCAAGGCCATGCCTTAGGCCCTCCTGCCTGGGGGTTCCAAGGTGGGGGGAGAAGGCAAGCCCCCAAATGTTAAGGTCCGGGAATTCACCCACCACCAAGGGAGACCTCGGGCAATGCAATCAGACACGGAAAAGGCCCTTTATTGTGGAACTGATACACGCATCAGTGGGAACCTCTGCCATCAGAGTTCTAATTTCCCTCCTGAAGATTCAGTCTTAAATACTTCCCCTGTTGCATGCCCTTGTTGGAAAGTTGCTTTTTGCACCTGGGGTCTCAGTGCTGAAGTTTATCAGGGACCTTGGACAGGTCCCAGCACAAGGTCCAAAGCTTATCTGTAGCAGGGCCTTGGCTAGGTTTGAAGTTTATCTGTCTGTAGCAGGGCCTTGGCATTTTTCCTGGCTGAATTTCTCAAGGCAATTTTCAATTTAGATCTTCCTCAATAGTACAACAGTACTATTAGTTCAATGATTCCTCCCTCCCCTATCTGGGGTAAAGGGTGGGTGGGCTCACATGTGGCATGAGTGTTGCAGTTTGGGCACTCCATCTCTAAAAGGTTTGCCATCACTGGCATAGAGCTAAGGAGAATAAGGATAAGGACAATAACCTTCATGACTCAAGCACTGGCCTCTCTTCTCCACCCTACAATATTCCATATATGTTTATGATTCTGTGCACCTGCTCTTTAATGTTGATGGTGAAAGATACTCACTCTGTCCTAATCAGGGAGTGGCAAAATATTTTTCACCATTGGTGTGCTGATAAATGTTTAACAGCACTGGAGAGGGAGGGAAGGTAAACAGAATATACTTTTAAGTGTATTCAGTATTAATATTTTCTTCATTACTTTCTTAAATCTAAACATTCAATAACAACAAAAAAAACCCTCAAATAAACCAAACTATTATTTATAGCATCTGGGATTTACTAGATATAAATGCTTATAATTAAAATTTAACCATCAGCTCCAAAGCGGACACCAACCCACTCCTGCTGTCACTCTCTTTGATATGAAAATGATTTTACTAAATAAATGCCATCTTGGACTGAGTCAGTATTCTGTTCCCTTCATAACAGATTTTTCTTCCTGGAAAATAAAAGGACCCACCATCCTTCCCCTACAAAACATTTAGAAGGAGAGGTGACCAAAAGGAAGAGAATCCACTTGGCCTGTTTCAGTGTCACTACTTTCAGTATCACTATCTTCCCTTCTACTTCTTCCTTAAAAAGTTTATTTGAAGACCTATTTCTTCTCTTGACCACACATGTTTCTAATTATATCTAATCTTGGACAATGGGAAACATATTTCTATTTATCACAGGCAAAAATTAGTAGGCAAGTTCATAGGTTAGAGGGCTTAAGGAAACTACTTGTTCTCTCCATAGCAGGTTATACCTTTCAAGAGGGAATCTTTTCCTATAATGAAATCACAAGAAAGAACTCTTTGTACGCATTTTGATTCTGAACTTTCAGCTCCCCTGGGGATTTTTATCTTGATCCCCTAATATCTATCTGCCTTAAAGGAGGACTGACTGGACTCTTTACAGAAATGTGTTAATTGCAAGCACTATGAGTGCATTGATCCAAAGCTGCTCTGATTAAATAATTATTCACAGCAGTACCCAGGAGGGCTGACATTAGAGTGGCTTGAAAGGGCAAAACCAAGGCTCCATGTAAATGAGAAATGTTGGCCAATTCCCAAGTGGAATTGAGCTCTGCACTCTGCCTGGATCTTTCAGTATGTCTGGGTCCTGCTCTTTAATTACATTTCCAACTGCTAATGTTTAAACTAGATTTAGATTGTTTTCACTTTAGTTTCTTTCACAGCTTTATGCTAAATACAGAAGAGACATATTGGTCTTTTGAGGTTGGGGGATGGAGGGGATTGAAGGAGGGTTGACAAATTATATGTCTGTATTTTTTTTCTTTTGTTCTTTAGCTGAAAGAATGTATGGACTCCAAGGGGTGTAAGAGTAATTGTTTCCTTCATGAAGATTCACAGCAGCTCTACAACATTTACTGTGGCAGCCTTGCCATTTTCAAACATCCCCATTAAGCAGGTGTTCCACACTTTCTGTCCCCTGTTTAGGTCTTTGATTGTTTTTTTTTTTTAAGACTGTTCAAACAGAGCCATTTTTGAGGTGTTAGCACTTCAGATTTTTTCTTCAGGGGAAAAAAATCTGTTTCAAGCTTCTCCTTTTCATCATTTATAGCAGTTCTCCATATTGTTAAAAATTCAAATTTTTTCTTTCTTTTTTTCTCTCCTCCTTTGCCCCTCCCTCACAAATTGACTAGACTATATAATCAATTGAAGACTATCTTAAAGATAGCTACTTTATTAAGACTGATTTAAAATTAGCTGGAGTAGAAGGGGGGGTAGGATAAGAAGGTATCAAATAACTCCTTTTCTTACAGATTCTCCAGCTTATTTCTCTTCCTTTTACTTTAGAATTGATAAGGCAGGGATACTTTGGTTCATTGTAAAGGTCTGAAAGTGTGGAGAAAAGCATGAATTGTGAGGAGGAGGTCACCAAAGGCAGGCAGAATCCAATTACTGAAACCTACTCCCTTGGCAGAGATAAAAAGAAGCTTAAACCCACCTAAAATACTTCCTGTACTTAGTAGCAGGAGAGGCAGAGGCAACCCAAAAACAGTGTAATTCATTTTAGCTAGCCTAGAATCTCAGCTACAATCCTATGAGCTATTGAAGGTTACACTGGGTTTTCTTATTTTATTGTGATTGTTGCATTTATGTATCCATCTACCCCAAGAGTATCTTACTGCATATCAGCAAGAGACATGGCTTTCTGTCTTATTTCACTATGTGTCCTATTTACATTCTCTACCACAGCTTAAATGGTACTTAAGGTGCCTATGCAGCCCTTGGCAGAATTAGATGCAAAGATAATGAGACAGCACTAGATTGTTCTCCTTGGGATGGGCATTGTCCATTGGAGGCTAGTTTCTCTCATTTCCACTTGCTCATTGAATTTCCATCAGGTTTCCCAATCCAGCAGGAACAAATTCCATAGGACATCATCAAATTATCTCAACTCCTTGTTGCTCTGACTCATTTTCTTAAGGGGGAGGAGGAGAACAGAAGCTGTCTTTTTTTCACATTTTGAGATGATTTGATCTGACATTACATGAAGTACCTGTATCCACAAATGTAGTACTTTAACTGGGAATATAACAGAAAAGTATAATAATACTGTTCTGAATATGGTACCAGATGAGAACCCATCATATAGACAAAAAGAAATGAAGAAGTTTGTTCTAGAAATCTGACTCTTGCAATTCTCCATATCTTATTTGCTAAAGAATCAAGATAAAGAAATATTAACAAAAGATCCCCCTGGCTTTTTGTCAAGTTTCATTACCATTCACTATCACCAGTTACACAAAAGGATGTCCTTAACATATAATGGTCAAATGCATTTCTAATTTCTAAACTGCATTCCTTTTTAAACTTTTTTTCACATCATTCCTTAAGTCTGTAATGCTCCTCCCACTTGCTCATTTGTTGAAATTTTCTCGATTGGAGGAGAACCATATCAAATGCTACTTCCTTAATTCCCCTGATACTACATTGTGTCTTGCCCTTCCTAGCCAGTAGTGATTACTTCCTTCCCAATAGCAATTCATCTTTACCTTTTTCCACATTTGCTTTCTGTTTCACATATCTTCCATTTGCAACCATGTCTTATTTCGCCCTTATTTCTCATCCTTTCGTGGTGTAGAACTTTGCAGAGTATATATTTAACAAAAGTTTGTTGTGATGAATTAATAAATGAGTGGATGAATTGTTGATATGCCTAGAGAGTCTTTCAGTATGACATTTGAATAGTCAGGCAGCCTCCAGGTAACCAGTAAAAGTTAAAGGGACCTTTAGCATATCCCTATGTATAATAATTTAAAAAAAAGAGAAGTTAAATAAATAAGATAATATATTTAATTGTATGTAAAAATGAATGTAACTATAGTCCCCTACTTTTTACCCAAAAAGAGAAAAACAAATTTCCTCATTTGTTCTTTGGGAATAAAAGTAGTTATTACATTATAGTTATTACAGCTATATCTGAGTTGCTTTAGACTTCATTTACATTTTTGTAGTTGTGGTATATATTTTTACTTCACTTTGTGGATTTATTCAACTTTTCCATTGTTGCTCTCAATTCTTTATATTTAATGTTCTTAAAAATTCAGACTTTACATTTATATAACACTAGCTGTTCCCTATTCAAGGTTACATATTTGTTCTGGGTTCTGCTACCCTCCACAGTATTAATATGAATATTTTATTACATTCAAGGCTTTCCTTTCTATATTTGACCCTGTGGGAACATAATGAGAACCCTGAATTGACTGATATACAATTTAATAACTTTTCTTGCATATTTCCAACTGTTTCCCTAAATAGTTAAACCTGCTACTTAAGTCCTGCCAACAGTGTACCTTTCTTTCTGAAGTCCTTCTCATATTGACTGCTGCTTTTTGTCAAGTTTGACAATTTTCCAAGTATAAGGGGAGACCTTTAAAATATTTTTATTATGCATTGCTTTTATTGTTAGTGATTTCAAATTGTGTTTCCTAAGGTTATAAATAGTTTGGAATTCTTTTAAAAATCGTTAATATTTTTGACTAATTATTTCCTGGAGAAATGGCTCTTTTAATATATTGGTGTTCATTTTCTTTTTCTTTTATTTTTTAACATTATTTTATTTGGTCATTTTCAAACATTATTCACTGGAAACAAAGATCATTTTCTTTTCCTCCCCTCCCTCCAACACCCTTCCCTCTCCCATAGCTGATGCACGATTCCACTGGTTATCACATGTGTTCCTGTTTCTAACCCATTTCCATGTTGGTCGTATTTGCATTAGAGTGTTCATTTAGTGTCTCTTCAGTCCTATCATCTCCACCCCTGTAATCAGGCAGTTGCTTTTCCTCGTTTTTACACCCACAGTTTATCCTCTGCTTGTGGATAATATTTTTTAGATCCCTGCAGATAGTTCAGGGACATTGCATTGACACCAATGGAGAAGTCCATTACCTCGATTGTACCACAGTGTATCAGTCTCTGTCTATAATCATTTCCTGGTTCTGCTCCTTTCGCTTTGCATCACTTCTTGGAGGTTGTTCCAGTCTCCATGGAATTCCTCTACTTTATTATTCCTTTTAGCACAATAGTATTCCATCACCAACATATACCACAATTTGTTCAGCCATTCCCCAATTGATGGGCATCCCCTCATTTTCCAAATTTTGGCCACCACAAAGAGTGCAGCTATGAATATTCTTCTACAAGTCTTTTTCCTTATTATCTCTTTGGGGGTACAAACCCAGCAGTGCTATAGCTGGATCAAAGGGCAGACAGTCTTTTATCACCCTTTGGGCATAATTCCAACTTGCCCTCCAGAATGGTTGGATCAATTCACAACTCCACCAGCAATGAATTAGTGTCCCTAATTTGCCACATCCCCTCCAGCATTCATTACTTTCCATAGCTGTCATGTTAGCCAATCTGCTGGTGTGAGGTGATACCTCAGAGTTGTTTTGATTTGCATCTCTCTGATTATTAGAGATGTAGAGCACTTTTTCATGCGCTTATTAATAGTTTTGATTTCTTTGGCTGAGAACTGCTGTTCAAATCCCTTACCCATTTATCAATTGGAGAATGGCTTGATTTTTTGTACAATTGATTTAGTTCTTTGTATATTTGAGTAATTAAACCTTTATCAGAGGTTTTTATGAAGATTGTTTCCCAATTTGTTGCTTCTTTTCTGATTTTAGTTACATTGGTTTGTTTGTACAAAAACTTTTTAATTTGATGTATTCCAGATTATTTATTTTGCATTTTATAACTCTAAATCTTGCTTGGTTTTGAAGTCTTTCCCTTCCCAAATGTCTGACATGTGTACTATTCTGTGTTCGCCTAATTTTCTTAAAGTTTCCTTCTTTATGTTCAAGTCATTCACCCATTTTGAATTTATCTTGGTGTAGGGTGTGAGGTGTTGATCTAAACCTAATCTTTCCCAACACTGTCTCCAATTTTCCCAGCAGTTTTTATGAAATAGTGGATTTTTGTCCCAAAAGCAGGGATCTTTGGGTTTGTCATATACTGTCTTGCTGAGGTCATTTATCCTGAGTCTATTCCACTTATCCTCCTTTCTGTCTCTTAGCAAGTACCAGATTGTTTTGGTGACCACTGCTTTATAATATAGTCTGAGATCTGGGACTGCAAGGTCCCCTTCCTTTGTATTTTTTTTTCATTATTTCCCTGGATATCCTTGATCTTTTGTTCTTCCAAATGAACTTTGATATAGTTTTTTCTAAATCAGTAAAAAAAAATTTTGGAAGTTTCATGGGTATAGCACTAAATAGATAGATTAGATTGGGTAGGATGGTCATTTTTATTATATTGGCTCATCCTACCTATGAGCACTTAATGTTTTTCCAATTGTTCAAGTCTAGTTTTAGTTGTGTGGAGAGTGTTTTGTAATTGTGTTCATATAGTTCCTGTGTTTGTCTCGGGAGATAGATTCCTAGGTATTTTATTTTGTCTAAGGTAATTTTGAATGAGATTTCTCTTTCTAGTTCTTGCTGCTGAGCTGTGTTGGAATTATATAGAAATGCTGATGACTTATGTGGGTTTATTTTGTATCCTGCAACTTTGCTAAAGTTGTTGATTATTTCGATTAGCTTTTTGGTTGAATCTCTACGATTCTTTAAGTAGACCATCATGTCATCTGCAAAGAGGAATAATTTGGTCTCCTCCTTTCCTATTTTAATGCCTTCAATTTCTTTTTCTTCTCTAATTGCTACTGTTAGTGTTTCTAATACAATGTCAAATAATAAAGGTGATAATGGGCATCCTTATTTCACTCCTGATCATAATGGGAATTGATTTAGTTTATCCCCATTGCAGATGATATTAGTTTATGGCTTTAGATATATACTGTTTATTATTTTTAGGAATGGCCCTTCTATTCCTATGCTTTCTAGTGTTTTTAGTACGAATGGGTGTTGTATTTTATCAAAGGTTTTTCTGCATCTATTGAAATAATCATATGGTTCTTGTTGGCTTGCTTGTTGATGTGGTCAATTATGTGGATAGTTTTCCTAATATTGAACCAGCCTTGCATCCCTGGTATAAATTCTACTTGATCATAGTGGATGACCCTTCTGATCACTTGCTCGAGTCTTTTTGCTTGTATCCTATTTAAGATTTTTGCATCTATATTCATTAGGGAGATTGGTCTATAATTTTCTTTTTCTGTTTTTGGCCTGCCTGGCTTTGGAATTAGTACCATATTTGTGTCATGAAAGGAGTTTGGTAGGACTCCCTCTTTGTTCATTATGTCAAATAGATTGCATAGTATTGGAGTTAGCTGTTCTTTGAATGTTTGATAGAATTCACTGGTGAATCCATCAGGCCCTGGGGATTTTTTCTTAGGAAGTTCTTTGATGGCCTGTTGGATTTCCTTTTCTGATATGGGATTATTTAAGAAATCTATTTCTTCTTCTGTTAGTCTAGGCAATTTATATTTTTGTAAATATTCATCCATATCACCTAGGTTGGTATATTTATTGCCATATAGTTGGGCAAAGTAGTTTTTAATGATTGCCTTAATTTCCTCTTCATTGGAGGTAAGATCCCCCTTTTCATCCTTGATGCTGTTAATTTGCCTTTCTTCTTTCTGTTTTTTAATTAGATTGACCAGTACTTTGTCTATTTTGTCTGTTTTTTCAAAGTACCGGCTTCTTGTCTTGTTTATTAGCTCAATAGTTCTGTCACTTTCTATTTTATTAATTTCTCCCTTAATTTTTAGGATCCCTAGTATGGTTTTCTTCTGGGGGGTTTTAATTTGTTCATTCTCAAGTTTTTTGATTTGCATTTCCAATTCCATGATATCTGTCCTCCCTAATTTGTTAATATATGCACTCAGGGATATGAATTTTCCTCTGAGTACTGCTTTGGCTGCATCCTGTAAGATTTGAAAGGATGTCTCACCATTGTCATTTTCCTCAATGAAATTATTAATTGTTTCTATGATTTCTTCTCTAACTAACCGATTTTGGAGTATCATATTGTTTAATTTCCAATTAAGTTTTGATTTGGCTCTTCTTGTACCCTTACTGGTCATTATTTTTATTGCCTTATGATCTGAAAAGGCTGCATTTATTATTTCTGCTTTTCTGCATTTGAGTGCCATGTTTCTGTGACCTAGTGTATGATCTATTTTTGTGAATGTACCATGTGGTGCTGAAAAGAAGGTGTATTCCTTTTTGTCCCTATTTATTTTTCTCCATATGTCTATTAACTCTAATTTTTCTAAGATTTCATTCACCTCTTTTACCTCTTTCTTGTTTATTTTTTGGTTTGATTTATGTAAATTTGCTAGTGGCTGTTTCAAGTCTCCCCCTAATATGGTTTTACTGTCTATTTCCTCCTTCAATTCTCCTAGTTTCTCCATTAAAAATTTGGGTGCTATATATACCATTTGGTGCATACATGTTGATTAGTGATATTTCTTCATTGTCTATTCTCCCTTTTAACAGAATATATTTACCATCCCTATCCCTTTTGATCAGGCCTATTTTTGTTTTGGCTTTATCAGATATCATGATTACAACTCCTGCCTTTTTCTATCAGTTGAGGCCCAAAGGGTCTTACTCCAACCTTTAATTCTAACCTTGTGAGTATCGACCTGCCTCACATGTGTTTCTTGAAGACAACAAATGGTAGGGTTTAGAGTTCTAATCCAATCTGCTATTTGTCTAAGTTTTATGGGTGAGTTCATCCCATTCACATTCATAGTTATGATTGTCATTTGTGGATTCACTGGCATTTTGATATCTTCCCCTAGTTCTGATCATTCTTCTTTAGCTATCTCCTTTTGAACCAGTGATTTACTTTGGGTCAGTTCCCCTAGTCCCCTCCCTTGAGATGCTTCCCTTTCTAGCCCCTCCCTTTTTATGCTCCCTTCCCCTCTCCTCTCTTCTTCCCTCCCTTTTTATAGTCCCTCCCTCCTCCCCCTCCTTAATTTTCCTTTCTTTCTTGCCCTTTTGGATAAGATAGAATTCAGAATCCCACTGGATCTAGATGTTCTTCCCTCTCATATTTGATTTCACTGAGAGTAAGGTTTAAGTAATTCAACTTCACGCTTTCTTCCTCTCCTTATCATATGAGAGTTCTTCCCCTCTACTTCCCATGTGTATCTTTATATGGGAAAGATTATTCTATTAAGTCCCCCCTATTTCTTGAAGTAAATCTTAGTATTATTGATGGTTCCCCCCTCCCTTTTCCTTTCTTTGCCCCCCCTTTCACCAAATCTTCTTAATGCCCCAATCTTTCCCTATGCAAGTTTTTTTCTAACTACTCTTATGATGTATACAAATTTTGAGAGTTACATAAAACATTTTCCCCACATATTAATATATATAATTTGATATAAATGTAGTCCTTATAGAAGAGAGTTTGACTTAAAGAAAAAGATAAGATTCATCTCCTTTTCCTTTTCTTTCATATTTACCTTTTCATGTTTCTCTTGCTTTCTGTGCTTGGATATCAAACTTTCCATAGAGCTCTGGTCTTTTCTTAGCAAATGCTTGGAAATCTTCTATTTTGTTGAATGCCCATACTTTCCCCTGGAAATATATAGTCAGTTTTGCTGGGTAGTTGATTCTTGATTGGAGACCCAGCTCTCTTGCCTTTCTAAATATTGTGTTCCATGCTTTGCGGTCTCTTAGTGTGTTAGCTGCTAAGTTATGTGTGATCCTTATGGGAGCCCCCTATATCTGAAGCTCCTCTTCTTGGCTTCTTGTAGGATTTTCTCCTTTTCTTGGAAGCTCTTGCATTTGGCAATTACATTCCTGGGGGCTGTCTTTTGGGGATTTAGTATAGAGGGTGTTCTATGAACCCTTTCTTTTTCTATTTTGCCCCCTTCCTCCAGAACGTGTGGGCAATTTTCTTCAATAATCTTCTGTAGAATAACATTGAGGTTATTGTTTATCTTTGTTTTTTCTGGGAGACCAATAATTCGGAGGTTGTCTCTTCTTCCTCCATTTTCCAAGTCTGTGACCTTTTCAGTGAGATATTTTATGTTTTCTTCTAATTCATTAATTTTTTGGCTTTGTGTTATTGATTCTTGCTGTTTTATGATCTCACTTTCTTCGAGGTGCTTAATTCTGGTCGTTAGGGACTGGTTTTGCTTTTCAGCCTTGTCTGCCCTTCTATTGGATGCTTGGAGTTCTTTTTCCAATTGAGCATTCTTATCTGTCAGACAGCTGATCTCTTTCTCCCATTTTTCTTTCCAGAAGGTTTCCATCTTTTGGGTAAATTCCAGTTTGAGATCTTCCAGAGCTTGTTGATATTTTCCATTTTGGGAGTCATGTTCTGATTTCTTTTGGATTTCCTCCTCATTCTCCTCTTTTCCTTGGGTACTTCCACCATAAAAGTTTTCAATAGTCACCTTTTTCCCTTTCTCCCTGGAGGCTTGATTTTGGGCCATGTGAGCCATCCCTTTGGTGGTTTTATTCCTCTTTCCTTTTTGGTCTGGGGTCTGGGTGAAATGGGAGGTTTTTCTGTGAATTTAGGTTGCCTCAGACTAGTTCTTCCCAGCCTCCGAGATTTCTTAGAGAGCTGGGCCCCTGATCACAGGCACACTGCCCAGGTGTTCTGCTCCGCCCAGATGCTCTGCTCAACCACCCCGAGTACGGCTCCCTGGGCCCCCCGTGCTCAGGGCTGGGTTCTCCCGTGAAACCGCCCTGAGAAGTTTTTTTCCTGGCAGTCCCCAGATCTCAAGGACCCTGGAGTGCCCCCCCCCCAGACAGAGACGTTCCCTACTCACTCGCTGTCCCAGTAGCTCACTCTGGTTTGGTGGCGGAGGTGGGGCGGGGGGAGGGCCACTCAGTTCACGTTTCTGTGCAAGTTTTTCCTCCTTCTTATTATATTGTGGAAATGTTCAAACCCCACATATCTTTGCCTCTGTGGAGTACTGGGGAGTACTGGGGAGTCTTTCTGTTTCTTCAAAGGTCATTTTTATGCTCCTTTGATGTAGTGTATTTCGTTTGGTGCCGGGAAAAGGAAGCATGTGGTGTCTAGATTGCAGCCATGATTACCCAGATATCTCATTGCCTATTTTAATAACTTCAATTTCTTTTTCTTCTCTAATTGCTACTTCTAGTGCTAGTGTTTCTAGTACAATGTAAAATAATAGAGGTGATAATGGGCATTTTTCTTTCACTATTGATCTCATTGAGAAGGCTTCTAATTTATCGCCATTGAAGATAATGTTTGCTGATGGTTTTAAGTATATACTGTTTCTTATTTTTAAGAAAGGCCCCTCTATTCCTATACTTTCTAGTGTTTTCAAATTCCTGTTGGTTTGCTTGTTGAGATGGTCAATTATGTGGATTGGTTTCCTAATATTAAACCATCTTTACATTCCTGGTGTTGTGAAATAGAAAGTCACAGATTCCATATAGGCAATTTTGGTAAATAAAGTCAAAAAGCCAAATTTCTCCAAGTCAAGATAGAACATTAGATTTTATTGGAAGAGGGCCAAGTCTTCCAATAAAAGCATTCTCTTGCATGTGTTACATTGTCAGACCCCGGCAAGAGACAATACCCAGAGGCTGAGACCTGCTTTATATAACAAAATGATATATCACAACACAGAACATCATATAGACCTTATTTTAGAAACAGTTACCCAATTATAAAGTGGATTGGTTAGTTCATTTCAGAAAGCACATATTAGTCTAAAGGTCAGGTCAAATGACCATTACATCTCTCTCTCATCTGGTATGAGGGGAAAGGAGGACTATTTTCAAAAAGGGAAGGGTCTGTGATGTTTGTGTTATATTGGGGCATATGATTCAGATGGTCAGCATCTTATGATAAAAGGAAGTACAAACTTTGGAAGGGGTTAGAAATCCCTTTAGAAGTTGTTTATGCTTTAATTACAAATCTTGGTAATTCTACTGATTGTGTTAAGATTATAATGAAATTTATACTAATCACTTTAGAATCACAATACTGATTATCTTAAACCTATCACTATCACTAAAATCCAATCAAGTTTAAGAGGGTAGGGGTCTTTTTTTCCCTACACTAGTATCAATCCCACCTGATCATAATAAATAATCCTCATGATCACTAGTTGTCATCTTTTTGGTAGTATTCTATTTAAAATTTTTGCATCTATGTTCATTAAGGATATTGGCCTGTAGTTTTCAGTCTCTGTGTGTCTGACTTCGGAATGAATACCCATATTTGTGTCATAAAATGAATTTCATAAACTTCTTTGATTATTTTGTCAAATAATTTGTATAGTATTGGTATTAGTTTTTCTTTGAATGTTTGATAGAATTCACTTATGAATTCATCAGGTTCTGGGAATTTTTTCTTAGGGAGTTGTTTGATGACTTGTCCAATTTATTTTTCTGACATGGAAATATTGAAAAATTTTACTTCCTCTTCAGTTAACCTGGTGATTTATATTTTTGAAAAATTCAGCCATTTCACCTAGATTGCAATATTTATTGCCATTCAATTGGGTAATAATGACCTTAATTTTGTCATTATTAGAGGTGAGGTCACCCTTTTCTTTAATGATACCGATAATTTGGTTTTCTTTTTTCCTTTTTTTTTTGACATTTTATTTAGTCAATTTAGAACATTGTTCCTTGTTTACAAGAATCATATTCTTTCCCTTCCTTTCCACCCTTCACCCCTTCCCATAGCCAATGAAAAATTCCACTGGGTTTTACATGTGTCCTTGATCAGAACCTATTTCTACTTTGTTGATCTTTGCACTAGGATGATCATTTAGAGTCTATATCCCTAATCATATCCCCCTCGACCCATGTAATCAAGCAGTTGTTTTTCTTCTGTGTTTCTACTCCCACAGTTTTCCCTCTGAATGTGGATAGTGTTCTTTGCCAAAAATCCCTCCAAGTTGTTCAGGATCACTGCATTGCCATCACTAACATATTCCACATTTTGTTGAGCCATTTCCCAATTGGAGGTCATCCCCTCATTTCCCAAATTTTTGCCACCACAAACAGTGCAGCTATGAATATTCTTGTACATGTATTTTTCCATATTACCTCTTTGGGGTACAAATCCAACAGTGCTATGGCTGCATCAAAGGGCAGAAAGTCTTTTAGTGTCCTTAGGGCATAGTTCCAAATTGACCTCCCAAATGGTTGGATCAATTCACAACTCCACCAGCAGTGCATTAATATTCCAACTTTTCCACATGCCCTCCAGCATTCATTACTTTTCTTTGCTCTCATGTGAACCAATCTGCTAGGTATGTGGTGGTATCTCAGAGTTGTTTTGATCTGCATCTCTCTGATTATTTATTTTATTTTTTAAATTTTTAAAAATTAATTTATTTATTCAATTTAAAACATTATTCCTTGGTTACAAGAATCACAATATTTCTCCCCCTCACTTTCTCCCACCCTTCCAACAGCCGATGCACAATTTCATTGGGTATTATATGCGTCTTTGATCAGAAACTATTTCTGTGTGGTTGGTGTTTGCATTAGGATGTTTATTTAGAGTCTACATCCCCAGCCATAAGCCCTTAACCCATGTATTCAAGCAGCTGTTTTCCTTCTGTTTTTCTACTCCCACAGTTTTTCCTCTTAGTGTGCATAGTGTTCTTTTTCATAGATCCCTCCAAGTTGCTCAGGATCACTGAATTGCCATTAATGGAGAAGTCCATTCCATTTGATTGTACCTCAGTGAATTGATCTCTGTGTACAATGTTCTCCTGGTTTTGCTCCTTTCGCTCTGCATCAATTCCTGGAGGTCATTCCAGTTCCCATGGAATTCATCCACTTAATTATTCCTTTGAGCACAATAGTATTCCATCAACAATAAATACCAGAATTTGTTCAGCCATTCACCAATTGAAGGGCATCCCCTCATTTTCTAATTTTTTGCCACCACAAAGAGCGCAGCTATGGATGTTTTTGTACATGTCTTTTTCCTCATTATCTCTTTGGGGTACAAACCCAGCAGTGCTATGGTTGGATCAAAAGGTAGACAGTCTTTTAGTGCCCTTTGGGCATAGTTCCAAATTGCCCTCCAGAATGGTTGTATTAATTCAAAATTCCACCAGCAATGCATTAATGTTCCAACTTTGCCACATCCCCTCCAGCATTCATTACTTTCCTTTGCTGTCATGTTAGCCAATCTGCTAGGTGTATACATCACAGTTGCCTTGATTTGCATCTCTCTGATTACAAGAGATTTAGAACATTTTTTCATGTGCTGATTAATAGCTTTGATTTCTTTTACTGTGAATTGCCTATTCATGTCCCTTGCCCATTTATCAATTGGAGAATGACTTGATTTTTTGTACAATTGGTTTTAGCTCCTTACGAATTTGAGTAATTAGACCTTTGTCTGAGGTTTTTGTTAAGAAGATTGTTTCCCAATTTGGTGCTTCCCTTCTAATTTTGGATGTATTCGTTTTGTTTGTTCAAAAACTTTTTAATTTAATGTAATCAAAATTATCTATTTTGCATTTTGTAATTTTTTCTAACTCTTGCTTGGTCATAAAATATTTCCTTTCCCAAAGATATGACAAGTATAATATTCTGTGTTCACCTAATTTGCTTATAGTTTCCTTCTTTATATTCAGGTCATTCACCTATTCTGAGTTCATCTTGGTATAGGGTATGAGATGTTGATCCAAACCTAATCTCTCCCATACTGTTTTCCAACTTTCTCAGCAGTTTTTGTCAAATAATGGATTTTGTCCCAAAAGCTGGGATCTTTGGGTTTATCATCATAGACTGTCTTACTGTGAGTACTTACCCCAAGTCTATTCCACTCATCCTCCCTTCTGTCTCTTAGCCAATATTATGTGGTTTTGATGATCACTGCTTTATAGTACAGTTTAAGATCTGGTATTGTAGGCCACCTTCCTTTGCATTTTTTTATTATTTCCCTTTATATTCTTGAAATTTTGTTCTTCCAAATAAACTTTGTTATTGTCTTTTTCTAATTCTATAAAAAGGTTTTTGGTATTTTGGTGGGTATGGCAGCAAATAAGCAATTTAGTTTGGGTAGTATTGTCATTTTGATTATGTTAGCTCGTCCTACCCAAGAGCAATTAATGTTTTTTTTCCAATTATTTAGATCTAATTTTAATTTTGTGGAGAGTGTTTTGTAGTTCTGTTCATATTTCCTGTGTTTGTCTTGGCAGATAGATTCCTAAGTATTTTATACTGTCTGTAGTGATTTTAAAGGGAATTTCTTTTTCTAATTCTTGTTTCTGGGATGAGTTAGAAGTATATAGAAATACTGATGATTTATGTGGGTTTATTTTGTAAAATGCAACTTTCCTAAAATTGTTAATTATTTCCACTAGCTTTTTAGTTGATTCTCTAGGGTTCCTTAAGTAGACTGTCATATTATCTGCAAAGAGTGATAGCTTGGTCTCCTCATTGCCTGTTTTAATAACTTTGATTTCTTTTTATTCCCTAATTGCTACTGCTAGTGTTTTTAGTACAATGTGAAATAATGGAGGTGATAATGGGCATCCTTATTTCACTTCTGATCTCATTTGGAATACTTCTGATTTATTCCCTTTGCAGATGATGTTTGCTGATGGTTTTAGATATATACTGTTTATTATTTTTAGGAAAGGCCCTTCTATTCCACTACTTTCTAGTGTTTTCAAAGAGATTGAGTGTTGTATTTTGTCAGACTTTTTTCTGCATCTGTTGAGATAATCATATGATTTTTGTTGATTTGCTTGTTGATATGGTCAATTATGTGAATGGTTTCCCTAATATTGAATCATTCTTGCATTCCTGGTATAAATCCTACCGGGACATAATGAATAACCCTCGTGATCACTTTCTGGATTCATTTTACTAGTATTCAATTTAAGATTTTTGCATATATGTTCATTAAGGAGATTGGTCTATAGTTTTCTTTCTCCATTTTTGATCTGCCTGGCTTCGGAATCAATACCATATTTTTGTTGTTAAAGGAACAGGGTAGAATTCCTTCTTTGCTTATTCTGTCAAATCGTTTGTATAATATTGGGATTCATTGTTCTTTGAATGTTTGATAGAATTCATTTGTGAATCCATCTGAACCTGGGGATTTTTTCTTAGGGAGTTCTTTGATGCCTTGTTCAATTCTTTTTCTGATATGGGGTTGTTTAGGTAATTTATTTCTTCCTCTGTTAGTCTAGGCAGTTTATATTTTTCATAAGTATTCACCCATATCACCTATATTGCTATATTTGTTGCCATATAATTGGCATAATAGTTTTTGATGATTGCCTTAATTTCCTCTTCACTAGAGGTGAGGTCTCCCTTTTCATCTTTGATACTGTCAATTTGATTTTCTACTTTCCTTTTTTAAATTAGATTAACCAGTACTTTGTGTATTTTATTTGTTTTTTTAAGTACCAGCTCCTAGTCTTATTTATTAATTCAATAGTTCTTTTAATTTAAATTTTGTTAATTTCTCCTTTGAATTTTAGGATTTCCAATTTAATCTTCATCTGAGGGTTTTTAATTTGTTTGCTTTCTAGTTTTTTAATTTGCATGCCCAATTCATCTGATTTGTTGATATATCCACTCAGGGATATAAATTTTCCCCCTGAGTACTGCTTTGGCTGTATCCCATAGGTTTTAATATGATATCACCTCATTGTCATTCTTTTGAATGAAATTATTAATTGTTTCTATGAATTGTTCTTTAAGCAACTGATTTTGGAGAATGATATTAAGTTCCAATTTTTAAAATTTATCTCTCTATTTACCCTTACTAGATATAATTTTATTGCATTATGGTCTGAAAACATTGCACTTATTATTTCTGCTTTTTTGCATTTGTTTGTAATGTTATTGTGAGTACATGGTCAATCTTTGTGAATGTACCATGTGCTACTGAGAAGAAAGTGTATTCTTTTGTATCCCTATTTACTTTTCTCTATATATCAATTAACTCTAATTTTTCTATCATTTCATTCATATCTCTTAGCTATTTCTAATTTATGTTTTGGTTTGATTTAGCTAGAGCTGATAGAGGATGGTTCAGATCCCTCATTAGTATTGCCTCCTTAAACTCCAATAGTTTCTCCTTTACAATTTTGGATGCTATGCTTGGTGCATACCTTTTTAATACTGATATTTCTTAATTTTCTGTACTTCCTTTTATAGGATGTAATTACCTTCCTTATCTCTTTTAATCAGATCTATTTTTACATTGGCTTTGTCAGATATCATGATTATAACTCCTGTCTTCATTTTCTCATTTCTCTTTTTCTCTGATGTCCAATACATTCTGCTCCAGCATCAGACTTTTAACCTGTGTGTGCCTACTTGACTCATGTGTGTTTCTTATACACAACATATGGTAGGATTTTGGCTTTTAATCCATTCTGTGGTCTGCTTCCATTTTATGGGTTAGTTCATTCCATTCACATTCAGTGTTCTGAATGCCAACTTTGTATTCCCCATCATTTTGATTTCCTCTTTTAGTCCTATAATTTCTTCTTTCACTGTTTCCTTCTGCCCCAGTGTTTTTCTTTTAATCATTCCCCCTTTTCCCAACTCTTATTTTACTTTTCTTCTCACCCCTCCCTTCTGATTTCCTTCTTATTTTCTTTAAGGTCTATTAAATTCCCTCCCCCATACTTTTCCATCCCTTATGATACTCCCCTCTCCATGCCTTGGCTTTTCCTCTCAACTTTCCTGTAGGGTAAGAGAGAATTCCATACTCCATTAGATCTGGCTTTTTTTCCTCCTCAGAACTGACTCCACAGAGAGTAAGAGTGACCTGTATCATTCTCTATTCTCCCCGCCCCCATGAGTCTCTTTATGTGGTATATAATTTTTTTCTATTTTTTTCTTCCTTCAAGTTTCTCTCAGTATCATCTAATTCCCACCCCCTTTTTTGCACATCATCTTAAATAACTTAGTACTACCACATCTGCCTATGAATAATTCTTATGTCTACTATGATAATGAAAATGATTTTCATGAGTTAGATACCATTTTGCCAAAAAGGAATATAATAAATTTAACCTTACTGAAGCCCTTAAATTTTTCCCCTCTTTGTGGTATTCCTATTTATTATTCTGTTGAATTTCGTAATTAGACATCAAATGTTTCATTTAGATCTGGTCTTTTCATTAGGAATATTTGGAAATCTGTTTTGTTAAATGCCCATACTTTCCCCTGAAAGTATATAGTCAGTTTTGATGGGTAGTTGATTCTTTGATGTAGACACAATTCCCCTGCCTTCTTGAATATCATATTCCAAGCCTCACAATCCTTTAGTGTGGAGGCTGCCAGATCCTCTGTAATAGTGACTTGGTGCTCCTTGATATCTGAATTGTCTCTTTCTGGCCATTTGAAATGTTTTCTCCTTGGCTTGGAAGTTCTTGCATTTGGCTACTACATTCCAGGGTGGTGGTGGCGGTGGCGGTTGTGTTTTGAGGATTTAATGTAGGAGGTGATCTATGCATTCATTCTTTCTTGAATTAATTAATTAATCAATTTTTTGGTTACAATAATTACTTTATTTTCTTCCCTCCCCTCCATCCACCATTTCCGCAGCTGATCCACAATTTCATTGGGTATTACTTGTGTCCTTGATCAGATTCTATTTCCATGCTGTGGTTTACACTAGGATGTTCATTAAGAGTCTACATCCCCAAACATATCCCTTTCAGCCATGTATTCAAGCAATTGTTTTTCTTCGGTGTTTTTACTCCCATTGTGTTTCCTGTGGATGTGGTTAGTGGTTTTCCTCGTCGGTTCCTCCAAGTTGTTCAGGGTCACTACATTGCCACTAATGGAGAAATCCATTACATTCGATTGTACCAGAGTGTATCAGTCTCTGTGTACAATGTTTTCCTGGTTCTACTCCTCTCACTCTGCATCACTTCCTGGAGGTTCTTCCAGTCCCCATGGAATTTCTCGACTTTATTATTCCTTTGAGCTCAATTGTTTTCCATCACCAACATATACCACAATTTATTTAGCCATTCCCAAATTGAAGGGCATCCCCTCATTTTCCAATTTTTTGCCACCACAAAGAGCACAACTATAAATATTTTTGTACAAATATTTTTCCTTATTATCTCTTTGGGGTAGAAACCCAACAGTGCTATGACTGGATCAAAGGGCAAACAGACTTTTAGTGCCCTTTGTGCATAGTTCCAAATTTCCCTCCAGAATGGTTGGATCAATTCACAACTCCACCAGCAATGCAATAATGTCCCTACTTTGCCACATCCCCTCCAACATTCATTACTTTCCTTTGCTTTCATATTAGCCAATCTGCTAGGTGTGAGGTGATACCTCAGAGTTGTTTTGATTTGCATTTCTCTTATTAAAAGAGATTTAGATCACTTTTTCATGTGCTTTTTAATACTTATGATTTTTTTAACTAAAAATTGCCTATTCATGTCCCTTGAACATTTATCAACTGGAGAATGGCTTGATTTTTTTGTACAATTGGTTTAGCTCTTTATAAATTTGAATAATTAGACCTTTGTCCAAGGTTTTTGTTATGAAGATTGCTTCCCAATTTGTTCCTTCCCTTCGAATTTTGGATGCATTAGTTTCGTTTGTACAAAACCTTTTTAATTTGATGTAATCAAAATTATTGATTTTACACATTTTGTGATTTTTTAGCTCTTGCTTGGTTTTAAAGTTTTCCTTTCCCAAAGATCTGACAAATATAGTATTCTGTGTTTCCCTAATTTGCTTATAGTTTCCTTCTTTGTATTCAGGTCATTCACACATTCTGAGTTTATCTTGGTGTAGGGTGTGAGATGTTCATCCAAACCTAATCTCTCCCATACTGTCTTCTAATTTTTCCAGCAGTTTTTATCAAATACTGGGTTTTGGTCCCCAAAACTGGGATCTTTGGGTTTATCATAGACAGTCTTGCTGAGGTCATTTACCCCAAGTCAATTCCACTGATCCTCCTTTCTGTCTCTTAGCCAGTACCAAATTGTTTTGGTGACCACTGCTTTATAATATAGTTTGAGATCTGGGCCAGCAAGTCCTCCTTCCTTTGCAATTTTTTTACATGATTTCCCTGGATATCCTTGATTTTTGTTCTTCCAAATGAACTATGTTTTATTTTTTTCTAATTCAGTAAAAAAAAGTTTTTTTGGTAGTTCAATGGGCATGACACTAAATAAGTAAATTATTTTGAGTAGAATTGTCATTTTTATAACATTAGCTCATCCTACCCATGAGCAATCAATATTTTTCCAATTGTTTAGATCTAGTTTTAATTGTGTGTAGAGTGTTTTGTAGTTGTGTTCATACAGTTCCTGTGTTTGTCTCAGCAGATAGACTCCTAAGTATTTTATATTGTCAAGGGTGGTTTTCAATGGAATTTCACTTTCTAATTCTTGCTGCTGAAATGGTTTGGAGATATATAAAAATGCTGATGACTTATGCGGGTTTATTTTGTATCCTGTAACTTTGCTAAAGTTGTTGATTAGGGGGTGGAGTCAAGATGGCAGCCTAGAAGGAGCAGAAGTTCAGACCTCTGAATACTCTTCCTTATTGATCACAAACTGAATGTTCCCAGGGGCCTGAAAATCAAACCCAACAACAAGACAGAGACAAGGGACCCTCTTGCTGGACAAAATTCAAAAGGTACGTCCCACTAAAAGCTGGAATCCAAGAACACTTGGGTTTAAGGGGAAGATAGAAGGAAGGTCCCAGGACCCCTCCCCCTGCCCACTGAGAGCCCAGAGCCCCCAGCAGCATCTGGAACCTCTGGGTGGGCAAAGGTGCTGGTCTGGAGGATGTACCTTGTGGGAAGGGCTGTGCCAAGCTCAGAGCATTGAACACAGACAGCAGAGAAGGAGCTGGAGAGTTAGCATACAGGCGGCAGCTTGGCCAGAGCTGTGGAGGTCCTCCATATTGCTCTAGCCTTCCAGGAGGTTTTGGCCTCAGAGTACACCCAGCCCAACCAAGATGAACTTAATCCCAACAAAAGTCTTCAGAAATTAGGGAAGCCCAGGCTCCAATACCCCTCCCTCACTGACCCCTGGACTTTAATCCAAACAAAAGCCCCCACAGAACAGGGAAACTCAAACCCCAACTCCCCTTCCCCACAGACTTCACTCAGAGATCTTTTATCAAAGCTCCAAGAGGGGAGACTGACAGAAGCCCCCAAAACCAAAAAATGAGAGGAGAAAGATCACAGACAAATATGGGGAGCAAAGAAGGGTTGGATATGAGCAAAAAAAAACATAAAAAGAAGAAAGAAATTATAATAGACAGCTTCTATACAATGAATGGGATGGGGGGGCAGCACATGATAAATGAGAAATCCCAGTGAATTGGATACAGGCTTTGGAAGAACTCAAAATGCAATTCAAAATGCAATTAAGAGATGCTGAAGACAATTGGGAAAAGAACTTAAAAACTAAGATAAGTCATCTGGAAACAGAGGCACTTGATTTAAAGGGAAAAATTAGAGTCTTAAAAGCCAAAATCAACCAGCTGGAAAATGAGGCAAAGGAGATGAAAGATGAGACAAAGGAGATGAAAGATGAAGTAAAGACGATGAAAGATGAAAGGGAGATTGATTAAAAACAAACATTGGTATAGGGGGAAATATGAAGGAAGAAAAGGCAGGACCAAGAGTACAAATCAAAATGCTGGGAAATAAATAGCTAGTAATCATAACTCTGAATGTGAATGGAATGAACTCACCCATAAAATGCAAGCGAATAGCAGATTGGATTAGAATCCAAAATCCTACCATATGCTTTCTACAAGAAACGCACATAAGGAAGGTAGATAAGCATAAGATGAAAGTAATAGGATAGAGCCAAATTTATTGGTCATCAACTGATAAAAAGAAGGCAGGAGTCGCAATCATGATATCTGAAAAAGCCAAAGTAAAAATAAATCTAGTTAAAAGAGATAGGGAAAGTAATTACATCCTGATAAAAGGCAGTATAGACAATGAGGAAATATCAGTACTCAACATGTATGCACCAAATGGCATAGCATCCAAATTTATAAGAGACAAACTAGTGGAGCTCAAGGATGAAATACATAGAAAAACTACACTGGTGGGAGACCTGACCCTTCCTCTCTCCGAATTAGATAAATGTAAACCAAAAAATAAATAAGAAAGAGGTAAGAGAAATTAATGAAATATTAGAAAAATTAGAGTTAGTAGACATGTGGAGAAAAATAAATAGGGACAAAAAAGAATATACTTTACATTCAGCAGTACATGGTATTCACAAAAGTTGATCATGTATTAGGTCCTAAAAACATTCCAAACAAGTTCAAAATAGCAGAATTAATAAATGCAAACTTCTCAGATCACAATGCAATGAACATAAAAATTAGTAAGGGTGCATGTAGAATTAAATAAAAAATTAATTGGAAATTAAACAATATGATTCTCAAAAACCAGTTTGTTAATGAACAAATCATAAAAACAATTAATAATTTCATTGAAGTAAATGATAATGATGAGACATCCTTTCAAAACCTATGGGATGCAGCCAAAGCAGTACTCAAGGGGAAATTTATATCCTTGAGTTCATATATTAACAAATTAGAAGGACAGAAGTCAATGAATTTGGCATGCAAATTAAAAACCTAGAAAGCAAACAAATTAAAAATCCTCAGATGAAGACTAAATTAGAGATCCTGAAAATCAAAGTAGGAATTAATAAAATTGAAAGTCAAAGAACTATTGATTTAATAAATAAGGCTAGAAGCAGGTACTTTGAAAAAACAAATAAAATAGACAAAGTATGTCAGTCTAATTAAAAAAAGGAAAGAAAAAATCAAATTGACTTACAAAAATATAAATTATCTAGACTAACAGAGGAAGAAATAAATGACCTAAACCACCCCATATCAGAACAATAAATTGAACAAGCCATCAAAGAACTCCCTAAGAAAAAATTCCCAGGTCCAGATGGATACACAAATGAATTCTATCAAATATTCAAAGAAAAACTAATCCCAATATTATACAAACTATTTGACAGAATAAGCAAAGAAGGAGTACTACCAAATTCCTTTTATGACACAAACATGGTTCTTATCCCAAAGCCAGGCAGGTCAAAAACAGAGAAATAAGACTATAGACCAATCTCCTTAATAAGTATAGATGCAAAAATCTTAAATAGGATACTAGCAAAAAGACTCCAGCAATTCATTATGAGGATTATTCAATATGATTAGCTAGGATTCATACCAGGAATGCAAGGATGGTTCAATATTAGGTAAACCATATTAACAAGCAAACTGACAAAAATCACATAATTATATTAATAGATTCAAGAAATGCCTTTGGTAAAAAACACCCATTCCTACTGAAAACTCTAGAAAGTATAGGAAGAGAAGGGTTTTTCCTCAAAACAATCAAGAGTATATATCTAAAACCATGATCAAACATCATTTGCAATGGGGATTAAACTGGAAGCCTTCCCAATAAGATCAAGAGTGAAACAAGGATGCCCATTATCACCTCTATTACTTAACATTGTACTAGAAACACTAGCAGTAGCAACTAGAGAAGAAAAAGAAATTGAAGGTATTAAAATTGGCAATGAGGAGACCAAGCTATTACTCTTTGCAGATGTGCTTTACTTAAAGAATCCTAGAGAATCAAACAAACAACTAGTCAAAACACTCAACGATTTTAGCAAAGTTGTAGGATACAAAATAAACCCACATGAGTCATCAGCATTTCTATATATCTCCAACCCATTTCAGCATCAAAAATTAGAAAGAAAAATTCCATTTAAAATTACCCTAGACAATATAAAATACTTAGTAATCTATCTGCCGAGACAAACACAGGAAATATATAAACATAAGAAAAAAAAACTCTCTACACAATTTAAACTAGATCTAAACATTTGAAAAACCATTGATTGTGCATGGGTGGGATGAACTAACATAATAAAAATAACAATCCTACCCAAATGAATCTACTTATTTCATGCCATACCCATTAAACTACCAAAAAACTTTTTTACTGAATTAGAATAAAACATAACAATGTTTATTTGGAAGAACAAATGATCAAGTATATCCAGGGAAATCATTAAAAAAAGGCAAAGGAAGGAGGACTTGCAGTCCCATATTTCAAACTATATTATAAAGCAGTGGTCACCAAAACAATTTGGTACTGGCTAAGAGACAGAAAGGAGGATGAGTAGAATAGACTAGGGGTAAATGACCTCAGCAAGACAGTCTATAACAAATCCAAAGATCCCAGTTTTGGGGACCAAAACCCAGTATTTGATAAAAACTGCTGGAAAAATTAGAAGGCAGTATTGGAGAGATTAGGTTTGGATGAACATCTCACACCCTACACCAAGATAAATTCAGAATGTGTGAATGACCTGAATATAAAGAAGGAAGCTATAAACAAATTAGGGAAACACAGAATACTATACTTGTCAGATCTTTGGGAAAGGAAAACTTTAAAACCAAGCAAGAGCTAAAAAATCACAAAATGTGTAAAATCAATAATTTTGATTACATCAAATTAAAAAGTTTTTGTACAAACGAAACTAATGCATCCAAAATTAGAAGGGAAGCAACAAATTGGGAAACAATCTTCATTACAAAAACCTTGGACAAAGGCCTAATTACTCAAATTTATAAAGAGCTAAACCAATTGTACAAAAAAATCAAGCCATTCTCCAGTTGATAAATGTTCAAGGGACATGAATAGGCAATTTTTAGTTAAAAAAATCATAAGTATTAAAAAGCACATGAAAAAGTGATCTAAATCTCTTTTAATAAGAGAAATGCAAATCAAAACAACTCTGAGGTATCACCTCACACCTAGCAGATTGGCTAATATGAAAGCAAAGGAAAGTAATGAATGTTGGAGGGGATGTGGCAAAGTAGGGACATTATTGCATTGCTGGTGGAGTTGTGAATTGATCCAACCATTCTGGAGGGCAATTTGGAACTATGCACAAAGGGCACTAAAAGTCTGTCTGCCCTTTGATCCAGTCATAGCACTGCTGGGTTTGTACCCCAAAGAGACAATGAGGAAAAAGACATGTATTCATAGCTGCTCTCTTTGTGGTGGCAAAAAAATTGGAAAATGAGGTGATGTCCTTCAATTTTGAATGGCTGAACAAATTGTGGTATATGTTGGTGATGGAATACTATTGAGCTCAAAGGAATAATAAAGTGGAGGAATTCCATGGGGACTGGAAGAATCTCCAAAAGTGATGCAGAGTGAGAGGAGCAGAACCAGGAAAACATTGTACACAGAGCCTGATAAACTGTGGTACAATCAACTGGAATGGACTTCTCCATTAGTGGCAGTGGAATGACCCTGAACAACTTGGAGGAACCGAGAAGGAAAACCACTAACCACATCCACAGGAAACACAGTGGGAGTAAAAACTGAAGAAAAACAATTGCTTGAATACATAGCTCCAAGGGATATATTTGGGGATGTAGACTCTTAATAAACATCCTAGTGTAAACAACAACATGGAAATAGGTTCTGATCAAGGACACAAGTAATACCCAATGAAATTGTGCATCAGCTGTGGGAAGGGTGGGAGAAAGTGAGGGAGGGAAAGAGTGTGATTTTTGTAACTAAGGAATAATGTTCTAAATTGATTGAATAAATTAATTCAAATGAAAAAAATAAAGTTGTTGATTATTTCGACTAGCTTTTTGGTTGATTCTCTAGGATTCTTTAAGTAGACCATCATATCATCTGCAAAGTGTGATAGCTTGGTATCCTCATTGCCAATTTTAATACCTTCAATTTCTTGTTCTTCTCTAATTGCTACTGCTAGTGTTTTATGGGTGAGTGCATTCCATTCACATTCAGAGTTGTGATTAACACCTGTGTATTTCCTAGAATTTAGATTTCTACTCCTGTTCCTGCCTTTTTCTCTCTCACTTTTTCCTTCTACACCAATGTTTGTTTTTAATCAGTATCCCTAGTTCCCACTCTTATTTTACATTCCTTTCTACCAGTCTCCCTTCTTATTCCTCCCCTTATTTTCTTTGCAGTCTTTTTAAAACTACCCCACACCCTCTGCCTCCATTATACTGCTTCCCTCCCCAACAGTCTGTTTGTTACCCGTCTACTCCCCTATAGGGCGCAAATCTATTCTCTGCCCCAATGGATTGGATTGTTCTTCCCTCTTTGGGTCAATTTCAATTAATGTAAGAGTTGAGTATTTCCTATCTCTAACCTCTTTACCCTTCCAGTGTATTGATGTTCTCCCCCCTCCCACCATGAGCTTCTTTTGACATAGAAATTTACTCCCTTTTGTTTCTTTTCCCATTTCTTTGAGTATTTATTTTATAAATATTTATATAAATAAATAAATATAAAGTATTTATATATTTTTATATATTTATAAGCTCTTTTTAGCTCTAGTTGTATATATATGTATATGTATTTATGCAAACATATATCTATATACCTATTTATGTCTTGTCCTTTCATCCTATATAGCTTGTTACTGCTCCCTCTAAGTGTAATTCTTCTAGCTGCCCAAGTGATAATAACAGTTTTCATGAGTTACCAATGACCTCTTTTCTTATAGGGATACATATCATTTTAACTTATTCAGTCTCTTAATTTTTTTTTGTTTTGTTTTTCCTTTTTCCCTCTTTTTAAATTACCTTTTGATGATTCTCTTGAGTTCTGTGCTAGGACATCAAATTTTCTGTTCAGGTCTGGTCTTTTCTTTAGAAATTCTTGGAATTCTATTTTGTTGAATGGCCATACTTTCCCCTATAAGAATATAGTCAGTTTTGCTGGGTAGTTGATTCTTGGTTGTTGACCTAGTTCCCTTGCTTTCTGGAATATCACATTCCATGCCTTTCAGTCCTTCAGTGTAGATGCAGCCAAATACTGCGTTTTCCTCCTTGAGGTTCCATGGTATCTGAATGACTTCTTCCTGGCAGCTTGTAATATTTTTTCTTTGGTCTGATAGTTCTTGAATTTGTCTATAAGATTCCTGGGTGATGTCAGTTGGCGATTAAATATAGGAGGTGATCTGTGGATTCTTTCAAAGTCCATTTTTTCCTTTTGTTCTAGAATATCGGGGCAGTTTTCTTGAGTAATTTCCTATAGTATTATGTCCAGGCTTATTCTTTTGTCATGGTCTTCTGGTAGATCAATGATTCTTAAATTGTCTCTCCTCGAACGATTATCTAAATCTTCTGTTTTGTGAATGACATGTTTCATATTTTCCTCAATTTTTTCATTCTTTTGGTTTTGTTTTATACTGTCCTGCTTCCTTGTGGGGTCACTTAACTATAGTTGTTTTCTTCTGGTTCTTAAAGACTGAATTTAATCCCTGGCTTTTTGGTCATCCTTCTATTTCTGGTCTGATTTCCTGTGGAAGTCATCTTTCATCCTCTTTGCCTCATCTTTCATCTCCTTTGCCTCATTTTCCAAGCTGGTTGATTTTGGCTTTCAAGACACTATTTTCTGTTTCCAGTTTTAAGTTCTTCTCCCAATTGTTTTCAATCTCTCTTGATTTCAATTGCATTTTGAGTTCTTCCAAAGCCTGTTTCCAATTTGCTGGAATTGCTTATTTATCATATTGTGATCCCTCCTGCTCTGTTCCATTTGCTCTTTGTTCATTGCCTGTAAAGAAGATGTCTATAATAATTTCTTTTTTCTTTTTCTGTTTGTTCATATTCACCCCTTCTTTGTTCCCCATATTTGTCTTTGCTCTTGCTCTAATTTTTTTGGTTTTGGGGTTTTCTGTCATCTTCCCTCTTGGAGTTTTTACAGAAGACCTCTCTGTGCAGTCTGTAGGGGAGGCTTGTTGGAGTTTGAGCTTCCCTGTCATCTGGAGGCTTTTGATTGGATTAAAGTCCAGTAGTCTGTGGGGGAGGGGTATTGGAGTTTGGGCTTCTCTGACCTCTGAAGACTTTTGATGGGATTAAGTTCACCTAGATTGGGCTGGATGTGCCCTGAGACCAAAACCTCCTGGAAAGGTGGAGCAATATAGAGTGTCTCCACCTCTGTGACCAGGCTACCTGTTTTTTGCTCCCTCTTCAGCTCCTACCCCACCACCTGTGTTTGACACTCTGATCCTGGAATAGCACTGCCCTCCAGTGTACCAAAAGGTATACCCTCCAGACCAGAGCTTTTGCCCGTCCAAAGGTCCCCGTTGCCGCTGGAGGCTTAGTGCTCTAGGTAGGGGTGGGGGGATCCTAGAACCTTCCTTCTGCTTTCCCCTTAAACCTTAGTGTTCTCAGATTCTGGCTTTTGGGGGGCATACCTTTTGGATTGAGTCCAGCAGGATGGTCCCTTGGCTCAGTTTTGTTGTTAGGTTTGATTTTCAGTCCCCTAGTATCATTCAGTTTGTGGTTGGTAAGGAAGGGTTTTCAGAGGTCTGAACTTTAGCTGCTTCTACCCCACTATCTGGACATCACCTCCTCTATGGAATCTTTCAATGTTTATTTTCCCCTTTTGTTCAAGAATATCAGGGCAGCTTTTTATGAATAATCTCTTGTAATTTGATGTCAAGATTTTTTTTTTTACCCAGGCTTTCAGGTATACCAAAAATTCTCAAATTGTCTCTCCTGGACCTGATTTTCAGGTCCTTTGTCTTTTTAATGAAATATTTCATATTTTCTTCTATTTTTCCATTCTTTTGATTTTGCTTACTTAATTCTTGCTGACTCATGAGATTATTAGCTTCTCTTTGTCCAATTCTATTTCTTTAAAGACCGACTTTTGGCTATGATCTTTTCATTTTCCCTTTTAGTTTGGTCTATCTCACTTTTCAAGGCTTCCAGCAGATCAATTATGGTCTCCAATTTGCTTATTATTTCATTTGATTTTTGTGCCTATTTTCCATGTGTTCAATTTGTTTATTATTTCATTTGATTTTTGTGCCTAATTTCCATGTGTTCAATATCCACAAGATGTTATTTTCTTTTTGAATTACTTGCCTTTCTATTTCCCACTTTTCTTGCCAAGTTTCTTCTATCTTCCTTACTTTGTTCTTGAACTCCACTTTGAGTTTCTTGAGATCTTGTGTCCAATTTCCTTTTTTATTTGGAAAGTTTGGATGTGTGCTTGTTTGTCACTCTCTGCTGTTGCTTCTGTTATTTTGCTCTTTTTTTCCATAGAAATTACCCAAGATCAAAAGCTTTCTTTGCTGCTGCTTATTTCTTTTGCTACTAGTGGATTGGAGTTCCTTCATGTTGATAGATGTTGCTTTCTTAGCTTCTGTCTCGCAGGGCTTTGTCTTAGTAGTATCTTTCTTTCCTAGTCATAGGAGGGCAAGCAGTTCTTTGTGTTACTTGCTTTAAAACTTTTTGCCTAAGGCTATTTTTCCAGTCTCCTCTGCCTCTGCTGTTGCCAGCCTTGTCTCTACCCAATCTTTGTGCTCTGCTGCCCAGGCTCTGAGCTCTTCAGTCTTGCATTCCAAGTCTCTCTGCCATAGCCTTGTACTGCCCTCAGAAGTAAGTCTGGGGTGCCCTCAGGAAGCCCACAAGAATTTACAGATTGCCATTGTCCAGGCTTTGACTCTGGTGTGTGGGCAGGGTGATCACTTGTGTTTTGATAAGTGGAATTTAGTGGAATTTAGTGTAACCCTTATAGCATGGAAATCCCCAAACACTGCATACCTTCACAACTGTGTCACTGGGAGAGCCCCTTTACTCGTCTGATTTTCATTTTTGTCTTTTTAAGGCATTTTGTAATGATCATATAGGAGATTCAGAAAGCTTTTGTTACTCCATCACCATCTTAGGTCTCGCCTCAGATATTTATTAAGTATGTGACAATTAGAAGTAACTAAACACTTTACTTATCTATAAAACGAGACATTCGGACTCATTTCTTAAGTTCTTCCTTACTCTAAATCTGGATGTTTCTTCATTTATTTCATTTTATAGGTAAGGAAACTGAGTTCTAGAGAATTGTGACTTACAGGTCAGGGGTCAGAATTTGAAAGTCAACATTTTTTTTTCTATAACACCATGCCTTTGGGATGTGTTTATCTCATAATGTGTATTTAAGAAAGTTTTTTACAACAGAAACTTGACTAGGGCATTGGCAGATGCCAGATTTAACTGTTCATCAACATCAAGCATTTTGGAATGCAGATGAAAGATACTTCAAAAGAAAATCAATCATCAATGACACATGTAAAACCTAGTGGAATTGCTTGTTGGCTACAGGAGGGGATTGGGGGGAGAAGAGGGAAAGAACATGAATCTTGTAGCCATGGAAAAAATATTCCAAATTAATTAATTAAATAAAAATTTCCAAATTAAAAAAAAGAGAAACAGAAAATCAATCACATATGAAGGCTTGAGTTCAGTATCACAGTCTTATTCCCTTTGTCTCTTTGGAGGGGTAGGTCACAGATTAGCTCCTTATCCACCCCTTTGGATAACTGCCCATATCTCATTATGTAATTAGGCATTCTTTCATGCAATACTTCTAGCTTAAAGTATCTCCATCTCAGGACTTCTTTTCTAATTTACTTTTCCCATTTCCCTGTCATATTTCTTCTGTTTCTTTAAACTTCTTAAACTTCCTTTATCTCCTCTCTCTTCTCCCTTTCTTCCCTTCTTCCTCTCCCTTTCTCTCTGTCTCTGTCTCTGCCTGTCTCTATCTCTCTCTCAACATAAATGTATTGTGATCATAATATTCCGTGCTTTGGTATACTTTCTAGTATTTACTGCTTCTGAATGGATGCAGGCTTATCTTTGTGAAAAGGGTCCTAGACTTGAATTAAAAAGTCTATATTCCATTTCTGGTTTTGCCACTTCCCAGTTCTGTTGCCATTTGAATGGTAACAGAATTTAGAGTTAGATTAATAGGGCTCAAATTTCAGTTCTTCCCTCACCTATGTGATCAGGAACATATCACTTAATACTTCTGAACCTCAGTTTCTCATATATAAAAGCAAAGATGATCTTTAAGGTTCCTTCAAGTTTGAAATTTATGTTCTATGAAATCTCTTAATGTCTACATTTTCATCTGCAAATTTAGAATAATAATATTTTTCTTATTGTTCTCAAAGAATTATTTCAAGACTGTTAATTTTAAATCATAAAGCATTACACAAATACGGGCTATTTACTTTTCTATACCAAATATGTGAGATTATAATTGTTTTCTAAAACTAGAATTATAGTTTCACAAATACTGGGAATTATGAGAGAAAACCTTCTTCTATCAAGATCTTCTCTGAAACTTAGTCTTTAGAGAGTTGCCTAGGGCAGTAAGAAGTTACTTGTCCAGAGACATAATTGGACATGCCAGAGGCAGAACTTTAGCCCAAGATCTCCTGATTTCAAAGCCAGCTTTCTAACCAGTACACCATATTGTCTCTTATCAATTTTGATCCCTCAAAATATTTCATGATGTGGAAGGGAGAGAGTAATTATTGTTAATGAATGGGGAAAAATATAAATTAAATGTGTTCTTTGTACTAATAAGCAATTTGCTAAAAAATAGGCATAGAAAAATGAGACAGTCCCTGCTCTCAACAAGCTTACAATCTAATAGTAAGAGGCACATATAGGAGGATATTTTAGATGTATGGTGGATGGTTAGATTGCTAGTCCTTAGTGTACAATGGCATGGAGGAATATAAAGTCTAGAAGTTTTTTTTGGTACAGAAGAAGGGCTAATTATGACGTCTAGAGAGCATAGAGGGTTCGACTATTTTATACATGGGAAAATCAATACTGTGCAATGTCTCATGGATAAGGTCAGAATTTGAGCTCAGGTCCAATTACTTGTTAATATATAAATGACACTGACTTCCTATGAGTTGTTAAAGATATAAGGGAGACACTAATTCATATAATATTAAAGTTAGAAGAGACTTTATAGATCATTTAGTCAAGAAGATCCTAACATTTTGTGTCACAGACCCCTTTGATAATCTGATAAAACCCTTCTATCCATAATACTTTTAAATGCATAAAATAAAATCTGTATTTCAAAGGAAACCTATTACATTGGAATACAATTATCAAGATCCCCTATTCTAGTCTAACTTTCTGATTTTACAGAGAGGGAAACTGAAACCTACAGATAAGATGTAATATCCAAATTGCCATAACTCTCAGAATGTTTGTTGACCCATTCCAACAATGTCATTTTATCTTTTAATTCTTTGTGACCTCAATTTTTGTTTAATAGTACTTGAAGATATTTCTAGTATATTATTCATTCTGTACCAAATAACTTTCCAAACTTCAATAAGTATCTAATCAGAATTCTAGTCTAAAAAGATGACCCCATTATTATTTAATATTGTTTTTAAAATGCTGGCAATAGCAATAAGATAAGAGAAAGAAATTAAAGTTATAATCAGCAAAAAGGAAGACACAATTATCTGTATTTTTAGACAATGGTGGCTCATTTAGAAAAACCCAGAGAATCAGTGAAGAAATTAATCAAAATGATTAGTAGTTAGTAAGTAGCAAGATAAAAAGTAAATCATACAGATAATCAACTTTTCTTCATTGAAGTAACAAAAACCAGGAGGAAATGATAGAAAGAGAAATTTCCTTTAAAATAACTACAAAATGCTTAATATATCTGCAAGGCAAAATCTACCAATATTTAAGCAAAAAATTTATTAATATAATGACAAAATGCTTTATAAAATAAAAGAAAACAAGTAATGGGAGGGATATTCATTGCTCATAAAATGGAATTACTATATAATATATAGATTTAGTGGTATACCTATCACAAATGATACCTATCAAAAGGGATTACTTAAATAGAGTTGGAACCCCCCCCCAACAAAATTCACTTAGAAGAATAAAAGGTCTAGATTCTAAAGAGAAATAAAAAAAATAGGAATAAAGGATTATAGCACTAGAACTGAAAGTACTAAATTATGCTATTTTTCAATCATTTCAGTCATGTCCAACTCTTTGTGATCCCATTTGGGATTTTTTTGGTGAAGACACTAAACTGGTTTAATATTTACTTCTCTTACTCATTTTTACAGGTGAGAAAACTGAAGCCAGAGCCAAGTGGCTTGCCCAGGGTCACAAAGCTAGTTAAATATCTGAGGCCACATTTGAATTCAACTCCTCTTGCCTTCAGTCAGGCTCAACACTTTCCATTGTGCCAGCTAGCTGCCCCAGCATTTTTTAAAAATCGATATACTATATATTATAAGTATAAAAATAAAACTGCTGTGCTATGTATTATAAAATAGTAACTTTCAAAAACCATTCAGTAAAGGTTAAAAGTAGAAATCAACATTGCTAGTATAAACTATATAAGCAAGAATCAATAACAATTATTTTATCATACCCAAGAATACAAATTACTTGGGGAAGGACTCCCAACTCAATAAGAATGATTGGGGGAGGGGAGAAAATAACTTAACTTAAAATAGTTTACACTAACTTCTTACTGCTAGGGAAAAGATCTGCTCCTTAATGCAAAATGACAACATTATAGTTAAGCAAGAAAATACAGATAGGGCTGAAGGTAGAATACCAATATTGCCACTAAGACATCAAACAAGCCTACAAAAAGATAGTGGCATAATTCATATTTAAACACATAAACCATTTACAACAGCTGACCTTGAAAGTCTGAAAAAATGGATGCCTTCCTGGTTTTCAGAACCTGTGAGATGTTTGAAAGAATTTAAAAGAGCAATTAGGCTTTATGATCCAGATTTCCAGGATACTGACATTCTTCTCTCAGAAATATTTTCAAAAAGGGAAAAACAACAATTCATTGATAAAACTAGAAAGAATCCAAATTTAACATCATGGCCAGAGGAAGGAACAGACTTAGAGTTATCTAATAATGAACATTTATGTTATCTAAAAAAGACCAGAGATCTATTTGGGGATCTAGTAGAGATCTAGTAGAGGCAATGAAAAGTTTTTCAAAAAGACCAGATACTTGGGGACAATTTGAGAAATTGAGACAGGAATGTGGGGAACATCCATCAAAGTTCCTCTATAGAGTGATTGAAGTAGCAGAGGATGTGCTTGGATTTGAAAATTTAACTGAACAAAATCTCCAACACATAAGGAGACAATTTGTGAAAGGCAGTAACACACCTATTAGATCATATTTTAAACTTCAATGGTCAGACTGGGAAATACTATGTCTGGAAGATTTAAGAAAAACTGCAACTTACATATTCACAGGCCATAAAGAAATCCTAGAAGAAAAGGATGAAATAATAAAAGTGCTTAAAACTAAGCACAAGGAGGGAAATAGCATAATTAAACATAAACAAATTGAAGAAATAAAAAATCTAGCCTCTCTGCAATCATACCAACCCACAAGAAATTACACACAAAGCAATGAAAGGGGAAATGTACCCAAATGTTTCCTATGTGGAAAAATGGGTCACATGGTTTGAGACTGTTATATTTAAAGGCACAATTAGTCCAAGCTAACAACAAACAGAGGTCCTGGAAAAGCAACATAAATTATAGCAGCAACAATACACAAACAAATGCAAAATGTTGTAATTGTAATTGCAAGCATTCATTGCAAGCACCAAATTTAGAAACCATGGAGGAGAAATCCAACAAGGAGCAAAAACCACATTACTTGCAAGTAGTTTCAGGGGCTGCCAAACAAAGTCAGTTATGAAGGCAAGTGCATGGGATAACATCAAAAAGGAAAAATGGGAAAGGAAATGGGGAAAATGAAAAGGAAGGAGACTGCATGCAAATAGAATTTGGCGTTCCAACAGTATAAAATAAAACTAAAGAACAGATAGAAGAAGAAATCCAATTAGATAATGATTTAACAGAGATTAAAGAGAAAATTTTTGGAACAGTGGAACAAGCTACAAAGAAAGAGGAAGGAACAGAACTGGCAACTCTCTGTAATACACAAACCTTAAACTTATTATGACATTACAACTTTAAAAGCAAAGAACATGAAAGATTATATCCAAGCAACAGTGACTTGAAACACTTCTCAGCACAAGACAAAAGTAATTTAGCAGAAAGGAAAGAATATACTTTAAAAACAGAAAGAATAAAACCAAAAGCAGAACTACATGAGACATAAATAGTAGATGGTTCTAAAGATTCTAAACAAACTGCAAATGAAATAATTGAAGCACATGAGCAAACAACAGAAGGGTCCAATGGGGAGGAAAATGCAATAACAGAGAACATTCAAATTAGCAGACCTCCTGGAGACAATGACTCTGAAAGAAGGGATGATATTACAAAAGAAAATACCAATGACATAATACAAAAGTCAAGGATGTAAGAATCCTTCTGCAGAAGAATTCCAACCCATAGTAACTACATAAGAAAAAACAAACACAAACATTATCATGCCATCCTTAAGTCTCTATTACACTGCAAACTGATGATGGATTGCAAAATGAATGTTCAAAGCAACAAGAAAAGTCTGTAGCTGAAGAACAAAACTGGGATTTGAACAAAATAGAACTACATGCACCTATGGTCTAAGTATGCCAACAAAATAAGAATACAGAACCAAGGGTCATGATAAAAGTGGGTAATGAGATCTACCCAGATCTTATCAATACAGGGGCAACAAAATCTGTTTTAAAAACATCTCCCAAAGACAGCCAAATCACAAGTTACGTACAAATAATGGGGACTACAGGGAAAAAAACAGAGAGTACAAAATCTAAAATAAAAAAATGGTAACTCTAGGACCCCTAACAACAAAACACACATTCTTGTTAATCCCAGAATTCCCAATCAACCTTCTTGGGAGAGATTTTTTGTGTAAAACTGGAGTAACTATTCAATGTTATAAATCAGGGGAAATCTTTCTACATCTACCCAAAGACTCTTTAAAACATTATCCATTGCTGTTCATGTGGCAAATGGATGATGAACAAATTCAGAATGAAGGTACAATATTTGAAATACCAAGTGATATACCCGAAGGACTTTGGCCTACACATTCTTCAGATGTAGGGATTCCAAAGTCAGCAAAACCAGTAAAAGTAGAAGTTAAAGAAGGGACACCACCAAGGATACCACAATACAAACTAAGGAAAGAAGCCATAGATGGAATCAACCCAATTATCCAAAGCTTGTTGGATCAGAAAATTTTAATCCCAACAATTTCAGAATATATTACACCAATAATACCCATAAGAAAACAAAAAGTGACTCTGAAGGAAAAGTTCAATGGAGACTGGTCCAAGATTTAAGAGCAGTAAATAACTTTGTGAAAAAGTCCCATATGCAGTCATTCCAAGCCCATCTAAAATAATTTCAGAAATCCCAAGTAACTCTAGATATTATACTTTCATTGATTTGTGTAGTGCTTATTTTAGCATTCCAATTGCAAAGGAAAGGCAAAAAATATTTGCTTTCATTTGGAATGGGACCCAGCTGACATGGGGAATATTACCAGTGGAATTCTATGATAGCCCAACAGTATTTTGCCAAATCTTGCAAAAGATTTAAAGAACATCTGATTCAAGGAAAGCAAAATCATGCACTATGTGGATGACATTCTTCTTGCATCTCCATCTGCTAAAGTTTGTTACCAGGACAGTAAAAAACTCCTCCTAGAGCTATATAAGAAAGGCCACAAAGTTTCCAAATCAAAGCTACAATGGGTCATGCCTAAAGTGGAATAACTAGGATTTATTTTGGAAAAGGGGATGAGAAAGATGTCCAAGAAAAGAGTAGAGGACATATGGAAGCTCACCATGCTGAAAACTAAGAAACAACTGAGAGCCTTTTTTTATGAGTGATAGGTTTCTGCAGACAATGGATCCCAGGCTAAAGCCAAATAACAAAATGCTTTACGGACTTAACCAAAAACACAGTCACAGGACCTTTGAAACTAACAAAAGAGCATCTACAAGCCTTGGCACAACTCAAAGAAGCAATCATAACAGCTCCAGCCATAGGTATTCCAGACTACAACAAAAAATTCCATTTCTTTGTACATGATGGAAGAGGCATGGCTTCTGGAGTATTGGTCCAAACTTTAGGACTCAATTTTAGGCTAGTGGCATATTATAGTACACAACTGGATATAATTGAAAAAGGAATGTTTGAGAGCAATCACAGCCACATTAACCATGATTCAAAATTCATCTGCTTTGGTATTAGGATCAAAACTTAATGTCTACTCTTCACACCAACTAGAATCCATATTCAAGAAATGTCATTTACAAGCTTACACACAGCAAAGACTTTCTCAATATGAAATTGTGTTACTAAGCAATCACTTTGAAATGTTGCCAACCATTGATTCTGGCATCCTTGATTCCAGATCTGCCATTTGAAGGGGAACCCATACATAATAGCCAGGAAACAATATCATTAATAGAAAAACCAAGAAATGGTTTAAAAGACACTCCCTTGGAACATCCCAACATTGAAATGTATACATATGGTTCAAGCACAATGGTTAATGGAGAAAGGTACTCTGGATTGGCAGTAGTAACACAGGGACATTATGGTATGTGGCCTTACAAAAGCACATGAGCACTCAAGGGGAAGGGCTAGTTGCTTTATTAAATGCTTTGCAATTCAGGAAAGATAAATGGGTCAATATTTACACAGATTCCCAGTACACATTCTCAATAATTCATGCCACAGCAGAAATTTGGAAACATAGAGGATTTTTGACAAATGCAGGCAAAGAGATCGCATATGACAAAGTAATAATTCAACTTCTTGAGGCTGTACAACTTCCCAAGGAAGTGGCAATAATCCACTGTAGATCACACATAGGGGCTAATGATCATGTGTCCTTAGGAAACCATAGAGATGACATTACACCAAAGTTTGGAGATAGAGAAGGACCTCTACATGTATTGAATTTCTCAATAGTTGAACAGGACAACTTAACTAATGCCTACAATGAACAGGAAATTCAGTCATGGATAAAGAATTTAGGGGTGAAACAAATAAGAGGTATATAGTTTTTTGCAACTAGTCAAACTCATCCTGCCTAGAATGTTATTTTATCACATGTGCAATGCAATACATGCACAAAGACACTAAGGAACTCAAGCTGTGATCGATTCAGGGAGACGATTTTGGACTCCACCAGGATACTCCACCTCATATGCCATAAGATTTTGTCAAAAATGTAAAATTTATATGCATTTCAATAGGGAATTTATAAGACCAAAGGGTTAGGAGGTCATCCCTTAGCATATACTCCACTTGAATGCATACAGATAGATTTTATCAATATGCCAAAAGACAAGAGGCTTAAGTATTACCATGTCATCATAGACAGACTGACTAGATGGCCAGAAGTTTTTCCTGCCAAAAAGAACAACGTAGCATTTGTGGTCAAAATCCTATTAAAAGAAATCATACCTAGATTTGGGATTCCCACAAAATTGGACTCAGACAGTGTAAGTCACTTCATTCAATCAATATTAAATGAAATTAATAAAAATCTAGGAATACAAGCTACATACCATACCCTTTATCATCCCCAAAGGCCAGGGCAAGATTAAATAAAGACATCAAAACATTGATAGGAAAATTTTGTGCAGAAACACACCAAAAATGGACCGACAGTCTGCTATTGGTTCTATTCCATCTTAGAATATGACCCAATGGAGATTTGCACATCTCTCCATGTCCATGCTATATGGACATGCAATTTGGGAAGGAAGGACTCGTAAAACAGCTTACATTGCAATGATAGATGGAGACTGTCAATTAACAAAATATATACAAGCTTTAAAAATAAGAATAGCAGAGTTGCATGAAATGGGCTTGATACAACAAACAGTACCCCTGGATTACAATTTGCACAACGTCAAACCAGGAGACATAGTATACTTAAAAAACTTCAATAGAAAATTGGCTACAGACACAAAATGGACATGAAGTATTGCTTACATTGTCAACAGCTATAAAAATTGCAGGGAAAGACTTTTGGTTCCATTGTTCCCACGTAAAACCAGAAAATTCAACATCACTGTTCAACATCACATAGAAGATAATTAGACACAATATAGTATTAAGAAATGAAAACAAAAACTGATAACATTTAAAAGTACACCACAAAGAAATAATTATGACCCATAATATTTGAGACAACAAGATCCCAGTAGTCAAGTTTGGCACAGCGAGAAGACAACTTTCCATCCTAGAGGAAAAGCATTCCAGAGGAAAAGATTTTAAACCAGCCCAGAGGAAAAGCATCAAGAAAAGCTGCTAGAGAGAAGAAACAAAGAGGAAAATCTGAAAAGGACAGATAAGACTTTGAACTTTATAAATTTGTTTATATAAGAAAAGGACAGATGGAAAATGAGAAATATATGACTGAGTGTGTTGAAATAATAAAACAAAAGTAATTTCACATATTAGGGAAATAGTATGCATCACTACATATCTTGGAAGAAAGAAGAGATCCATAAATCAACATTAGAAGTGGGAATCTGAAGAAACTTTATAAGTATTCATTCAACACAACACTATTAGACACAAAACACAAAATCACAAACTAATATATTGGGAGACCTTGTTTAAATATACAAGTGTCTGAAATTGTATATTTATGCAAAATGTAAATATGTATATAGTTAGTTACATAAGGTCTTATGCAAATAGAAAGATTAATATATATTTCCATTTGACTGATGTCAAGATGTGGAATAATGTATATTATTTTATTATATGTAAATAATCTCTATAAATAATATATTATATTTAAATGTATTTAAATATATTTATTCTATGTAAATAATCTCTATAAATTTTATATATATATATATATATATACTATAATTAGGTTAGTAACAGTGATAGAGTCTGTAAATATGTAGCATGGCATGTATATATGTTGTACATAAGATTAGGTTATAGATTAGACTAGAGACTTAGATAATAGTTATAAGTAGGGAATAGATTAGGAGTAAGTTATGTTAAACATAGCATAGACAATTAATTAGTTATACATAGGAATACACAAGCTGCATTTGCATATAGTAATCTTAATTGTTTATCATAAAACTGATGCTGAAATTGTGTTTAATGGAACTATATATAGATAAGATAGTCTGCAAATTATATATATATATATATATATATATAATAGGAAACTATTTTAGTTAAGTAGTATTAGCACTAAGATTCAAATTTCTTTTAATGGTTTTGTTCAAACATTTATTGTACTGAATTTATTGTAAAACCCTAAAACTACCCTTACCCAAACTTTCCTGCATAGAATTCCTTAGAGTAGTTTTAGTAAACTGGTAACTATAATAAAAATAAGTGACCTTGAGAAGGTCACCACAAAAAAAGGGGGAATGATTGTAGAAAGGAAACTAAAACAAGTTCTGGACTATCTGCCACTGTGTTGGAACAAGCAAGAGTGGGAATATTAGAGAGAGAAGAAATTGACAAGACTGACAGTTGGTGGGGGAAGGGGCAACTGGGAATGACAGCTGGTCTTATGGCAAGCATTTCCTTCCTGGCATTGGAAGTGGGAGGAGCTTTTTCTTCCTAGTCTCTGGATAGAAGTGCCTCTATCTTCTTCAGCTTGAAGAGACAGGCCCAACCAGCACTGAAAGTCTGAACTTTTCTGGTTGCTTGCTGTCTACTACTAAGATTTTGAAATTAAGAAAACAAGCACAGATATAGTGTAGACAGGAATAAGAGAAACCCTCCACCAGCCTGTGAGGCCCGGTACTCAAATCTTATCTAGAGAAATCTCTCTTCCCTCTTCACTGATACTTCTCCAATCTGAACTGGTTATTAAAACTTATTTGAATATTGCAGTCATATAAGTGAACTATCTTTTCAGGGGGCGTAGAGGATCTGAAACTCAGTTCAGTCATTCAATTACAAACCATCCTTATCAGACCCCTGCTGGGCAACCAAAGTCTGGGGAAAGGCTTGTCCCTCAGGAGGGACCTGCTCTGGGCTTCTTTGGCATCAATCCATAGAGGAGACATCTCCGCAGGCTATCATAAGTGGCTCATTTCTTGGACTCCCCATTTTGTTCAAAAATAACCTCTCGGTATCTCTCTCCTTTGCCTCATCAGCAGCCATATTCCTTCTCTCCCTTCAACTCCTCCATTCCCAGCTACAAACCTTCTGTATCCCCTGTTCTTCATATCCCCCCATCTTTCCCTATAATTATTACATACAGTAGTCTAGGAAAGTTATTCAGTGCTCTAAGAGGTTAATGTCTTGCTCAAGGATGTCTTAGATGTGAGAACTGAACCAAAATCTTCATGATTTCATGATTCATGATCCTAGGTCTTTTCTATTCATTTCACTGCCTCTCTCTTATGCTCTATTGTATAATATATTCCTTTTCCAATTTATTATTCACTTGCAACAATTTTTAAAATTTTTGATTTGAAAATTCTCTTCCTCCTTCCAGTCTCCCTGCCTCCCAAAGAGGCAAGCAATATGATAAGCATTATACATATGAAATTATGTAAAAACATTTCCATATTAGGCAAGTCACACAAAAAAGTGAGAAAAATGAAGTGAAAAAATTATACTTCAATTTGCATTTAGAATTGATCAACTCTCTCTCTCTCTCTCTCTCTCTCTCTCTCTCTCTCTCTCTCTCTCTCTCTCTCTCTCTCTCTCTCTCTCTCTCTCTCCATAGATAAAAATTTCATTATGAATCCTTCTGAATTGCCTTGGATTGTTGTACTGATCCCAGCAGATACATCTTTCACAGTTGATCATCAATACAACATTCCTGCTACTGTGTACAATGTTCTGGTTCTGTTCACTTCATATTATATCAGATCATATTGATGTCTCCATGTTTTCTGAAGCTAGTTGGCTTGTCGTTTGCATGATAGCACAATAATATTTTGTAACACTCATTCCCAAATTGCTGGGCACCCCCTCCATTTTTGATTCTTTGCCACCATGAAAAGAGCTGCTATAATACATAGGTCTGTACATTTAGGTAATTTTGTTTTTCTTTTATATCTTTGGAATACAGAGCTAGTAGTTAGTGGGTCAAAGGGTATGAACAATTTTATAATCCATTGGATATAGTTTCAAATTACTCTTTATAATGGTTGAACCAGTTTACAATTCTACCAGCAATTCATTAGTGTACTTATTTTCCCATATTCCCTCCAGCATTTGTCATTTCTGATAGATAGGAGGTGGTGCCTCAGAATTGCTTTAATTTTTAGTTCTCTAATTAATAGTGATTTAGAGCATTTTTATATGACTACAAATAGTTTTTTTTCATTTTTCTTCTGAAAACTTCCTATTCACATTCCTTAATAATTTATCAATTGGAGAATGGCTCTTATTTGAGAAAAATAAGTCCTTCAGAAAAACTTGCTGCAAAATTTTTTGAAATTATTTCATTGTCGTATGGCACTTTTTCTCAAAATGTGGTTTCCCTGATTATCTTTTTTTTTTAATTAGGTCTATTTTTTGTTTATTTTGTTTACTTTATTTTAGATCATGATTACCACCTCAGCCTTTTTTTTTTAACTTAAGTTGAAACAAAATACATTCTTTTCTAGCCTCTTCTTTTAACTCTGTGTGAACCAACCACATCCACAGTTTTGGTTATTAACTATATATTTCCCTCCATCCTATTTTATTCTATTTATACTTCTTTATTTTTACCCTCTTCTCCTTCAAGAGTCTGCTTTGCCTCTTACCACTGCCTCCATTAATTCATGGTCCTTTTTTGCTGTGTTTTTCTCTTATCCCTTTCCTTTTATACTTCCCTCTTTTGTTTATATACGCTTGCACATGTTATTAAGTGTAATATAAATATAATATATTTTCTTCTATTATTTCATTCTTTTGACTGTTTCATATTTTTTTAATTTCTCACAGCCATTGGCTTCCACTTGCCCAATTCTAATTTTAAAGTTATTTTCATCAATAAGGTTTTCTCTCTATTTCCATTTGACTAATTCTCATTTAAAAAAAAAAAAACCCTTACTTTTCATCTTAGAACCAATTGGCAGAAGAGTGGTCAAGGATAAGCAACAGAGGTCAAGTGACTTACCCAGGGTGACACAGCTAAGAAGTGTTTGAGGCCAGATTTGAAACCAGGACCTCCCATTTATGGGCCTGGCTCTCAGTCCACTGAGCCACCCAGCTTTCCCCCCTCTAATTCTCATTTTAATGGGTTACTTTCTTTAGTGAATTCTTGTACCTTCTTTTCCATTTGGCTTGCATTTTTGTGACTTTTTTTTTTTACCATTTGACCAATTTTATTTTTTAAGTTATTTTCTTCAGCATGTTTTGTGCTTTTTTTTCACCAAGCAGCTAATTGTCATCACTCTAATTTCTTGTGATAATGTTTCTTCAACCACTCACCACTTTCTTTAACAATTCCAGCAATTCTTATTGAGCTTATATTCAATTAGTATTTTCTTTTGAGGCTTTTTTGGTAGCTGTTTTCACATTGTTTTCTTCTTTTGAGTTTGTGTCTTGATCTTCTCTTACACTACAGTAGTCTTTTTATAATCAAGTTCATTTTTCCTTGTTTGGTCATTTTCCCAGTATATTTTTTTGAATTTTGAACTTTATGTTAAATTTGGGCTCTGCTACCACAATATATGCCAAAGAGAAATGTAACTATAATATATTTTAAAAATGGTAATACCACTTCCAGGTTAGATGGCAGCAGAGTAGAAGTGAGGGTCTTCTTCTCCTTACAACCAACCAATATGAAGCACTTCAAAAGGACAAAAATCAAAACCAGACTACTGAAGGGGCTCTACTATACAGTACAACCTTGAAGGTATCCAGGGTTTGGGCATTTCCATGCTATAAGGGGGTAAAATTACACTTACCAAAGTGTGAGCTGATCACCTCTCCCACTCCACCTACTAGTCCAGAGTCAGAGCAAGTGCTATGGCAATCTCTGGATTCTCAGGGACTGGCTGGGGGCACCACAGACTTACCTTTGAGGGCAGCAAGACTTGAGACCCAAAGAGGCTGAAGAATGCAGAGTTTGGGTACAGAGATAGGCTAGAGGGGCTGCCCAAAGAAGCCATAGTGGAGAATGGAAAAATAGCCTTAGGACAAAAATCACTCTGTAGCTTGAAACACAAAGGACTGCCTACCCTTCTCATTCAGAATTCTGACCGGGAAGGGAAGAAAAATCTAACACAGTAACTGCCACCAACACCCACGAATTACAACAAACACACAAAAATTGTCATAACAAAAACCTCTGACAAAGGTCTCATTTGTCAAATCTATAAGGAACTAAAATCAATTGTACAAAAAAAAGATCAAGGGGACTTCCGGGCAAGATGGCGGCTTAGAGAAAGCTAAAGTTCAGATCTCCTAAAACCCTTCCTTATGGATCTCAAACTGAATGCTCCTAGGGCACCGAAATTCAAAATGATCAACAGCATAGACCCCGGGAATCCTCCTCCTGGACCTGGATCAAAAGGTAAACCCCCCCCACAAAAGCCAGAACCCGAGATCACTCGGACCTTAGGGGTAGGCAGAAGGAAGGTCCAAGGGCCCATCCCCCCCAACCCAGAGCGCTGAGTCCGAGGAAGCAGCGGGAACTTAAGAGCCAGCAAAAGGACCCCAGGGCTGGCTATTCTAAAGGCCGCTTCCTGAAAACAACCTGACCCAGTCGAGGGGGCACCCAGACAGCAGGGAAACAGAGAGACGGGGGGAGCTTGTAACCCCCTGGCTGGATCCCTCCATCCGAGTCTCAGGTCCCTGCCTCAGGGCACACTCAATTCAACCCAGGGAAAGCTAATCATCTTATCAGGAGCCCTTGCCCAGAGCTCCGGGAAGCCGCGGCCCCTCCCCTTCAGAGAGCAGGGTCTTCAGAAACAACAGTAACCCTCAGGGCTGGCAAAAGGACCCCAGGGCTGGCTATTCTGAAGGCCACACTCTGAAAACAACCTGACCCAGTCGCGGGGGCACCCAGACAGCAGGGAAACAGAGAGAGACGGGGGAGCTTGTAACCACCTGGCTGAATCCTTCCATCCGAATCTCAGTTCAACCCAGGGAAAGCTAATCTTATCAGGAGCCCTTGCCCTGAGCTCTGGGAAGCTGCGGCCCCTCACCCTCAGAGAGCAGGATCTTCGGAAACAACAGTAACCCGCAGGGCTGGCAAAAGGACCGCAGGACCAGCTATTCTGAAGGCCACACCCTGAAAACAACCTGACCCAGTCGAGGGGGCACCCAGACAGCAGGGAAACAGAGAGAGATGGGGGAGCTTGTAACCCCCTGGCTGGATCCTTCCATCCGAGTCTCAGGGACGTCCCTGCCTCAAGGCAAACTCAGTTCAACCCAGGGAAAGCTAATCTTAATCAGGAGCCCTTGGAGCTCCGGGAAGCCAGGGCCCCTTCCCCTCAGAGAGCAGGCTCATCTGGCTGGCTAAGGCACAGAAACAAGGCCCAAGCCAGGCGTAGAGTGTGGAAGTAAGGCAACGGAGAAACATCGGGGGGGGGGGGGGAACCGAGGAGAGCAGTAACAGGGACACACCAGCAATTCCTGGCTTCCCCGGGAAGACAGAACAACAACTTCATAGAAAGGACAATCTGCCTGGGGCTAAAACCTCTGAATGCCAGACAGAGATAAGAAAAGCTAATCCTCCCCACTCAGATAGAAATGGCAAACTACACTGAAGCACAAAAGCCCCCAAATTCAAAAAAAAAAAAAAGAAGAAGAAGAAGAAGGGGGCAACTTTGGACACATTTTATGGAGCAAAAATACAAAACACAGAGGAGACAGAAGAGGAAATACAAGCAAATGCTCTGAAACCTTCCAAAGGAAATGGAAACTCTCCACAAACCCAGGAAGAATTTGAATCAGAAATGATCAAAAAGATGGAAGCCTTCTGGATTGGATGACCAATCTGAAAAAGAAAACCAGGCCTTAAAACAAGAACTAATAAAGCAAAACCAAAAGACCAAGAAATTAGAAGAGAACATAAAATATCTCACTGACAAGGTGACAGATTTGGAAAATAGAGGGAGAAGAGATAATTTAAGAATAATTGGACTTCCAGAAAAGCCAGAAATAAACCACAAACTCGACATCGTAATACAAGATATAATTAAAGAAAATTGCCCAGAGATTCTAGAACAAGGGGGCAATACAGCCACTGACAGAGCTCACAGAACACCCTCTACACTAAACCCCCAAAAGACAACTCCCAGGAATCTAATTGCCAAATTCCAAAGCTCTCAAACAAAAGAAAAAATCCTACAAGCAGCCAGAAAAAGACAATTTAGATATAAAGGAATGCCAATCAGGGTCACACAAGACCTTGCAAGTTCTACTCTGAATGATCGTAAGGCATGGAACATGATCTTCAGAAAAGCAAGAGAGCTGGGTCTTCAACCAAGAATCAGCTATCCAGCAAAACTGACTATATACTTCCAAGCGAAAGTATGAGCATTCAACAAAATAGAAGATTTCCAAGTTTTTGCAAAGAAAAGACCAGAACTCTGTGGAAAGTTCAATATCGAAAATCAAAAAGCATGGAATACCTGAAAAGGTAAATATGAAGGAAAGGGAAAAGGAGAAAAATGTTATCTTTTTCTTTTACTCAAACTCTCTTCTATAAAGACTACATTTATATCAATCTATGTATACTAACATGTGGGGGAAATGTAATGTGTAAATAGGGGGAAAAGAAAGACCAAATAGAATAATCTTTCTCACACAAAGATTCACATGGGAAGGGGAGGGGAAGAAAAATCTTATAAGGAGAGGAAGAGAGTTTTTACTTAAACTTTACTCTCAGGGAAATCAACTCTGAGAGGGAAGAACATCCAGATACATTGGGATCTTGAATTCTATCTTACCCAACAAGGGTAGGGAGAAGGGAAAACCAAGGGGGGTAGGGGGAGAGGGAAAACAAAAGGGGAGGGAAAGAGAGGAGGGAGGGAGAGGGAAAAAAGGGAGGGACTAAAAAGGGAAACATATCAAGGGAGGGGATAAGGGGGACTCATTTAAAGTAAATCACTGGACTAAAAGGTAGAGCCGAAGGAAAAAAGGTTAGAATTAGGGAAGGTTATCAAAATGGCAGGGATTCCACAAATGACAGTCATAATTTTGAACGTGAATGGGATGAACTCACCCATAAAACGTAGACGAATAGCAGAATGGATTAGAATCCAAAACCCTACCATATGTTGTCTTCAAGAAGCACACATGAGGCGGATTGACACCCACAAAGTCAGAATTAAAGGATGGAGTAAGACCTTCTGGGCCTCAACTGACAGAAAGAAGGCAGGAGTGGTAATCATGATATCTGATAAAGCCAAAGCAAAAATATACCTGATTAAAAGGGATAGGGAAAGTAATTATATTTTGTTAAAAAGGACTTTAGATAATGAGGAAATATCACTAATCAACATGTATGCACCAAATAATATAGCACCCAAATTTCTAATGGAGAAACTAGGAGAATTGAAGGAAGAAATAGACAGTAAAACTATATTAGTGGGAGACTTAAACCAACCATTATCAAATTTAGATAAATCAAATAAAAAAATAAATAAGAAAGAGGTAAAAGAAGTGAATGAAATCTTAGAAAAATTAGAATTAAAACTTAAAAATAAAAGTAGAATAGAAACTTTGGTGTCTGATGGTGTTGGAATACTATTGTGCTGTAAGGATTGATGATCCGGAGGTTTTCCATATGAACTGGGAGAACCTCAGTGAACTGATGCAAAGTGAAATGAGCAGAAGCAGAAGAATGTTGTACACATAAAGTAAAACATTGTGGAAAAAATCCAGTGTAATAGAACTTGCTACTAGTAGCAATGCAACAAGTCAAGATTGAAGGACTTATGTAAAAGAATGCTATCTATATTGAAAGAAAGAACAATGAGAGTAGAAATGCAAAAGCAAACTTGACATCATTTATCACACACACACAAGTGTGTGTGTGTGTGTGTGTGTGTGTGTGTGTATGTGTGTGTGTATGTGATTTGGGGACTAGGCTTTTAAAAAATTGCTCCATAGCAAAAATGAATAATATGGAAATAGATATGAAATGACAATATTTGTACAACCCAGTGGAATTGCTTGTCAGCTCTGGGAGTGGAGAAGGAAAGGGAGAGTGAAAGAAAATAAATCACATTTACATGGAAAAATATTATAAAAATTAATTAATTAATTAAAAATGAATCTGAGGTGAGATTTGAACCTAAGACTTCCTAACTACAAGTCCAGCACCCTATTAACTATACTTCTCCCTCAGTTCTACTAGATGACCTTTAAATCCCCTTCTGGCTCTAAATCTTTGATTTCAAGAAGCAGGTTTCAGAGGGAATTGGTATTTAAGATTTTTTCATAACATTGATCATTAACTTTTTTAAAGATACATTATAATCTCAGTGAGATACTATTTGAACAGTAGATAGCTTTTGCAATAACCTGGGAAATAGTTTACCTTTATTTACTTAGTATGCACAAAGTATTATCTCATAGTACAAAGTATGCCTGGCACATGTCAGCCAATCAATCAGTTGGTCACCAAAATAGACATTTTATGTGAGTAGGCACTTAAGTACTTGTTGGATGAATGTTGGACTCCCTTATTACAAGAACCTATGGATTCTTGACCATTTTTTCCAGCCTTGCTTTCAGAGCTAAAAATGAATCTGAATAAGTAGCTGTATATGGAATTAGACTACCTGGGTTTGAATCCTACTTCTACTACTCACTACTTTGTGACCTTGGGCAATTCACTCTTCTCTAGACATCAATTTCCTCCTGTTCAAAATGAGAGGGCTTAGAATAAATAGTCTTGGGCATCCTTCCCAGCTCTGACTCCTATAATTCTAGGAGTGAATTACTTTTTCTCAGTGGAGTATTTTTACTGATTGTTTTTCAGTCAGGCATGTTGAATTACAGATTGTAAAAATCTTTCTTTTTCAGACAGGCCACTTGAAAATTGTAGGAATATAGTAGCACAGATTCAGTCATTCAATTCCTTTTCCTTTTATGGACTGTTAATTATTTCCCCCCACCCCCTGTATTTCTCCATTTCTTACTTGTTCATATTTGTCAGCACATGGATTTTTGCCTGTGTGTCAGATTATTTCTTTCATGATTTCAGGCTCTGTTTCCATCAACTGTCAAAAGCTCACCTATGCAAGCAAACTCATGGGAAATTCTCTAAAGATATAGATTACTTGCACATCTATTAGGGTTTAGTTAAACATGACTGACTAATTTATCCTGAGGTGCTAGAAAGGGAATCATTTCACTTGGTAGTTGACTTGACAATTTTCTTCTCTTGGAGAGCATTTATAATAAGTGGTGTTTATGCAATTGGGAAGATATAGATGCTATTAATGTTTCCTTTTAAGTAGTGAAGGCGTATAAAGCACAACCCATTCCCATCAGGAAAATGGAGATGCCATGTAGTATAATGGAAAGAACAATAGTTTTGGAGTCTGAGGGTTCAAATCCTGAATATGCTGCTTATTAGTTTTTCTGACTCTGGGGTAGGTCATGTATCCTTTCTAGATCCCACCTAAATCATAGTTCCAAGGCATACAAAATGATAGTAATGAAAAAAAGAAGACAATTTGCTGAAAGTAGAAATACAAGTAAATTAGAAGAAAATAGCATAAACAGATTCTCTCACATCTCCCTCAAAGCCCCTTGTACAATTCTAGTCTCTCTCTGATACCTTTGTATCTTCAGAGCAATAACCTCTTTACCTCCTAATTAACCATTCATACTCCCCAAAACAATGAGAAAATGACACTTCCATTACTACTGGAAGATGTTAACGAATGACTAGGGATATGCTGGGCTTCCCAGAATGTTATAAAGATAATCCCTTGAACCTTGGTTATTTGTACCAATAAAGGGCTCTTCCATTTACCACTCCCACCATCATTACACCAGCCTTCAGTCATCTTGTCTTTCTGAGACTTCTCTGATTCTACATAGAGTGGTACCTGGAAGTATGTAGTAGCTAGAGTTGTCTGGTTGATGCTGTGATAAATACCTCATTGTCTATAAATAATGTAGGAGGAAATTCATACAAGCATAAAAGCCATTTCTATGGCCATTTATTTTCTTTTCTGTCACCCTCTGAGATTCTTCTTCCTTTTCTGCTCTCTCTTTAACATTTCCTTGATTTTGTTCTGTCTCATGTTGTCCTAGGTGGGGGTCATCATCTGCTGAAACTCATGGAGGTTCACCATCATTATCCTTGGTCTAAAAACCAATAAAACTTATATGTAAAATAAAGAAATTGGATTAGATGGTTTTTCTATTTACTTCTGGACTTCTGACTTCAAATCCTTCAAATACAAATTCCCGAGTTTTTGGATGAAGACCTAGCCTGGCACATGAATTAAAGCATTTTAAATTAAATTAATTAAAGCATTTTTAACCCAGCCAATTAAATGATTCTACTTAATCTTGGTTTATATGGGGCCAGCTTAAGAATGAGATATTACCTCCCTCTTCCCTTTTCTTATTCCCCTTCTACTTCTCTGGGGGCAACATAGAATTCCATACCCGACTGAGTATACTTGTTTCACCCTCTCTGAAGATAAGGGTAAAGTTTAAGCATTGCCAGTCATCACCTTTATCCTCCCTGCTCTATAAAGATTTTTTATGCCTCTTTATGTTAAATAATTTACTAAATTCTATCTCTCTCTTCCCTCTTCTCTCAGTTAAGCTTTCCTTTCAGACATTCATTGATTTTTTAATATATGATTCAAATGAATACATATCATATCATATCATACATATTCTATGTCATCACATTTACATATACATCATATCCTCATAATCAGGTTACTTCTCCACCTTTTTTCTGAGTAAATTCCTTCTCTCTTCTCTAATACTAAGAATAATTTTTGAGAATTACTGAAATCCTCTCTCCATGTAGACATATAAAAGTTTTGACTTTAATGAGTCCCTAAATTTTCTCTTTCTTATTTACCTTTTTGGGGACTCTCTTGTGCCTTGTATTTGGACTTCAAATTTTTTGTTTAGGTTTTGCTTATTCCTCATGAATGCTTGGAATCTATATTAATGAATGTCCATTTTCTCCCCTAAACAAATATACTCAGTTTTTCTGGACAGGTGACTCTGGGTTGTAAACCTGAATCTTTTGCCTTCCTGAATATCATATGCCATTCCTTTTGATCATTTAATGTAGAAGCTGCTAGGTCCTATGTGTTCCGGATTGTAGCTCCATGGTATTTGAATGGTTTCTTTCTGGGTATTTGAAGTATTTTTTCCTTGGATTGGTGGCTCTTGAATTTAGCTATTACATTCCTAGAAGTTGTGAATTAAGGATTTCTTTCTGCAAAAGATACTGAATTCTTTTAATTTCAATTTTATTTTCCTATTTGATAATCTCTTGTCAGTTAACTTTGATGAGTTCTTGTAATATGAAATCCAAGGTTTTTTCTTGATCATGGATTTCAGATAGTCCAGAAATTTTCAAATTGTCTTTCCCAGGTCTATTTTCTAGGTCAGTTATTTTTTCAATAAGATATTTCATATTTTCCTCATTTTTTCATTCCTTTGATTCTGCTTTATTGTTTTTTGATTTCTCATGAAATCATTTTCTAGATAGTCAACTCTAATTTTTAAGGCCTGGTTTTCCTCTGTCACTTTTTGGTTCTTCTTTTACAATTGACCCATTTCTCATTGCATTACTTTCATTTCTTTTTGCATCACTTTCCCTTCTCCTTGCATCATTTTCATATCTCCTTGCATCACTTTCATTACCCTTTCCCACTTTTCCTCTTTCTATCTTAATTGGTTTTTGAAGTTCTTTTTGAGTTCTTCTAGAATCTGTATTCAATCCATATTTTCCTCTGGACTTTGAGTGTGTTTTCTTTGCTTTCACTTTCACTTTTCACCCTTCCGTATCTGTACCTTGCTCTTTGTTTTTATAAAAATTCATTAGAATTAGGTGCTTTTTTGTTGTTTGCTCATTTTTCCTATTTAATTATAGGTAGGCTTGGGGAGATGATGTCTCTGAGTCTGGGTCTGAGGGCTAGAGCTCTGAGTGCCTCCTTTCCCTGCTGATTCAATTGGCCCTTGTGATCCTGGTAGTTTAATACTTGCCTCAAGCATAGGTATAAGCTTTTGATATCACTCTGATCTTGATCACATCAGAGGCTGATCAAATACTAGTTTCAGGCTTAGTCTCAAGTTTTTGGTCTCATGGTCTATGTGATCCAATCAGGCACACCCTTGATTATCCTGTCTTGGAGCTTTGCCCTGAACTTTAGGCAAAATATCAGTACTTAGTAGTTAATACTATCATGCACACCAAAATGTTAATTAAGTCCTTGTCTCAAGCTTAGCCTGCAATTCCCTGGGATGGGGTTCTTGTCATTTTCACAGGTTTTAATTTCAAGCAGTATGGGTTTGCTTGTACCTATATTTGCTCAGGCAGGATCTCTGGGTCTTGATATTGGCTGAGGCATAGATTCCCAAATCTTGGAAAGCAGGTGTGGGGGTATGTGGCTTTCTCTTTTCTCCTTGCTATAGCTTCTTGCTGGGTCTGCTCTCCTCTCACCCCATTTTTGTTGTCTACCTTTTGGGGTTTTCTTTTCTTTTCTTTTTTTAAACTCTTACTTTCTGTCTTGGAGTTGACTACAAGGCAGAAGAGTGGTAAGGACTAGGCAATGGGGGTCAAGTGACTTGCCCAGGGTCACACAACTGGGAAGTGTCTGAGGCCAGATTTGAACCTTGGACCTCCTGTCTCTAGGCCTGACTCTCAATCCACTGAGCTACCCAACTGCACCTGGGTTTTTCTTTTCTTGAAAATTGTTTCATTCTGTCTCCTTGTTGGTTATTTCACTCCTCTATTCATTTTGTGGAGATATTTTAATCTTGATCTGAGAAGATTCTCATGGTGGCACGTAGCTGCTGAGGATTACTCCACTGTCTTGACTCCATCTACAGTCACCTTTAAAGGGGTGGGGAGAATGTGTTACACTATTGTTTTGCCAAGCAATTTCTTTTAAGGCAGAGAACTACCAAATTCATCAGATAGGTTTTCTCTGGTCAATGTAGACAAGCTCATCAAGTGTTTCACTCACTAATATTTGGCAATATCCAATCATTTTTCAGTTAACCAGTCCTATAACAAATCAACTGAAAAGGCTCAACTCACCTTTCTGCTTTTTCTCTTACAGTAGAGAGGACAGTGGAATAGAATTAGCATTTCAGGAAGGCTTTTCTCACACTGTAGATAGCATGAAAGGACAAGTCAGTTATCTTCAAATTACTATCAGCCAGTCAAGAACTAGCAGCTGAAACCTTCTTATCAGTTGACCCCTCCTGCTGATTTCTTGAAATAGTTCCATCAGAGCTGGGTCTTCAATCCCTTTCTGAGTTCTCTCTCTTCTTCCTGTTCTTAAAAATGCCACTAAAGTTCTTCCTACTGCTTGAATGACTCAAATCAGAGACATCTGATACTCATAGAAATGACAATTGAATCCCTAGGAAATAATGAGATTCCCCAGACATGACTGTAATAGATAATATTGGAGGGTATATTAGATGAATAAATGATAACTAATGGATCAGGTAGTTATCTTCCTTGGCTTACCCTCCTCCCTCTACATCTCCCTTCCTCCCTCTTCCAGCCTACCTTCTTCCCCTCTGCTTCCCCTCCCCTTTTCTTCTTCAGCCTTCTATGTCACTCAGGGTGAGCTATAATGTTTCAGAGGAAATAAACTTTATCTTCTTTATCTCAAGTAAGGGTTTATTGGGGAAAACAGGAAAGATAGAGCATGAAGGTAAGAGGGTTGGGCATTTCCCTATTATCTATAGTGAATCTTAGGTTGGAGAATATTGAGAGAAATGGTGATTCAGTCACTACCATGAAACAGAGCAAGTCAGAGAGAGATAGAGAGATATATGGACTATTGTTCTTCTTCTGCCTTCAAATCAGGCAGGCCACCTTCAACTTGATTATCCCAAGTCCCAGAGATAAACACAGCTTCTTCCCTCAAAGTCACCACCATCAGCCAAGAAGTCCAGAAAAACAGTCCGCAGTTGGCTCTTGCTCTTGCCTTCAACTGTTTCCTGGTAACATTCCAAATGGAATCTTCCTTTGATTAATAGCTGATTAATCTCCAGCTTCTTGTCTTGCTGCATGCCTTGTAATTGCTCTCTTCTCCACATTCCTCCCTTTTCGTCTTTTTAAAAATGCACCCAGCATATTTTAATTATACTTATCTTTTGTATATTTTTTATTATATTTCTAACTATCAAATTCTTAACCCTGTGCTATATTAAATATACCTTACCCTCCCAAAATAATAAATCCTAATCTTATCGTAGCTATTCTGTCTATCTAGTTCTATGCTAAGTTTGGGTATAGGAAAAATAGTTTAGGTAATAGTGATTTACATGAACATGGTTTTGACATAACTCATGTAACAATTTTAAACAATTTTAACAATTTCAATAGCATTTTGAATATGTAACTGTCTTATCTCCTAATGACTATGAATTCAATTAAGTAAAATTTTCTATTACTAACAATTATTAACCTAAAATCATAATGTAATCTAACTTCTATACTTAAGTAGTTTTATGTCTGTCCCTACTTCCCTAAGACTGAACAAATTTTCTAAACTGTCCCTATAGTTATTCAATACACATTAATAAATTATTCAAATATAGATAGTTTGTTAGTACATTAGTATTTACATGTTTACATAGACTTTATACAGATTACATATATATATATCAATAATACATTGTTCTAGATTTCTGTGCAAACTCATGTCTTTTTGAATTTCCCACAGAAATATCAGTGTGACTTTTGTATTTTGCAATTATGCATATGTTGTGTACTTACCCATTCCATGAGATACCTTCCTACATTATATTTCTGTGTAGTATGTGTATGTATATATGTAATGGTAACATTTTTGTCACATTCTTACATAACCTTATGATCACAAGCCCAAACTTTCAAAGTCCTTCAATGTCCTTTGATGTTGATTATAGAAACTCAGTGTGTCCTTCATCATCTGGTCAGCATACCACTCTTGCCTGCTGTCACTTTTGATTGTAGTCCTGTGTTCTTCAATTCAGGAACAAACTGGAACAATCAGGAACATATTGGAGCAATCAGGAACATGTATAAGTGTAAGGTTTTTGCATATGCATGTATGTAAGATTGAAAATTTCTGGGAATTTTTCTAATTTGGCTTGCAGTGATTGAGACTGAACTCATAAATCTTAATCTCAATTTAACTTCCTAAAACTTAAGAGGAAGGAGCCACATGGACTTTAGCGACCATTTTATTTCCCATAGATTTTAAATGAGCTAATTATCATATCAGAGTATTACACTGTGATTTATCATTTCTCCCCTTCTCTCTAAACAAACAATCATCACCTTAATTCAGTGACCCATCACCTACCTCTTCTCTATAATATTACAAGTTCCTAGTTCATCTCCTTAAGTCTCTTCTAACTATAATGCATCTATATAGAGTTGCTAACATAATTTTCCTAAAGCACAGATTTGATTACTCCCCTACTCACTAAACTAAAAATGGTCCTCTATTATCTCTAGCATCAAATAAAATCCCCTATTTGAATTTATTGTCCTCTACAATATGGGTCTAATTTATCTTCTTAGTCTTATATATTATTACTCCTCATCAACTCTTCAGTCCAGTGAAACTAGTCTTCTTGATATATCTCACATATACAACATTTTACCTTCTATGTTCTTTCTTTTACACTAGTTACTGATCCCTGGAATGTACACTTCCTTACCTCTTCCCCTCAGATTTCCTACAAAGCTTAGTCTGAATGTCATATTCTACTAAACATGAAACTATTCCTTGTTTCACTGTTAGTCCTTTACCCTCAATATTGTCCTATTTTAATTTTATATAAATTATCCCTAGTGTATTTATATTCATAATATTGTTAACTTATTCTGTCATAATTCTTCCCTTTTCTTTTGATTTCCTTGTTTGATAATTAAAGCTAAATACTATGTATTGTTTCCAAGGCAGAAGAATGGTAAGGGCTAGGCAATGAGGGTCAAGTGACTTGCCCAGGATCACACAGCTATAAAGTGTCTGAGGTCATATTTAAACACCAAATCTCTCGTCTAAAGGCCTGGCTCTTAATCCACAGAGCCACCCAGCTTCCATCATGATGGTTTACTAATAGAAACTTAGTATATTTTATCACTGACTTTCTGTAGAGAGAGATTGAAGCTTTGTCATTGTTACATTTACACCAGTGTCTTTGGAAAGCTTACCTAGCTGGAAAGAATAGGTTCCTTTGTTTTTGTAATAGCCTTCTACCTCTAGTCTTGGGAAAGGAAGAATTGTTTTCTCTTAAAAAGGATTGTAACCTAACCTCTAAAATGGGGTCAGGCTTTCCTCAAACACTTTCCTACTCATTATTTCCCCACCTTGGATAAGAAGACTGGGGAAATCTCTTAAATACAAAGCTTAGATATGGATCATGTCTAGGATTACACCAAAAGGGATTAGCACAGTCCCCTTGAGCAAAGTTACATAATGTACAAAGTAGTAGACTTCAGGTAAAGTAAAGCTACTAATTTCTTCCACCATAAAAGAAATGCTTAAAACAAATGATTCACAAACTGTTCATTGATAAATATTTAAAACATGAAACAATAACCTGCAATAACTGACTTACAAAAAGCTATATAAACATATATAGAAAATTTGGAAGATACTCAAAGAAGTCTAACACCTCCTTTATGTTCTACTAGGAAGTAAAAGTTCCCAGGACTTAGAAGACTGCTAAATAGATTCACTTTCATTTCAATCTATACTATCTAAGTGTCAGTTCACTGATGATAGATATCCTGTGACCTACTTTATCCTCCTGGCTATTTTTTAATATGAGAAGTATGTGGCTATAGGAAGTACCTCCTGCTCCTGGCACCTGGAACTCTCAATAACTAGATCTTTTGAACTCATGAGGTAGCCTCGAAGAATGCAAATGTATACCTCGGAATCACTATCCTAGTGACCTCTGCTCAAGGAAATAGACACAAAGCAACAAAGCAAAAGAAATGGGCAGTGGCTTGGGATCTAGTCTCATGCTACCACATGTATAGACAGAAGAAACCAATAAGAAGGTTCAACAGCTGAGATGGCAATGCAGCAAAGCACTGTGGAGTGTTTGGGGCGTGTTGGAGCACAAAAGACAACACGGCCATCCAATGCAGCTGAGGAAGTCTCCAGGTGTAATGATTTTTCGTGCCACTTGACCCAGACTTCCGGAGAGTGGGACTGTCTCTGTGAATCGACTTTTCCACTTAAATCTCCTTCACGCACAAGTGTCTTTGTGCACACTCATCTATACACCATAGATGAAAACACACAAAGACAATCGTCATCCTCAGTTACCAAGAGACTACTACCACCACATTGCCATTTACAAGAAGATGTTTTTGTTTATTCAGGGAAGAGGAAGAGAGAAGAATATATTGATCCCCTGCCCCCAATGGGAGTCCAAAAGAGTTGGCAGACTGCCAAGCAATATGCTCAAAGAGGAAAAGAGAAAGAATGGCAGTTATTTCTCCATTTAATCCTACTTACTGGGCTTTCCCTTCACATTTATGAATCATTAATAGCCCCCAAGGATGGAGACTAAATAGGAGACTCTGATTATGTCTGTCATTTAACAAGAAGTACATTGGAAGGGGACAGAGTACAGTACCATCTTCAAGCAGGCACCATGGAATGGGACCCAGTCTGGCCTGGGCCAACAGTTGGGGTGGAGGGAGCATGCCCTTATTGCCTCATTCTATTCTATCATTGTCATGTATTTTATCTCAGTCATTTCTCTTTATCCCTGCCTTCACTGAATCCTTCTTTATAACAAAAAAAAGAAAGAAAGAAAGAAAGAAAGAAAGAAAGAAAGAAAGAAAGAAAGAAAGAAAGAAAGAAAGAAAGAAAGAAAGAAAGAAAGAAAGAAAGAAAGAAAGAAAGAAAGAAAGAAAGAAAGAAAGAAAGAAAGAAAGAAAGAAAGAAAGAAAGAGAAAAGAAAAGGCAGGTTGGTAAATGCTAAGGACTTGGCAACTATGTTTGACAAGCATATAACACATTCTTTATTCATGGTTTCTCACCTCTTCAGGGACAAGAGGGAAATATGTTTCATCATTTGATCTTTAGGCCAAAGATTAGTCACAATTAATAAAATTTCAACTTCCTTTTTTTTGTGATGCTTTTAATTTTCTTTATTATAGTCATTCTGTATATTGTAGTTCTGATTGTACTTGACTCTGTATCATTTCATATAACTGTCTCCATGTTTCTCTGAATTCTTAACAAACATTTCTTCTGACACCACATTTAGATTTTATATCTGGAAGGGACCTTAGAAGTCATCTAATCAAACTTCATTTAAAGATGAGGAAGTCAGGGTCAGAGATTTTAATTGACTTGTCTAAGATCATTCATGTGGAAACTTTCTGTCTTTTTTATTTCCTTGGGGCATATTTCCAGCAGTGAGTATCTAGGTAAAAGGTTATGAATAGTTTAATAACTCATATTCTTCCTTATATTTCTCTCTAGGTTGCACGGACAAGGAGTTGAGGAATCTTGCTTCTCGACTAAAACATTGGTTTGGAACTCTTCATGAAGATGCAAATCATGTCATCAAGCCCACTATCTCAGATCCAGCCCAAAGCAGTAAGACTATATATATAAAATATACATATAATATGTAACCGTGAAAATATGGTTTGCAAGACTGTGAATTGCCAAAAGTGTAAAGGTTTCGGCAAAACTGTAAAGATAATTTTTAGTGTCTTGATTTAAAAATCTAAAATTAAGTGGTTGTCATGGGAAAAATTCCCAAATATGAAAATACCCAAGTTAGCTGTGTTTTATGGAGATTTTAATTAATACAAATGAAGGAATTAAGGGAAGGAGAGAGAGAGAAAGAGAAAGGGAGAGTAGCCAAGCAGTAAAAAAGGGCCTAAGTCAAAATGGCCTAGGCCTGAGCCTAAGGGAGAGTGAGTCAGTCTTTATCTCTCACCGCAAGATCGTCTTCAAGCTGGGTTCTTCCACTCCAAACTTAAATTAGTCTCCAAACTGAATTAAGCACCTCGAAGAAAGCGAGATGATAAAACAGCAAGAATCAATAACGCAAAGTGAAAAAATTAATGAATTAGAAGAAAACATAAAATATCTCACTGAAAAGGTCACAGATTTGGAAAACAGAGGAAGAAGAGACAACCTCCGAATTATCAGTCTCCCACAAAAACCAGAGATAAACAATAAACTCAATATTATTATCTAGGTTTTTTTTCTGAGCTAGATAAAGGAAGTAAAAGAACAAAAAATTGATGTTTTCCCAACTTGATGCCATTCAAAGGTCAGTAGTCACTTTCACTTGCCTAGATTACATAGAACCTGAGCTGTGGATCTTGGTAGGGGCTGATCTCTCAATATAGCATATATATCATCATGCCTCAGATTGAAATATGAGACAAGCTGTTTCAGGATCAGCAACACAGTAGACAGTTTACCCAGTCTAAAATGAGATTAGGAAGGGTGGAATGAGGTTCTGGAGCATGAAGAAGAAAAAAGAAAATAAAACATCAAACTGCCAACCCACAATGGCTAAGGCTAAATTTTGTAAATAATAATAATAATACATTGCATTGACACAGTGATTTAAATTATGAGTATTTTACATGTCATCTCATTTAATATGATCCTTGCAAAAACTCTGGAAAGGTAGGTACATTTTATTATTTATTTATTTATTTATTTTTTAATTTTAAACAGTATTTTATTTGGTCATTTCCAAACATTATTCACTGGAAACAAAGATCATTTTCTTTTCCTCCCCACCCCCCCTCCCACCACCTTTCCCTCTCCCATAGCCGACGCATGATTCCACTGGTTATCACATGTGTTCTTGACTCGAACCCATTTCACTGTTGTTGGAATTTGCATTAGAGTGTTCATTTAGAGTCTCTCCTCAGTCATATCCCCTCCAACCCTGTAGTCAAACAGTTGCTTTTCATCGGTGTTTTTACTCCCACAGGTTATCCTCTGCTTGTGGATAGTATTTTTTAGATCTCTGCAGATTGTTCAGGGACATTGCATTGACACTAATGGAGAAGTCCATCACCTTCGATTGTACCACAATGTATCAGTCTCTGTGTACAATTTTTTTCTGGTTCTGCTCCTTTCGCTCTGCATCACTTCCTGGAGGTTGTTCCAGTCTCCATGGAATTCCTCTACTTTAATATTCCTTTTAGCACAATAGTATTCCATCACCAACATATACCACAATTTATTCAGGCATTCCCCAATTGATGGGCATCCCCTCATTTACCAATTTTTGGCCACCACAAAGAGTGCAGCTATGAATATTCTTCTACAAGTCTTTTTCCTTATTATCTCTTTGGGGTACAAACTCAGCAGTGCTATAGCTGGATCAAAGGGCAGACAGTCTTTTATAACCATTTGGGCATAATTCCAAATTGCCCTCCAGAATGGCTGGATCAATTCACAATTCCACCAGAAATGAATTAGTGTCCCCACTTTGCCACATCCCCTCCAGCATTCATTACTTTCCATAGCTGTCATGTTAGCCAATCTGCTAGGTGTGAGGTGATACCACAGAGTTGTTTTGATTTGCATCTCTCTGATTATAAGAGATGTAGAGCACTTTTTCATGTGCTTGTTAATAGTTTTGATTTCTTTGGCTAGAACTGCCTGTTCATGTCCCTTGCCCATTTGTTAATTGGAGAATGGCTTGATTTTTTGTACAATTGATTTAGTTCTTTATAAATTTGAGTAATTAAACCTTTGTCAGAGGTTTTTATGAAGATTGTTTCCCAATTTGTTGCTACCCTTCTGATTTTGGTTACATTGGTTTTGTTTGCACAAAAACTTTTTAATTTGATATAATCCAGATTATTTATTTTGCATTTTTTAAGTCACTTTCTATTTTATTAATTTCTCCCTTAATTTTTAGGATCTCTAGTTTGGTTTGCTTCTGGGGGTTTTTAATTTGTCCATTCTCAAGTTTTTTGATTTGCATTTCCAATTCCTTGATCTCTGTCCTCCCTAATTTGTTAATATATGCACTCAGGGATATGAATTTTCCTCTTAGTACTGCCTTGGCTGCATCCCATAAGGTTTGAAAGGATGTCTCGCTGTTGTCATTTTCTTCAATGAAATTATTAATTGTTTCTATGATTTCTTCTCTAACTATCAGATTCTAATACAATGTCAAATAATAGAGGTGATAATAGGCATCCTTGTTTCACTCCTGATCTTAATGGGAATGGATTTAGTTTATCCCCATTGCAGATGATATTAATTGATGGTTTTAGATATATACTGTTTATTATTTTTAGGAACGACCCTTCTATTCCTATGCTTTCTAGTGTTTTTAGTAGGAATGGGAGTTGTATTTTATCAAAGGCTTTTTCTGCATCTATTGAGATAATCATGTGGTTCTTGTTGGTTTGCTTGTTAATGTGGTCAATTATGTGGATAGTTTTCCTAATATTGGACCAGCCCTGCATCCCTGGTATAAATCCTACTTGATCATGGTGGATGACCTTCTGATCACTTGCTGGAGTCTTTTTGCTAGTATCCTATTTAAGATTTTTGCATCTATATTCATTAGGGAGATTGGTCTATAATTTTCTTTCTCTGTTATTGGCCTGCCTGGCTTTGGAATTAGTATCATGTTTGTGTCATAAAAGGAATTTGGTAGAACTCCCTCTTTGCTTATTATGTCAAATAGTTTGTATAGTATTGGAGTTAGCTGTTCTTTGAATGTTTGATAGAATTCACTGGTGAATCCATCAGACCCTGGGGATTTTTTCTTAGGGAGTTCTTTGATGGCCTGTTGGATTTCTTTTTCTGATATGGGATTATTTAAGAAATCTATTTCTTCTTCTTTTAGTCTAGGCAATTTATATTTTTGTAAATATTCATCCATATCACCTAGGTTGGTATATTTATTGCCATATAGTTGGGCAAAGTAGTTTTTAATGATTGCCTTAATTTCTTCTTCATTGGAGGTGAGATCCCCCTTTTCATCCTTGATGCTGTTAATTTGCCTTTCTTCTTTCTTTTTTTAATTAGATTAACCAGTACTTTGCCTATTTTGTCTGTTTTTTTCAAAGTACCAGCTTCTAGTCTTATTTATAGGGTCAATAGTTCTGTCACTTTCAATTTTATTAATTTCTCCCTTAATTTTTAGGATCTCTAGTTTGGTTTGCTTCTGGGGGTTTTTAATTTGTCCATTCTCAAGTTTTTTGATTTGCATTTCCAATTCCTTGATCTCTGTCCTCCCTAATTTGTTAATATATGCACTGAGTGATATGAATTTTCCTCTTAGTACTGCCTTGGCTGCATCCCATAAAGTTTGAAAGGATGTCTCGCTGTTGTCATTTTCTTCAATGAATTTATTAATTGTTTCTATGATTTCTTCTCTAACTATCAGATTTTGGAGTATCATATTATTTAATTTCCAATTAATTTTTGATTTGGCTCTCCATGTATCCTTGCTGATCAATATTTTTACTGCCTTGTGATCTGAAAAGACTGCATATATAATTTCTGCTTTTCTGCATTTGAGTGCCATGTTTCTATGACCTAGTGTATGATCTATTTTTGTGAAAGTACCATGTGGTGCTGAAAAGAAGGTGTATTCCTTTTTGTCCCTATTTATTTTTCTCCATATGACTATTAACTCTAATTTTTCTAAGATTTCATTCACCTCTTTTACCTCTTTCTTGTTTATTTTTTGGTTTGATTTATCTAAATTTCCTAGTGGTTGGTTCAACTCTCCCACTAATATGGTTTCATGGTCTATTTCCTCCTTCAATTCTCCTAGTTTCTCTATTAAAAATTTGGATGCTATACCATTTGGTGCATACATGTTTATTAGTGATATTTCCTCATTGTCTATACTCCCTTTTAACAGGGAGTTCCCTATCCCTTTTGATCAAGTCTATTTGTATTTTTGCTTGGTCAGATATCATGATTGCAACTCCTGCCTTCTTTCTATCAGTTGAGGCCCAAAAGGTCTTACTCCAACCTTTAATTCTAACCTTGTGAGTGTCAACCCACCTCATATGTGTTTCTTGAAGACAAAATATGTTAGGCTTTTGGGTTCTAATTCTATCTGCTATTTGTCTACGTTTTATGGGTGAGTTCATCCCATTCATGTTCAAAGTTATGATTGTCATTTGTGGAATTGCTGGCATTTTGATATCTTCCCCTAGTTCTGACCTTTCTTCTTTAGCTATCTCCTTTTGAACCAGTGATTTACTTTAGGTCAGGTCCCTAGTCCCCTTTCTTGAGATGTTTCCCTTTCTAGCCCCTCCCTTTTTATGCTCCCTTCCCCTCCCCCATCTCCTTCCCTCCCTTTTTATACTCCCTCCCCCTCCTTAATTTTCCTTTTTTTCTTGCCCTAATGGATAAGATAGAATTCAGGATCCCACTGGATCTAGATGTTCTTCCCTCTCAGATTTAATTTCACTGAGAGTAAGGTTTAAGTGATTCCACTTCATGCTCTCTTCCTCTCCTTCTCATATGAGAGTTCTTCCCCTCCCCTTCCCATGTGTACCTTTATATGGGAAAGATTATTCTATTATGTCCCCCCCCCCTATTTCTTGAAGTAAATCTTAGTATTATCGATGGTTCCCCCACTCCCTTTTCTTTTCTTTGCCCCCACTTTCCCCAAATCTTCTTAATGCCCCAATCTTTCCCTATGCATGTTTCTTCTAACTACTCTTATGATGCTACAATTTTTCAGGGTTTCACAAAACATTTTCCCCACATATTAATATATATAATTTGATGTAAATGTAGTAATTATAGAAGAGTTTGACTTAAAGAAAAAGATAAGATTTTTCTCCTTTTCCCTTCCTTTCATATTTACCTTTTCATGTTTCTCTTGCTTTCTGTGCTTGGATATCATATTTTCCACTAAGTTCTGGTCTTTTCTTGGCAAATGCTTGGAAATCTTCTATTTTGTTGAATGCCCTGGAAATATATAGTTAGTTTTGCTGGGTAGTTAATTCTTGGTTGGAGACTCAGCTCTCTTGCCTTTCTAAATATCGTGTTCCATGCTTTGCAGTCTCTTAGTGTGTTAGCCGCTAAGTCGTGTGTGATCCTTATGGGAGCCCCCCCCCCCCTATATCTGAAGCTCTTCTTCTTGGCTTCTTGTAGGATTTTCTCCTTTTCTTGGAAGCTCTTGAATTTGGCAATTACATTCTTAGGGGTTGTCTTTTGGGGATTTAGTATAGATGGTGTTCTATGAATCCTTTCTATTTCTATTTTGCCCCCTTGCTCCAGAATGTGGGGGCAATTTTCTTTTATAATCACCTGTAGAATAATATCGAGTTTATTGTTTATCTCTGGTTTTTGTGGGAGACCGATAATTTGGAGGGTTTCTCTTCTCCCTCTGTTTTCCAAATCTGTGACCTTTTCAGTGAGATATTTTATGTTTTCTTCTAATTCATTAATTTTTGGGCTGTGCTTTATTGATTCTTGCTGTTTTATCATCTCGCTTTCTTCGAGTTGCTTAATTCTGGTCATTAGGGACTGGTTTTGCTTTTCAGCTTTGTCTGCCCTTCTATTGGATGCTTCGAGCTCTTTTTCCAATTGAGCAGTCTTATCTGTCAGACTGCTGATCTCTTTCTCCTATTTTTCTTTCCAGGTTTCCATCATTTGGATAATTTCCAGTTTGAGATCTTCCAGAGCTTGTTGATAGTTTCCATTTTGAGAGGCATGTTCTGATTTTTTTTGGATTTCCTCCTCATTCTCCTCTTTTCCTTGGGTACTTCCACCATAAAAGTTTTCAATAGTCACCTTTTACCCTTTCTTCCTGGAAGCTTAATTTTGGGCCATGTGAGCCATCCCTTTGGTGGTTTTATTCCCCTTTCCTTTTTGGTCTGGGGTCTGGGTGATATGGGAGGTTTTTCTGTGAATTTAGGTTGCCTCAGACTAGTTCTTCCCAGCCTCCGAGGTTTCATAGAGAGCTGGGCCCCTGATCACAGCCACACTGCCCAGGTGTTTAGCTCTGCCCAGATAATCAGCGAGTTTTCCACCCCTGGTGTTTCACTCTGCCCAGATGTTCAGTTCAACCGCCCCAAGTACAGCTCTGTGGACCCCCCTGCTCAGGGCTGGGTTCTCCCATGAAACCACCCTGAGACGTTTTTTCCTGGCAGTCCCCAGATCCCAAGGACCCTGGAGTGCCCCCCCCCAGACAGAGACGTTCCCCACTCACTTGCTGTCCCGGTGAGCACTCAGGTAGCTCACTCCGGTTTGGTGGGGGAGGTGGGGGGGGGGGAAGGGAGGCTCAGTTCATGTTTCTGTGCCAGCTTTTCCTCCTTCTTATTATAGTGTGGAAATGTTCAAGCCCCACGTACCTTCACCTCTGTGGGATACTGGGGAGTCCTGTTCCGCCAAAGTGATTTTTATGTTCCTTTGATGTAGTCTATTATATCGTTCGGTGCCGGGGAGAGGAAGCGTGTGGCGTCTAGATTGCAGCTATGATTACCCGGAAGATTTTATACACAAGGAAACAAAGGCAGAAAGGGGTTAAATGATTTACCTAGAGTTATATAGCTAGTATCTGAGGTAGGATCCAAATTCAGGTCCTCAAGGCTCCAAAGTAGGCACTCAATCATCTATGTCATCCAGACATCCCTGATAGCAAAAAATCCTCAGTGACACTGAGAAGAAAGTATCCCAAGGATAGTGATAAGTACAACATAAATTGAACTTCCAGAATAATTTTATGATATTTCCCTCCGCATACTCTTTGCCATATTTGAACTGGGCCTTAATTTCCTTATTTTAATTATGTCCTCTCTTGCCTCTTTATTTTTTATGTTTTTACTTTTTGCACTTTCACCTACTGTCTTATTATCAGTTCTAAGACAAAAGAATGGTATGCGTTAGGTAACTGAGGTCAAGTGACTTTCCCAGGGTCACACAGCTAGGAAATGTCTGAGACTAAATTTGAAACCAGGTGTTTTAGCCACTGTGCTATGTAGGTGCCCCTCAGGGAAGTATTCTATCAACATACTAAAATTCCATAGCAAAAATGCCTATATACTCCAATTCATACCTGAAAAAGAGTCTACAATAAATCCAGAAAATAGTCATCCCATCCAGGCTTTGTTTTGATGACCTCTAGTGAGGGGAAATTCCCCCACCTCTACATGTAGCCTTGTCTATTTTTTTAATGGTTCTAGGCATTAGGATGCTGTTCTATATAGAGAGTTATATTTGCCTATTTGCTTGATAGGCTTTCTCACAGTCAGGAGGATGACTTTAGACTTTCAAAATGGAAATTATGGCATCAACATAGCCTGGGATTAATCAAACTTGGGAGCATAAATAAAGAAGTAGTACAAAGTGTATAATCTTCTTTCTGAAAATGAGACCTTAGAAAACTAACAGAGAGTATTGTGCACACACACATGCACACACACACAGAAACATATTCAACAAACACTTATTAAGTACTAATCATGTGTTAGATAGATGGTAGGGATACAAAGACATTTAAAATTTAAGCAGTTCCCACCTAAAAGGGGCCACAATATGTAATCATTTGCTAAATTAAATCATCTCAAGGACCAGAGAGTTCCATGGAACAAAAAGAAAACAACCACTAATCAAGTTCTGGGTTCCAAACTCAAATATGTCTTGTTCTTCAAGATAAAGAACTTCATTGGATCATTCTCTGTACCCTGAAGGCATCTAGAGATAGTAGTAGGGAAAGGATGATTTAAGAGTTTTTTTAGTGACTCAACACATTATATTCCTGAAAGAGATAGTGTTTGCCCTTCAAAGGCTAGGTGTCACATATGTGTCCAGCCCAGCTGGGCAGCAGCTGTAGGATAGATGAAAGGAGCAGCTGCTCTCATAAGAGTTATTTCACAGTTGTCCCTCAAGATTTATGGGCAATTCCTTTCCTATCTGAAGAGAACTTCTGTTTTGGATGCTAGGGGCAGCCAGCCCCTTTGGCCTTTTTAAACTGCCTTTCAACAAAGGTTAAAGTGATATGCTAAGCTTTCCTCTCAGCCCAATACCACAAAAGCATCTTTTTTTTTTCCTTTGGACAACCTTAGAAGGTTGGCGGCTTGCTCCATTACTGAGATAATTGTTCTCAGGCAATTGATATGAAAGGAGAAAAGAGAAATAACTTTCTTAGGTTAATTTCTAAGTCCTGTGGCAAAGTGAACTTTTAGTTAGAGACTTGGGCATTTTCTGAAGGGTTTTGCTAGGATAATGAATTTTACTGAAGTATTTTTTACTCCCTGGTAGGTAGCTGAAGGGAGGACAAGGCTTTCATACTCTGTCAATCGCTCCTCCGGTAACTCCTAAAAGCCTTTTGACAGTTGAGGTCCTTGTTCTCTTCACCCACCATTCCTGCTTCAAGCAGGTGTCCATCTTCTCTCTCAAACATTAGATTGACATCTCCTAGGAATTTTAGTGCCCATAATAATATCTTTGATTATGAAATGACTGACTTGGTAAAATGTAGGCTCTTGAAAATGAGTCTATTTTATTTTTTGCCTTTTTACCCATAGTACTTTAAACATAGTAAGCAATTAATGTTTGTGAATTTGAATAGTTGTTGAATCTGATTTCCTAGCCAAAAGTTCATATGAAGTCTCAAATTATAAGGGAGTGCAAGAAAAGAGCTCATTGGCAGCTTCACTTGTTAAACTACAAATATATACTAATAATTCCCACAAAATAAGAAGTCAATAAATCAACAAGCATTTATTTTTAAAATAGATTACATCAATTTTTTTGTTTTTATATTGCTTTCATTTCCTCCTGCATCCATCTCTCCCCTTTATATTAAAGATTATTTTAAAGGAAAAGAAAAAAAATCAGCAAAACAACTCAATACTTTAAAAAGATCTGACATGCAATATACTATACCTGTGTACTTCCCACCTTTGCAAATCAATGAGATGTGTTTTCTCATATCTCTTTGGCAGTCATGCCTTCAAGGACACTTATTAACCTCTTTTATATACCTAAGAAGTGACTCTCCAGCCTCTACTAAAAAATCACCAATGAGGGGGAGTCCAATACCTTTTGAGGCAGCCTATTCCACTTTGGGACAGCTCCACTACTAAGGAAGTTCTTCATTACATCAAACCTAAATAAGCCTTTTTGCCACTTCTCTTTATTTATAACTCTGTATTCTGGAAACAGAGGAAGTCTAATTCTTCTTCCCTATGACAGCCATTCAAATACCTCAATACAATGATCATATCCCATTTTTTCTCTTCCCCAGGCTAAAAATCACTGGTTCCTTCAATGAATCCTTATATGGCACCATCTTGAGACTTTTGACATCCTAGTTACCTTCTTCTGAACACTCTCCACTTTACCAATTATTTTTCTTAAACTATGGCCCTAAAACTACGCACAGAAGCCTCCTGACCATGCAGAGTATAGATGAGCCATCACCTTATTCCTGTAAGTTTTGCCTCTTAGTATAGCCCAACATTACCTTTTTTGGGGGGCTTTCACATCACATAGCTGACTTTCTACAAAAACCTCCAGAACTTTTCCAAACTTCTAGCAGACTATACTTCTCTCATCTAGTACAAAAGAAGTTGATTTTTTAAAACTGAAATATAAAACTTTAAATTTTCTCAATTCATTTTCATTTTAGTAGATTCAAATCAAAGTTCCAGCCTAGATCACTTTTGGATCTAGAATCTTTCCAACTTTGTGTTATCTGCAAAAAGTATATTTTTATTATTGATAAAAATATTAAATAGCACAGAATAAAGAACAGACCTGAGGGATACACCACTGGAGAGTTCTTATCAAGTTAACACTGAAACCATTAACAAACTACTTTTTGAGCCTGGTTGTTCAAATAATCTCTTGAATCCCTCTAATTGTTATAGTAACTGTAAACTGAGAGGACTGGACTAGATGACTTCTGAGATTCCTTTCAATGCCAAATCAATGATCTTTTGGTCATCCAATCCACATGTATTCCTTCTTTTCACAAAGATAGTGTGGCATACATTAATGTAATGACTATATGTATATTCAGTTGTTGTTCTTTTGTTCTTATAGAGGACCAAGGACATCATGAAATGGTCTTGAAGTGCATGAGAGCCTCACTCTCTCTTCCAGAGACATCAAAGTTCAGTAACAAGACAAAAATCTTGTCTTGATGATGGTGATGACCCTGGAGTCTTCAATATCTTATCAAGCTCTAAGCACTCCATAGCACCTGCTTTCAGATCCATGAAGATGTTGGAACAAATTGTTATCATTAGCCCATTCTACCAGGGGAAGTCTTCACATGTTTGGGGCAGACATTTCCCTAACTCCCCAATGATTTTGAGGCTTGTTGGTTACTATCAACCTACTTTAGTCCATCTTTCCGGATGGTTTATCAGGATGGGGCTGTTACACATGCTACAGTTTTAGCATTTGTTCAATAAAATTGTTACAAAAGGAATTAGTTTAGTTTGCTATGTCATTTTCTTGATAAGGCCATGTTGCAATCACTGTATTTTTCTAGATTAATTTATTATGTTCACTACATATCTCCTAATTAGATATTTAAATTTTCTGAGAATCATGGTCACTAGCCTAATATTTTTAGATTTTTTTTTCTCAAACCTTTTTCCAAAAATCAAGATAATGTTCCTCGTGTTTCAGCTTTGGGATTCCTCTTGTGTTCTTCATGATCCTTAAAAATCTCCCTGCAATCACATATTCTAATTCTTTCAGTATCAGAGAACATGGCTTCTCTGGATAATGTGCCTTGAGTTCATCAAGGGTGCCTACCTCAGTCCTCTCTTAATAGCTTCTTAGTTATCTTGATTATCCTGTTAGACACTTTTATTTATTTCTAGTGCAATTTATTCTTTTTGTCAGAGAAAACAGAAGCAAGATAATATATTTCTATGATTGTTTCCTATCATTTCATCCTCTCTCAGAAGCAGTTCTGTCCCTTCTCTGATATTCTTTCCCACAAAATAGCTAGGAAAAGACATCAACCCCTTTTTATCCAAATCCCTCATCCTTGGCTATTTTTTTTTCTGAGTTTTCATACACTTAAACATTAGTTTTATGGGACAGAGCTTTACTTTTATTCTCCATTGTTTTATAAAACATATATTTTATTATTTCTTATAATTTCCCTTGATTCCATATTATGTATTTAACTATTTTTTTTATAATCTAAGCTGCATATTGAGTTATGTGTTGATTTACCTCATTTGCTTCCAAACAATTCACATATTCATCCCCATCAAAATTGTTTTCCTTTGGTTCTTCAGAACTTCATTTTTGAGGGTTCCCAAAATCTAGAGTACATGTGAAATTATGCCAGAGTCAGCTATGGCTCAGTGGATAGAGTGATGAGCCTGCAGTCAGGAAGATGTGAGTTCAAATCCAGCCTCAGATCTTTCCATTGCTTTTATATGTCACAACTTCTGATTGTCTGGCAAGAAGGATCCTTTGGAGAAGAAAATGGCAAACCACTCTTGGTATCCTTGTCAAGAAAACCCCATGGACAGCTATGGTCCATGGAGTCATAGAGACTCGGACACAACTGAATGGCTGAACAACAACAACAAAATTTAGAGTATGTGTCATATTATGCATTACTTTGCTTTTTCCCATAACAAATTCTAGAAGGGAGAATTCTTCTTTTTTAGAGGGAATCAAATGAAGTATATAATTTCTCCTTGTTGACTCTTTTTAAAGAAATTATAGGCAATCATTTCTTACGATGTATTTATTGAGATACCTATTTCCTTTTCATCTTGGATTTGTTCTCTGATGTTATCATTTCCATGTGTCTTTATGTCTTCTACATAGTGCTACAGAGATTTCTGGGGATAGCTTTGGGAATAGGATCAGCATGAGAACTTAGATCCTATTGGTTGTATTATATAATGATCTGTTTTGACTTAGGATAGAGGTGATTGATACTCAGCATTGATCTTTCTGCTCCCTGGGAGAGAATAACAGGCTTAGAAAACACCCTACCAAAATATGAATACCTTTCTGAGAGATGGATGAGCATCTTGTATTTCAAATCTGACCTCTGAAAATGTGTCCACACAATCTAAATACACATAATTTTTAGGAAAGATTTTTTTCTTTTTAAGTGGTTATAATCAGCATTAGAGGTTTCAGTTGTGGTATGTGGGGGTGGGAGTGGTATGAGAGAAGAACTAGGCAAATAGTTGGCAAACTCCCAAGAGACCTGAACCAGATTGAAATATAATTGGGAAATGTTTAACAAAATAAATAAAATACCCCATAATATTAATTTGTGGTTTTCTAAGTCAATATGCAGCCCACAGAGATCCATTTGTAATGAAGCTTTGATATTATCTTATGAATACCAAAACAGTACAGTCATGAAGGATCAGGAATACTTGGATTTAAGTCTCACTTCTGACACATTAGTTATATGGCAAGAGTTCAGCATATGACTTAACTTTTCTGAGCTTCAGACAACTCTCTAAGATTCTAAATTGTAGGTACTTTGCTATTTGTCTGCAGTGTATGGAAGGAATTCTCACATTGAATGAAATCATTAATTAACTACAAGTCATTGATATTTGGTTTATACAGGGGATCAAAACATTGTCAGTTGGTATTTTTCTTTGTATTTTGTTTGTTTTGTTTTGTTTGTTTGTTGTAAGACTTCACTATCTCTCCCAGTTCAGAGATGTCTATTCTGAAAGTGCCCAGGCTGAAAGTTAGGTGGTCATTTGCAGGCCTGATCACAATACTGACTAATTGGCATGGAAGTTTTAACTTGCCCTATTTTTCCAACTTGATGGGGTATATTCTTTCTTTAGGTATCCTAGTAGCTTTCTACTAGGATATTAATGCCAGACTATTGGACACTCTTTGGGCTTTAGTCCTACTACCTATACCTTAGAAACCCTGAATTCAAGAGTTGCAATAGTCTTTTCAGCAACAGAGAGTTTCGTGCCTTCATCACTACCTCTAGGAGTCAGTGCCCAAATGCTGTTTTAGGAATGTTTTGTTTTAAATTGCAGCTGGATGGTAGATAGTTTTTGCTGGATAGATTTGGCTCTTATATCAGCAACTTAAGATAACAGAAAGAAGAGCAACCCAGTTACCCTCTCTGGGCCTCAGTTTCCCAATCTGTAAACTGAGTAGATTGGATTATATGATCACTAAAGACTTTGCCTACTTTGACTTCCAATTTTATTTAAAATGTGCTTAATAGGGAAGCTCATTATTCATGAGATTTTCAATGAGATTTTCCTTTTGTAGAGTGTGAACTCTTAATTTTATTTAGTTCTAAATATAATTTATAAATATTATTTAATTTTAATTTTATTCCAAACTATTGTAATTTATCTCTTGTACGAATCAGAGTGTTCATTCATCATATCTCCCTACTGTCCCATGGTTGTCTAGGTTCATTTCTTCCCCAGGTGAGCTTAAGATCAGTATTTCCTGCAACCACATAGGTCTCAAACTAATAGACAAACTTCTTACTGGTAAGCTTCTATCTCATTTCAAAATATTTAAGCATGAAGAATTTTCATTCCCTTATAAAATTGTATTTAATGACCCTTAACCAATGCATTTGTCCTCCCCTACACTGGTGTCCCACTTTAAGCAAACTCAATATATGATTTTTTTTTATATTTTATATGAGATCAATCATGGTGATAGTAGAGAACATCTTGACATTATAAAGGCATTCAATGTGAAATTCTCACAGTGAACCTGTCTAGTGCATTTGAAATATTTTGACTTAAAAAAGCTTGATTTATGGCTAATGCATAAATTGTGATAGACCTAAGCTCTCTAGCTGTAAAGCATCATAGAGATCATTTTTACGTAGAAAACAAAGGCTGCAAAACTTTGACCTAAAAAGTTAAGGTTTGGCCCAAAGTTACACACAGTAATAGGAGGACATGGAGAACTTTTGAAACTTTTATTATTTCCACAGCAAATTTTTATACTAGATCACTTTTACTTTCACATAAAGTAAAATAGAACATAAGCTCCTTGAAGCTGAGGACTATTTTGTTTTCTTTTTATATTGCCAGTTCTTGGCACATTACCTTGAATTTGGTAAGTGCTTATTGAATTTACTGATGTATTGATTGATTGATGTATTAATGTATGAAAGTATTGATGAGTCCATTTGAGCAGTAGAGAGGACATGGTCTCCAGAGTCAAAGGACATGGACATAAATTTTCCCTACTTGTATGTCCTTGGATGACTTCATTCTCCTCATCTTTAAGTGAAGCAATTAAATTAAGTAGTCCTTGAGATTCTTTCCAGCTTTAAGTATATGACTATGACTCTGTGCCCAAAGAGGAGTGGTCAGGACATAGGTAGATTCTTTGTTGCATAATAGTAGGCATAGGGGAGACAAGTGAATGTAGACAGGGAGAAAGTAGTTAGGGGTTATGATAGTCTTTATAGCAGTGATGGCAAACCTATTGCATAGGTGCTAAAGATGGCATGCAGAGCACTCTCTGTGGACTTTCTGCCTCCCCTCTACCCTTCAGAGTTTGTTACTAGGAAGGCAGAGGGACTTGAGCAGAGCTGTTCCCATCCCCCATCCACCATGTCTGGTGACATTTTTTCACATCACTTGCCCCTCTGCCCAGTAGCCCAGTGGGAACACACAGAAAGTAAGATGGGCAGCTGAGCTGAAAGGGAATGGAATGCTCAGGCCACTCCCTTACTCCTCTCTACACTCCCTGAGGGCATTTCTCACTTTACCCACCACTCTTCCCAGCAGCCCAATGAGAGTGCTTTCTCCCTCCCCTGTGTGTGTGGGGTCAGGTATGGGAGGGTCCTGGCACTCCATTTCTAAAAGGTTCACCATCACTGCTTTATAGGCTTTTGAATCCTAGGCAAATATGGATGTTGTGAAGGGCATTGCATGGTTGAGGAGACTTCAGACTATTGAGTTCAAGACCTTTTTCTGTCATTTCCTAGGGTTTGACACCAGCATCCTGCCCATTTGCAAAGACTCCCTTGGATGGATGTTCAACAAACTGGACATGAACTATGATCTCTTGCTTGACCACTCAGAGATCAATGCCATTTACCTTGACAAGTATGAACCATGCATCAAGCCCCTCTTCAACTCTTGTGACTCCTTCAAAGATGGGAAACTCTCAAACAATGAATGGTGCTATTGCTTTCAGAAGCCAGGAGGTAAGAATTGAATCAGAACAGATAAACTGACTAATGCCCAAATCAGTCACACTGATCATGTGTTGATGGGGATAGGATAGTGTGATTTTGAAGTGGACCTCAGCCCTGGGAGACTCAGTCTCCCAGGACTCTACTACAACTTCCTCAGACACTTCCCACTTCTTTTGTGGGAGATGTCAGAAGAATAAAAGAGGAGAGAAGTGCAAGTGTTGGTGCCTTTTCCACCTAATCTAGGTGGAGAGATTTTCTGCCTAACTGCTGGAAATCCAACTTTCCTAAACTTTTCCTTCCTATCCCTAAATAAACCTACCTAACTTTCCCTGTAGTCTAGCCTGATTTAATCTGATCCCTAGCATATCTACAGAGTCCTGGTTGATTTCCCTTCTGACCACCTTCCTTCCTTCTTTTCCCTATCTTTTCTTCCTTTTCCCTGACCTCAATAGGAAGGGAAATGAACTTTTACTATATCTCAAGCAAGAAACCAGAGGACAATGATACTGAAATATAGAATATTCCTCTTTACTGGAATGTATATGCTATCAATTTCCAAAGGCTTCAAGTCCATTCCCATTTTAGGTAGAAGGAAGAAGAATGAAACTAGAATTAGAATTCAAGAGATCTGGGTCTCAGTCCCTGATATGCTCCGTAATAGTTATGTGGCTTTGGACAATTCATTCAGACTTCCTCTGTTTTCTCATCTGTAAAATGAAGATAACAATCTTTTCTATTTCTAAACTCTTAGCATTATTGTTAAAACAAATAACATGAGATGCCAAGATTATTTTGAAAAATGTAAATGTAAAGTATTATTGTCTGCACATTTGGATATATCCACTTGTTAGACTAATCCAAGAACAGATGTGGAGTTGCACAACTTAAAGACAGTTTTTAATGTTTCATTCCTACTTCCTTTCCGTGGGAAAGTGGACAAAAAGGGTAGGCTTGAAAAATTTCTGATCTTACTTAAAAGTTGTATAATTCTTTGGATAGTGTATATATATATTTATATATACATATATATGTGTGTGTGTACATATATATATATATATATGTATGTATGTATGTATACTTACAACATGGACAAGGCTTGAAGATAATGAAGTCTTATCTGAGGGCAAAAGTCTGAGACATTGGTCCCAAGGCCTGACAACTAATATCTCTTTCTCATTTGTCAATGAATGTATGATCCTATTGTAATTTACCAAACATTTCTGAGCTTCTGTGTACCCAACCAAGATAAGGGAAAAAAGGCACCAGCAGAATGTTTTATGAGTAAGAAAAAATTTAGATTACATGAGTGCTTGGGGATTTTCAGAAGAAAGGAGCAATATCATTTTAAGGGATCTAAGCATTCAGTTTGTTTAGAAAGTCAGGTAAATTCAGTCCTGTGAGCTCATATGTAGAAAAAGTATTTTCTGTGCTGGTATACTCCAACAAACTCCATTCTAATTTGAGGTTTTTGCTTCCTGCCATCATGTAAAAGACATAAATATGATTCCTATGTCTATGTTAGTGATACATCAGAGAATCTATTAAATTAATCTACTAAAGGAGGAGCTATTTTGTCTTCTTACTTTATCTTCATAGTGGTGTCTAATTTCCTGTTTCAAAGCTAGAAGTCCATGAAGGCTGAATTACTTTGTATACTGAGAACATGGTTTCTCCCATGCAAGATCTGGTGGATGAATGGCAGACAAAATATTAATTGTTCAATCATTAAACTGATCTACTTTTTAAATTAACTGTGCTTAGCTAATGAACCCCTGACCCTCTTTCTTATACTGATAGAAGCCTTAGAAAGTTACATGCTTCTAAATGGCAAGAAACAAGTCTGTTAATCAAGTCTGTTAACCAAGTCTGTTAACCAGTAGTAAATTGGACTCTGAGCATTTATTGGAGATAGTGGTAGATATTAAAAAAAAAAGTCTCACCAACCAAGTAAACCCCCAATACTACTTTTAAGTACACTGTGCTGGGATTATTTTCTTTTTTTAATCAGTAACACACTAATGGCTCAAATTTGTTATGCTATTCAGGACCAGCATATGGATTAATTCCATTCCCAGGTGTACTATTGGCTATATTTCATGTCATGAGTGAAGCCAATAATTAGAGATTATATCCCACACCATCTGGAAGCTGACTCATATAAATTATATTTTTAGGTCTCCCTTGCCAGAATGAAATGAACAGGATTCAGAAGCTAAACAAGGGAAAAAGCCTACTGGGTAAGTATGATTTTTTGCCACGCATTTGAACAAGTAATTAAAGAATCTGTAACTGTTGTAATGCCATTCATGATGATGGTTATTTAATTAGGGGCCAGCCTTCCATGATGGAAATGCCATGTTTTGATGTAGACAGATTCCTTTCTCAATTCCAATGATGTAACCCTGTTAATAGGAGCAACTATTAAGAACAAAGCCCATATACAAAAATATTTATTGCCATGCTCTTTGTGGTGGCAAAAAATTGGAAAATGGGGGGATGCCTTTTGATTGAGGAATGGCTGAATAATTTGTGGTATCTATTCATGATAGAATACTATTCTGCTAAGCAGATTAATGAACTAGAGAAATTCCAGGAATTGATGCACAGCAAAAAGAGCAGAACCAGGAGAATGTTGTACACAGAGCTGGATACACTGTAGTACAATCAAATGTAATGGGCTTCTATACTAGCAGAATGCAATGGTATAGGACAATTCTGAGGGACTTATGAGAAAGAACACTATCCACATCCAGAGAAAGAACTGTGGGAGTAGAAACACAGAAGAAAAACATTTCCCTGATCATATAGTTTGATAGGGATATGGAGTCTAAATGGTTACCCTAGTGCAAATATTAATAAAAATTAATAATTAAGAAATAGGTTTTGATCAATGATACATGTAAAATCCAGTAGAATTACTTATTGGCTATGGGAAGGGGGAGAGAAGAGGGGAGGGAAAGAATATGAATCAGGTAACCATGGAAAAATAATCTTAATTAAAGAAAGTGAGAAAGAAAGAACTAGGCCCATAACCCATTAGTAATAAAGTCAACATGAGGCAGAGGAGATATTGAATGGAATATCAAGGTTCTAGTTCCATTAACTTGGTATGTGACTTCAGGTAAGTCTCTGTCCCCCTCTTGGTCTGCCAAATGAACGAGTTTTACTAGATTCATTCATCAAGTATGCAGTGCAGTAGCAGAAGAAAAGGAAAGAAGAAAGGAAAGAAGGAAGGAAACAAGTAAACAATTATTAAGGATCTGTTATGTGCCAAGCACTAGGCTTAGCACTTTACAAATATTTCATTTGGTCCTCACAACAACTTTGGGAGATAGATACTGTCATAATTCCTATTTTATAATTGAGGAAACTGAGTCAGATAGAAGTCAAATGACTTGCCCAGGGTCACATAGCTAATAAGTGTCTGAAACCAGATTTTTAGCTCAAATCTTCTTAGTTTCATACCCAATGCTGTGCCATGGAGCACATTCCAGTATGGCGAGATATGATATCTTACATGTCTGTATTGCTAAGGACTTTGATTCCATCCCTGCCCTCTGTGTGATCTTGGACAGATCACTTAACTCCTATGGATCTCAATTTCCTCATCTGTAAAAATATAAAGAAACTTTTAGAGTCTGAGCACAGATCAAAGCATACCATCTTCCACTCCTTCATGAGAGTTCTATTCCATATGTGACAGGTGACTTCCATCACAAAAAGAACAATACAGAAATATATATATATATATATGTATATATATATATATACACATACATACATACACACACATATATATCACATGAAATATTACCCAAAGAAAAGTACCTAAAAAAGAAAGGTATTTTTTGAGAGTGAGAAGAGGCAGCTGCTTATAGTGGTGGGATGAAGCAACATAGTCAGAAAGAAAGGAATTAAAATCTTGCCTCAGACACATACTTATTATATGACTCTGGGCAAGTCATCTAGCTGTTCTGTACTTTGGAATATCCTTAAAATGGAGATAAAAATGCTTGTGGTTTTCACCTCAGTGTGGTATTGTTAGGCTAAAATGAATAATATGTGTCAAGTGCTTTTCAAAATCTTAAAACTATTTAAATATGTTATCAGTATATAAGGCTTTTTAAGCTCATTTTCAGGAAAAGATCAAGGAAGATGTCATAGAAGAGAAAGTGTTTAAGTACATCTTCACCAAAAGAACAGAATTTACAGAGGGAGGGCTTAGGAGAAAGGGATACCAGATATAGGGAGTTATGTGTTTGGGGGATGATGCCCCATGTAATTTGAATAGCTGATTTGTGAGAAGGATTCTTGATTCCTCACCTATTTTGGAATTTCCTATTTCATCTCCATGAATAATTGGAAAGAAAGGATAAGGAGAACCATTCTATGTCCTTCTCTGACCGCCTTGTCCATATGAAAGTGAATAGAAGTAGTTGCCACTATGTCCTTGTTTCCATCTTAGAGAGCTGTCCTGATTGCCCCAAGAGAGTATGTGTAGAGGGTGAAAAACCGTAGAAGCTGTCATCCTATCCCTTAGTCATTTAGACTCTATGTACTTCTCTTGCCTTCTTCTGGATGTCAGAACAGGGGGAAAACCAACAACAACACAGCTCAACTGCAGTTTTGTAGTTGCAGTATAACAAGATAACAAATGCTGAGCCCTGTCAAGATCTTTCCATTTAATTTTCTGGAATCCTTTTTCTAGCAGACCAACTGAATGGCTGGCTTAGAAGCAAAGAATCAACAAAATTTGGTAAACTTTCTCTAAGAATTGAAGCCAGGATTCTGTAAGCATGAATCTTAAGTTTTTAAAGAGCTGAAGACTGAAATGAAATCATTTAAATTTTCCCATGTTTAATGCACTGAAGTTGGCTACAGTTTGTCATTTCTAAAGTTTGCATTAAAAAATAAAATAAACAAAATAACAGGTCTCTGTTTGCCATCAGTCTTGTTAAAACTGCAGGAACAGCCATTACAAATAAATAAAAAGCATGTGAAATGGGATCATTTTCCACTTCCTATTTAGGAGTGGAATACTAGTAAAATCATTCCTGGCTCTGTTTTTAATTTACTGCATGAAGAGGCAGTAAAAATCTTATCCTGAGAAAAAGCCTATGCATGGAAAAGGAAGATGACATATTGTGTGTGAGGAACAAGAACTAGGTCAGTTTGGTTAGGCCATAGATTGTGTGAAGTAGGAAAATGTTCAAATGAGTTTCGAAAGATAGATCGGATGGTTTGTAAGGAACTAAAATGGCAAGAAGAGGAATTTATACATTGGATTCTAGAGACAGAAAGGGGTCACTTGAACTTCTTGAAGAGAGGACTAGCATTATCAGACTTTGCTTTATGAATAAAATTCTGATTTGTGCAGAATGCAAATAGGAGAGGGGATGGAAAGAAGCTAGTTAGTAGTCTACTTAGTGATAGAACCATCCTGTGGAGCAATATGGAAACAGGTTTGAAGGTCCACAAAATTATGCATACATGTTGACTCAGTAATACCACTGCTGGATTTGTATCCCAAAAAGATACAAGGAAAAGGACTTACCTGTACCAAAATATTTTAGGTGCTCTTTTTGTGGTGGAAAAGAATTAGAAACTGAGAGTATGTACATCATTTGGGGAATGGATGAATACGTGGTATATTGTTGTAGTGTAATACTATTGTACCATAAGGAATGATGAACAGGATGAGTTTGGAAAAAAAACTGGATATATTTACATGAAATGATGCAAAGTGAAGTGACAATGTAACAATGTACATAATAACAGAAATATCTCAACTGTGCAGACTATTATCCCCAATGAAAATGTTATCCACAGTTAAAGAAGGAACTTTTGGAATCTTAGCAAAAATCAAACATACAAACATGAGGAATGTATAGCACTGTATTTTCTTCATGAGAGGATGTATGTGTGACAGATAGCTTCTGTCATGAAAAGAGCAATACAGAAATATGTATCACATGAAAGTATGGATACAACTCTTATTTTCATTGCCTGAGGGGATTGGGGAGGAAGGAGAAAACTTGAATTCTAAAATATAAAAAAATTGTGAAAATTTGTTTCTACATGTAACTGAAAAATTTTTAAAGTTAAATCTTTTTTTAAAAAGGAGTCTATTGGAATAGCCTAGATGAGAGGTAATAATGACCACATTGGGTAGAATGGAGAATGGATGAAAAAAGATGTTATGGAGGAAGAATTGACAAAGCTTGGCAACTGATTGATGTTGTTGAGTGGAGATGAGTAAAGAATGAGAGTAGAGTCAAGGATGAGTTTGACATTAGGAACCTGGAAACAGGGAAATTTGGAACAGAAATAGTTTTGAATGTGTTAAGCTTGATATGCCTCTAGAACATCGAATTAGAAATGATCAAAAGGCAGTGGCTATTGTGGGATTACATCTCATGAAAGAGATTACAAATGTGTGCATGTATGTGTGTGTGTGTGTGTAACTGCATAGATGTGAACAGTAAAATGAGAGTTGGACTAGATGAACTCTAATGTCCCTTCCAGCAAAGTAAAAGGATTATCTTATGACATTAACAGGCCAGTTGAAATAAGATATAAATTTGTAGTAAGATTAGAAAGGTTGCCTAGCTTTATCCATACATGAATTAGAGCCAAGGAGGCACATGGTGAGGGGAATCCAAGAGTTTGGCTAGGCATGAGTTTTTGTTCTTTAGTTGTATATAACTCTTTATGGGGTTTTCTTGGCAAAGATGATGGATTTTTTTGCTTTTTCCATCTCTTTTGAATATAGCAGATGAGAAAACTGAAGCAGACTTACCTAGAGTCCACAGCTAGTGTATGAGGCTGAATTTTAACTCAGATCTTCCTGATTGCAGGACCAATACTCTATCCACTGTGCCATATTGTTTTTAGGCATGAGTAGGAGTCATAGCCTAAGAGAGTAACTGAGGAATGTGGAAGATCTGCTGGTCTCTATCAGTATGATAGGCTTAAGGGATGTAATGCATAAGGAGAGGTGGAATTATAGGTGGTTCTTGTTGGACATAGCAATCATCAAGTTCTTGAACAAAGATGTGGAACTCTGGGTATTAACTTTAATATCTGTTATGTGTAATTGGTAAAAAATTAAATTAAAAAAGAAAAAAGTAACTAATAGTATATGAAAACGTGGAAGTTGAAGAGATTGACAAACAGGAAAGCCAGGATTTTGAGGGAATAACAACAGATATATTGAAATCCCTTGATGTACGAATTGTGGTCAGAATAAAAGGGAAGAATATGAACCATGTGCTGCACCTGATATAACAAGAAGCAATGCCTTGGGAGCTGGTGGATAACTGGCACAAAGATAAGTCTAAAGGAAAGAAACATTGCTGAGAGGGAAAATTTGGACATGGTAATAGCAAGCAAGAAAGATGTCTACTCTTTTTCTTGGACCAGTGTGTTAAGAGGAATGATTAAAATTGGAAAGGATAGTAGAGGCTATAAAGTCTAACCTCCTTATTTTACAGATGGCAGAACTGAGGCACACAGAGGTTGTTATCTGCCCAGAGTAACACACCTCTGATATAATGTGGATTTTGAACATATATCTTCCAAACTCAAAATCTACTTCTCTATCCAAGATAGTGCATTTAGTATTAGGAGGCTTAAAAAAAAAAGCTAATGAAAAAATTAACCTATATTTTACTCAGATCTAAATGGTCACCTTGTCACCTCTCTTCTATTTAGAGACTAATTCTAGGAAAGTTAATGTCCTGTCTAGCATTCAAGAAGTGAACAAGTGGACAAGGAACAATTTTCAGGTGAGGAAGAACCTTTAAAAAGTTTGGTTTCAGAGAATAAAGAAACAAAGTGAACAAGGGAAAGGTAGATGAGAGCCATTGACAATGTCATAGGTAGCAGGATGATTGCTACAAAAAGTAAAGATGCCATCCCTTTTCTCCATCTGTCATGGGACATCAGAATATCACAATGACCTATGAAGATAGCATTGGTAAACTGACATTTAGCAATGATTGTAGCAAGATAGCTGATAGATAATTTATGATCAAGTAAAAACATCTGTATATGTAGGTTAGCAATCAACTGCATATTTTGACTCTAAAGATTTCTGGACTTAGATTTGATATCTTGGTCTATTTGGATAAATCAAGGAAATAAATCCCAACTGTTTCTTTTGCATTCCATTACCATTTTGTTCTGATGATGATTATTTGAAGTACAGTGTCTATCATGTTATAAAAATAAACTATCTGTAAGCTTAAAAAAAAAACAAGAGCTCCAATAGCTCATGAAGACTGCCCATGTAGATGTGGAGGGATTACATTATATATTGTTGAAGAGTGAAAACTGTACATACTTGAAGTCAATACATCAAGGAGCTCAGATTTTGTCAGTCTAGGAACTGTCTCTAATCTGTCTGTATCTTGTAGTCTTATCTCAGAGAATTTAATTGGCTTTTCCATGATCATACTGCTTCAAGCTCCTAGAAGCAAGATTTGAATTTAGGACTTTCTAACTCTTAAGGCCAGTACTCTATTGACTATGCCACATTAATTTTTGAAATATAATACAGATAGTTCTCATTTTATGCCAATTCAACTCCAGACAAACTCTCTGCCAGTGGCCACAGTGCCTGAGCTGTTCTACCCAATGGAAGCTGCTCCTGGTGTGGAGACCTCTGTCATTGAAGCCATGAGTTCCCTGGCTCTGTGGCCCTAGCTTGAGAGGATTGCAGTGGGGCCACTTGGAGTCCTATGAGGGGATGGGGAGAATGATCTACAGAATGATCACTCACATTAAGCAAGAACTGCCTTGTAATATTAAGAAGTGGTAGAATTGGTGCCAGAACTTCTGATTCCAATTTTTTGGACGTAGTTACCTGTCATAGATGGGTACAACTAGAAGAGACCTTAGATGTAATCCAGCCTGGTCACTTAATTGTTGCAGGAGGATATATGTGTGTGTGTGTGTGTGTGTGTGTGTGTGTGTGTGTGTGTGTGTGTGTGTGTGTATTCCTTGCAGTACTAGAAAGGGATTCAGAGCAAGAGGCTGGATCAAATGACATTTTTAAGATTTCTTCTTTGGTTTTCTGTTTCTAAGAAAACTTGTACTAGATAGGAATTTTGGCTGGGTTTGGTATAAATAGCCAAGGTTACTACTATGCAGGAATAGCCTCTAAAACACATTCTTAAGTGTTAATATAACTTCACTTCTTCCTCTTTCTCTCTAGCCAAGGTTAACTGAGGTTAGCTGCCACATCAGGCACGAAGGAATTCCCCAGAGGAGGTGGCAGCTTAGATATTTGGCTAATAAGATATTGCCTTGCAAGAAGAAATTCCTTGGGAGCCTTCCCATTGGGTAGAGGGGGTCAGGGATTGTGGCAATGAAAAAGTTATTAAAAGTGAGTATTGCTATCATTAAAAAATATACAGAGCACCATTTGGAAATATGCAACTTAAAATATAGAACAAAGTCCAAAGTTTGAATAACAATTCCAAAGAAATCATGCTGGAAAAGACCTTCAAGACCAATTCGCCTACGAAATTTATCAGTTGTATTATCAAGGGCAAGCCACTCCTTTGAACTTCAGTTTCTCCTTCCATAAAAGGGCAATAATAAAATTATAGGCACTGTGTTCTTGGCACTGGTATGGGAAAAAACCCCAGTGACTTTTATTTTCCATTTGAATAAGTTAATTTAGTCAATTTAGAACATTATTCCTTGGTTACAATAATCACATTATTTCCCTCCCTCCCCTCCACCCACTCTTCCCGCAGCCAATGCACAATTTCATTGGGTATTACTTGTGTTCTTTATCAGAACCTATTTCCATGTTGTTGTTTACACTATGATATTCATTTAGGGTTAAATCCCCAACCATATCCCATAGACCAATGTATTCAAGCAGTTGTTGTTGGTTTTTTTTTTTTTGGTGTTTTTACTCCTGCAGCATTTCCTCCTGATGTGGATAGTGGTTTTTCCTCATATGTTCCTCCTTGTTTAGGGTCATTGCATTGCCACTAATGGAGAAGTACATTCGATTGTACCACAGTGCATCAATCTCTGTGTACAATGTTCTCCTGGTTCTGCTCCTTTCACTCTGCATCACTTCCTGGAGGTTCCAGGCCCCATGGAATTCCTCCACTTTATTATTCCATTTAGCACAATAGTATTCCATCATCAACATATACCACAATTTGTTCAGTCATTCCCCAATTGAAGGGCATCCCCTCATTTTCCAATTTTTGGCCACCACAAAGAGCGCAGCTATGAAGATTTTTGCACAAGTCTTTTTCCTTATTATCTCTTTGGGGTACAAACCCAGCAGTCCTATCACTGGATCAAAGGGCAGACAGTCTTTAATCTCCCTTTGGGCATAGTTCCAAATTGCCCTCCAGAATGGTTGGGTCAATTCACAACTCCACCAGCAATGCATTAATGTCCCTACTTTGCCACATCCCCGCCAACATTCATTACTTTCCTTTGCTTTCATATTAGCCAATCTGCTAGGTGTGAGGTGATACCTCAGAGTTGTTTTGATTTGCATTTTTCTAATTATAAGAGATTTAGAACACTTTTTCATGTGCTTATTAATAGTTTTGATTTCTTTAACTGAAAACTGCCTATTCATGTCCCTTGCCAATTTAGCAATTGGAGAATGGCTTGATTTTTTGTACAATTGATTTAGCCCTTTATAAATTTGAGTAATTAGACTTTTGTCAGATGTTTTTGTAATGAAGATTGTTTCCCAGGTTGTTATTTCCCTTCTGATTTTGGTTGCATTGGTTTTATTTGTACAAAAACTTTTAAATTTGATGTAATCAAAATTACTGATTTTACATTTTGTGATTTTTGTAGATCTTGTTTGGTTTTAAAGTCTTTCGTTTCCCAAAGATCTGACAAGTATACTATTCTGTGTTTGCCTAATTTGCTTATAGTTTCGTCTTTATATTCAGGTCATTCATCCATTCTGAATTTATCTTGGTGTAGGGTGTGAGATGTTGATCCAAACCTAATCTCTCCCATACTGTCTTCCAATTTTCCCAGCAGTATTTTATCAAAAAATGAGCGTTGGTCCCCAAAACTAGGATCTTTGGGTTTATCATTGATAGTCTTGCTGAGGTAATTTACTCCAAGTCTATTCCACTGATCCGCTTTTCTGTCTCTTAGCCAGTACCAAATTGTTTTGATAACCACTCCTTTATAGTATAGTTTGAGATCTGGGACAGCAAGTCCTCCTTCGTTTTCATTTTTTTTTTCATGATTTCACTGGTTATCCTTGATCATTTGTTCTTCCAAATGAACTTTGTTATGTTTTTTTTTCTAATTCAGTAAAAAAGTTTTTTGGTAGTTCAATGGGTATGGCATGAAATAAGTAGATTAATTTGGGTAGGATTGTCATTTTTATTATGTTATCTCAGTGGTTCTTAACTTTTCCAATGCTGTGACCCTGCAATACAGTTCCTCATGTTGCAATGACCCTGAAACAAAAAATTATTTTGGTGGCTACTTCAAAACTATAATTTTGCTAAAGTTATGATTCGGAATGTAAATACCTGATATGCATTATGTATTCTCATTGCTACAAATTAAGCAGTTCAGAACCGCTATGTTAGCTCATCCCACCCATGCACAATCAATGTTTTCCAATTGTTTAGATCTAGTTTTAATTGTGTGGAGAGTGTTTTGTAGTTGTGTTCGTATAGTTTCTGTGTTTGTCTCGGCAGATAGATTCCTAGATATTTTATATTGTCTGTGGTGATTTTAAATTGAATTTCTCTTTCTAATTCTTGCTGCTGAAATGAGTTGGAGATATATAGAAATGCTGATGACTTATGCAGGTTTATTTTGTATCCTGAAACTTTGCTAAAATTGTTGACCTTTTCAACTAGCTTTTTGTTTTTTTTTTCCATTTTATTTTATTTTATTTTTTTTAATTTTATAGTATTTTATTTGATCATTTCCATGCATTTTTCATTAAAGACAAAGATCATTTTCTTTTCCTCCCTCCCACCCCCCGTGGCCGACATGTGATTCCACTGGTATCATATGTGTTCTTGACTTGAACCCATTGCCATGTTGTTAGTATTTGCATCAGAGTGTTCGCTCAGAGTCTTTCCTCTGTCATGTCCCCTCAGCCATTGTAGTCAGGCAGTTGCTTTTCCTTGGTGTTTCTACTCCCTCAGTTTGTCCTCTGCTTTTGGATAGTGTTTTTTTCTCCTTGATCCCTGCAGATTGTGCAGGGACATTACACCACCACTAATGGAGAAGTCCATTACGTTCGATGATACCACAGTGTGTTTGTCTCTGTGTACAATGTTCTCCTGGTTCTGCTCCTCTCGCTCTGCATCACTTCCTGGAGGTTGTTCCAGTTCACATGGAAATCCTCCACTTTATTATTCCATTGAGCACAATAGTATTCCATCACCAACATATACCACAGTTTGTTCAGCCATTCCCCAATTGATGGGCATCCCCTCATTTTCCAATTTTTGGCCACCACAAAGAGCGCAGCTATGAATATTTTTGTACAAGTCTTTTTGTCCATTATCTCTTTGGGGTACAAACCCAGCAGTGCTATGGCTGGATCAAAGGGTAGACATTCTTTTATCGCCCTTTGTGCATAGTTCCAAATTGCCCTCCAGAATGGCTGGATCAGTTCACAACTCCACCAGCAATGAATTAATGTCCCTACTTTGCCACACCCCCTCCAGCATTCATTACTTTCCATAACTGTCATGTTAGCCAATCTGCTAGGTGTGAGTTGTTTTGATTTGCATCTCTCTGATTATAAGAGATGTGGAGCACTTCTTCATGTGCTTATTAATAATTTTGATTTCTTTATCTGAAAACTGTCTATCCATGTCCCTTGCCCATTTATCAATTGGGGAATGGCTTGATTTTTTGTACAATTGATTTAGCTCTTTATAAATTTGAGTAATTAAACCTTTGTCAGAGGTTTTTATGAAGATTTTTTCCCAACTTGTTGTTTTCCTTCTGATTTTAATTACATTGCTTTTGTTTGTACAAAAGCCTTTTAATTTGATGTAGTCAAAATTATTTATTTTACATTTTGTGATTCTCTCTATGTCTTGCTTGGTTTTAAAGTCTTTCCCTTCCCAAAGGTCTGACATGTATACTATTCTGTGTTTACCCAATTTACTTATGGTTTCCTTCTTTATGTTTAAGTATTTCACCCATTTTGAATTTATCTTGGTGTAGGGTGTGAGGTGTTGATCAATTCCTAATCTCTCCCACACTGTCTTCCAATTTTCCCAGCAGTTCTTATCAAATAGTGAATTTTTGTCCCAAGACCTGGGATCTTTGGGTTTATCGTATACTATCTGGCTGAGGTCGCTTTCCCCCAGTCTATTCCACTGATCCTCCTTTCTGTCTCTTAGCCAGTACCAAATTGTTTTGATGACTGCTGCTTTGTAATATAGTTTGAGGTCTGGGACTGCTAGGCCCCCCTCATTAGTGTTTTTTTTCATTATTTCCCTGGATAGCCTTGATCTTTTGTTATTCCAAATGAACTTTGTTATGCTTTTTTCCAAATCAGTAAAGAAATTTTTTGGGAGTTCCATGGGTATGGCACTAAATAGATAAATAAGTTTGGGCAGGATAGTCATTTTTATTATGTTGGCTCGTCCTACCCATGAGCAGTTAATGTTTTTCCAATTGCTCAAGTCTAGTTTTAGTTGTGTGGCGAGTGTTTTGTAGTTGTGTTCATATAGTTCCTGTGTTTGTCTTGGGAGGTAGATTCCTAGGTATTTTATTTTGTCTAAGGTGATTTTGAATGGGATTTCTCTTTCTAGTTTTTGCTGCTGAGCTGTGTTGGAGATATATAGAAAAGCTGATGACTTATGTGGGTTTATTTTGTATCCTGCAACTTTGCTAAAGTTGTTGATTATTTCAATTAGCTTTTTGGTTGAATCTCTAGGATTCTTTAAGTAGACCATCATGTCATCTGCAAAAAGTGATAACTTGGTCTCCTCCTTGCCTATTTTGATGCCTTCAATTTCTTTTTCTTCTCTAATTGCTACTGCTAGTGTTTCTAGTACGATGTCAAATAATAGAGGTGATAATGGGCATCCTTGTTTCACTCCTGATCTTATTGGGAATGCATCTAGTTTATCCCCATTGCAAATGATATTAGCTGATGGTTTTAGATATATACTGTTTATTATTTTTAGGAATGACCCTTCTATTCCTAAGCTTCCTAGTGTTTTTAATAGGAATGGGTGTTGTATTTTATCAAAGGCTTTTTCTGCATCTATTGAGATAATCATGTGGTTCTTGTTGGTTTGCTTGTTAATGTGGTCAATTATGTGGATGGTTTTCCTAATATTGAACCAGCCCTGCATCCCTGGTATAAATCCTACTTGATCATGGTGGATGACCCTTCTGATCACTTGCTGAAGTCTTTTTGCTAGTATCCTATTTAAGATTTTTGCATCTATATTCATTAGGGAGATTGGTCTATAGTTTTCTTTCTCTGTTTTTGACCTGCCTGGTTTTGGAATCAGTACCATGTTTGTGTCATAAAAGGAGTTTGGTAGAACTCCCTCTTTGCTTATTATGTCAAATAGTTTGTATAGTATTGGGATTAATGTATAGTATTGGGATTAATTAATATTAATTAATTTGATGAATGTTTGATAGAATTCACTGGTGAATCCATCAGGCCCTGGGGATTTTTTCTTAGGAAGTTCTTTGATGGCTTGGTGGATTTCATTTTCTGATATGGGATTATTTAAGAATTCTATTTCCTCTTCTGTTAGTCTAGGCAGTTTGTATTTTTGTATATATTCATCCATATCACTTAAATTGGTATATTTATTGCCATATAATTGGGCAAAGTAATTTCTAATGATTGCCTTAATTTCCTCTTCCTCAGAGGTGATGTCCCCCTTTTCATCTTTGATGCTGTTAATTTGCTTTTCTTCCTTCCTTTTTTAAATTAGATTGACCAGTACTTTGTCTATTTTGTTTGTTTTTTTCAAAGTACCAGCTTCTTGTCTTATTTATTAAATCAATAGTTCTATCACTTTCAATTTTATTAATTTCTCCCTTAATTTTTAGGATTTCTAGTTTGGTTTTCTGTTGGGGGTTTTTAATTTGGTCACTTTCGAGTTTTTTTATTTGCATTTCCAATTGATTGATCTCTGCTCTCCCTAGTTTGTTAATATATGCACTCAGGGATATGAATTTACCTCTGATTACTGCTTTGGCTGCATCCCAAAAGGTTTGAAAGGATCTCTCGCCATTGTCATTTTCTTCGATGAAATTATTAATTGTTTCTATGATTTCTTCTCTAACTAAACGATTTTGGAGTATCATATTGTTTAGTTTCCAATTAGTTTTTGATTTGGTTTTCCATGTACCATTACTGATCGTTATTTTTATTGCCTTGTGGTCTGAAAAGGCTGCATTTATTATTTCTGCTTTTCTGCATTTGTGTGCCATGTTTCTGTGACCTAATGTATGGTCAATCTTTGTGAATGTGCCATGTGGTGCTGAGAAGAAGGTGTATTCCTTTTTATCCCTATTTATTTTTCTCCATATGTCTATTAATTCTAATTTTTCTAAGATTTCATTCACTTCTTTTACCTCTTTCTTATTTATTTTTTGATTTGATTTATCTAAATTTGATAATGGTTGGTTTAAGTCTCCCACTAATATGGTTTTACTGTCTATTTCTTCCTTCAATTCTCCTAGTTTCTCCATTAGAAATTTGGGTGCTATATTATTTGGTGCATATATGTTGATTAGTGATATTTCCTCATTATCTAAAGTCCCTTTTAACAAAATATAATAACCTTCCCTATCCCTTTTGATCAGGTCTATTTTTACTTTGGCTTTATCAGATATCATGATTGCCACTCCTGCCTTTTTTCTGTCACTTGAGGCCCAGAAGGTCTTACTCCATCCTTTAATTCTGACCTTGTGGGTGTCTACCCGCCTCATGTGTGTTTCTTGGAGACAACATATGGTAGGGTTTTGAATTCTAATCCATTCTTCTATTTGTTTACGTTTTATGGGTGAGTTCATCCCATTCACGTTCAATGTTATGACTGTCACTTGTGGACTCCCTGGCATTTTGATATCCTTCCCTAATTCTAACCTTTCTTCTTCAGCTCTACCTTTTAGTCCAGTGATTTACTTTAAATCAGTCCCCCTTGTATTTCCCTTTCTACCCCCCTCCCTTCTAGTTCCCTCCCTTATTTTCCCCTGTAGCCTTTTTCAAAATTCCCCCCCCACCCTCTCCCTCCCTTGTACTGCTTCCCTCCCCACCAGTCTGTTTTTTACCCTTCTACTCCTCTATAGGGCGCAAATCTATTCTCTTCCCCAATGGATTGGATTGTTCTTCCCTTTTTGGGTCAGTTTCAAAGTACGTAAGAGTTGAATATTTCCTATCTCCGACCTCTTTACCCTTCCAGTGTATCGATGTTCTCTCCCCTCCCGCCATGAGCTTCTTTGTGACATATAAATTTACCCCCATTTGTTTCTTTTCCCATTTCTTTTAGTCATAACCTCTTTTCTTTTTTAGCTTTAGTCATGTATATATATATATATACATACATACACATGTATATGTATTTATGCATGCATATCTCTATATACCTATTTATGTCTTGTCCTTTCATCCTATACAGTTTGTCCCTTCCCTCTGAGTGTAGTTCTTCTAGCTGCTTAGGTGATAGCAACAGTTTTTAAGAGTTGCCAATGACCTCTTTTCTTATAGGGATACATATCATTTTAACTTATTGAGTCTCTTAAAAAAAATCTTTGTTGTTGTTGTTGTTTTTCCCCTCTTTTTTAATTACCTTTTGATGATTCTCTTGAATTCTGTGGTTGGACTTCAAATTTTCTGTTCAGGTCTGGTCTTTTATTTATGAATGCTTGGAATTCCTCTGTTGTGTTAAATGACCATACTTTCCCCTGTAAGAATATAGTCAGTTTTGATGGGTATTTTATTCTTGGCTGTAGGCCTAGTTCCCTTGCTTTCCGGAATATCATATTCCATGCCTTTTGGTCCTTCAGTGTGGATGCAGAAAGATCCTGTGTTATCCTCACCATGTTTCCATGGTATCTGAATGGTTTCTTTTTGGCAGCTTGTAATACCTGTTCTTTTATCTGATTGTTTTTGAATTTGGCTATAACATTTCTTGGTGTTGTCAGTTGGGGATTAAAAACAGGGGGTGATCTGTGGATTCTTTCAATCTCCACTTTCCCCTCTTGTTCTAGGATTTCGGGACAGTTTTCCTGGATAATTTCCTCTAGTATTATGTCCAGGCTTTTTCTTTTGTCGTGGTCTTCTGGTAGTCCAATTATTCTTAAATTGTCTCTTCTTGAACGATTTTCTAAATCGTCTGTTTTGTGAATGAGATGCTTCACATTTTCCTCAATTTTTTCATTCTTTTTGTTTTGTCTTATAGTGTCCTGCTGCCTTGTGAGGTCACTTGATTCTAGTTGTTTTACTCGGGTTCTTAGAGATTGGATTTCATCTTTGGCTTTTTGGTCGTCTTTATCCTTCTGGTCTGAGTTTCTTTGAAGATTGTCTTTCATCCTCTTTATCTCGTCTTTCATCTCCTTTGCTTCATCTTTCATCTCCTTTGCCTCATTTTCCAGCTGGATGATTTTGGCTTTCAGGACACTATTTTCTTGTTTTAGTTCAAGTGCCTCTGTTTCCAGATGACTTATCTTAATTTTTAAGTTCTTTTCCCAATTGTCTTCAGCCTCTCTTAGCTGTGTTTTGAGTTCTTCCACAGCCTGTATCCAATTCGCTGGGATTTCTGGTTTATCGTTTGCTGATCTCTCCCCCTCTGTTCCATTTGGTGAGTAGTAGCTGTCTATTGTAGTTTCTTTCTTCTGTTTCTGTTGTTTGTTCAAATTCACCCCTTCTTTCCTCCCTGTATTTGTCTGTGCTCTTGTTCCTCTCATTTTTTTTGTTTTTTAGGGACTTCTATCAGTCTCCCCTCTTGGAGCTTTAACAGAGGATCTCTTGGTGTAATCTCTGAGGGAGGGTTGTTGGGGGTTTGAGCTTTCCTGTCCTCTGGAGGCTTTTGATTGGCTTAAAGTTCAGCAGTCAGTGAGGATGGATGGGGAGCCTGGGCTTCCCTGTGTTCTGGAGACTTTTGATGGGATTGAGTTCAGCTTATTTGGGATGGGTTTATTCTGAGTTTTAAACTTCCTGGACGGCTGGAGCAGATATGGAGGATCTCTAAAGCTCTAGCCAGGCTGCCAGGTCTATGCTCCTTCTAGGCTGCCATCTTGACTTCGCCTCTAGGTTTCTGTTTTTTCAGAAGACCCAGCTCTCTAAGGGGGGAGGGGTTGTGGCTTGCCTGGACTCTGAGGGCTCCTGATGAGATTAGGTTCAGGTGGTGTGGGCCGAAAGATCCCAGAGCCAAAAAAGGGAAGGGAAAAAAAAAAGCAGCCACCTCCTCTTCCACAGCCTGTGTTGAGTGCCCAGAGACTGGCTGAGTTACTTTCAAGGAAAGCTCTTTGGAGCAACCCCTTTGCCAGCCCTGAGTTTTCTGTCCTTTCAGTAGCTCTGAGGGCTCCTGATGGGATTAGGTTCAGCTGGTTCTTTCAGAAGACCCTGCTCTCTAAGGGGGGAGGGGTCGTGGCTTGCCTGGACTCTAATGGCTCCTGATGGGATTAGGTTCAGGTAGTGTGGGCCGAATGATCATGGAGCGAAAAAAGAAGAAAGAGAAAAGCAGCAGCCTCCTCTTCCACAGTCTGTGTTGAATGCCCGGAAACTGGCCCGGGTTACTTTCAAGGCAAGCTCCCCGGAGCACCCCCCTTGCCAGCCCTGAGTTCTCTGTCCTCTCAGCAGCTCTAAGGGCTCCTGATGGGATTAGGTTCAACTGGTTCTTTCAGAAGACCCTGCTCTCTAAGGGGGGAGGGGTCGTGGCTTGCCTGGACTCTGATGGCTCCTGATGGGATTAGGTTCAGGTAGTGTGGGCCGAAATGATCCCGGAGCCAAAAAAGAAGAAAGAGAAGAGCAGCAACCTCCTCTTCCTTAGTCTGTGTTGAGTGCCCAGAAACTGGCCCAGGTTACTTTCAAGGTAGGCTCTTCAGAGCCACCCCTTTGCCAGCCCTGAGCCCTCTGTCCTTTCAGTAGCTCTGAGGGCTCCCGATGGGATTGGGCTCAGCTGGTGCCCTAAAGCTGGGACCTCCCCGGAGACCCAGAGGAAAGAACCCAGCCAGGAGGCCACAGGCTTCCCCCTTCTTTCTATGCTTCCCTGCCGTCTGTGTTGGGCACTCCGGAGACTGGCTCGGGTTGCTTTCAAGGTGAGTCCTCAGAGCCCTGAGGTTCCCGCTGCTGCCTTGGGCTCAGCACTCTGGGTTGGGGGGGATGGGTCCTGGGACCTTCTTTCTGTCTACCCCTTAGATCTGAGTGATCTAGGGTTCTGGCTTTTGGGGTGCGGTACCTTTTGATCCAGGTCCAGGAGGAGGTTTCCCCAGGTCTATCCTGTTGTTCAGCTTGAGTTTCGGTGGCCTAGGAGCACTTTGTTTGCGATCGGTAGGGAAGGGTTTCGGAGGTCTGAACTTTCGCTGCTTCTACACCGCCATCTTGACCGGAAGTCTTCAACTAGCTTTTTGGTTGATTCTCTAGAATTCTTTAAGTAGACCATCATATCATCCACAAAGAGTGATAGCTTGGTCTCCACATGGCCAATTCTAATAACTTCAATTAATTTTTCTTCTCTAATTGCTACTGCTAGTGTTTCTAGTACAATGTAAAATAATAGAGGAGATAATAGACATCCTTTTTTCACTCCTGATCTTATTGGGAAGGCTACCAGTTTATCCCCATTACAGTCGATGTTTGCTGATGGTATTAGATGTTTATTACTTTTAGGAAAGGCCCTTCTATTTATATACTTTCTAGTGTTTTCAATTGGAAAGGGTGTTGTATTTTATCAAAAGCTTTTTCTGCATCTATAGAGATAATCATGTGATTTTTGTTGGTTTGCTTTTTAATATGGTCAATTATGTGGATGATTTTCCTAATACTGAACCATCCTTGCATACCTGGTATGAATCCTACCTGGTCATAGTAAATTTTTGCTAGTATCCTATTTAAGATTTTTGCATCTATATTCATTAGGGTGATTGGTTTATAGTTTTCTTTCTTTGTTTTTGAACTGCCTGGCTTTGGGATCAGTACCATGTTTGTGTCGTAAAACGAATTTGGTAGAACTCCTCTTTGCTTATTCTGTCAAATAGTTTGTATAATATTGGGATTCATTGTTCTTTGAATGTTTGATTGAATTCATTTGTGAATCCATCTGAACCTGGGGATTTTTTCTTAGGGAGTTCTTGGATGGCTTGTTCAATTTCTTTTTCTGATATGGGGTTGTTTAGGTAATTTATTTCTTCCTCGGTTAGTCTAGGCGATTTATATTTTTGTAAGTATTCATCCATATCACCTAGATTGCCATATTTTTTGCCATATAATTGGGCATAGTAGTTTTTAATAATTAACTTAATTTCCTCTACATTAGAGGTGAGGTCTCCCTTTTCATCTTGGATACTGTCAATTTGGTTTTATTCTTTCCTTTTTTTAGTTAGACTGACTAGTACTTTGTCTATTTTATTTGTTTTTTCAAAGTGCCAGCTTCTAGTCTTATTTATTAAATCAATAGGTCTGTAACAATCAATTTTATTAATTTCTCCTTTGATTTTTTGGATCTCTAATTTAGTCTTCATCTGAGGATTTTTAATTTGTTCACTTCCTAGTTTTTTTTTTTTAATTGCATGAGCAATTCATTGACCTCTGCTCTCCCTAATATGTTAATATATGAACTCAAGGATATAAATTTCCTCCTGAGTACTGCTTTGGCTCCATCCCATAAGGTTTGAAACAATTATTGTCATTTTTTTCAATGAAATCATTAATTGTTTCTATGATTTGTTCCTTAAATATCCAGTTTTGGAGAATTGTATTGTTTAATTTCCAATTAATTTTTGACTTACCTCTTCATGTACCATTACTAATTATTATTTTCATTGCATTGTGGTCTGAGAAGGTTGCATTTATTATTTCTGCCCTTTTGCACTTGTTTGCAATGTTTTTATGCCCTAATACATGGTCAATTTTTGGGAATGCACCATGTGCTGCTGAATAGAAGGTGTATTCCTTTTTGTCCCTTTTTATTTTAAATCCACATATCTACTAACTCTAATTTTTCTAAGATTTTATTCACTTCTCTTACCTCTTTCTTATTTATTTTTTGGTTTGATTTATCTAATTCAGATAGAGGAAGGTTCAGGTCTCCCACTACTATAGTTTTTCTATCTGTTTCATCCTTGAGCTCCACTAGTTTCTCCTTTAGAAATTTTAATGGTGTGGCATTTGGTACATACATGTTGAGTACTGATATTTCCTCAGTGTCTATACTGCCTTTTATCAGGATGTAATTACCTTCCCTATCTCTTTTAACTAGATTTATTTTTCTAGATTTATTTTTACTTTGGCTTTGTCAGATATTATGATTGCGACTCCTGACTTCTTTTTATCAGTTGATTCCCAATAGATTTGGTTCCATACTCTTACTTTCATGCATATTTACCTTCCTTATGTTTGTTTATTGTTGACAGCATATGGTAGGGTTTTGGATTCTAATCCACTCTGGTATTCTCTTGCATTTTATGGGTGAGTTCATTCCATTAACATTCAGAGTTATGATTACATGCTTTGTGTTTTCCAGCATTTTGATTTCTACTCCTGTTCCTGCCTTTTCTTCTTTCACTATTTCCTTCTACAACAATGTTTGTTTTTAATCAGTCGCCCTAGTTTCCACCCTTATTTTACTTCCCTTTCTACCCCCTCCTTTTTTATTCCCCCCATATTTTCCCTGTGTTCTTTCTAAAATTATCCCCCACCCTCTCCCTCCCTTTTACTGCTTCCCTCCCCACCAGTCCATTTATTACCCTTCTACTTCCCTATAGGGTGAAAATCTATTCTCTGCCCCATTGGATTGGATTGTTCTTCCCACTTTGGGTCAATTTCAAAGCACTTAACAGTTGAGTATTTCCTATCTCCTTTACCCTTCCAATTGTAAACCTTAAAATTCCTTAGACTTATAAATGTTGGAAATTTCACCATTGGGATATTTCATACTTGGAAAATTTCTTACTGATAGTCTATTGGAATGGGAACCCCATTGGCATGGGAGGTTCCTTCTCTTCCCTTCTTCAGATTACTTTAGGACAGAAACCTTTTGCTGAACAATGGAAAGGACTTTGACCTATGCTTAAGCATAGAACAGGAATTTCTTTGAGTCATGATTGATTTTAGAATTGATACAATGGAGATACTTGGAATCAATCTCCACCCTATTCAGTCCTAACAGGATTGAGTAAGGGCTGCAGCCTAGATCAAAATTTAATTATTCCAATCTCTACCCTACTCAGGTTAACAGGATTTAGAAAGGGCTGTAGCAAAGGAGCAAAGATTTAATCATTTGAAAATATGACCTTCAACAGACATGTGCAAAGCCTCTGGGCGGTCCTGGGTTAAGCTAGAGCCTCCAATGGCACAGGGAAATTGATGGACAGTGATTGGTAGATGTGAGAACTGAGGGGAGGCAACTTGGATGGTTTCCTTAAAGATCAGGGGGGTCTGAAGACTCGGTGGTGGTTGAGGAGTTGATCGGAGTGGTGGCAGTGTGCTCTGAGAAGCTTGCTCTGAAGGAAGCTGAAGGTGGGGGCCTCTGAGACTGTTTCTCCATTTTGGTCACGTGAGTAATAGGGACTGATCTCCTTTCTTTGCCCCAGCTATCTAAGGGCTTGGGCCTTTTGGCCCAGCCTAAACAGAAGGGGTATTTAAGCCCTATTCCTTTCTCTCCCTTTTTCTCTCTCTATCTCTAATTCCTTTCTTCCTCCTATTGTAATTAAACTCCATAAAAGATTGACTGCAAACTTGAGTTTTCATTTAGGAATTACATAGCTGAATTCCTTGGCGACCTTAATTAATATATATCAGTCTTTTAAAGTGATTCCCTTGTAACACACTCTATTGATGTTCTCCCTCATCCTGCCAGGAGCTTCTTTGTGACATATGAATTCACTCCCATTTGTTTCTTTTCCCATTTCTTTTAGTATTAACCTCTCTTTTTTAGCTCTAGTATGTATATATATATATACATATGTATATGTATTTTTGCATGCATATATCTATATACCTATTAATGTCTTGTCCTTTCATCCTATACAGTTTGTCACTATTCCCTCTACGTGTAATTCCTCTAGCTGCCCAGGTGATAACAACAGTTTTTAACAGTTACCAATGACCTCTTTTCTTATAGGGACACATATCATTTTAACTTACTGAGTCTCTTAAATTTTTTTTTACTTTGTTTTGTTTTACTTTTTCCCCTCTTTCTAAATTACTTTTTGATGATTCTCTTGAGTTCTGTGCTTGGGCATCAAAATTTTTGTTCAGGTCTGGTCTTTTCTTTGCAAATTCTTGGAATTATTCTATTTTGTTGAATATTTTCCCCTATAAGAATATAGTCAGTTTTGCTGGGTAGTTGATTCTTGGTTGTTGACCTAGTTCCCTTGCTTTCTTGAATATCATATTCCATGCCTTTCTGTCCTTCAGTGTAGATTCACCCAAATACTTAGTTTTCCTCCCTGAGGTTCCATGGTATCTGAATGACTTCTTCTTGGCAGCTTGTAATATCTTTTCTTTGGTCTGATATTTCTTGAATTTGGCTATAACATTCCTTGGTGTTGTCAGATGGGGATTAAGTACAGGAGGTGTTCTGTGGTTTGAAAGAAACCACATATTGAAAGAATATCCACTTTTCCGTCTTGTTTTAGAATATCAGGGCAGTTTTCTTGAATAATTTCCTGTAGTATTATGCCCAGGCTTTTTCTTTTGTCATGGTCTTTTGGTAGACCCATGAATCTTAAATTGTCTCTCCTCGAACGATTTTCTAAATCCTGTTTTGTGAATGATATTCTTCATATTTTCCTCAATTTTTTATTCTTTTGGTTTCATTTTAGAGTGTACTGCTGCCTTATGAGGTCACTTAATTCTAGTTGTTCTATTCAGGTACTTAAAAACTGGATTTCATCCCTGGGTATTTGGTCATCCTTCTCTTTCTGATTGGATTTTCTATGGAGGCCATCTTTCATCCTCTTAACCTCATCTTTCATCTCCTTTGCCTCATCTTTCATCTCCTTTGCCTCATCTTTCATATCCTCTTCCTCATTTTCCAGCTATTTAATTTTGGCTTTCAACACACTGTTTTCTGTTTCCAGATGATTTATCTTGTTTTTAAAGTTGTCTTTAGCCTCTCTTAATTGTGTTTTGAATAGCATTTTTGAGTTCTTCCAAAGCCTGTATCCAGTTTGCTTGGATTTCTGATTTATCGTTTGCTGATCCCTCCTCCTTTGTTCTGTTTACTCTATAGAATCTATCTATTGTAATTTCTTTCTTCTTTTTCGGTTGCTTGCTCATATACACCCCCTCTTTGCACCCCGTATTTGTGTGTGCTCTTGCTCCTTTCATTTTTATTATTATTTCTTTTGGTTTTGGGGGCTTCTGTCAGTCTCCCATCTTGGAGCTTTGACAGAAGTTCTCTTGGTGCAGTCTCTGGGGCAGGGTTGTTGGGGGTTTGAGCTTCCCTGTCCTCTGGAGGCTTTTGATTGGATTAAAGTCCAGGAGTCAATGAGGGAGTGGTGTGGAGCCTGGACTTTCTTGAGTACTGAAGACTTTTGATGGCATTAAGTTCAGCTTGTTTGCGTTGGGTGTGCTCTGAGGCCAACACCTCCTGTAAGGCTGGAGCTAATATGGAGGATCTCCACAGCTCTGGCCAGGCTGCCAGCTCTATGTTTCCTCTCTAGCTCCTTCCCTGCTCTTTGTGTTCCAGCTCTGAGCTTGGCACAGCCCTGCCCACAAGGTACACCCTACAGACCAGCACCTTTGCCTGCCCAGAAGTTTCTACTCCCTTTGGAGTCTCAGCACTCTAGGTCAGCTTGGGGGAGAGGTCCTGGGACCTTCCTTCTGCCTTCCCCTTAAACCTGAGTGTTCTCGGATTCCGGCTTGGGGACGGGGTGCATACTTTTTGAATTGAGTCCAGCAGGAGGGTTCCTTGTCTCTGTCTTGTTGTTAGGTTTGATTTTCAGTCCCCTAGGAGCATTCAGTTTTTGATCAGTAAGGAAGGGTATTCAGAGGTCTGAACTTCTGCTCCTTCTAGGCCATTATCTTGACTCTGCCTCCCTCAATGACTTTAAAATAAGTGAATTAATTTATTCATATATTACACATGGAGGTATTTCCCAGAGAAGGGAAATAACATGCTTGAGGTCATCCATCTACTTAATGACAGAACAAAGATAATTGTTATACTTCTTTCAACATTTCAAGGAGATCAGGTTTTCTAGTATGGGCACTCCTTGTGGTAACACAGATTGTGCCTCATTTGTAATGTAGTAGATAGTATTCAAGAGTTGCTGTGGCAAGCAGCTATGTGGCTCAGTGAATCCACTAAAGATGGGAGGCCATGGGTTCAAATCTAGCCTCAGACACTTCCTAACTATGTGACTCTGAGTAAGCCACTTAACCCACAATGCCTAGCCTTGAAACCAATACACAGTATTGATTCTAAGACAAGAAGGTAATGATTTAAAAAATAGTTTCTATGATCAAAGAATTCATCTCCCTTCAGATAATAACAATGTGACACATATATCACTTTATTTTACAAAGCACATTTTTTCTTTCATCTCATTTGAGAATCACAAATACACTTTGAGGTAGATCCTATCAGTATCATTATTTCCATTTTTTCAGATGAGTAAACTGATAAGTCTGATAAGTTGAGTAAATTATCTGCCCATAGTCACACAGTTACCCTGATCTTCATTACTTGGCCAATACTCATTCTACTATGCCACACAACAGGGAGATATCACAGGATCTAACTTAGCAGGACCTCCCTAAAGTTTAGAGAACTCCATTCCATCAGAAGGCATCATAATGTGAAGATATAGTCATATGATCATTGATTTCAAGTAAGAAGGTACTTTAGAGGTACAACTCCCTCATTTTACAGAGAAGAAAACTGAGAACCAGAGAGGTTAAATGTCTTACCCAGAGCCACACTCCTAGTAAGCACCTGAGATGGGATTCAAAATCAAATTTTCCGGACTCCAAAGGGTGTCTCAAAAGTCATAGTGCAGCTTTTTAGTGACTTAAAGCTTAAACTATGTACACTTTAATAAGTTAAAGGTGGACTATGGATTTGGGACACTATATATATTTTTTTCACCAAAAATATTTTTTACACTTAAATGATTGTAAATTATATTTCTATCTCATCGGTTAATTTATATCATTTGCCTTATTGAGTACATAGCCATGGATGATGATATGACATAATTATTATTCTCCAATAAAGTGAATCATATTCTTGATTTTTCCTAAGGATACTTTCTGCCTGATTTAAAAGATCTTCTCATCATATTCTCCCCATCTAAGACTAGACACAGTGAAATATTATGGCTGACAAACAAGAATTCTATTTATTTGCTTACAAATTATTTCCCCCTGGGGAAAAACTCCTGATGTAATAATTATGTATTCAGGGGACATTCAGAGCAACCCAAGAACAAACAACAAACAATTATAATCAGTTATAATTACTGCCTACTTAGAAAAAAAAAGTGTTAGTTTTATTATATTGTAGATTCAGTACAGCACCTGGCTTATTATCAACTGGGGAATGAAGAAAAATATATATTTTCCTGTCTGCTGATAAGTTTTTCATGGAGTGGTTTGGTAGGTAGGGCAGTTTTTCTTCTAGTCACCATATGTTCTCCCTTAGAGATTTGCTTGGTGATTTGTATAACGTTTTTTCTTGTGTTTAATGTTGCCATCTGACCATTGGCTTATTTTCCCCCCTAAACTGTCTTAGAAGATTCCAAAACTGCTTTTAACACTAAGGATGAATTAATGTGCAAAATGAATGAATGAGTGACTAAATAAATGAGTATTTCATTCATATAATTCTAAATCAATATTTCCAAAGAGGCATTCCAGGTTTTGATTCCATCAAGAGGTTTGGTGAATGAAGAGTGGAAGGTTGGCAATTCCACACATAAAGAGCCTAAATGAGCTTATCAGAAGAATTGGCACAAGGTTACTAGGACAAGAAATTAAAACATCTGAGTTACAAAATAAATTTACTAAGAAACCTATAAATATAATAACCATTTGGATATATATTCATATAGCTATCTGAAATTCATTCTTCTAGAAGATCTTCAAAGTTCCCTCCAAGTCTGACATTTTATGAAGAGTCAAAATTAGTATTATACTATATATGCAGATAATGCTTTGGACCCAGAAAGAATTTCATTTTTTTAATCCTGGGGAGTCTAAGCCTAGTTTTTTTTTTACCTTGATTCCAAAGTGGGACCTGTGAATTCTCTGATAAAACTGGGACTTTTATTTTTTCTAGGAATATTCATTCCCCGCTGCAATGATGAAGGGTTCTACAAAGCAACCCAATGTCATGGGAGCACAGGACAGTGCTGGTGTGTGGATAAGTATGGGAATGAGCTGGCTGGCTCTAGAAAGCAAGGAGCTGTGAGTTGTGGTGAGTAGGGGCATTAAGCTCCCATTGTCCCTCCCCACCCCTACTTCCCTGGAAATCAGCAAGCTATCATAATTAGAGGGTAATTCAGTTATGCTGCTATTTTCAGTCAATCAACAGTTAATAGCTAGAGGGCTACATTGGGTATTTTGGAGGAAAGTGACAGGGATATGAAGGAGAATTAGAAAATAGAACATCAAATGGTATTCAAATGGAGAGAGGATATGTGCTTCTTGAATTTACAAAAGGAACAATAATTAACACACAAAGTGTCTACTCTAAACGTACTTGCATTATAGTGGCATAAGGAATATATAAGATAATATAGATAGAGAATAAATGGCAATGGCTAGAGAATGATTGTGGGTGCTATATATGTATGTAGATGAGGAAATGCAACAGTGTAGGAGGTAGCATTTAAGTGGAGTTATTTATCCTGCCAGTTCCTGGGCCCTTGGACTAAGCATCTGATTTCTTAGTTTTATACCCCTAAAAAGGCTGTAGAAAAAAATAATAACTATAATTTATTTTTTTAAAGTTCTTAGCTTCCAGCTTAGAATCAACACTAAGTATTTGTTCCAAGGCAGAAGAGTGGTAAGGGCTTGAGATTTGGGGTTGCATCACTTGTCCAGGTTTACACAGGTAGAAAGTGTCTGAGGCCATATTTGAATCCACAATCTCCCAATTCTAAGCCTTACTCTCCATCCACTTAGATGCCTCGACAACTATAATTTCTTTAGAACTTGACATTAATTTGAAATGTCACTAGTTGGCCAATAGAACAGTCTAACAGAAGGTGTGCTGAACCTGGAATCACTGGTTCAAAACCTAGTTCTGCCACTTACTTTTCTGACCTTGAACATATCATTTAACTCTGGCTTCAATTTTTTCATCTGTAAAATAAAGGAGCTAGTTCCTAAGCTGAAGCTTAGCAGTTGGCTTAAGAGAGATCTTAATCTCTCTCAGTTCTAAATCTTTATTCCTATGATCCTTCAGGTTGGGAAAGGAGATTCTACCTTCTGTCACAATGAATGGGAAGTACTACCTACTACCTTAAAACAGCTTTCAGACAGGTGGGGAAGGGGGTGAGGCAAAGACAGTGATAATCAGTGACAGAAGGTATGAGAAGAGTGCCACCTCTAATTTTATTTTGTTTTTTTAAATATTAAAAAAAAACATTTCAGAAGAAGAGCAAGCAGAAACCTCAGGAGATTTTGGCAGTGGTGGTGCTGTGGTCCTGCTTGATGATCTGGAAGAAGAACACGGAGGGGCAAGAAAGGACAAAGATGAGAAACTGAAAATTAATGTAAGGGCACCAAATGAAGATGATGAAGATGAGAATGATGACAAGGAAGATGAGGTCGGCTATATATGGTAGTTCCCTCAGGGCAAAGGACATATATTTTGCACAATATCACAAGTCCCTGACATCTCAACAATTGTATCGAAGATCACACAAAATGTCTCTTCTCTACTGTTCTGTTCTGTACCCTGTGTATAATTTGGAAGACAACTTTTCTTCTTTCCCAAGTGCTCCAATTTTGAGTATGGCAATTTTGGGGATGAGGATATTTTTCTTCAGGCTGAGGGACAACTGACTTCAATTAAACAAAGTCCCATCCTCCTGGCTTCCTTTCTACTCTTTAGGAGGACTTCTCTCAACACTTAGTTTATATAGGACTTTGAGTGGGGAGGGAGCCAGATACCTTTTGATGAAAGAATGAACCTTCTTTTGTTCATTACAGCACATTTTTTGTAGACAAGCTTGCAATGGCTGGCTGCTTTTCTTGTGTATTAAAGATGATATGGGAAAAATGAAATACATCACTGGAATCTCCCTTCATGCCTCTCCACTCCCCACCCCCCCCCAAAAGTCCTGTTATCATTTAAAAATTCATTCTCCTGTGCATAGATACTTCTGGCTTTCTAAAAACAATGGCCTTAATTCTGCCAAGAGCCCCTTTGGGGAGCCATTCTCTTTGTTACAGAATGTTTGTCAGATGCCTCACTCTCTCTATTTGTGTATTACATATATATATATATATATATATGTATATATGTATGCATATATGTTGCACTCACACCCCTATACAGGAAGAGAGAGTTGTTTAGAATCATTGGAGAAGACAGTTGAGAAGTAATTAAAATGCCATCCTGTCCAGAGAACTGCTGTTTCCAGAAGGAAAAATATTAAATTTGTGTAGAAACTGTTTTTGCATTAATAGTTGGCACTTGTAACCTGCAGGCTTATTCAGTTTCTTCTCTCAGGCACCAGCAGGGCTGTTGAAAATCTCTTTGATTTTGATAAGCCCCAGACTGCCTAAACAACTTCTCTTACAAAAGCCATGAAATACTTTCTCTACTCAACATCTTAAGCTGTACAGCTCTTTCATATCATCTCACAAACTTCCTTAGGCAACTGTCCTGTTTATTGCCTCTACTTTTCTTTCAATTCCTCCTACAGGGTTTTCCTAAGGTGTATCTAATGATCTCTTTAAAAAAACAAACAAACAGTATCACAACATTTTATTACAAGTCAATTGAAGACTTTGAGTTAAGTTTTGCATTTAACCTGTTCTTCTAACAAAGGCAAGATAATGTTATACAAACAGCTTCACATGTCTTTACCAATGAAGACTTGTGGAACAAAGATATAGACTGTTCCCTGTCTTCCAAGGACCTTTGCTCTAACTCGACCCAGAATAGGATAAAGACCCTCATACTCAGCATTCTCTAGAGAAGCTTTTAAAATATAAGGCAATCAAAGTATAGCTTCTTCAAGAATTAGTGAAGTTTGGTGGGTACTGAAAATCTACCAGTGCCTGACCTCTAGACCCATTGGGGAAGGAAACCAAAATTGTTGTGTTAAAGAAAAGAGAGAATTCTATCCATTCTGACCAACTTGTTCCCTATACTTATTCCTGTATTATCTTACCATCTTGCTTGAAGATGGAGAATGGAATATTAGGATTAAACCTAAGCAGGATATTATAGCTTCTTTACTATAAATATGCAGTCCACAAAAGGATGCTCCAGGCAGTTTCTACCACATTTATATCTTTTTGAAGAAAATAGAAATAAGAAATATGCTTTGTTCAGTGTCTCAACTTTCATTTCTGCCCCTGCCCCCAGTAGTGTTGGTGATCTTTGGATTCCCATCCCCAGAAGGATCTACTCTCTGTAGGGCTTACAATGGGTTTCATTTACACTTTGCCAAAAAATGAGAAAAAAAAAAGAAAATCAAAGGACAGTAAATCAAAAAGAAATCATCGTAACATCTTCACAAAACTGGAGTGGTAATTAAGGAGGATAAAAATTGATTTGAAGAATTGAATTTTAATCTCTGGTTTCCCTTTCTTGAATACAAATGAGCTTAGCTTATTACTTTCCTCATCCCAAGATTTTTTATGAAGTTTTAAAATCTCCACAAGTGGGCAGAAAGAAATTACTAATACCACAGGCTCATTGCAAATCCTGCAGGATCTTCATCCCATTCAGTCTTTGGAATTGCTTTCTCTTGGTGTCTTCCAACAGGGTTGGCCAAAGGGATTTGAAAACTCTTTAGGCAATGTTTCCTTTCCCAACCAAAAAACTTGCCTCCAACACAGCCTTAGGCAGTTTCATAGTCATTCTCTTCCCCAAATGAAAGTGGTTATAACTATAGTTCTGTCAGTTCAATACCCTGCTTCAAGGAAAATCTAATTAGCAAATGAAGTCAAAGGGAACCCTTTGATGGTTTGCTTCTCCCTTCTCTTGTAGTCTAGGCCACACCATTGCATTCAATCAGCTTAGTCAAAAATGCAATCAACCCACTAGTTTACTGGTCACTATGATTCAATAGGCTAGCCTTTTTTGTTTTTCCTCTTGAATTAAAAGATTAAAAAAAATTAAACTGACTAGTTATTTTAGCACCATGTAGTCACAACCTGAGACTGGTAGTTTCCTTTACCAATCTCAGCAGGCTAGCCCAAGACTATAATATTTAATTTTATATCTAACTGAACATATGGACAGAACTGATTCAGCTACTGCTGTGTGAGAACCAAGAACAGAGAAATCATGCATGATAGAATGTATCTTGCTGTGTGTGTCACAAAGCACAGGACCAGAGAACTTCTTTTATGAAATCATATCCAAATTTAGTCTAAAGAGCCACTATGCATTATTTCTGTATGAAGTAGATTTTATTTGACCAAGTCTTTAAACTCAGAGTCTGAAAACAGCTGCACAATTGCAGTTAATTTACTAAAACTGTTAATTTAATGAAACTGTAGTATACCCTTAAAATTAAAAATGCATTAAATCTCTCAATCCAGACTGTAAAGGAAAGTCATTGTTAATAACTCCAACTAGCTCTGAAAATGCACCAGAGAACTCATTAATATTGGCACATTGATTTTGCTTAGAGAAACCTTTAGGAATGTAGTGATCTACTAATTTTAATTTACCTAATTATCTTATGACAAGTATCAAATTAAGATGACACTCAGAGCTCCTTAACATTAACTTAATGATGGATGAGAGAGTGCTGTAGAAAATTTATTGCAAGGTAATGATGCTAAATTTTTGGAAATGATCTAAGAAGATATGTTGATTCATTAGAGCCTTAAATTAAAAAAAAAACAACGTTCCTGTGTTTAGAGCATAACTCAGAAACACTGTTCTTACTCAACTTCTTTTCCAGGGCATTATCCAATTTCTGATGAGATTTTATAATCATTTAGGTTGAAAACTATAGTTTTCACCATCTCCAATTCTGAGACTTGAAGAATTAGAGTCTGACTCCTCATCTGAGGTGAAAGTTGGGCTTTGCCTTCTATCATCAGACTTTGCCCTTAGAGTTCACCACCATGACTAGGTACCTTTGAAAACTCCTGATATCTAGGGATATTTAGAAACTTCTTGTAAGCTGTGAGGTCTTAAATACTTAGTATTTCTTTTTGTTATTTCTAATTCAAACTGAAATCTTCAGTTTGGGAAAAATAACTGATGTATTTAATACTTCTCTTGCCTCTCCAGACCTGATTTCAACTTCAGTATAAGTTTCTGGCTTGGAAATATTTTAATAATGTATTTGGAATTTTATAAAATTCCTCCCTGCTTCTTCCAATATACCTTGGCTTCTTCCTACCAGTTCCCAGTGACAAGAATATGAAATTTATAGCTGTCTCATCACAGGCCACCAAATCAATCCATTGTAGCTTTCCCTTAACTCTTTCCCATAATATCATTCTTGTTTGTTTGATGCATCAACTGCACTGTACAGTAATATCCAAGAGACCTTTCTTTCTACAGTGGGTGGTTTGGTCTTTTTATACTTTTTTCTCAATGTTGCTGACATTTGTTCCTTTCCTGTTAAATGTATAGTGTTGTAAGGGGAATGTCACCCAAATCCTGAGTGTGTCAGTTGGCTCTCCCTGATGTAGATGCAATGTAGATGATCATAGTAAAGTAAATTAGCATAGTAAATTCTGAATACTTATCCATATAGATTTACCTGGAATGTGAACATTTGGCTAACCTTGGTTAATTGTAAATGCTTAATTGTAGTCCTGAATAGTTGCATTTCTGTCTGTCTCAATAAATTTGAATTTGTCTGCCATATCTAACTGTGTCTTTTCTTTAATTAGGTTTAAATTAATTATACCATGCCCATTCAATACTCTGGTGACAAAGGATAGTATAGAAAGTCAAATGAATAAGCACACAGAAGTGGCACATGCCAATCAAGAAAGGAAAGACAATTAACTACAAGAGGTGGGTCGGGAGAGGGCTGAGAAAGAACATGAATCTTATAACCATGGAAAAATATTCTAAATTAATTAATTAAATAAAATCCTCAAAAATAAATGAATGAATAAAAAAAAGGAAAGGCAGCTATACCTATTCATCAAGCTTTGAAATATAGAGAATGGCTGCTGTAACTCAAATAAGATTTTTTCCCATTTGGCCCTTTCCTAACATTTTGACCTACTAATTATTTCCTAAGATAATAGTTTCTTCCTAAGCTTAAGGCTAGAGACTACCATAGATTCACTTCTATGTCAGGTATGAACCTGTTTTCACAGCAGAACACTGAAAATGTTAGTAGCAAATCATAGAAACAATAACTTCATTGAAGAAAATGACAATGATGAGACATCCTTCTTTCAAAACCTATGGGATGCAGCCAAAGCAGTACTCATGAGGAAATTTATATCCTTGAGTTAAGTTAAGAAGGGCAGAGGTCAATGAATTGGGCATGCAAATTAAAAAACTAGAAAGTGAACAAATTAAAAATCCTCAGATGAAGACCAAATTAGAAATCCTAAAAATCAAAGAAATTAATAAAATAGAAAGTCAAAGAACTATTGATTTAAATAATAAGACTAGAAGCTGGTACTTTGAAAGAAACAAATAAAATAGACAAAGTACTAGTCAATCTAATTAAAAAAAGGAAAGAAAAAAAACAAATTGACAGTATCCAAGATAAAAAGAGAGACCTCACCTCTAATGAAGAGGAAATCAAGGCAATCATTAAAAACTACTATGCCCAATTATATGGCAAAAAATATGGCAATCTAAGTGATATGGATAAATACTTACAAAAATATAAATTGCCTAGACTAAAAGTAGAAGAAATACATTATCTAAACAACCCCATATCAGAAAATGAAATTAAACAAGCCATCAAAGAACTTTCTTAGGGAAGAAAAAATCCCCATGTCCAGACAGATTCACCAATGAATTCTATCACACATTCAAAGAACAGCTAACCCCAATAGTATACAAACTAATTGACAGAATAATCCAAGTAGGGGTTCTACCAAATTCTTTTTACGACACAAACATGGTACTGATCCCAAATCCAGGCAGGTTAAAAGCAGAGAAAGAAAATTATAGGCCAATCTTCCTAATGAATAGAGATGCAAAAATCTTAAAAAGGATACTAGCAAAAAGACTCCAGCAAGTCATCACAAGGGTTATCCACTATGATCAGGTAGGATTCATACCAGGAATGCAAGGATGGTTCAATATTAGGAAAACTATCCACATAATTGATGATATAAACAAGCAAACCAACAAAAATCACATGATTATCTCAATAGATGCAGAAAAAGCCTTTGACAAAATACAACACCCATTCCTATTGAAAACACTAGAAAGTATAGGAATAGAAGGGTCTTTCCTAAAAATAATAAACAGAATATACCTAAAACCATCAGCAAACATCATCTGCAATGGGGACAAACTAGAAGCCTTCCCAATAAGATCAGGAGTGAAACAAGGATGCCCATTATCAACTTTATTATTTAATATTGTACTAGAAACACTAGCAGTAGCAATTAGAGAAGAAAAAGAAATTGAAGGTATTAAAATTGGCAATGAGGAGACCAAGCTGTCACTCTTTGCGGATGATATGATGATTTACTTAAATAATCCTAGGGAATCAACCAAAAAGCTAATCGAAATAATCAACAACTTGAGCAAAGTTGCAGGATACAAAATAAATGCACATAAGTCATCAGCATTTCTATATATCTCCAACCCAGTTCAGCAGCAAGAATTAGAAAGAGAAATTCCATTTAAAGTCACCTGAGACAATATAAAATACTTAGGAATCTATCTGCCGAGACAAACACAGGAACTCTATGAACACAACTATAAAACACTCTCCACATAATTAAAACCAGATCTAAACAATTGGAAAAACATTGATTGCTCATGGGTGGGATGAGCTAACATAATAAAAATGACCATCCAACCCAAACTTATCTATCTATTTAGTGCCATACCCATTGAACTACCAAAAAATTATTTTACTGATTAGAGAAAACCATAACAAAGTTCATTTGGAAGAATAAAGGATCAAGGATATCTAGGGAAATAATGAAAAAAAAATACAAATGAAGGTGGCCTTGCAGTCCCAGATCTCAAACTATATTACAAAGCAGTGGTCATCAAAACAATTTGGTACTGGCTAAAAGACAGAAAGGAGGATCAGTGGAATAGACTTGGGGTAAATGACCTCAGCAAGACAGTCTATGAGAAACCCAAAGACCCCAGCTTTTGGGACAAAAATCCAGTATTTGATAAAAACTGCTGGGAAAATTGGAAGACAGTGTGGGAGAGATTAGGTTTGGATCAACATCTCACACCCTACACCAAGATAAACTCAGAATGGGTGAATGACTTGAATATAAAGAAGGAAACTCTAAGTAAATTAGGTGAACACAGAATAGTATACATGTCAGAACTTTGGGAAGGGAATGATTTTAAAACCAAGCAAGACTTAGAAAGAGTCACAAATTGCAAAATAAATAATTTTGACTACATCAAATTAAAAAGTTTTTGTACAAACAAAACCAATGTAACTAAAATTAGAAGGAAAGCAACAAATTGGGAAATAATTTTCATAAAAAAAACCTCTGATAAAGGTCTAATTACTCAAATCTATAAAGAGCTAAACCAGTTGTACAAAAAAATCAAGTCATTCTCCAATTGAAAAATGGGCAAGGGACATGAATAGGCAATTTTCAGTTAAAGAAATCAAGACTATTAATAAGCACATGAAATAGTGTTCTAAATCTCTTATAATCAGAGAGATGCAAATCAAAACAACTCTGAGGTATCACCTCACACCTAGCAGATTGTTCAACATGACAGCAAAGAAAAGTAATGAATGCTTGAAGGGATGTGGCAAAGTAGGGACATTAATTCATTGCTGGTGGAGCTGTGAACTGATCCAACCATTCTGGAGGGCAATTTGGATCTATGCCCAAAGGGTGATAAAAAAAACTGCCTGCCCTTTGATCCAGCGATAGGACTGCTGGGTTTGTACCCCAAAATGATAATAAGGAAAAAGACTTGTACAAGAATATTCATAGCTGCCCTCTTTGTGGTGGCCAGAAATTGGAAAATGAGGGGATGCCCTTCAATTGGGGAATGGCTGAACAAATTGTGGAATGTGTTTGTGATGGAATACTATTGTGCTAAAAGGAATAATAAAGTGTAGGAATTCCATGGAGACTGGAACAACTTCCAGGAAGTGTTGCAGAGTGAGAGGAGAAGAACCAGGAGAACATTGTACACAGAGACTGACACACTGTGGTACAAGAGAATGTAATGGACTTCTCCAGTAATGGCTTTACAATGTCCTTGAACAATCTGCAGCCATCTACGAGAAAAAAAAAAAAAAAACTGTCCTCAAGCAGAGGACAAACTGAGGGAGTAAAAACACAGAGAGCTTGACTACAGAGGTTGAGGGCACATGATGAAGGAGAGATGCTCAATCAGCACCCTAAGGCAAATACCAACAACAAGGAAATGGGTTCAGAGCAAGAACACATGTGATACCCAGAGGAATTGCGCAGTTGGCTAGGGTAGGGGTGGCGGGGTGGGGGGGGGGGGAGGAAAACAAAATGATCTGTTTCCAATGTATGAAAATGACCAAACAAAATAATGTTTTAAGAATTAAAAAAAAAGAGAGAGACCACAAAAAATTTAAAAAATATTTTTTCAGCATATACTGGATTTTGAGTGCATATTTTTTCACAGAATTATAGGTATATATTAAAGTTAGAGCCACAAGGATTCTTAAATATTGTCTAGTTTATCTGCTCTTAATGAGTTAAAAAGTTGAGGCTGAGAGGGAAAGTAACTTGATTAAGGTTAAACAGGCCCAGTTAATTCTAAAATTCAGGATGGTCCTTTATTCTGGCTTGGAGTAGAAAAGTTGAAAAGAGGCAATAAAGAAGATACCTATAATTATTTTTCAAAGAAGACTTAAGGAATGAGAAAGAAACCATGCTCTTGAGTTTCAGAATCCTTTCAGGTTGCTAGTTATTTGCTTCTGACTTATTTTCCTGCAATTTTACAATTTCCCACCTATCTTGTGTGGGTAAATTCAGGGAGGTGATGATATATAGAAACACAAGGAGAAAAGAGAGACCAGGGAGGCAGAAAAGATAATCTTGAGGGGTATAATACTAGAAATATATCTTGAAAATTGTCTCAGTAAGGGCAAGCACCTCTATTCCAAATGCAAATTACATGCAAATAGACATACAACTTGTCTAATTCTTTCCATCATCTGGATGTGGCCCTGGGAAAAATCCCAGTGGAAGTAATTGTTTGCAATTATGCATGGGAAAGCCTTTAAAATTATATTCTTATTAGAATTAAAATGGGTTACTCCTTCCTATGAAGAGTTAAGAGTTCCAAGGGACTGTGTTTCACATTATAATGTTTTCACAGAGGAAAACTCTGTGATTCCAATTGAATAAAATATTGAATTTCTTGTGGTTTAATTTGGAGGCATTTTTATTGATCCAATAGTGTTGTAGTTTAATAATTCCAAGTCACGTTTAGCTGTGTGAGCTGAGGCAGGTGTCTTAATATCTCTGGGTCTCAGTTTTATTACCTCAGAAATTAAGGAGTTGGCCCAAATGATATCTGAAGTATCTTCTAGCTCCATTATCTTATTCTTCTTTATACACTTTTCATTCCTCCCAAACTGGACAACTTGTTCCCCAGATTGAACATTAAATTTCCCACCTCCATATCTCTGCATGGGCTGATCCCCATGGTGCATTGGTTTTATATTTAAATACATAAATGTGGATGACAGGTGATTCATTCATTCAATAAACATGAACTGTCTACTCTGTGCCAGACAACTTACTAACTGTTAGCTATATAAAAGGAAGCAAAACAGTGTGCTGGCCTGCACCAGAAGATTTGTCTGCTTTACTCTTGTGTAGCTAAAAATGTTGTGTGGCACAATACTGTAGTAGGGGGTTTTTTGTTTGTTTACAAGAAGAAATACATGCTACATGCTTTTTACATACAGCAGCTTTAATCAAATTACGTGCATCTGATGAACCTTATTTTGCAAAAGGTATTTGAAACAGTTTGATTTCTTGTGTATAACTTCACTTGAATGTGTTTTGGGTTCCAGAAAGAATGTTTAAAGGTTTTTAAAAACTTCAGTTTTCAATGTAATTGCACCCTTCTGCATGGAAAAAAACGTAACCAACATGGCTTAAGTGGTACCCAGAACCACTCTCAGAGGGCTGCTTTAATAATTTTAATTGTACTTGGGTGTAGGACTATAGTTGTTTTAGGGTGTATTGCATAGGCTGCATTATCTACAGCACTGTACAATAACAACTCTAGAAAAGGCAGTATACTTCACTGATGCTTGTCTGGTAATATAATTTCTGTGTTATAATGGAAGGTTTTTTTGTGATGTGTTTTACATCACATCTTACATTTTATCTCAGTATCTTACAATCTAATGGAGGAAGCAACAAACAAGAAAATATATGCAAAATAAGCTATATACAAGATAATGAGGAAGTAATTAAAAGAGGAAAAGCACTGGAATTAAGAGGGGATAGGGAAGGCTTCTTGTAAAAAAATGATATTAATTGAAACATAAAGAAATGGAGGGAGGTCAATACTATGTATTAGGAATTACCTTCCTCATTTTCTCTCATCCACAACTGTTAGACCAGAGGAGAATGTTCCAAGTATGGAGGAACAGCCACAGAAAATTCCTAGTGTCTTGTTCATGGATCAAACAGGAGGCAAATGTCCCTGTTTTGAAGAGTATGTGCAAAGGAGTAATAGGTAACGAGACTGGCAAGGTTAGAAGGGGTCTAGGTTATGAACAGCTTTGAAATGAGAAAGATAGATATAATTTGAGATTTGATCTGTTCCAAAGGGACTACTCATAAGAAGGAATCCTTATGAGAAAGGATAAGAGTGATTCTTCTATTTGGGAAATGGACAGGCTTCTTTAGTACCTTAGAAAAAATGGACAGATTTTCCTTCTTCCAAAAGGGATTTTGAGTTAGAATTATGTTTATTTATCACTCTTCAATTATCTCTAGTCTAGAAGAATGAGTCTATTCAGGAGGAAAACTGCTTCCCTTACCCTCTTAAGGTGGGGAACAACTACTAGCTTATATTTTGTAGCTCTTCAAAACACTAGTTACACAAATAGCAATAATGAACAAACCTATTTATCAAAGAAGAACTGAAAACAGAAATTGGAAAAGTTCTATACATTAGAATAGACCAAAGAACATACAAGAGTAAGTGAACTCACCAGCTGGGGGCAAAATAAAATGTCAACAAAAATTAAGAAAGACAATGCTCTCAATCTAGGGAAGTCCTTTCTCAATAATCTCTAGAATTAGAAAACCAAGAGGTTAAGTGACATAATACTGATTTCCATGTCTTCCAAAGTGTTTTTTGATCATGTTCCTGGAGGTTCCTGTCTACCTGTGTGCCCTGGAATTCTCCAATGTATTTGCAACAAATTGAAGTCTCACCATAGTCAATATTATTTCAGTCAATCAAGTCTCAGTTCCCTTTTAGTAAAATTCATGGAACACAGAGCAGTCCTTCTGAAAAACTGCTCTAGGAATTGATCTGGAATGTGATGTATCCTCACTTTACCTGTTCATATCCATAGCTTTCATTGAGATTCAGCCCTTCCTAAAAGAATCTTTTTTGGAACATCTAATTTGGTAATACTTTCCCTATCTTACAATACATTACAATTTACATCTTGTATCTTCCAATCAGTTACTCAACAAACCTTTATTAAATATTTAATATGGGCCAGGCACTGGGTTATGTGCTGGGGATAGAAAGAAAAAATAAAAGCCAGAGAAATGTTAACTTGTCAGGACAGTGAATGTTTTAATATTTTCTTTTGTGTTCATTTTGTTCTTGATCTTTGTGATCTTAGTCTGGTATTGACTCTTCCATACAGTAGGTAATTTTAAATATGTTAATTGAATTAAATTGAGAATATCAGTGCATGAGAGGTCTAATAAAGAGTCATAAATGAAACTTTCTATTCAAAATCCTGCTATTACTACAGAAACTGATAGCAACAACCTCAATGTACATATTTTCCAACTTCTACTTGTTTCTATTTCTTGGAGGCTTGGGTAATGGCAGCTTTGCAATGAGCATGTCTCTGTTTCTGTTCTGTGGCTTCTTCAAGTCCAGTTTTCAAAGTTTTGTCTTATCTCTCCTCTTACCTCATTCACATGTTCAAAGGACATGATGTAGAATTTTTGCTTCCAGGTGGGCATGCAGCAAACTGTCCCTTTTCCCCAACTCCATTCCCCTTGAAACTTCTATCCACCTACACACACACAAATATCCAAGGAAAACAAAGAATTCACTGAGCAACCTCTTCTTTTCTGGAGATATTGTAAAGGATAAGGCAGAATTAATTTTCCAAAGAAAGTTCAAAAGCTAGATGTTGTTGTAGTTGATCATCATTTTCTTTTGGAATCATGTCTTAATTTGCCTGTGAATTGAATTTAAGTGCAGCAGAATTGTGCAAAGTCATCAGTCTCACAAGCTCTTCCAGAGTTAACAAAGTCCAGTGACAAGACAAAAATCAGGATAACTGGCAATAGTCCAGGATGAAGTAAATGACCTTGGCTTCAGCATCTTTGATGTCTGACCAAGCTTTAAGTAATCCACAGTGCCTGCTTCAGCTGCTTTTATGGCTAATGTAGCAAATTATTCTCATTTGCCCATTTTCTGGAAGAAGTCTTCACAGGCTTGGAATAGACATCCAATTAGATCACCAATAAGTTTAAAGCCTATTGGTTACCCTCAACCTGATTTAGATCATCTTCTAAAATGGTTTTGGTAATGTGTGGCTGCTGGGAAAGCTTATTAGATACACAGGTGAGAGTGGTGTGACAAGTAGATATCAAAGGTGAAAAAGCAGCCAAGAAAAGGGCTCAGCAAGCCCTCACACAAAAGATGCTACACCTCCCTGAATATCCTATAAACTTTAGGTCTAATAGTACAGTGGAAAGAAAACTAATTTTGGAATCAGAAGATCTGGGTTCAAATACAAGTTGAACCTCTTCCTTTATGATCTTGAAAAAGCACTTGAACTCTGAGCCTCAGTTTCCTCATCTGTAAAAAAAGAAGGAGATGACTAGCTATTCTCTAAGATCTATCTCAGTTCTAAATTTAAGTTCCTATCATTAGCATTTCCTGAAGTCCTGTAGTCTTCTCAAATTAATTCACAATAACTCAAAATATTTAGTATCTTCACATTAACTTTTTTTTAGCTACTAGTTAAGGTCGCATTTCAGGTAGTCTATTCTGCTTGCAAAGAATACTGGCTGAATTTGGAATCAGAGAACCTACATTCAAATCTCAATTTTTCTAATTATATCTTTTGTGAGAAAGTCACTGCTCCTCTCAAGCCTTCATTGGCTTCATCTGAAAAAGTAGAGGGTGATGTGTATACATGTATGTGTGTATGTGTGTATGTGTGTGTGTGTGAAAGTTGAACTAATTCCAAGTTCACAGGATTACAGATTTAGATCTGGAAGAGATCTTATACTAATAGTTATTACTTATATAGGACAGCTTGGTAGAATAGTACTTGGGAGTCAGGAAGACCTGAGTTCAAATCTGGCCTCAGACACTTACTAGTTATGTGAGCCTGGGCAAGTCATTTAACTTATATTTGCATCAGTTCCTCAACTGTAAATTGGGGTTATGACTTTCCTTCTGAAAGGCAAACCACTCCAGTGTCTTTTCCCAAGACCATTGTCTTGGGATCACAAAGAATCAGACATGACTGAATGATCAAACAACAACAAAATCATTCATATAATGCTTTAGTGTTTTGCAAGATGCTTTACAAATAAGATCTCATTTGATCCTTATAACAATCCTGGGAGTAGAAGCTATTATATCCCCATCTTACAGATAAAGAAACTGAAACAGACAAAAATTAAATCACTTGCCCAGGATCACACAGCAAATGTATACCAGACAGGATTTGAACACAGATCTTCCTGATGGCAGCTCAGACTTTCTATCTTTTTTTTTTGCATCACCTAGCTACTTTATAAGTCATCTAGTCCAACTAACTCATTGTATGAATGAGAAATTGAGGTCAAGAGAAAACAAAATGAATGAAGAGGAAACATAGAATTGGAAGTCATGAGATATTTTCAAATTCTGACTCTTTGTAATGCCAAGTTACTTCACTCTCCTCTGCATCTCAGTTTCCTCATCTTCAAAATGAGGAGGGTTGGTGTTCATCAGTAATGAGACATATTGCATGATGTAATGGAAAGTATAATGCACTCAGAGTTAGAAACTGTTCAGTCATTTCAATCATGCCTGACTGTGACCCCATTTGGGATTTTTTTTGATAAAGATACTGGAGTGATTTGACATTTCTTTTTCCAGCTTAGGAAACTAAGGAAACTTCCTCCAGATGAGGAAACTGAGGTAAACTGAGAATGAGGTTAAGTGACTTGTCCAGAGTTGCATAACTAGCAAGTATATGAGGCCAGATTTGGACTCAGAATGATGTCTTCTTGACTCCAGGATTAGTACTTTATTCACTGCACCACTTGGCTGCCTAAAAGTTAGATGTCCTGGGTTCAACTACTACCCCAGACATTGACTGAGAGACCAGAAGCAAATTATTAGCTTCTTTAATCCTTAATTTCCATACCAAAAAATAGGGATCATAATACTTGCACTATTAACTACATGGTGATTATGATGAAAACATTTGAAAATCTCAAAGTACAGAGGTAACTAGGTAGCTCAGTGGATAGAGAACAAGGACTACAGGCAGGAGGACCTGGGTTCAAATTTGGACTCAGATGCTTCTTATCTGTGTGACTTTGGGCAAATCACTTAACCTTAGTCCTTATCACTCTTCTGCCTGTGAACCAATATTGATTCTAAGACAGAAGGTAAGAGTTTAGGGGGAAAAAAAGAAAATGCTTTAGAAATGTGACTTTCTATTACAAGTATATCATCCTATAATTTATTGAACTTGTGTCCAGCTCTGTCCTGGGTAAACACTATAGTGTTAGCAAAGGAGAAAACATCAACTCTGCCTAGAAGAGTTAGCACTATATTTGGGGAATTAATCAATTAGAAAAAAAATGTGGTAGTATATTCAATAATAGACTGTGTTGTATAGTCCAGAGACCCAATAAGACCCACACCACTCCCAAGTTCTACTCAACCAGATTAAAATATAATTGGGAAATATTTTTATTGCTAAAGCAAAATAAATAAAAATACAGATAATATTAATATGTGGCTTCTTTTGTTACTTCCTTTGAATGTAAATTAAGGGAGCTTTTATAGGGCTTAGAGGTCCCTGTTTCTATCAAAATTTGGTACCACTCATATAGCCCACAAGGTGCTGTAGGAACTCCAAGATAGGAGAAATCAATGGCGGTTGTCTGAGACAGTAGGGGCTGACAGAGGTAAAGTTTGATGGGAGCCTTACAGTATATATGGGGAAAGGAAACTCTACCAGGAAAATAACATAAAATAAAATGAAGTGATAGTTTGCACAGTGTGGTCAGAGGTTGGGGAAGAGGCCACCTTGCCTAGAACTGAGGGAGCAGACTGGAAAGAACACAAAGATTTATGGAAATTATTAGGGAAATGCAAAGAGCAGCTGTCTCATAATTCCTATCTCCCAAACCCTAATCTTCCCTCTGTCCTATGTAGTGGCTTTCAGTTCATTATATTGATTGAAGCATCTTCTTTCCATTCGAGGGGAGTCATATCTTTTCACTCAGGCTTTGTCTGAGCTTTCCTGGACTTGGACAGGGGGTCAGCTGGCTGGGTCTTTGCTCTAGGTACATCCTAGGGAACTGCAGAGACTTTCAAGCAAGGTCTAGTATCAGATCTTCTCCAGATTCCAAATAGTAATCTGGTAGTAGCTTCAGACTTCAGTACACAGGTCGAGATAATAATAGTTAACTTTAATATAGCACTTTAAAGCTTACAGAATGGAATACAAACATGAAATCATTTGACCATCACAACAACCCAATGAGGAAGGTACCACAGGTATTTTTATCCCTTTTATAGATGAGGGAACTGAGGCTCAGAGATGCCACTTGCTCACATCCATATAGCTCACATGAGTCAATTGAAGGATATGAATCCAGGTCCTTATGAAGACAAGTCTGACTTTCAATGTTATCTACTTGGATGCCTCTTTGAACACAGGTGACTTGATATAGTAACACTTGACAACAACTTTGTAATTCTATTTAAATTGAGTCAATTCCATTTTCATACAAAATGTATCCAAAAGATATATACAATGATTATGCTAGAAATAGATTAGACTGTCCATTATATTGATATACACACAATCTCAGAAAATTTTATCTGGTTTTCTTATACACCAACACAATTTAAAACCCTATAAAAATATTTTATGATGCTTAGGCTGCAATCTTCTTATTTCTCATGCAAGTCCATTGGAAATGTCGTTTATTCTGTCATTCATTCCTGGCACTTAAATATATTTCACAAATAGAATGCATCACTGAATAAAATGTTTTGGGTTGGATTTGGCTGAGGAAAGTTAGGGGGAAGGAGGAGATGAATACTTTAAAAGCCATTAGATAAATGGGGTAGAAGCATGTTTCCCCTTTACAAGATTTTCATAGAGATTCAGTTTATGTAGAAGGATGAAGACTAGCTTAGTACTTCTTAATATGACCCATTACAAAGCATTTCTCTCTGGCACAGATTTGGTTGTTTCAAGATATAAGGGGGTGGAGCAGCTTTTTCATTACTTTTCAGGTGTACCTCATTTTGAGCTGGTTAGAGATATGAAAATATGTAATAGGCCTATTGAGGGCAGGAGGTATTTCACTTTCCAAAGGATTTCTGAGCAGGGCTCTTTTAAATTGGTTTCCTTTCCCAGGCACATTCAAAATAGGCCTCTGGAGAAATCAGGTAGATTTACAAATTTTCCTGTTGCATGTTATGACAATTAGCATTCAGTACTTAATTATATGTAAACAGCCTTTCTACTTTGTATCCTATTCATGATACCTCACAAATGAATCCCATGGGACCAGAGACTTTTAGAAAGCTTTAATGCTCTGTGGGAAGAGCATATGGTCTCCTCTTTCAGGTAGATGGGAATAGCAAATCCAGTTTTTGAGGGTGCAGTGGATCTATGGGCACATTGTCTCAAATCATAGTTGGTCAGAAGGAATGGAGAACAGCTGTCCCACTGTTAGATAACTGCCAACCATTGATAAGAGAGATGAATCGGGAGTCTATCAGACTATATACATCAATCTGAGTGTGTTTTTGTTATCTATTCCTCTTTTGCTATATACTTTGGTATTGGGGAGATGTTTAGTCTTCAGGTCAAGTGAGTGTGTATTAGTGGGAAAAATGCTGAATCTAAAGCGTGGGTTATTAGTTTTGGTTCTGTTATCCCTGTATGGCACTGTGTAAGTTGCTTCTTTTCTCTGAATTTCAGTTTCATAATCTGTAAAATGAGAGCTTCTGACTTGCACCTCAGTATTGGAGCACCTTAAGCTCTGATGTATTTCAATTAATCAACAAGTGAGTGTCCCAAATTTAAAAAAGATTGTGACACTAATTGAATAATATTTAAGTTCATCAGCAAAGGGAAATGCTCTTACTCATGCAAAATTAAACCTCATAACTTAGTGGGTAAGTCCTTAGAGAAGCTAGGTGGCATAGAGAACAAAACACTGGGCTCAGAATCAGGAAGATTCATCTTTATGATTTCAATTCTGGCTGCATACACTTACTAGCTTTGTGAGCCTGAGCAAGTCTCTCAACCTTGATTGTCTGAGTTTCTTAATCTGTTAAATGGACTGAAGGAGGAAAGGGCAAATCACTCCAATATCTTTGCCAAGAAAACCCAAAAATGGGGTCATAAAGAATAGAGGAAAACTGAAATCAGACCTTGGACTTGAGTGATATCAAGGTTGAATAATTTTCCAGGAGTCAATTACTAAAGAAGATTTGAATCCAGAACTTCCTGACTCTAAGACCACCACTCTATACAAAGCATCTACTTGCCTCCAGATGACAATGACAAGTGAATTAGAATTTACTTAATATTTCCTATATTCTAAGTACTATGCTAAGCATTAAAGATTCAAAAGAAGGCAGGGACAGTCCCTGTCCTCAGAGAGCTTATATTCTAGTGGGAGAGACAATTATGAAAGAAATTAAGTGCATAGGAGATTCAATTCAGCCCTGTAATCATGGGGCAAACATATTAAGACTGAAATTGCAGATATAATCACCTGCTGACCTCATATATAATGTGATTTTCTTGTACATCCATACATATAATAAAGTTGAATTAAAAAATTAAACACAAAGGCATTGACAACATTAAGTACAGTAATAATAAAATATATTGTGTTATATTATAGTACTGAACTGTAATTCCCCCTTATCCATGGGACATATGTTTCAAAGACCCTCAGTGGATGCCTGAAGTCGGAGATAGTATCCAACCCTATATGAACAATTCTTGCTTTAATTTTTAACATCTGTGTTAACTTTTCAGTTAACATAATGTTGTCCTTCCTCCCCTACTCCTGCCCACTGGTGGCCTCCTGAACCATTGCCCCCCCCCCAAAAATAAGCCCTCTAAATGAAAGCAGAACTGACAGTTGTCCTCTGGTCTGCCCAGCAGATATTTAGCCCAGAGAGAGCTATTTATGCTACTCTGCCCACCCAGACCTCAAAAACCAAAGCTGTGTGTGTGTGTGTGTGTGTGTGTGTGTGTGTGTATAAACATAGCAATTTACATTTGATAGAGGGTAATCTTAAAGAAGAAGGCTATGGCAGCTAGAAGACCATGAAAACCCTGTAGGAGGTAGGATTTAACCATGAAGAAAGTCAAAGAAACAAAGAGGGAGAACATCTTGGCCATGGGGAACAAAGAGTGCAAAAAATGAGTACAGAAGAGGAAATATTTTGATTGAGAAAAAATAAAAAGCTCAGTTACATGTTTTGGTATAGGAAACTAAAGGAGAGATGAAACTTGGAACAACCCACACACAGAGTGATATTAGCAAGCTGAATAGGTCTCCCACTAGTATAGTATATATTTCCTCCTTAAACTCCAATACTTTCTCCTTTAAAGATATGTATGATCTACCATTTGGTGCATACATGTTGAGTACTGATATTTCTTCATTATCTATACTGCCTTTTATCAGAATGCCTTTTTTAAAGGATATCTTCATTTTCTCTTTTAATCAGATCTATTTTTTACTTTGGCTTTGTCAGGTATCATGGTTGCAATTCCTGCCATCTTTTTCTCAGTTGATGCCCAATAAATTTTGCTCCTGCCTCATGTGTGTTTCTGGTAGACAACATGTGGTAGGATTTTGGTTTTTAATCCATTCTGCTATATGTTTCAGTTTTATGGGTGAGTTCATCCCATTCACATTCAGAGTTATAATTGCCACCCAATCGTTTTGATTTCTACTTTTAGTCCTTTCCTTGCTTCTTTCACTCTTTCCTTCTATACGAGTGTTTTGCTTTTAATCAGTTCTCCCTTTCCCTACCTTTATTTTACTTTCCTTCCCATCTTCTCCCTTTTTATTTCCCTCTTATTTTTCTTTAAGGACTATTAATTAGACCCCCCAATCTTTCATTCCCTTTTAATGCACCCTGCCCCATTTCCTACTTTTGATATTCCCTCTCAATTTCCCTGTAGGGTAAGATAGAATTCTATACTCCAATACATCTGGCTGTTCTTCCCTCTCAGAAGTTATTGTACTGAGAGTAAAGCTGAAGTATTACCTATTACCATTCTTTTCCTCCCCTTCTTATAATAGTAATATTTCTCCTGCAACTATGTGCTCTTTATGTGGTATAATTTTTCCTATTGTTCTTCATTCAAGTTTCTCTTAGTATCATCCTCTTCTCCCTTCTTTTTTTGTGCATATCATCTTTTTTTTTAAATTTTATAATATTTTATTTGATCATTTCCATGCATTATTCATTGAAGACAAAGATCATTTTCTTTTCCTCCCCCCGATCCCCCATAGCCGACATGTGATTCAACTGGGTATCACATGTGTTCTTGATTCGAACCCATTGCCATGTTGTTAATATTTGCATTAGAGTGTTCGTTTACAGTCTCTCCTCTGACCTGTCCCCTCAACCGCTATGTTCAGGCACTTTTTTTTCCTCGGTGTTTCTACTCCCACAGTTTGTCCTCTGATTATGAATAGTGTTTTTTCTCCTAGATCCCTGCAGATTGTTCAGGGAGATTACACAGCCACTAATGGAGAAGTCCATTACGTTCGATTATACCACAGTGTATTAGTCTCTGTGTACAATGTTCTCCTGGTTCTGCTCCTCTTGCTCTGAATCACTTCCTGGAGGTCATTCCAGTCTCCATGGAATTCCTCCACTTTATTATTCCTTTTTGCACAATAGTATTCCATCACCAACATATACCACAATTTTCTCAGCCATTCCCCAATTGATGGGCATCCCCTCGTTTTCCAATTTTTGGCCACCACAAAGAGTTCAGCTATGAATATTCTTGTACAAGTCTTTTTCCTTATTATCTCTTTGGAGTACAAACCCAGCAGTGCTATGGTTGGATCAAAGGGCAGACAGTCTCTTATCGCCCTTTAGGCATAGTTCCAAATTGCCCTCCAGAATGGTTGGATCAGTTCACAACTCCACCAGCAATGAATTAATGTCTCTACTTTGCCACATCCCCTCCAGCATTCATTACTTTCCTTTGCTATCATGTTAGCCAATCTGCTAGGTATGAGGTGATACCTCAGAGTTGTTTTGATTTGCATCTCTATGATTATAAGAGATTTAGAACACTTCTTCATGTGCTTATTAATAGTTTTGATTTCTTTATCTGAAAACTACCTATCCATGTCCCTTGCCCATTTATCAATTGGAGAATGGCTTGGGTTTTTGTACAATTGATTTAGCTCTTTATAAAATTGAGTAATTAAACCTTTGTCAGAGGTTTTTATGAAGATTTTCCCCCAATTTGTTGTTTTCCTTCTGATTTTAGTTACATTGGTTTTGTTTGTACAAATGCTTTTTAATTTGATGTAGTTGAAATTATTTATTTTACATTTTGTGATTCTTTCTATGTCTTGCTTGGTTTTAAAGTCTTTCCCCTCCCAAAGGTCTGATATGTATACTATTCTGTATTTACCCAATTTACTTATGGTTTCCGTCTTTATGTTTAAGTCATTCACCCATTTTGAATTTATCTTGTGCATATCATCTTAAACAACTTAGTACCACAACCTTTGCCTATGAATAATTCTTCTATCTTCTATGATAATGAAAACAATTTTCAAGAGTTACAAATACCATTTTTATATATATGAATATAATCAATTTAGCTTTACTGAAGCCCTTAAATTTTTTCCTCTTTCTTGTTTACCTTTTTATGGTTCTGTTGAATTTTGTATTTGGACATCAAATTTTCCATTTAGTCTGGTCTTTTCTTTAGGAATGCTTGGAAATCTTCTGTTTTGTTAAATGCCCATATTTCCCCCTAAATATACATATAGTCAGTTTTGGTGGATAGGTGATGCTTGGTTAAAGACCCAATTCTCTTGCCTTTCTGGATATCCTATTCCAAGCCTTGCAATTCTTTACTGTGGAGGCTGCCAGATCCTCTGTAATCCTGACTGGGGCTCCTTGATATCTGAATTGTCTCTTTCTGACCAATTGGCCTGGAAGCTCTTGAATTTGGCTATTACATTCCTGGGGATAGTCTTTTGAGGATTTAATGTAGGGGGGGATATATGGATCTTTTCAATATATATTTTGCCCTCTTTTTCTAAAAGTTCAGAGCAGTTTTCTTGGATAATTTCTCATAATATGATGTTGAAGCTTTTATTTTTTCCCAGGCTTTCAGGTACACCAATAATTCTCAAATTGTCACTCCTGGACATGCTTTCCAGGTCCATTGTCTTTTCAGTGAGATATTTCATGTTTCCTTGTATTTTTTCATTCTTTTGACTTTGCTTTATTAATTCTTGCTGTCTTGAGAGATCATTAGCTTTTCCTTGTCCAATTCTATTCTTTAAAGCTGAATTTCAGCTATGATCTTTTGATTTTCCCTTTCTGTTTGGTCTATCCTGTTTTCATGACTTCCATCACATTAATTCTGGTCTCCAATTTGCTTAATATTTTATTTGATTTCTATGTATATTTTTCCATATAGGTAATTTTGTCTTTTAAGCTGTTATTTTCTTTTTGAATTTCATGCATTTCTATTTCCCACCTTTCTTGCCAAGTTTCTTCTATTCTTCTATCTTCCTTACTTGGTTCTTGAACTCCATTTTGAGTTCCTTGAGATCTTGTGATCAATTTCCTTTTTTTTTTTTTTGGAAAGTTTGGATGTGTGAAGGGAAGGGGGTAGAAAGGGAAGTAAAATAAGGTTGAGAACTAGGGGTACTGATTAAAAACAAACATTGGTGTAGAAGGAAATAGTGAAAGAAGAAAAGGCAGGACTATGAGTAGAAATCAAAATGCTGGGAAATACACAGCTGGTAATCATAACTCCGAATGTGAATGGATTAAACTCACCCATAAAACACAAGCAAATAACAGAGTGGATTAGACTCCAAAACCCTACCATAAGCTGTCTACAAGAAACACGCATGAGGAAGGTAGATACACATACGGTAAAGGATGGCGCCAAATCTATTGGGCATCAACTGAGAAAAAGATGACAGGAGTCGCAATCATGATATCTGACAAAGCCAAAGTAAAAATAAATCTAGTTAAAAGAGATAGGGAAGGTAATTACATCCTGATAAAAAAGCAGTATAGACAATGAGGAAATATCTGTACTCAACATTTATGCCCCAAATGGCATAGCATCCACATTTCTAAAGGAGAAACTAGAGGAGCACAAGGATGAAATAGATAGAAAAACTATACTAGTGGGAGATCTGAACCTTCCTCTATCTGAACTAGATAAATCAAACCAAAAAATAAATAAGAAAGAGGTAAGAGAAGTGAATGAAATCTTAGAAAAATTAGAGGTAGTAGATATATGTAGGAAAATAAATAGGGATGTAAACCTTAAAATTCCTTAGACTTATAAATGTTGGAAATTTCACCATTGGGAAAATTCATACTTGGAAAATTTCTTACTGATAGTCTATTGGAATGTGAACCCCCCTCCCCCCTCCTTGGCATGGGAGGGTCCTTCTCCTCCCTACTTAAGATTACTTTAGGACAGAAACCTTTTGCTGAACAATGGAAAGGACTTTGACCTATGCTTAAGCATAGAACAGGAATTTCTTTGAGTCATGATTGATTTTAGAATTGATACAATGGAGATACTTGGAATCAATCTCCACCCTACTCAGTCCTAACAGGATTGAGGAAGGGCTGCAGCATAGATCAAAATTTAATTATTCCAATCTCTACCCTACTCAGGTTAACAGGATTTAGGAAGGGCTGTAGCAAAGAATCAAAGATTTAATTATTTGAAAATATGACCTTCAACAGACATGTGCAAAGCCAGAGACCTCTGGGCGGTCCTGGGTTAAGCTAGAGCCTCCATTGGCACAGGGAAATTGATGGACAGTGATTGGAAGATGTGAGAACGGAGGGGAGGGAACTTGGATGGTTTCCTTAAAGATAGAGGGGTCTGAAGACTCAGGGTGGGGGGTTGAGGAGTTTGTCTGAGTGGTTGGAGTGTGCTCTGAGAAGCTTGCTCTGAAGGAAGCTGAAGGTGGGGGCCTCTGAGACTGTTTCTCCATTTTGGTCACATGAGTAATAGGGACTGATCTCTATTCTTTGCCCCAGCTATCTAAGGGCTTGGGCCTTTTGGCCCAGCCTAAACAGAGGGGGTATTTAAGCCCTATTCCCTTCTCTCCCCTTTCTCTCTCTCTCTCTCTCTCTCTCTCTCTCTCTCTCTCTCTCTCTCTCTAATTCCTTTCTTCCTCCTGTTTGTAATTAAACTCTATAAAAGGCTGATGGCTGATTTGAGTTTTCATTTAGGAATTACATAGCTGAATTCCTTGGCGACCTTAAATTAATATATATATATATATATATATATATATATATATATATATATATATATATATATATATATATATATATATATATATATATATATATCAGTCTTTTAAAGTGATTTCCTTGTCACAGGGACAAAAAGGAATTCACCTTCTTTTCAGCAGCACATGGCACATTCACAAAGATTGACCATGTACTAGAGCATAAAACACTAAATGCAGAAGAGCAGAAATAATAAATGCATCCTTCTCAGATATGCAATGAAAATAAAAATTAGTAAGGGTACATGGAGAGGCAAATCAAAAATTAATGGGAAATTAAATAATATGATTCTCCATATTTGGTTAGTTAAAGAACAAATCATAGAAACAATAACTTCATTGAAGAAAATGACAATGATGAGACATCCTCCTTTCAAAATCTATGGAATGCAGCCAAAGCAGTACTCAAGGGAAAATTCATATCCTTGAGTTTATATATTAACAAATTAGAGAGGGTTCAATTAATTGGGCATACAAATTAAAAAACTAGAAAGTGAACAAATTCAGTCTCTCTTAATTGTGTTTTGAATTGTATTTTGAATTCTTTCAAAGCCTGTATCCAATGTGCTGGGGTTTCAAAATTTTTGCTTGGTGTTCCCTCATCCTTCTCTGTTTTGTTTGCTCTTTGTTCGTTGCCTATATAGAAGCTGTTGATTGTAATTTCTTTTTTCCTTTTTCTGTTGTTTGCTTATATTTACCCCTTCTTTACTTCTTGCAGTTGCCTGCACTTTTGCTCCTCTCAATTTTTTTTTTGGGGGGGGGGTTTGGGCTTGTCCTCACCCTTGGAGCTTTGTCAGCAAATCTCTCAGCACAGTCTGTGGGGGAGGGGAATTGGAGCTTGAGCTTCCCTGCCCTCTTAAGGCTTTGATTGGATTGAGTTCAGCTGGGTTGAGCTGGATGTGCCCTGAGGCCAAAACCTTGGGAAGGTCTGTGTGGAAATATGGAGTGTCTCTGCTGCTGCAACTAGGTTGTCCACTCTGAGCTCTGCACTTCTCCTTCAACTGCTTCTCCACCACCTATGTTCAACTTTCTGAGCCTGGCACATCTTTGCCTGCAAGGTACTCCCTCCAGACCAGCACCCTTGCCCACCCAGAGGTTCCAGCTGCCACTGGAGGCTTAATGGTCTAGGTGGGGATGGGGTCCCGGGACATTCCTTCTTCCTTCCCCTTAAACCCAAGTGTTCTCAAATTCTGGCTTTTGGGGGCATGTCTTTTAAGTTGAGTCCAGCAGGCATGTTCCTTGGTTCTATCTTCTTATTAGGATTGATTGTCAGTCTCCTGGGAGCATTTAGTTTGTAATCAGTAAGAAAGGTTTTTCAGAGGTCTGAACTTTCACTGCCTTTATGCTGCCTTCTTGACTCTGCCTCCTACTCACCTTCTTCCTTGAGACCAGAAGAAAGCTGATAGAGAGACTTACTCTGTAGTTTCTGGCTACTGGTTTCAACCTGAAGACTTGGGCTTAGCTCTGGAGATCTTTTCAAATTATTAACAATATTCCCTTAAACACAATTCAAATCTGCTTTATTGATTTGAATTTTGATAGGGAAACCCAGAATTGCCTCTACCCTTATTCCCCACTCCCTACCCTTTCTTCCTTTAAAATAAATTCTTTTCCAGTATTTTTGAAGTGAAACTAGTCTGTTGAAAGCTGCTATAACTTACCATCTCTGAATACCTGTTTGGATCAACAGAAGGAAGCAGGAAGTGGGTGGGGGGAGGAGAAATCAGTCTCTCCTTGACCTTATTTCTTATAGTCATTGTTCCAGCTTTTCTCTTTACCTTAAATACATTAGTGATTGAACCTCCAATACAATTTGGCACCCCGTGAAAGGTCTTATCCTTCCCAAAGCAGTAAAAGATAATAAGAAAAAAATATGTTTCTGCAAATAATCTGTGAATTGGTGGTACTCTCAGTCATTGCTTGTTATTGGATTAATAATTTGATGTACAGTGTAGTGACTAATATTCTGATGGACACTATAGGCCTTATATCTAATTCTACTTCTTTTATGACAGCTATACCTTTCACTGCTGACATGTTACTATAGCAAGTCGCCCAACTGTATGTGTTTACCATGGCTGCCATACAGACCTTCTCCTATCTCAAGAACATTATTATGTTTCTGACACCAAAGAAAGCATCTCAAATCCTGGTTGTAGACACAAATCTGGAAGAACTAGTTAGGAAAATGTGTGAGGAGTTTCTGCAAAGACAAAGATTGTATAAGGCTAAGGATGGAAGTAGGCAAGATGATACTAGGCTTAAGGACAAAGATAATAAGGAGAAAGATAAGAAAGCAAATGGAAAGAACAAGAAAGGAGCTCAGGAATATGGCATTGATGCTGAAAAAATATTACCACTAAGTGACATTGAAAAGACATCAGACAATGCACAAAGTGCACAAACAGTTTTCCATGCAGGAACTTGATTCTTTCTGGCATAGATTTCCAAAATTTCTCTGGAACCTTACCATGCACTCAGGATTTGAAGACAGCATTTAAAATTTTTGAGCCTGATTTTCAGGATAGAAAGTTCCTCCTTTCAGAATTGATAAGACCAGAACTGATATCACCCTGACAAGTTGGCCCACTGAAGAGCAAGGAGAAAACTTTGATTTTGCTAATCCAGCTACCATGGCTCATTTGAGGAAATGCAAGGAGAATCTTCTTAAGGTCATAAAGTCTTTCTGTTCTAAACCCAATGCATGGGGGCAAATTTGATAAGTTGGTTCAAGAAAGTAGAGAACATCCTGCCAACTTTATTGATCTCTTAGCTGAGACAGCATAGTCTATCATAGGGATAGGTAAGGATTCAGAATAGTCTGTGGCTCATGTGAGGAGGCAGTTCCTTCAGGGTTGCAACTTACATCTGAAAAACTTCTTCAGAAACTATTTCCCCAAGTACAATAATGTCAATCTCTCTGAACTTCCTCAGACAGCATCGTACTTATGGGATAATCACAATGAACAACAGGCAAAATTGAAAGAAATAAAACAAAAGTTGTAAAGCACAGAAGAATCATTGAAGCAAAAAGAGATAAAGCAAATTAAGAGCTTGCAGACCATAAAGACAAACTCTAGACCCACATACCAACAGATCAGGGGACAGAGAGAAACCAGAAAGTGTTTCCTGGTGTTGGACACCTAATTAAGAACTGTTTTCTGAAGAAGAAATATGAGATAAACGATAAAAGCACACAGGGAAAGAAATATTATAGAGAAAAGACAAACACCTGCTGTCAACTTTGCAAGCTAACTGATCAGGAAGTGTCAGACATTGAATCCATGAGATTAGTTATAAAATCAGGAGCTAAACCTAAGTATGCAGATGTTATATCAAATGGCAGAAAAAATTATGACTTTAAGATTCTTAGTAATATACAAGGGGATATTGTAAAAGAAGATATTGAAGTATGTGACAATCAATTAAGGACTTACAGGAGTGAAACAAAAGCACATACAGAGAAAAGAAAATACATGGGTGGAACATAATTTATTTATTAGGAATTTATTAGGTCTGAGAAAAGCTATGGTGACAAATCAAACAAAGTATTGAATAAAAACAGAGACAAGGACATGAGTTAGATAAAGAGATTAAAGATCTAATTGCACATATACAAGCTGATATTGGAGACTCAGACATTAAGGGCATAGGAACTAGTCATGAAAAAAGCAGAGAACAGATAAAAACATATTTGGAAAACTGCAGACTCTGCACAGGGATTGAATTAAGTACAAAAAGGATTCATAAAAACTCACATAAACATGATCAGGAGCTATGGAAAGAAATAGTGAAACAAAATTTAAATTCCCTACAACAAAATGACTATAGGAAAACACAGACTAAGGTTACTATTGATTTAATAAATAAGACTAGTAGTTGGCACTTTGAAAAGATAAATAAAATAGCGAAAATACTGGTCAATCTAATTAAAAGAAGGAAAGAAGAAAATCAAATTGACAGTATCCAAGATAAACAGGCAAACCTCATCTCTAATGAAGAGGAAATTAAGGCAATCATTTAAAATTATTATGCCTAATTATATGGCAACAAATATGGCAATCTAGGTGATATGGATGAATACTTATAAAAATATAAATTACCTAGACTAACAGAGGAAGAAATAGATTACCTAAACAACCCCATATCAGAAAAATAAATTGAACAGGCTATCAAAGAACAAACCAAGAAAAAATCCCCATGTCCAGATGGATTCACAAATAAATTCTATCAAATATTCAAAGAACAATCCCAATATTATATAAACTATTTGATAGAATAAACCAAGAAGGAGTTCGACCAAGTTCCTTTAATGACACAACTATGGTACTGATTCCAAAGCCAGGCAGGTCAAAAACAGAAAAAGAAAACTATCGACTAATCTTCCTTATGAATATAGATGCAAAAATCTTAAATATGATACTAGCAAAAGTCTTAAGCAAGTCATCACAAGAGTCATTCACTATGACCAGATAGGATTCATGCCGGGAATGCAAGGATGGTTAAATATTAGGAAAACCATGCACATAATTGACCATATTAACAAGCAAACTGACAAAAATCACATGATTATCTCAATAGATGCAGAAAAAGCCTTTGACAAAATACAACACCCATTCCTATTGAAAAAAAAATGAGAAAGAATAGGAATAAAAGGACCTTTCCTAAAAATAATGAACATATATCTAAAACCATCAGCAAACATGATCTGCAATGGGGACAAACTAGAAGCCTTCTCAATAAGGTCAGGAGTGAAACAAGGATGCCCATTATCACCTCTATTATTTAAAATTGTACTAGAAACACTAAGAGCAGCAATTAGAGAAGAAAAAGAAATTAAAAGTATTAAAGTAGGGAATGAGGAGACCAAGCTATCACTCTTTGCAGATTATATGATTGTCTACTTAAAGAATCCTAGACAATCAACCAAAAAGCTAATCAACAACTTTAGAAATGTTTTAGGATAAAAAATAAACCCACATAAGTCATCAGCATTTCTATATATCTCCAACACATCTCAGCAGCAATAATTAGAAAGAGAAATTCCATTTAAAATCACCATAGACAATATAAATTACTTAGGAATCTATCTGCCGAGACTATGAACACAACTATAAAATACTCTCCACACAATTAAACTAGATCTAAACAATTGGAAAAACATTAATTGCTCATGGGTAGGATGAGCTAACATAATAAAAAATGACAATTCTACCCAAATTAATTTACTTATTTAATGCCATACCCATTGAACTACTAAAAATCTTTTTTTACTGAATTGAGAAAAAAACCATAAAGTTCATTTGGAAGAACAAAAGATCATGGATATCCAGGGAAATCATGAAAAAAAAATGTGAAGCACTGAGGACTTGCAGTCCCACATCTCAAACTATACTATAAAGCAGTGGTTATAAAAACAATTTGGTACTGGCTAAGAGACAGAAAGGAGGATCAGTGGAATAGACTTGGGGTAAATTACCTCAGCAAAACTGTCTACAATAAACCCAAACACCCCAGCTTTTGGGACCAAAATCCATTATTTGATAAAAACTTCTGGGAAAATTGGAAAACTGTATGGAAGAGATTAGGTTTGGATCAACATCTCACACCCTACACCGAGATAAACTCAGAATGGGTGAATGTCCTGAATATAAAGAAGAAAACTATAAGCAATTAGGTGAACACAGAATAGTATACTTGTCAGATCTTTGGGAAAGGAAAGACTTTAAACCAAGCAAGAGCTAGAAAAAAATCACAAAATGTAAATCAAATTACATCAAATTAAAAAGATTTTGTACAAACAAAACTAATGCATCCAAAATTAGAAGGGAAGCAACAAAATGGGAAATAATCTTCATTACAAAACATCTGACATAGGTCTCAAATTTGTAAAGAGCTAAAGTATTTGTACAAAAAATCAAGCCATTCTCCAATTGATAAATGGGCAAGGGACAGGAATAGGCAATTTTCAGTTAAAGAAATAAAAACTATTAATAATCACAGAAAAAGTGTTCTAAATCTCTTATTATCAGAGAAATGCAAATCAAAACAACTCTGAGGTATCACCTCACACATAGCAGATTGGATAACATGACAGCAAAGGAAAATAACGAATGCTGGAGGGGGTATGGCAAAGTAGGGAAATTAATGAATTGCTGGTGGAATTGTGAATTGATCCAACCATTCTGGAAGGCAATTTGGAACTATGCCCAAAGGGCACTAAAAGACTGTCTGCCCTTTGATCCAGCCATAGCACTGCTGGTTTGTACCCCAAAGGGATAATAAGGAAAAAGACATGCACATGAATATTCTGTGATCTTTGTTTTTGCAAAAAAAAAAAAAACTGGAAAATGAGAGAATGCCCTTCAATTGAGGTACAAACAAATTGTGGCATAAGTGGGTGATAGAATACTATTGTGCTCAAAGGAATAATAAAGTGGAGGAATTCCATCCGAACTGGAAGAACCTCCAGGAATTGATGCGGAGTGAGAGGAGCAGAACAAGAAAAAGAGACTGATACACTGTGGTACAATTGAATGTAATGGGCTTCTCCTTTAGTGGTAATGCAATGATCCTGATGAACTTGGAGGAATCTATGAGAAAAACTACTATCTACATTCAGAGGAAACCCTGTTGGAGTAAAAACACCAAAGACATGGGTCAAAGGGATATGCTTGGGGATGTAGACTCTAAATGAACATCCTTGTGCAAACATCAACAGCATGGAAATAGATTCTTATCAAGGACACAAGTTGTGTCCAAGGACACAAAATTGTTGGAGGAAATTATCACGGATTCCAAACTGTCAGTTAAGGATAAAAAGAAAAATACTGAAACAGTTTCAGAAATCTTATCCTGAAGTCTACCAGGAACGATTTCCCACACCAGAGTGTGAAGCATTGATTTTTCCAGAAAAATCTAAGCCAAAACCACAGCTGCTGATGTGGGCACTGAAAAAACCTTTCCAGCCTTTTCAAAGAACTAGAAGTTTTCTGATGTAATTCTTTCTGAAGTCATCAGTGATCTCTTTTTGAGTACATGGATTTGGAGGAGGAGGGAAGCACATTTTTTGACTACTGAAATGTCTAAAAAAGGTTATCTGATTTTAAAAAAACGTTGAGCCATTATCAGTATTTTTATAAGCATTGATTTCTATTTTTTTTTTGTATAGTTGGATTTACAATTAAAGGTCAAGTGTTTTGTACTAGAATGAAAACAAATGAATAAAATTGTGCATCAGCTGTGGCAAGGGTGGGTGGATGGGGAGGGAGGGAAATAATGTGTATTGTAACCCAGGTATAATGTTCTAAATTGACTAAATAAATTAATTCAAATTGAAAAAATTAAAACTAAAAGTTTTCCACCTACAAAAAAAATGATATTACAGAATAAGCCTAGGGACAGGTGTATCTCCCTCCCACCCACATGTAACATATGACACGATAAACAGAATGACACAAAAAAATTCATATATCATCTAGTATAGTGGTATTAAATTGCAACTTAGTGCTGCATGCAGCTAGCAAAACTATTCGATGCATCTATAATCTTATTGAAATATAATTGAAAAATATTTAACAAAATAAACAAAAATTCAATATGACATAAATAATATTAATTTGCAGCTTTCTATGTCAATATGTGCCTATCAGGAATCTGTTTCTATTTATGTTTGATGCTACTAATCTTGTACAGCTCACTTGACTTTGGGCCAGTTGACCTCACCTCTGTAAGAATTTAAATTTAAATTTTCATGCTAATATGAAAGTAATTGTGTGGTCCCTGATTTAAAAAAAATATTACAGCTTAAGTCAAAATGACTTTTAACAGCTTTATTTACAAAGAGTGAAAGTGTAAAAATGTAGATGAAGAGACAGATTCTAATAAGACTACCAGCCTTTCTCCTGAGAAGCTAGGCTCAGCCCAAGGAGGGCTTCCCCAAAACTCATGTGGATTTTCCTGGTAATCCTCAGCCAGAAGTCCTGGAAGTGTCTTCAGTCAGGGTTCTACCAATTCAGCCTCTCCCAATGCTAAGGCAGGAATCTCCAGAACCAATCTCTCCAAAAGCCAGGAAAGGAAGGCCAGCTACTCACCAGCAAGCCAGTGCTGGATCCAGGGAAAGAGTCTCTTCCTTTAGTCCAGCTCACTGATGCAGAGACTCCAAAGACCAACTCCAAAGGTGAAGTTCCCTGGACAGGAAGTTGGGATTTTTTTATACTCTTTTACCATATCACTTCCTGTCCCTTCCCCACTTTACAGGAACTGATCACAGTTTTTCAATTTGCTTAGCACTGCCCAGGGGTGGAGCAGTTGCCTCTGGAGTTGTCACCCACTCTTAGCAAGTGACTAGTGAACTCTCATTATTAGTGACTGGTAAGGAATTGTGTAGGGGTACTTAAGTTTTTGATTGATTAACTTAAAGGTTAATATTAAATATCTGATTAAATATAATATAATAATATCTGATTGATAGAGTTTGATTCACTCTTCACACCTCCCTCTTTCTGTTTCAGAGCAAGGTTGTATTGTAGAGGGCAGCAATGGATCCTCCAACGCTATAAATATTCAGATACTTGGAACATTTTTTCACATATTTAAACATTCCAGTCCCTCTCCCTTTAGCCTTGAACATAGTTCCAGTGGGCTAGACTATTCTTATTGTCCTACTTGTGTGAAGTGAATGAAGTTACAGAAATGAATGACATATACTTTATCCTCATGAACCTTAAAATTAGTGAAAGATGTGTTCATGTGTATATATGTACATATATACAGCTATTTGTTACAGGAAGAAAGACTAGGCTTATGATTTCATTGGCATAGGGAACTTCCATACAGGTTGTCATCTTTTCTGCTACCTTTGAGAATTGCCTAAGGTAGGAAGAGATTAGGAGCAGTGGATAGAATGCTGGACCTGGCATCAGGAAGACCTCAATTCAAATCTGGCCTTGTATACTCACTAACTGTGTGACCCTGGGTAAGTCATTGTAACTTTTGTTTGCCTTAATTTATTGGAGAAGAAAATGTCAAACCAATGTAGTATTTTTGCCAAGAAATTCCTATAAAGGATCACAAAGAGCTGTCCAGTTCTGAATGACTTAAACAAAAGAAAGATTAAGTTACTTACTTAGAGTCACAAACCTAGTATACATCAGAGCTGAAACTCATACGTAGTTCTTTGTTCTGAGATAAGTACATAATTCACAATGCTATAGGCTGCTTGTTAAACATATATAAGTATAGCAGAAAATTGGAAAGGAGTAATTTTGAAGTCTGAAAAAGTAATTATCATGTGGGAAATATCAGGGAAGGAAGTGTCATTTCCAGAAAGAGAATAGAGAAAAACATTGCAAATAAGCATGAGACATAGATGGGTGATGATGAAAGGTTTGGAGCATAAAATGGGTAGAGGAAAAGTTTAAAATGTCTCAAAAGGCTGGAAAGTAAGAGATTTTGAAAGGCCTCAAGTGACTATTCATTGAGTTGAATTTTGCTGATGATTCTGCTTACCCAAGGCTGTACAATTATAGCAACTCAGTCTTTAAAACTACATTTTGGAGTTATTTCTTCGTTATGACTCCAGGAACTAGGAGCATATTTATTATTCCCATTTCCTAAAGAAATAAAATGAATGCTACACAGAGAAATGAAGAGATAATTAGGAGATATTTGGAATGGTTGATTTCTAAGCTCTCTTGGAAGCTGTAAGAATTTATGGAGACAAACTTTTGCCAGTTGAAGGTGTAATCTTCAAGAAAGATACTGATTCATGCAGTTTTTATCTAAACTAAGTTTCCTGATTTATTGGAAATGTAACACAGGTTCTTTCCTCTCAGGAAAAGTAAAAGGTCCAGATTGGTTGTTATCCTTCCTGCTCAGAGAGGACCAAAATGACATGAGTATGTTGAGATCAATGTGATTGTGACTGTAACTCATTAGATTGAAAAGAGCCTAAGAGACTCTTAACACAGGTCAAGAACAAATAGTGTAGTTATTTGGATAGAGATGTCTCTAAAGTAGCACATCTCAGATTTTTTTGAGCTACTGTAATTTTGCTTTGCTCATAGAACACAATGCCTTCTTTTATGCAGGTATGCCATGCTTGATGGTCCCATGACAGTGACTCCAATGTCTCAAAATTAACACTGAAGTTCTTCAGAGTCCTTGAAAGCATCCTTGCATCACTTCTTCTGACCTGCATCAAAGAAGTGCTTGCCTCTTGTGAGTTCTCTGTCCAATAAGTCTTTTATGCAAAGTTCATTTGGCATTTAAATAACATACCTAGTCTATTAGAGTTGTACTCTTCTCTACAGTAGAATCTGAATGCTTGGCAGTTCAACTTGAGAAAAGACCTCATTGTCCCATAGTTTATCTTACTAGGTGATAATCATGATTTTCCCAAGACAATTCAAATGGAAGCAAATCAGTTCACTGCCATGGCTCTGGAAGACTATCAAGGCTTCATAGACCTGCATAGAGGTCAGTGCAACAACTCTATAGACTTTCTTTCAGCTTGCCTACCAGCTGCCTACTGGTAGGCAGTCCAGTACCTCTTCTCCCCTATATTTTCCTTCAGAGCCTCTGGCAATACATGCATCAAACTCATCATCTCTGTGGACAGTGGAAAGTATACTGCCAAGGTAAGAGAACTTATATACTACATTCAAAATGTCTCCATTTGCTAAAACTGATGGATCATGAATGGATAGTGTGGTGCCAGCTCTGTTTTCTTCTACACTTTCTGACTGATTTTAACATTATCTCCTGACTAGCATTAACTCTAACCCTCCTACTCTTTGCCCAAAGAAATCTCTGACCAAAGGAACACCAGATTTGGAGTCATAGGACCTGAACTGAAATTCTTAGCCTGTTATTCACTCCCTGGGAAACTTTGTGCAATTATTTATTTTCTTTGAGCCTCAATTTCCCTATCTATAAGATGAAATGGTTGAAGTTCACTTTTATCTCTAAATCTTAGATGTTGATTATTTAATTTTTAATTAAAGTAAGAGAAAATTCACTTTGGTTTTGCAACATGACAAATACATTGGTTGAAAAATGTGTCACCACCAGTGACAGAACCAAGACTCTGGATTTATTTATTCAATATTTAGCATTTCAAAAGACTTGATTTTAATCAATTTCAATTCAATTCAATTCAACAATACTTATTAAATGTTTACTATGTGTCCTTGGGTTGCAAAGTCAAAAACCAAACCACTGTCTGTCCCAAAGTAACTTACAGCCTTATTGAGGAAATACAATCAATAAAAAGAAAACAATATAAAATAATAATATTAAGTTAGACTTCCAATAGAAGTTGGCATATCAGCTGAACCTTGAAGGAACTTAGAGAAGATGTGAGGTAGAAATGATAAGGAAATGAATTACAAATATAAGGGAAGCCTGACTTCATCAAGGTTCAAAAAAGTCCAGAGTCAAGACCTATGGTACTCATATGGCACTCCATTAGAGTCATCCTTCCAAGTGTAAAAATGGAGACTTAAATCCAGAACTTCAATCCCCAGAAGTCCTTGCTCCACTTCCCCAGAATGCTTTGTGATCTCACTGAATTCTCATCTGGGCTGAGAGCAAATCATTATTTAAAGGGTCTCCTCCCATGGCGGGCTCTCTTCTCTTCCTGTCTCTGCTGGCAAGCAGATGTCTCTCATGATGTGAGTGAAATTGAACTGGGCCTTTTGGCCCACCTAGCACTTGCCTTTCTTACTTGAATATTCTTAAGTTCTTAATCTTAAATAAACCTCATAAAATTATAATACTCCTTGCAGAGAGAAACTAATTTCTACGTGCCTCAGTTTCCCCCTTAATTTTAATCTTTACACAAGCTAACATTAAGCCACTAAAACTATTCTTTAGGTCTAGTTGCTCAATCTGGTTGGGCAGTGGGAAGAGCCCCTACCTTCAGGGTGCTCTGTCTCATTGCCTGAACTACTCCAGGACCCACTTAGGATTGTCACCATAGGACTACCTTCTTTCTCTTCCTCCTTTCACCCTCATTCCTTTCCCTACTATTATTCTGTCCTAGAATGGTTGGAGATGTCCAGAAAGCAGGATGAGAAAGAAGATCATTTGCTTTGCCATTGCTATTCTTTAGGCCATTACATCTGTTCTGCCTACATGCTCCATAGTTCTCCTGGCACTGTCACATTAACTGCTTAAGTAACCTGAGAACCTATGAGCTGTGCCACCTGCCTTACCACTGAATCCTTAGGCCTTTTAGGCCTTTTCATCTGTCCTGCAGTAGTGTTGTCTACTCCAATTTGAGTATGAGCTATTTGAGAATAGGGACTTCTTTTTTTTTTCCTGTTGGCATTCCCAGAACTTAGCAAAGTCTCTAATTGCTACTGCTAGTGTTTCTAAGTACAATGTTAATAAAGGTGATAATGGGCAACCTTGTTTCAGTCCTGATCTTATTGGGAATGCATCTAGTTTATCACCATTGCAGATGATGTTGGCTGATGTTTTTAGATAGAACTATTTATTATTTTTAGGAAAGACCCTTCTATTCCTATACTTTCTAGTATTTTTAATAGGAATGAGTGTTGTACTTTGTCAAAGGCTTTTTCTGCATGTATTGAGATAATCATATGATTTTTGTTGGTTTGCTTCTTGATATGGTCAATTATGTGGATAGTTTTCCTGATATTGAACCATTCTTGCATTCCTGGTATAAATCCCACCTGATCATAGTGAATAACTCTCCTGATCACTTGATGGAGTCTTTTTGCTAGTATCCTATTTAAGATTTTTGTATCTATGTTCATTAAGGAGATTGGTCTGTAGTTTTCTTTCTCCATTTTTTATCTGCCTGGCTTTGGGATCAGTACCATGTTTGTGTCATAAAATAAATTTGGTAGAACTTGCTCTTTGCTTATTATGTCAAATAGTTTGTATAGTATTGGGATTAGCTGTTCTTTGAATGTTTGATAGAATTCACTTGTGAATCCTTCAGGCCCTGGGGATTTTTTCTTAGGGAGTTCTTTGATGGCCTGCTAAATTTCGTTTTCTGATATGGGATTATTTAAGCATTTAAGCATTCTAGTTTTTCTTCTGTTAATATAGGAAATTTATATTTTTGTAAATATTCATTCATATCGCCTAGATTGGCATATTTATTGCCATATAATTATTTATAGTTTTTAATAGTTTTTAATGATTGCCTTATTTCCTCTTCATTGGAGGTGAGCTCTCCCTTTTCATCTATGATACTGTTAATTTGGTTTTCTTCTTTCTTTTTTTTATTAGATTGACCAGTACTTTGTCTATTTTGTTTTTTTTTTAAATACCAGCTTCTAGTCATATTTATTAGTTCAATAATTCTATCACTTTCAATTCTATTAATTTCTCCCTTAATTTTTAGGATCTCTAATTTAGTTTTCTTCTGGGGGGTTTTAATTTGTTCAATTTCAATTTTTTTGACTTGCATGTCCAATTCATTGATCTCTTCCCTCCCTAATTTTTAATACATGCACTCAGGGATATAAATTTCCCCCTGAGTCCTGCTTTGGCTGCATCCTATAGATTTTTGAAACAATGTCTCATCATTGTAATTTTCTTCAATGAAATTATTAATCATTTCTATGATTTTTTTCTTTTAAGTAACCGATTTTGGAGAATTGTATGGTTTAATTTCTAATTAATTTTTATTTGTCTCTCCATATACCCTTACTAATTTTTATTTTAATTGCATTGTGATCTGAGAAGATTGCAATTATAATTTCTGCTCTTTTGCACTTATTTGCAAAGTTTTTATATCCTACTACATGGTGAATCTTTGTGAATGTACCATGTGCTGCTGAACAGAAGGTGTATTTCTTTTTTGTCCCTATTTATTTTTTTCTATATAACTACTAAGTATAATTTTTCTAAGATTTCATTCACTTCTCTTACCTCTTTTTAATTCATTTTCCCCTCCATCTCCTTATCTTTCCCTTTGTCCCAAATAACCCCCTTACTTAATCTTAGAGAAAAGAGTGATTTATTTGATACTCATTCTGAGTTGATTTTAGAGAGACCAACAGAAGAATCAACCTGAAGGGGGAGGGAGGAATGGAGGAGGGACAAGGAGGGAGGTAAACCAGGGAGGAAGAGAGGAGATTGGCATATATGATCTTGAATTATCATTTATCATTTTAATAATCCCCTATTATAGGAGACCATCATATTATCTGCAAAGAGTGATAGATTGGTCTCCTCATTGCCCATTTTAATGCTTTCAATTTCTTTTTTTTCCCTCTAATTGCTACTGCTAGTGTTTCTAGTACAATGTTAAATAATAGAGGTGACAATGTTTCACTCCTGATCTTATTGGGAAGGCTTCTAGTTTATCCCCATTGCAGATAATGCTTGCTGATAGTTTTAAATATATACTCTTTATTATTTTTAGGAAAAGCCCATCTTTTCCTATACTTTGCAGTGTTTTCAATAGGAATGAGTATTGTGTTTTGTCAAAGGCTTTTTTTTGCATCAATTGAGATAATCATGTGATTTTATTTTTTTTGGTTTGGTTGTTAATATGGTCAATTATATGGATGGTTTTTCCTAATATTAAATGATTCTTGCATTCCTGGTATGAATCCCACATGATTATAGTGAATAATCCTTGTGATCACTTGCTAGTATTCTATCTAAGACTTTTGCGTCTATGATTATTAAGGAGATTGGTCTGTAGTTTTCTTTCTCTGTTTTTGATCTTCTGGCTTTGTAATCAGTACCATATTTATGTTGTAAAAGAAATTTGGTAAAATTTCTTCTTTGCTCATTTTGTGAAATAGTTTGTGTAGTATTGGGATTAATTAAATTAAATAATTAAAGTGGTTCTTTAAATGTTTCTTGGAAATCACTAGTTAATCCATTTGGCCCTGGGCATTTTTTCTTATGGAGTTCCTTGATGGATTGATCAATTTCTTTTTCTGATATGGGATTATTTAAATATTCTATTTTCTCTTCTGTTAATCTAGACAATTTATATTTTTGTAAGTATTCATTCATATCAGCGAGATTGGCATATTTATAGCCATATAGTTGGGCAAAATAGTTCTAAATAATTACCTTAATTTCCTCATCATTAGATGTGAGGCTATCCTTTTCATCTTTAATACTGTTAACTTTGTTTTCTTCTTTCCCTTTTTGGAGCACATAAACCACTACTTTTTCTATTTTATTTGTTTTTTTTTTCAAAGTACCAGCTCCTAGTCTAATTTATTAATTCATTAGTTATTTTACTTTCAATGTTATTAATTGCTCCTTTGCTTTTTAGGATTTCCAATTTAGTTTTTATCTGGGGATTTCTAACATGTTCTTTTTCTAGATTTTTTAATTTGTATGCCCAATTCATTGACCTCTTCCTTCTGTGATATGTTGATATATGCATTCAAGGATATAAATTTTCCCCTGAGTATTACATTGGCTGCATCCCATAAATTTTGATATGTTGTTTACTATTGTCATTCTCTTTAATCAAATCAATAATTGCTTCTATGATTTATTCTTTGACCAACTGATTTGCCTCTCCATGTTTGCTTACTGATTTTAATTTCATTTCATTATGATCTAAAAAGTTGCATTGCATTATTTCTGCTTTTTTGCATTTGTTTACAATGTTTGTATGCCCTAATAAATGGTTAATCTTTGTGAATGTACCATGTGCTGCTGAAAAGAAGGTGTATTCCTTTTTGTCCCTATTTATTTTTCTCCATATATCTATTAACTCCAATTTTCTAAGATTTCATTCACATCTCTTATTTCTTTCTTATTCAGTTTTTTGGTTTGATTTATATATATCTGACAGAGGAAGGTTGAGGTTTTCCACCAGTATAGTTTTACTATATATTTCCTTCTTAAACTCAAATAGTTTCTCTTTTAAAAATCTGAATGGTATACCATTTCATGCATATGTGTTGAATATTGATATTTCTCCATTGTCTATAGTGCATTTTATCAATATGTAATTACCTTCCCTCTCTTTTAATCAGATCTATTTTTACTTTGGTTTCATCAGATAACAGGTTTGAAACTCCTGCCTTCTTTTTCTCAGTTGATGCCTAATAAATTCTGCTCCAACCTTGTACCTTTTCCCTGTGTGTGTCTACATGCCTCATGTGTGTTTCTTATAGAGAACATATAGTAAGATTTTGGTTTTTAATCTGCTCTGCTATCTGCTTCCATTTTATGGGTGAGTTCATTCCATTCACATTCAGAATTATGATTCCCACCTGTGTAGGCCCTATTGATTTGATTTCCTATTTTAGTCCTACCCTTTATTCTTTCACTATTTCCTTCTACAACAGTGTTTTTCCCCTACTCCCCACCCTTATTTTACTTCCTATCCCTTCTGATTCCCCTTTTATTTTTCTTTAAGGTCTCTCAATTGCTCTCTTCCCATCTCTCCCTCCCTTTTAATACTCCCTGCAACACTCACCCCCGCTTTGTTTTTCCCTTTCAACTTCCCTGTAGGGTAATATAGAAATCTATACTCCAATAGATCTGACTGTTCTTCCCTCTCACAACTGATTCCACTGAGAGTAAGGTTAAAGTATTACCTATTATTCCTCTCTTCCTCTCTTTCTAATAATACTATTCTTCTCCCCCAACCCTATGTGCCTTTTTATATAGTATAATTTATTCTATTTTTCTTCTTCCTTCACATTTCTCTTAGTGCCATCCTCTAGTAGTAGTGGTAGTCTCTCAGTGATCGAGAATGACTATTGTCTTTGTGCAGTTTCATCTACAGTGTATCCTCATGTGGCTTTGGAGTCCAAAGGCTGAGGCGCAGAGTTTGTGGCACATGGGGCATAGGATGCCAGTTGTTATCAGAGGTGCGGTTGTGGCCTGGTGTCGGCGTTCACACGCAGTGGAAAGATGTTGACATCGCTCATCTTCAAAGGTGGTGGCATCATGGTGAATGTGGGTTTGCCAGCTGCTTCTGTCAGAGGCAGTGAGTTCTAGCTGCTTTGGTGTAATGCCAGCCCATTTCAAGTTGGACTTTAGCTGATCCTTGAATCTTTTCTTTGGTCAGCCTTGTTTCCTGAGTCCAGCTGACAGTTCACCATAGAATACCTGTCTTTGTATTCACTGTGGGTCCATACAGATGACGTGTCCAGACCATCGTAGCTGGGTTTTGAGGACCATTACTTCGATGCTGGTGGAGTTGGCTCTGTCAAGGACTTCCTGGTTGGTGATTCGGTCCTGCCATCGGATCCTCATGATTGACTGGAGGGAGCATTGGTGGAATTGCTCCACCTGTTTCATGTGCTTCCGGTACAGTGTCCATGTTTCACAACCATAAAGGAGTGAGCTGAGGACCACTGCATTATACACTTTGAGCTTCATCGCAGTGCTAACACCTCTGTGTTGGAGGACTTTGGAGCACAGATGCCTGAGTGCCTGGCTGGCCTTTTGGATCCTGGCATTAATCTCGTGGTCTAGGGACCCGTCTTTGGCGATGGTGCTGCCCAGATACTTGAAAGTGTTGACATTAGAAAGCTGCGTGATATCGATTGTAATGCATGGCTGGCTATTTGGCCTCCCTGGTGCAGGTTGGAACAGCACCTCTGTTTTGCTGAGACTGATAGTCAAGCCAAACAGTTTTGTTGTGGTGGAGAACCTGTCCACAATGGTTTGGAGATGATTTTCTTGGTGGGCCATGAGAGCACAGTCATCTGCAAAGAGAGCTTCCAGGATGAGTCTCTCTGTTGTCTTTGTTTTTGCAGTCAGGCGCCGAAGGTCGAATAGTGAGCCACCCAGTCGATATTTGATGTAGACGCCCAGGTCTAGATCCATCACAGCATGTCATAATACTTGGGTGAAAAATAGGTTGAATAGTACCAGAGCGAGGACACAGCTTTGTTTCACACCATTGGAGATGTTGAAGTGATCAGAAGTCTCTCCACTAGATAGGACTTCCCCTGTCATGTCGACATGAAAGAGCTGGATCAGTTTGACGAATTTTGCTGGGCAACCGAGCTTGCTAAAGATCACCCACAATGCATCCCTGTTCACTGTGTCGAACGCTTTTGTCAGGTCTATGAAGACAATGTAGAGACTCAGGTACTGCTCAAGGCATGATCTGTGAAGACCATGTTGATGGTGCTGCAATCTGGTCAGAATCCACCTTGTGATTCAGGCAGGTTCTGCTCTGAAACAGATGACAGGAGTCTGTTGAGTATAACACAGGCGAGGATCTTTCCAGCAGTGGAGAGTAGTGAGATGCCTCTGTAGTTGTCACAGGCTGCTCGTGAGCCTTTGTTCTTGTATAGGGCTATGATGGAGGCATCTCTGAGTTCTAGGGGCATGTCTTCCTCTTCCCATATGCTGGTCAGTACTATGTGGAATGCCTGGAGCGCCTTTCCACTTAAGGCCTTGTACACCTTGGTTGGGATCCCATCTTTACTGGGTGCCTTGCCTGCACTCATTTGTTGAATGACTTTTTGGACTTCCTCTATTGAAGGAGGGACATCAAGTTGTTCAATGGAGAGGTTTTGGGGGATCTGGTAAAGGGCACTTTGGTCGACTGAAGAGGGTCGGTTGAGAAGCCTACTGAAGTGTTCTTTCTACCTGTTGCTGATGCCTTTTTTATCTTTTATGGAAGTGTCACTGTCAGAGGATAGCAAGGGAGTGGTGGTGGGTCTTAATGGCTCATAGACAGTCTTGAGGGCACTGAAAAATTGTTTGTAGTTTTTCATATCAGCAAACCATTGGATTACTTCTGCCTTTTTTTTTCCACCATTGTTCTTGCATCTTCCTGATCTCATGCTGCGCCATGGCTTGGAGAGACTTGAATCTGTCCTTTTTAGGAGCAGAGTTTGGATTATTTTGCCACTCCATAAAGGCTTTGTTCTTCTTGCTCAATAGGTCTTCAATAGAAATGTTGTTCTCGTCAAACCAGTCCTGGTGGTTGCATTGTTTAGGGCCTAGGACTGCCTTTGATGTTTCCTTCACTCCTTCTCTGAACTGGTTCCATTTCTCGGTTGAGCTTCCAGTGAGTGGTCCCTTGGCAGACAGCTTGTTGTCCAGGCAGGACTGGAATGTTTGTAAATAAGATGGATCTCTAAGACGACTCACATTGTAAAATGAGCAAACTGTCTGGGAGCGTTTTGGATGGTGAGGCGCAATGCGCATTTGAAGAGTCACTCTAACCAATCGGTGGTCTGTCCAGCATTCAGCTCCTCTCATGGCTCTGGTGATCTTTACATTCTGGATGTCTCTCCGGCGTACAATGATGTAGTCAATGAGATGCCACTGTTTTGATCTTGGGTGCATCCATGTTGTTTTATATTTGTTCACCATCCTTAATACTGTGTTCGTGATGGTGAGTTCGAACTCTGAGCATTTGCTGAGTAGCAGTAGGCCATTGTTGTTCATTTTGCCCACACCGTGTTTGCCGAGCACTCCTTTCCATCTTTCATGGTCCTGGCCAACGCGGGCGTTGAAGTCTCCCAGTAGTATCAGCTTGTCATTTGTGGGCACTGAGTGCAGGATGGTGCTCAGGTCAGAGTAGAACTGCTCGATGGTCTCCTCTGTGCTGGTCAGTGTTGGGACATATGCGCTGATGATTGTGGCATACCAGTCTTTGCTGAGAGGCAAACGGATCTTCATGAACCTCTCGCTGATGCCCATAGGCAAGTCTGGCAGATGTTTGAGCAAACTGGACTTGATGGCCAGGCCAACACTGTGGATTCTGTCTTCATTTGAGGCTCTACCTTTCCAGAAGAAGGTGTATCAAGTGGTGGGTTCGCTGAGTGATCCCTCTTCTGTTAAGCGTGTTTCACTTAAGGCTGCGATGTCGATGTTATATTGCATCAGTTCTTTAATGATTAGAGCTGTTCTTCTCTCAGGTCTTGGGGTATTCTCTCTGTCAAGTAATGTCCTGATGTTCCATGCTCCTAGTAGGAGTTTCTTTGTATTTTTTCTTTGATTTCGACTGCTTAAAGGGGATGACCCACCAGCCGCGGTGTGCTGACCGGGTGTTTGTAGGGCAGGCAATGTTTGGGACACCTTTTCTAGTCCCCTCCCTTGATTATGATGAGCAGTGCTGTCCTAGAGAGGGCTGCTCAGTCACCCAGGATAATGCCGAACATCCCTGCTGCCCACAGGGCTGAGTGACCACTTGTCCGTGGGCCGCCTACGTGCAGGATCGTGACTACAACTGCCAGTGGTCACTTCCGCCTGTTGCGTCGTCACTCACCTATTGCCGCAGGTCTTGAAGAGGGTGGACGGGGTTACGATAGATGAGTGTGCACAAAGATATTTGTGCATGAAAGAGATTTAAGTGGAAAAGCCGATGCACAGTGACAGTCCCACTCTCTCGGCGTTGGAAGCCTGGGTCCAGTGGCACGAAAAATTGTTATGTAACAATATTTCATGCCATCCTCTATTCTCCTACTTTTTTGCATATCATTTTAAACAACTTAATACCACAACCTCTCCCAACTATTAAGGGTAAAATTAGGGTTGTTGACTGAATACTAGTGGTTGCCAGGGATTACAATTCAATCCCAATAAAATACTCAAGTCTGTTGGGGATTTTTATGGTGGTTGAATTACAACAGAGGGAAGAAATTAAGAAGAAGAAGAGAGAGAAAGGGGAATTGGGCTGCTCTGGCAAGCCAGATAGGATCTGGAGGTCAAGGAAAGGAGGAATCAGTCACCTCACCACCAAGCTACAAATGTCAAAACCCTCCAAGACAGAAAGGATGCTGCCAAGAGCTCTCAACATGGAAAAAACCCAATGTCTCTGAGAGAATGATAGTGAGAGCCACAGGAGAGGAAGTGATGCAAAAAAATAGGCAGTTCTTTACATCACTTCCTGCATTTCACATGAACCAATGGTAGCTTAAGCTTGACTTAGGAGAGCCCAGAGGGTCTGTCAGTCATTTCTTATTTGTCACGTGCTAGCACATGTTAGTCAGAGGCCATCCTCCTCAACACTTAATGGTTAAGTAGGGGTAGATACATTGCTGGTTGCTAGAATTCTAAGACTAAGCAAAATGGAGAAAATCTAAAATTTACACTATGAATATTTCTTCAATCTACTATGATAATGAAACAATTTTTAAGAGTTATAGATATTTTTTCAGATAGAAATATAATAAATTTGACCTTTCTGAAGCCCTTAAAATATTTTCCTCCTCTTTCTTATTTACCTTTTAATGTTTCTCTTTAATTTTGCATTTGGACATCAAATTTTACACTTAGTTCTGATCTTTTCTTTAGGAATGCGTAGAAATCTTCTGTTTTATTAAATGTCCATACTTTCCCTTGAAAGTACGTAGTCAGTTTTGATGGGTAGGTGATCCTTGGTTGTAGACCCAATTCTCTTGCCTTCCTGAATATCATATTCCAAGCCTTGTGATCCTTCAGTGTGGAGTCTGCCTGATCCTGTGTAATCCTGATTGGGCCTCCCTGATATCTGGATTATGTCTTTCTGGCCGCTTGCAATATTTTCTCCTTGGATTGGAAGCTCTTCAATTTGGCTATTACAATCCTAGGTGTTGCCTTTTTAGGATTTAATGTAGAGGGTGATCTATGGATTCTTTCAATGTCTGTTTTGTTCTCTGTAAAGATTAAAATTAATATCTAGTACTCTAAGCATTATATTTAATAATATTTATTATCTTTATATATATATATATATATTTATTTATCTTGAAGAATAAGGAAGTAAGGCTAGCAAAACTAAAAAAAAAATCTGTTCCACCCTCTCCTACCATGGAACAAGATAGCCCATGTGGGTGGAAAGCAGAACTCAAAACTCCTCCCACGTATGGAGATACAAACAGGAAAAGGAAAAGGGGATTGTTGGAAATGTAGTCTCTAGAGTTCAAGATTATAATTCGACATTTCTCCATGTGATCCTTTGGGAGACCAGTCTCCCAAATGGATCATAAAAGCATAACTAACTTATAACTTGAACTAGATGTATATACAAATATTACAGATTTTAAAGGGAAATTACAATAATTTAGGGATAAAAGGAAAATAAAAGGGAAAAGGAACAAAACCAACAATAGGTGAATTAACAAAAAGCCAATTAAGGAGCAGTCCCCTTTGGCATAAGAGTGTACATTTAAAACAAAAGCATTTGAACCACCCCATATTTCAAATTTTCCATATCTCAAACCTCACTCTGGATCTTCTTATACAGTGTGTTGTCTCTGCAGGCATCTTGTTGGTGCCTTCTAGATTCTGAGAGGTAGTTTCTTATTCTAAATTTGGCTCAAATTCCAAGTCAAATTTCACAACAATAACATAACCCCTCCCCCTGAGGAAAATAATAATACATTCCCCCCCGAGGAGGATACAGGGATGCATGTAGGAATTACACAGGGATACATGATCGAGTCATAAGGCACATGAATCAAGTATCAAGAAAAACTTCAAGGAATCTAAGAAATTAAAATTTAAAAAATAACTTCTGAGTCAGATAAAAATATAAAAAGAAAACTCGAAAAATAATTATGGGAAGAAGGAAAAAAATCACAACTCACAACAGTTTCTTGTAGCGATTCATGTCCCATAAGCATAAAATAATTTGTCAGGAACCCAATTTAGCAGTCTGGACTATAGTAAGTTGTTACAGCATGAAAGACAATAGGAAAAGAGACTCGATCTCATGACAAATTGGAAATAGAATTTCCTGGTTCAACACTTTTCTTCTTTTTTTGTGGGGATAATGGAGCCAGAGCAAATGGTGTCATATGCTTGATATAGAGTGTGGTAGAAGGAAGTCTGCATTTAATACATGTTAAATAGTTGCAGCCTTGAGTCTCACACATGATCAAGTCATTGTGCTTTTTGTGCAGAATGTTATCAATCCCTGTATAATTGGTTTGGTTTACTTCACCTTTTTGTGCTTGTTTGGCACTTTGTAAATAAAGTTCAAAGAAACTTCTACTAGGAGCATGGAACATCAGAACATCACTTGACAGAGAGAATGCCCCAAGACCTAAGAGAAGAACAGCTCTAATTGGTAAAGAACTGGTGTGATACAACATCAACATTGCAGCCTTAAGCGAAACACACTTACCAGAAGAGGGATCACTCAGCAAACCCACCACTGAATACACCTTCTTCTGGAAAGGTAGAGCTACAAGTGAAGACAAAATCCTCGGTGTTGGCCTGGCCACCAAGACCAACTTGCCTAAACAACTGCCAGATTTGCCTGTGGGCATCAACGAGAGGCTCATGAAGATCCACCTACCTCTCAGCAAAGACCGGTATGCCACAATCATCAGAGCATATGTCCCAACACTGACCAGCACAGAGGAGACCATCGAGCAGTTCTACTCTGACCTGAGCACCATCCTGCACTCAGTGCCCACAAATGACAAACTGATACTACTGGGAGACTTTAAATACCGCGTTGGCCAGGACCATGAAAGATGGAAAGGAGTGCTTGGCAAACATGGCGAGGGCAAAATGAACAACAACGGCCTGCTGCTACTTAGCAAATGCTCAGAGTTCGAATTCACCATCATGAACACTGTGTTCAGAATGGAGAACAAATATAAAACAATGTGGATGCATCCAAGATCAAAACAGTGGCATCTCATTGATTACATCATTGTATGCCAGCGAGACATCCAAGATGTACAGATCACCAGAGCCATGAGAGGAGCTGAATGCTGGACAGACCACCGATTGGTTAGAGCAACTCTTCAAGTATGTATTGCGCCTTGTCATCCAAAATACACCCAGACAATCCCTGCATCTTACAACGTGAGTCGTCTCAGAGATCCATTTTATCGGCAAACATTCCAGTCCTGTCTGGATGACAAGCTGTTTGCCAAAGGACCACTCATTGGAAGCCCAACTGAGAAATGGAACCAGTTCAGAGAAGGAGTGAAGGAAACATCAAAGGCAGTCGTAGGCCCCAAACAATGCAACCACCAGGACTGGTTCGACAAGAACAACACTGCTATTGAAGACCTGTTGAACAAAAAGAACAAAGCCTTTATGAAGTGGCAAAATAACCCAAACTCGGATCCTAAAAAGGACAGATTCAAGTCTCTCCAAGCCATGGCGCAGCATGAGATCAGGAAGATGCAAGAACAATGGTGGAAAAAAAAAGGCAGAAGAAATACAGGACTTTGCTGACATGAAAAACTATAAACAATTTTTCAGTACTCTCAAGACTGTCTATGGGCCATTAAAATCCACCACTGCCCCCTTGCTATCCTCTGTAAACCTCAAAACTCCTTAGACTTATAAATGTTGGAAATTTCACCATTGGGATATTTCATACTTGGAAAATTTCTTACTGATAGTCTATTGGAATGGGAACCCCATTGGCATGGGAGGTTCCTTCTCTTCCCTTTTTCAGATTACTTTAGGACAGAAACCTTTTGCTGAACAATGGAAAGGACTTTGACCTATGCTTAAGCATAGAACAGGAATTTCTTTGAATCATGATTGATTTTAGAATTGATACAATGGAGATACTTGGAATAAATCTCCACCCTATTCAGTCCTAACAGGATTGAGTAAGGGCTGCAGCCTAGATCAAAGATTTAATCATTTGAAAATATGACCTTCAACAGACATGTGAAAAAGCCAGAAACCTCTGGGCGGTCCTGGGTTAAGCCAGAGCCTCCATTGGCACAGGGAAATTGATGAACAGTGATTGGTAGATGGGAGAACTGAGAGGAGGAACTTGGATGGTTTCCTTAAAGAGAGGAGGGTCTGGAGACTTGAGGGGGGTTGAGGAGTTGATCGGAGTGGTGGCAGTGTGCTCTGAGAAGCTGGCTCTGAAGGAAGCTGAAGGTGGGGGCCTCTGAGACTGTTTCTCCATTTTGGTCACGTGAGTAATAGGGACTGATCTCTTTTCTTTGCCCCAGCTATCTAAGGGCTTGGGCCTTTTGACCTAGCCTAAACAGAAGGGGTATTTAAGCCCTATTCCCTTCTCTCCCTTTTTCTCTCTCTCTATCTCTAATTCCTTTCTTACTCCTATTGTAATTAAACTCCATAAAAGATTTACTGCTGACTTGAGTTTTCATTTAGGAATTACATAGCTGAATTCCTTGGCGACCCTAAATTAATATATATCAGTCTTTTAAAGTGATTTCCTTGTAACACCTCTGATGGTGAAACTCTCATAAAAGACAAAAAAGGCACCAGCAACAGGTGGAAAGAACACTTCAGTCAGCTCTTCAACCTACCCTCCTCAGTCGACCAAAGCGCCCTTGACCATATCCCCCCAAACCGCATTATTGAGCAACTTGAAGTCCCTCCTTCATTAGAAGAAGGCCAAAAAGCCATTAAACAAATGAGTGCAGGCAAGGCACCCAGTAAAGATGGGATCCCAACCGAGGTGTACAAGGCCTTAAATGGAAAGGCACTTCAGGCATTCCATATAGTGCTGACCAGCATATGGGAAGAGGAAGACATGCCCCTAGAACTCAGAGATGCCTCCATCATACTCCTATACAAGATCAAAGGCACACGAGCAGCCTGTGACAACTACAGAGGCATCTCACTACTCTCCACTGCTGGAAAGATCCTCGCCTGTGTTATACTCAACAGACTCCTGTCATCTGTTTCAGAGCAGAACCTCCCTGAATCACAATGTGGCTTCCGACCAGATTGCAGCACCATCGACATGGTCTTCACGGTGAGGCAAATGCAGGAAAAATGCCTTGAGCAGAACCTGAGTCTCTACATTGTCTTCATAGACCTGACAAAGGCATTTGACACAGTGAACAGGGACACATTGTGGGTGCTCGGTTGCCCAGCAGAATTCATCAAACTGAACCACCTCTTTCATGTCGACATGACAGGGGAAGTCCTATCTGGTGGAGAGACTTCTGATCGCTTCAACATCTCCAATGGTGTGAAACAAGGCTGCATCCTCGCTCCGGTACTATTCAACCTATACTTCACCCAAGTATTATGACATGCTGAGATGGATCTAGACCTGGGCTTCTACATCAAATACCGACTGGATGACTCACTATTCAACCTTTGCTGCCTGACTGCAAAAACAAAGATGACAGAGAGACTCATCCTCGAAGCTCTCTTTGCAGATGACTGTGCTCTCATGGCCCACCAAGAAAATCACCTTCAAATCATTGTGGACAGGTTCTCTACCGCAACAAAACTGTTTGGCTTGACTATCAGCCTCAGCAAAACAGAGGTGCTTTTTCAACCTGCACCAGGGAGGCCAACTAACCAGCCATTGATAACTATTGATGGTACAAAGCTTTCTAACGTCAACACTTTCAAGTACCTGGGCAGCACCATCACCAAGGATGGGTCCCTAGACCATGAGATCAAGGCCAGGATCCAAAAGGCCAGACAGGTACTCGGGCAGCTGTGTTCTAAAGTCCTCCAACACAGCGGTGTAAGCACTGCAACAAAGCTCAAAGTGTATAACGCAGTGGTCCTCAGCTTACTCATGTAAGGTTGTGAGACATTGACACTGTACCAGAAGCACATGAAACAGCTGGAGCAATTCCACCAACGCTCTCTCAGGTCAATCATGAGGTTCAGATGGCAGGACCGCATCACCCATCAGGAAGTCCTCGACAGAGCCAACTCCACCATCATCAAAGTAATGGTCCTCAAAACCCAGCTACGATGGTCTGGACAAGTCATCCGCATGGACCCACAGCGAATACCAAGACAGGTATTCTATGGTGAAATGTCAGCTGGACTCAGGAAAAAAGGCCGATCAAAGAAAAGATACAAGGATCAGCCAAAGTCAAATTTGAAGTGGGCTGGCATTACACCAAAGCAACTAGAACTTGCTGCCTCTGTCAGAAGAAGCTGGCATACCCACATTAACCATCCCACCACCACTTTGAAGATGAACAACATCAACGTCTTGCCGCTGCATATGAACGCCAACACCAGGCCGAAACCACACCTCCCATATCAACTAGCGTTCCATGCCCCATGTGCCACAAACTGCGCCTCAGTCTTTGGACTTCAAAGCCACATGAGGGCACATCAATAGATGATAATGCACAATGGTTTTAAGTTCTTTATTCATTTGTTCATCTTGGCCAGAGTTCTGGGGATGATATGGTGTATGAAATTTAGGAGTTATCCCCAGACATGAACAAATTTGAGATAATACCGAATCGGTAAAATGAATTCCGTTATCCAAATCAATATGTGCTGGCATGGCAAAATGAAGCATGATTTCTTTCAAAAGGATTTTAGCAACAAAAGCTGCTGTGGTATGAGAAGTAGAAAGCTTCAGGCCACCCGGTCAGTTGATCAACTATGACCAGACAAAATTTATATTGTCCAGCTTCTGGCATAGATATAACGTCAATGTGTAGGTGTTCAAATGGTGTGTAGGTGAGAGGATGTCCACCAAAGGCTTTTCCTAGAAAGGCGTGTTGATTAAAGGTCTGGCAGGTAGGACAAGCTGTACATATTTTGGAGGTAATTGTAGTTATTTCAGGTGCTATCCATAGTCTTTTAAGAGTCTACAATGCCTTGGATGCCAAAATGACCATGTTTATGAATAGAGTGACAAATCTGTTTATAGAAAGCTCTAGGGAGTAAGGCCTTGCCATCTGATGATACCCATACTCCATTCATCTGTTTTGCTTTAAATTTCTTCTTCCATTTTTCCACTTCCTTGTCATTATAAGAAAGGGATAGATCCAAATCATCAGTAATTATTAGTGGCATAGTTAATTCAGAGCCTTCTAAGACTGCTAGTTTTGCTGTGATATCTGCTTGGTTATTTCCCCTGGAGACAGGGTAGTGCCACCAATATGCACAGAGCAGTGAATGACAGCTATAGTTTTGGGGAGCTGGATGGCAGAAAGAAGTTCAATAATAAGGTTTGCATTGGTAATACATTTTCCAACTGATATTAAGAATCCCCTCTGAAGCCATAGCATGCCAACAGCATGACATATGCCAAAGGAGTACTGTGATTCAATGTAAATTGTGACTCTTTTATCCTTTGCAATAATACAGGCCTGTTTCAAAGCTGTGAGTTCTTCACCCTGTGTGATTACATTTGAGGGCGAGGAATCTGACCACAGAGTATCAAATTCAGTAACTACCACAGCTCCTGTATAGGGCACCCCATCCCTCATAAATGAGGAACCAACTGTAAATAATATTAAATCTGAATCATCCAAAGGTGTGTCCAATAAATCATTATGAGGTTTATCAACAGTGGGCACTAAAGATGTATAATCATGTAAAAGTTGTCCAGAAATTGGCAAATCATGGGGCAAGATTGCAGGATTAAGAACTCCACAGTGTTTTAGTGTGATATGTTTATTATTTAATCGGGTTATCTCATACCTAGTAATTTTTTATCAGTAAATGCCTGTCTTATGTCTTAATAAAAATGCCTCAACTTTGTGTGGGCACATTATGGTCAGAGGGCATCCCAATACCAGATTGGCAGATTTGGTTACCAGTAAAGCTGTGACAGCTACTCCTGTAAGGCATAATGGTGCTCTGGCAGCTATGGGGTTAAACTGGGCTGAATAATAGGCAACTGCACATTGAACAGATCCCAAAATTTGAGTTAGAACACCTGAAGCTACCCCTTTTTGTTCATGGACATATAAGGTAAATGGTTTATCATAATTTGGCATGCCTAGAGCAGGGACAGACAGGATAGCTTGTTTTAAATTTGAAAGAATTGTTAGGTGTTCTGTTTCCATTTTAAGTGGTTCAGGACTGAGTTTTTTGTGAGTGCTACAAGGGGCTTAGTGATTTCCCCTTAGCAAGGGATCCACTGCCGGCAAAATCCTGTTCCTCCAAGAATAGCTCTCAATTGCTTTGTAGTGGTAGGGGCACTTAACTTTTGGTATTTTCAGTACAATTGGGAAAAATTAAACAGGACCCAGCAGTTAAAATACAGCCTAAATATTGTACCTTGGGGAGATACCACTGAACTTTGTCCTTGGAGACCTTGTAGCCTCTCTTATATAGATCTAAGAGGAGGTGTTTGCTATCCACTTGGAATGCTTCAGTGTTTGGTGAGGTCAAGAGTAAATCATCCATATGCTGAATTAAATGACTACATTTTATCGCATCTGTCTCAGCAATTAAGAATTGTGTGAACAGCGTAAGGCTGACAGACAAAAAAAAAAACTGAGCACAAGACTACTACTGCAAAGTATGTAGCTGTGCTAGGAATACGAGAAATAACAGTATTTATGTTGGAAACTACAGGGTGCCTCTTTATAAGATGATTTTTCACAGCTCTAAAATCCTGGACAAAGTGATAGAGATTCTTGCCATCGGTCCCCAGTCTTGGCTTTTTAACAGGCAGAATGGACTTTTTGTATTCATATTCATGGGGAATAATGATGCCTTGATCAATTAGGGAATGTATTATTGTTGTAATGCCTTCAATTGCCAGAGGGTACTGAGGAACGGAAGGAGGTGGGCTAGATTATATTTGAATTTGGACAGGGATAGTTGATTTAAGTAGGCCAGCATCAGAAAATGCTGACCCAGAGAGACTCAGGTATATCAATTGGGATCTCAAAAATAGGGCTCTCCTTCCTTTCATTAGTATCTGAAAGAAATACATTGAGTAAAGTTAAGAATTCCTCAGGCAGTTTCAGTGCCATAGAGCTATCTGGAGAACAAGTTATTGTGGCCCTAAGCTTGCACAAAAGGTCTCTCCCCAGCCAAATTAAATGGGAGTCAGGCATTAAGAGGAAAGAGTGTTCCACACTAAAGTGTCCTACAGACACTATTCTAGGGGAAATCTTGGGAACCTTTAGGGGCATCCCTGAAACCCCCTGACATTAACTGAGCCAATGGAACTGCAATATGAATACGGTGTACTCTTCAATACAGATTGGGAACCTCCAGTGTACAAAAGGCAATCAATCATAATAGGTGTTACCAACCTTTAATGCTACATGGGGCTCATTAGTGGGGGGGGGAGTGTATAGGGACAATGGGCAATAAGGCATCAGGATCTGGAAAATCAAAGTTTGTATCCTCTTATTCCTGGGTCCCAACCCTCCACCCCCCATACACCTTCGTAATCTTTGGGTAGTACCTGGTTTGGGGACAAACTCCACTCAAAATATACTGCTGTGGGGTCATTTGATCTGAGTTGTCAGGTGCCTGCTTTATCTCCCTAGCATTATTGTCAGTCATAAAATTATGATTCCTGAAATCACCATTATAATTATCATTACTGTAATTGTTCCTATAAGAATTTCTCCTGTTGGTATAGTTCATCAGTACCTGTGGAAAATTACAGTTCATAATTTTGTGGCCCTTCTTGTGACAGAATTGGCAGGTAAGGGATTGAAAGTTAGGTTCTTGGAGAGGGGCTAGTGTCATTAGTTGACCATCATGCCCTCTGTTTTGTTTATCAATCTTTTCCTCCAAAATTTTGATGTGTTTTCTCAAGGTTTCTGATATTATTAGCCTCTTCCTATTTTTCCATTTGGGCTTTAAATATATAAGAAGCAATGTTTTTCAACTCTTCAAGGTCCATCTGAGGCCACCATGGGCAATGCATCTTAAAATAATCTTGTAGCACCTTGCAAGATTTGTTGACAAAATGTTTCCTTTTTTGCTTAATATCTTTGTCTTTAGAAATATCAAGGCAGAAATGGGCAGACTTCCAGGTAAACATGGCTGCAATCTAGACGAGACTTGCTTCCCCTCCCCAGTACCGAACGAAATAAACTACCTCAAAAGAGCATAAAAATCACCTTTGGACGAATGGAGGGACTCTCCAGTACCCCCACAGAAATGAAGGTACATGGGGTTTGAACATTCCTACACTATAAGGAGGAGGAAAAGCTCACACAAAAAAGTGAACTGAGCCACCCCTCCCCCACCCCCACCAAACCAGAGTAAGCTATCAGAGTGCTCACTGGGACAGCGAGTGAGTGAGGAGTGTCTGTGTCTGGGGGGGGGGGGCACACCAGGGTCCTTGAGATCTAAAGATTGCAAGGAAATGACCTCTCAGGGTGGTTTCATGGGAGAATCCTGCACTGAGCACAGGGGGATGAGGAGCTGAACTCAGGGTGGTTGTGCTGAACATCTGGGCAGAGCTAAACACCTGGGGGGGGGGTGCACTGATTGCTCGGGCAGTTGGGTTGAGCAAAGGGACCCGCTCTCTAAGAAACCTCAGAGGCTGGGAAGAACTAGTCTGAGGCAATCTAAATTCACAGAAAACCCGCCCATATCACCCAGACCCCAGACCAAAAAAAGAAAAGTATTATAAAACCATTAAAGGGATGGCTCACATGTCCCAAAATCAAGCCTCCAAGAAGAAAGGGGGGTGGGGGGAAGTGACTATTGAAAACTTTTATGGAGGGAGTACCCAAGGAAAAGAAGAGAATGAGGATGAAATTCAAACAAAATCAGAACATGCCTCCCAAAACAGAAACTATCCACAAGCTCTGGAAGATCTCAAACTGGAGCTTACCCAAAAGATGGAAACCTTCTGGAAAGGAAAATGGGAGGAGATCAGAAGTCTGATAGACAAGACTTCACAATTGGAGAAAGAGCTGGAAGCATCTAATAGAAGGGCAGACAAAGCTGAAAAGTAAAGCCAGTCCCTAACGACCAGAATTGAGCAGCTGGAAGACAGCGAGATTACAAAACAGCAAGTATCAATAAAGCAAACCCCCAAAATTAATTAATTAGAATAAAACATGAAATATCTAACTGAAAAGGTCACAGACTTGGAATCAAGAGGAAGAAGAGACAACCTCAGAATTATTGGTCTCCCCAAAAAACCAGAGATAAAAAAAAACCTCAATGCTATTCTAAAGGAGATTATAGAAGAAAATTGTCCTCACGTTCTGGAGCAAGGGGGCAAAATAGAAATAGAAAGGATTCATAGAACATCTTCTATACTAAATCCCCAAAAGACAATCCCTAGGAATGTAATTGCCAAATTGAAGAGCTTCCAAGAAAAGGAGAAAATCCTACAAAAAGCCAAGAAGAGGAGCTTCAGATATAAGGGGGCTCCCATAAGGATCACACACGACTTAGCGGCTAACACACTAAGAGATCGCAAAGCATGGAACACGATATTTAGAAAGGCAAGAGAGCTGGGTCTCCAACCAAGAATCAACTACCCAGCAAAACTGACTATATACTTCCAGGGTAAAGTATGGGCATTCAACAAAATAGAAGATTTCCAAGCATTTGCTAAGAAAAGACCAGAACTTAGTGGAAAATTTGACATCCAATCACAGAAAGCAAGAGAAACATGAAAAGGTAAATAAGAAAGAAAGGTATAAGGAGAAAAATCTTATCTTTTTCTGTAAGTCAAACTCACTTCTATAAGGACAACATTTATTACAAATTATATATATTAATATGTGGGGAAAATGTATTGCTTAACTCCCAAAAATTGTATGCATAAGAGTAGTTAGAAGAATAGGGAAAGATTGGGACATGTAAACCTCAAAATTTCTTAGACTTATAAATGTTGGAAATTTCACCATTGGGAAATTTCATACTTGAAAAATTTCCTATTGATAGTGGGTCTTGACTATTGGAATGTGAACCCCATTGGCATGGGAGGTTCCTTCTCCTACCTTCTTAAGATTACTTTAGGACAGAAACCTTTTGCTGAACAATGGAAAGGACTTTGACCTATGCTTAAGCATAGAACAGGAATTTCTTTGAGTCATGATTGATTTTAGAATTGATACAATGGAGATACTTGGAATCAATCTCCACCCTATTCAGTCCTAACAGGATTGAGTAAGGGCTGCAGCCTAGATCAAAATTTAATTATTCCAATCTCTACCCTACTCAGGTTAACAGGATTTAGAAAGGGCTGTAGCAAAGGATCAAAGATTTAATTATTTGAAAACATGACCTTCAACAGACATGTGCAAAAGCCAGAGACCTCTGGGCAGTCCTGGGTTTAAGCTAGAGCCTCCATTGGCACAGGGAAATTGATGGACAGTGATTGGTAGATGTGAGGACTGAGGGGAGGCAACTTTGATGGTTTCCTTAAAGATAGGGGAGTCTGAAGACTCGGGGTGGTGGTTGAGAAGTTGGTCGGTGTGGTTGGTGTGTGCTCTGAGAAGCTTGCTCTGAAGGAAGCTGAAAGTGGGGGCCTCTGAGACTTTCTCCATTTTGGTCACGTGAGTAATAGGGACTGATCTCTTTCCTTTGCCCCAGCTATCTAAGGGCTTGGGCCTTTTGGCCCAGCCTAAACAGAAGGGGTATTTAAGCCCTATTTCCTTCTCTCCCCTTTCTCTCTCTCTCTCTCTAATTACTTCCTCCTATTGTAATTAAACTCCATAAAAGATTGACTGCTGACTTAAGTTTTCATTTAGGAATTACATAGCTGATTCCTTGGCGACCTTAAATTAATATATATCAGTCTTTTAAAGTGATTTCCTTGTCACAGGCATCAAGAAGATTTGGTGAAAGGGGGGGTAAAGAAAGAAAAGGAGGGGGTAAGCGTCGATAATACTAACATTTACTTCAAGAAATGGGGGGAGGACTAAATGGAATAATCTTTCCCATACAAAGATACACATGGTAAGGGGAGGGGAAGAACTCTCATATGAGAAGGAGAGGAAGAGAGCGTGAAGTAGAATTACTTTAACCTTATTCTCAGTAAAATCAAATCTGAAAGGGAAGAACATCTAGATCCAGTGGGATCTTGAAATCTATCTTATCCAACTGGGTAAAAAAGAAAGGAAAATCAAGGAGGGGGAGGGGGGCATAAAAAAGGAGGGAAGGAGAGGGGGGAGGGGAAGGGAGCATAAAAAGGGAAGGACTAGAAAGGGAAGCATATCAAGGGAGGGTACTAGGGGGATTGATCTAAAGTAAATCACTGGTTCAAAAGGATATAGCTAAAGAAGAAAGGTCAGAACTAGGGGAAGATATCAAAATACTAGGGAATCCACAAGTGACAATCATAACTTTGAAAGTGAATGGGATGAACTCACCCAAAAAACGTAGACAAATAGCAGATTGGATTAGAACTCAAAACCCTACCATTTGTTGTCTTCAAGAAACACACATGAGGCGGGTTGACACCCAAAAGGTCAGAATTAAAGGATGGAGTAAGACCTTTTGGGCCTCAACTGATAGAAAGAAGGCAGGAGTTGCAATCATGTTATCTGACAAAGGCAAAGCAAAAATAGACCTGATCAAAAGGGTAAACATATTCTGTTAAAAGGGAGCATAGACAATGAGGAAATATCACTAATCAACATGTATGTACCAAATGGTATAGCATCCAAATTTTTAATGGAGAAACTAGGAGAATTGAAGGAGGAAATAGACAGTAAATCCATATTAGTGGGAGACTTGAACCAACCACTATCAAATTTAGATAAATCAAACCAAAAAATAAATAAGAAATAGGTAGAAGAGGTGAATGAAATCTTAGAAAAATTAGAGTTAATAGACATATGGTGAAAAATGAATAGGAACAAAAAGGAATACACCTTCTTCTCAGCACCACATGGCACATTCACAAAAATAGATCATACACTAGGTCACAGAAACATGGCATACAAATTCAGAAAAACAGAAATAATAAATTCAATCTTTTCAAATCATAAAGCAATAAAAATATGGATCAGAAAGGGTACATGGAGAGCCAAATAAAAAATTAATTGGAAATTAAACAATATGATACTCCAAAATTGGTTAGTTAGAGAAGAAATCATACAAACTATTAATAATTTCATTGAGGAAAATGACAATGATGAAGCATCCTTTCAAACCTTATGTGATGCAGCCAATGCAGTACGTAGAGGAAAATTCATATCCATGAGTACATATATTAACAAATTAGGGAGGGCAGAGATCAATGAATTGGAAATGCAAATCAAAAAACTTGAGAACAAATAAATTAAAAACCCCCAGAAAAAAACAAAAATAGAGATCCTAAAAATTAAGGGAGAAATTAATAAAATCGAAAGTGATAGAACTATTGAGCTAATAACCAAGACTAGAAGCTGGTACTTTGAAAAAACAGACAAAATAGACAAAGTACTGGTCAATCAAATTAAAATAAGGAAAGAAGAAAGGGAAATTAACAGCATCAAGGATGAAAAAGGGGACCTCACCTCCAACAAAGAGGAAATTAAGGCAATCATTAAAAACTACTTTGCCCAACTATATGACAATAAATATACCAACCTAGGTGATATGGATGAATATCTACCAAAATATCAATTACCTAGACTAACAGAAGAAGAAATAGATTTCTTAAATAATCCCATATCATAAACAGAAGTCCAATAGGCCATCAAAGAACTTCCTAAGAAAAAATCCCCAGAGCCTGATGGATTCACCAGTGAATTCTATCAAACATTGAATTAACAGCTAACCCCAATACTATACAAACAATTTGACATAATAAGCAAAGAGGGAGTGCTACCAAATTCCTTTTATGACACAAACATGGTACTAATTCCAAAGCCAGGCAGGTCAAAAACAGAGAAAGAAAATTATAGACCAATCTCCCTAATGAATATAGATGCAAAAATCTTAAATAGGATACTAGCAAAAAGACTCCAGATGGTGATCAGAAGAGTCGTTCACTGAATAGGATTTATACCAGGGATGGAGGGCTGGTTCAATATTAGGAAAACCATCCACATAATTGACCACATCAACAAGAAAACCAACAAAAATCACATGAATATTTCAAAATATGCAGAAAAAGCCTTTGATAAAATACAACACCCATTCCTATTAAAAACACTAGAAGGACTTCCAGTCAAGATGGAGGCTTAGAGAAAGCTAAAGTTCAGATCTCCGGAAACCCTTCCCTACCAAAATCAAAATATATGCTCATAGGGCACCCAAATTCAAAATGATCAACAGCATAGACCCCGGGAATCCTACTCCTTGACCTGGATCAAAAGGTATGCCCCCCCCCCCAAAGCCAGAACCCGTGATCACTCAGACCTCAGGAGTAGGCTGAAGGAAGGTCCCAGGACCCATCCCCCTCCAACCCAGAGCGCTGAATCCAAGGCAGCAGAGGGAACCTCAGAAGCACAAAAGCCCCACAATTCCAAGAAAAACACAAAGAAGGGGTGACTTTGGAAACATTTTTTGGAGCAAAAATACAAAATACAGAGCAGATAGAAGAGGAAACACAAGCAAATGCTCAGAAACCTTCCAAAGGAAATGGAAACTCTCCACAAACCCATGAAGAATTTGAATTGGAAAGGATCAAGAAGATGGAAGCCCTCTGGGAGAAAAAGTGGGAAATAATGCAAAAGAAATTCATGCATCTACAAATCCCGTTTGACCAAAGTGAAAAGGAAAACCAAGCTTTAAAAGTCAGAATCAGGCAACTCGAAGACAATGAGCAAGAATTAATAAAGCAAAGCCAAAAGACCAAGAAATTAAAAGAGAACATAAAATATCTCACTGACAAGGTGACAGACTTGGAAAATAGAGGAAGAAGAGATAATTTAAGAATAATTGGACTTCCAGAAAAGCCAGAAATAAACACCAAACTCGACATCGTAATACAAGATAGAATCAAAGAAAATTGCCCAGAGATTCTAGAACAAGGGGGCAATACAGCCACTGACAGAGCTCACAGAACACCCTCTACACTAAATCCCCAAAAGACAACTCCCAGGATTGTAATTGCCAAATTCCAAAACTCTCAAACAAAAGAAAAAATCCTACAAGAAGCCAGAAAAAGACAAATTAGATATAAAGGAATGCCAAACAGGGTCACACAAGACCTTGCAAGTTCCACTCTGAATGATCGTAAGGCATGGAACATGATTTTCAGAAAGGCAAGAGAGCTGGGTCTCCAACCAAGAATCAGCTATCCAAGAAAACTGACTATATACTTCCAAGGGAAAGTATGCGCATTCAACAAAATAGAAGATTTCTTTCTCTGGAAAGTCCGATATCGAAAAACAAAGACCATGGAATACCTGAAAAGGTAAATATGAAGGAAAGGGAAAAGGAGAAAAATGTTATCTTTTTCTTTTACTCAAACTCTCTTCTATAAGGACTACATTTATATCAATCTATGTATACTAACATGTGGTGGAAATGTAATGTGTAACTAGGCATTATCAGATATCATGATTACCACTCCTGCCTTCTTTCTGTCAGTTGAGGCCCAGAAGGTCTTACTCCATCCTTTAATTCTGACCTTGTGGGTGTCAACCCGCCTCATGTATGTTTCTTGAAGACAACATATGGTAGGGTTTTGGATTCTAATCCATTCTGCTATTCGTCTACGTTTTATGGGTGAGTTCATCCCATTCACGTTCAAAGTTATGACTGTCATTTGTGGAATCCCTGCCATTTTGATAACCTTCCCTAATTCTAAACTTTTTTTCTTCAGCTCTACCTTTTAGTCCAGTGATTTACTTTAAATCAGTCCCCCTTAACCCCTCCCTTGATATGTTTCCCTTTTTAGTCCCTCCCCTTTTGTTCCCTCCCCCCTCTCTTTCCCTCCCCTTTTGTTTTCCCTCTCCCCCCCCTTGGTTTTCCCTTCTTGGACCATTGTTAGGAGAGGCCAAGCCAGGTGTGACTAGGCTTCAGCACCAGGGTGGGCTCGCAGTGCTACTGCTTAGGTAGTAGTTTGAAGCAGAGTGGGAGCCCGCTTAGCTGGGGTTTGGTCAAGCTGTCTGCAGGTATGGTAAATCGGGCTGATAGGGCTGCTCTCCAGGCTGTGGGCAGGGAGCAGTTTCTCCACTAAGTAGCCTAAATTAAGGCAGCTGAGCACAGCAGGGTGGCTGGGTGTAAATATACTCAAATACTCACAGCTGCCAGAGGCTTGAAGGTGGAAGGACAGTTAGAGGAATGGGCTACAGCTGGAGAGGAGGTTTGAAAATTACCAGTAGCAGTTTTAAACTGCCATGTTGCTCAGCTGTAACCTGGCTGACAGCTTTAATGAAAAGGAAAAAGAAAAGCCGAGTTCTAGAATCCTTTTTATGGTCTGTCAAAAATGTGAAGATTAAAATTAATATCCAGTTCTCCAAGCATTATATTTAATAACATTTATTAAATATTTATCTTGAATTATAAGGAGGTAAGGCTAGCAAAACTGAAAGAAAAAAACCTCCTCCCTCTCCCTCCATGGAACCAGAGAGCCCACGTGGGTGGAAAACAGTACTCAAAATATCATATCAACTCCTCCCACATACAGGGACACACAAATAAGAAAAGGAAAGGATGATTGTGGGAAATGTAGTCTCTAGGGTTCAAGATTCTAAATCAACATACCTCTTGTTCAATAACATCAGGGCAGTTTTCTTGGGTAATTTCATGTAATATAGTGTCAAGGTTTTTTTTTTCCTCCCCAGACATTCAGGTAGACCAATAATAATCAAATTGCTTCTCCTGGATCTGTTTTCTATGTCAGTTGTCTTTTAAATGACATATTTCATGTTTCCTCTTATTTTGTCATTCTTTTGACTTTACTTTCATAATTCTTGCTGTCTTATGAAATTATTGTCTTCTACTTGCCCAATTCTAGTCTTTAAAGACTGGTTTTCATATATGATATTTTGATTTTCCTTTTTGGTTTGGCCTATCCTGCTTTTCATAGCTCTGTGCTCTTCAGCCTTGGCTCCCAAGTCTCACAAACAAGGCCTTGCACTGACCTCAGTGTTAAGTCTGTGGTCAGTCAGCTACTGAGAATTTGTTGCCTGTCCCTCACTCTGAACCTGGTAGGGTAGGTGGTAGTTTAGGGGTGATCAGCTCATGTTTTAATAAATGTAGTTTTATCCCTTTATAGTATGGAAATCCCCAAACACTTCCTACCTTAAAGTCTGCGTCCCATGGAGAGCCCATTAATTTTCTGATTTTGATTTTTGTCCTTTTTAAATGCTTTGTATTGATTGGTTGGAAGATTTAGAATATTCCTGCTACTCTGTTGCCATCTTAGCTCCTCAATATACATTAAAATATATCATAAATTCACAGTTTTATATAATATTTCCATTTGTGTGTGGATAGAATTATTAAGTTTATAATATTTTTTTTAATTTAAAAGATATAGTAGCTTAAATAAATTAACTAAAATTGTTCAAAGTGGGGCAACAAGTAAAGATAAACAAAGTCATAACAGAAATCAGGAATGTCTAACTGACAAGAGCTATGAAGAATTCATTCAGGGAACCTTGGCAAAAAATAATTTTGAAATCATAGAAGGAAGAAATCTATGATGGTCCTTCAATAAGCTTCTCCCAGGAAATGATGAATTTCATGACTAAGCTATGGCCTCAGTTGAACTCAGGAATTCATGCTTCAGGGAAGCTCTGAGGAACTCTGGGGCCAGGGCAATTCAAATATCAGATCATGATAGGACTAGGTGTTGTATGAGGAATGTAGAGATTGCTATAAGGCTCAACTGATTGGTTTCCCACTTCTTATATCAATCAGATAGCCTCCAAGGTTTTATTGGATTATAAAAGTATTATTCCTTGTGATCCACTTGAAAAAGTAGGATAGACTTTATTCCCAATTTCTGCTTTTAGAACCTCCCTTTACCATCATATTTTTCTATAAGATAAATGATTTAGACTATAAGATCTCTAAGTTTTACTTCCAGCTCTAAATCTTATGATCCTATAGCAATAATAAATTCATATATCATTCCATTTCTTATCATCAAGTCTCTAACCCTGGAATACACCTTCTCTTCACCTTCATATCTTAGAATTCCTGGCTTCCTTCAAAGTTCAGCTCAAACCTTTCCTATTCCATCTACCTCCAAGTGCTATATCCATCATCAAATGATCTTTTGCTTGTTTTGTTTATTTTTTATATTATATACTTACATGTGTACATGTTTTTCAGTGGTTAAGATGAAAGTGCTTTAAGGCAAGGATTATTTCTGTATCCCACAACCTAGCACGTAGTAAATGGTTGTTGATTGATTGATTTTCTAGTACTTTTGTATGTATGTGTGTGTGTGTGTTGCTCTAGTGACTGTAGCATAAGCAGTTGGGTTACTAACCTGCTTTGTTAGTCATTTATTTGTTTACTAACTCAAGCATTTATTAAACATTCCCAGATGTCCAGGACTACTTTTCTTGCTCATAACATTATGTGGGGTTTTTTTGAACAAAATATAGTATGTTTTGCTTTTGCTATATTTTGGTCATACACATATCATTGTCTGGAGCATGAATCATCAGAAAAGCTAGTTGGATCTAGATGGTGAAATAGAGAAAATAAACTGAGAGAAATTATTTCTATTTGAAATAGGGAAAGATTAACTGAGTAAACTGCTTCTTGAAATGGAGAAGGTAAACTGAGGGGAACTGTTTCTTTTCCAATGACTGCTGTTCTCTGGCTTTGATTAGAGAAGGCTGTTAAGGGGACCTGAGGCTGCTTATTTGAAATGGAGGTAGAAATGAGAAATGCTGAGGGATGCCACACAGGGATACTGCCACACAGGAAACTGTTTATAAGGGAATGCTCTAGGGTCTGCTCTGGGGTTCTGCCTATTCATCTCTACTGATGGCTGATGGATCAATCTATTTCCTAACCTCCTTCTTCTCTCACTCCCTCCCTTAACCAACCCTCTCCTTTTTGCCTCCCTCACATCCCAATCTTCTTGAAGCCTTTTGCTTCTTCCCTCCCTCCTGAGTGAACTATAAAGTTACTCTAGTTGTTTTCTCAGTCAAGGGGTTTATTGGGATAATAGGATGGAAAACTGACATAAGAGGGATTAGGAAGTCCCTAATCTAAATGAAGGATTGAGAAAGTAGTCCAGTCACAAACTGTGACTGTAAGACAGTTAAGGAGATGGAGGACAGCAGCCTTTTCAAAATATTGCTTCTTCTTCACAAAATTCAGCAAGGTCTCTCTGCTTAACCCCTGAGAAAAACAAAGTTCAAAGTCTCTACATTTCTCCTGGCCAGCTCAACTCTCAAATAGACCACCAACTCAAAAGCCAAGTTTCTCCTTCTTGTCAACTTCAATTGTCCAAAGCCAGAGAACCTCAAAAAACCAAGTCAGCCCCACAAGGACCTTTGAGCCAGGTTCAAAATTCCAGGGAAAGAGAGTGACTTCCAGTCTCCTCCCCCTGTCAGCTCAAACTGCCAACTCAAGGAAACCTTCCATTTGGTACTCTGGTTCTTGATTGACAGATGATCTTCAGCCCTGGTTCCTGCATTTTGGCTTATAAGTTCTCTCTCTCCCCATGCCTCTATTACAATGGGAAGTTGGAAAAGCACCACATAGATGTTTTGAAATGAATTATTATAAGTATTTTCTTTTGACTGGAAGAGACATCTTTTTCTTTTCTTTTTTTTAAAATAATATTTTATTTGATCATTTCCAAGCATTATTCATTAAAGACAAAGATAATTTTCTTTTCCTCCCCCTCAACCCCCATAGCTGACTTGTGATTCCACTGGGTATCACATGTGTTCTTGATTCGAACCCATTTCCATGTTGTTAATGTTTGCATTAGAGTTTCGTTTAGAGTCTCACCTCTGTCATTTCCCCTCAACCACTGTAGTCAGGCAGTTGCTTTTCCTTGGTGTTTCTATTCCCATAGTTTATCCTTTCCTTATGCATAGTTTTTTTTCTCCTAGATCGCTGCAGATTCTTCAGGGACATTACACCTCCACTAATGGAGAAGTCCATTAAGTTCAATTATACCACAGTGTATTAGTCTCTGTGTACAATGTTCTCCTGGTTCTGCTCCTTTGGCTCTGCATCACTTCCTGGAGGTTGTTCCAGTCTCCATGGAATTCCTCCACTTTATTATTCCTTTTAGCACAATAGTATTCCATCACCAACATATACCATAATTTGCTCAGCCATTTCCCAATTGATGGGCATCCTCGTTTTCCAGTTTGTGGTCACCAAAAAAAGCACAGCTATGAATATTTTTGTACAAGTCATTTCGTCCATTATCTCTTTGGGGTACAAACCCAGCAGTGCTATGGCTGGATCAAAGGGTAGACATTCTTTTGTTGCCCTTTAAACATAGTTCCAAATTGCCCTCCAGAATGGTTGGATCAGTTCACAATTCCACCAGCAATGAATTAATGTCCCTACTTTGCCACATCCCCTCCAGCATTCATTACTATCCTTTGCTATCATGTTAGCCAATCTGCTAGGTGTGAGGTGATACCTCAGAGTTGTTTTGATTTGCATCTCTCTGATTATAAGAGATTTAGAACACTTCTTCATGTGCTTATTAATAGTTTTGATTTCCTTATCTGAGAATTGACTATCCATGTCCCTTGCCCATTTATCAATTGGAGAATGGCTTGATTTTTTGTACAGTTGATTTAGCTCTTTATAAATTTGAGTAATTAAACCTTTGTCAGAGGTTTCTATGAAGATTTTTTCCCAATTTGTTGTTTCCCTTCTGATTTTAGTTACAATTGTTTTGTTTGTACAAAAGGTTTTTAATATGATGTAGTCAAAATTATTTATTTTACATTTTGTGATTCTTTCTATGTCTTGCTTGGTTTTAAAGCCTTTCCCCTCCCAAAGGTCTGACATGTATACTATTCTGTGTTTACCCAATTTACTTATGGTTTCCTTTATGTTTAAGTCATTCACCCATTTTGAATTTATCTTGGTGTAGGGTGTGAGGTGTTGATCTCTTCCTAATATCTCCCATACTGTATTCCTATTTTCCCAGCAGCTTTTATCGAATAGTGGATTTTTGTCCCAAAAGCAGGGATCTTTGGGTTTATCGTATACTGTCTTGCTGAGGTCACTTTCCCCCAGTCTATTCCACTGATCTTCCTTTCTGTTTCTTAGCCAGTACCAAATTGTTTGATGAATGCTGCTTTGAAATATAGTTTAAGGTCTGGGACTGCAAGGCCCCAATCATTTGTGTTTTTTTTTCATTATTTCCCTGGATATCCTTGATCTTTTGTTCTTCCAAATGAACTTTGTTATAGTTGTTTTCTAAATCAGTAAAGAAATATTTTGGGAGTTCAATGGGTATGGCACTAAATAGATAAATAATTTTGGGTAGGATAGTCATTTTTATTATATTGGCTCATCCTATCCATGAGCAGTTAATGTTTTTCCAATTGTTCAAGTCTAATTTTAGTTGTGTGGAGAGTGTTTTGTAGTTGTGTTGATATAGTTCCTGTGTTTGTCTCGGGAGAAAGATTCCTAGGTATTTTATTTTGTCTAAGGTGATTTTGAATGGGATTTCTCTTTCTAGTTCTTGCTGCTGAGCTGTGTTGGAGATATATAGAAAAGCTGATGACTTATGTGGGTTTATTTTGTATCCTGCAACATTGCTAAAGTTGTTGATTATTTCAATTAGCTTTTTGGTTGAATCTCTAGGAATCTTTAAGTAGACCATCATATCATCTGCAAAGAGTGATAACTTGGTCTCCTCCTTGCCTATTTTAATGCCTTCAATTTCTTTTTCTTCTCCAATTGCTACTGTTAGTGTTTCTAGTACAATGTCAAATAGTAGAGGTGATAATAGGCATCCTTGTTTCACTCCTGATCTTATTGGGAATACATCTAGTTTATCCCCATTGCAGATGATATTAGCTGATGGTTTTAGATATATACTGTTAATTATTTTTATGAACGACACTTCTATTCCTATGCTTTCTAGTGTTTTTAAAAGGAATGGGTGTTTTATTTTATCAAAGGCTTTTTCTGTGTCTATTGAGATAATCATGTGATTCTTGTTGGTTTGTTTGTTGATATGGTCAATTATGTGGATGATTTTCCTAATATTGAACCAGCCCTCCATCCCTGGTATAAATCCTACTTGATCATGATGGATGACCCTTCTGATCACTTGTTGGAGTCTTTTTGCTAGTATCCTATTTAAGATTTTTGCATCTATATTCATTAGGGAGATTGGTCTATAGTTTTCTTTCTCTGTTTTTGACCTGCCTGGTTTTGGAATCAGTACCATGTTTGTGTCATAAAAGGAGTTTGGTAGAACTCCCTCTTTGCTTATTATGTCAAATAATTTGTATAGTATTGGGATTAACTGTTCTCTGAATGTTTGATAGAATTCACTTGTGAATCCATCAGGTTCTAGGGATTTTTTCTTAGGAAGTTCTTTGATGGCTTGTTGGATTTTATTTTCTGATATGGGATTATTTAAGAATTCTATTTCCTCTTCTGTTAGTCTAGGCAGTTTGTGTTTTTGTATATATTCATCCATATCACCTAAGTTGGTGTATTTATTGCCATATAATTGGGCAAAGTAATTTCTAATGATTGCCTTAATTTCCTCTTCATCAGAAGTGCTGTCCCCCTTTTCATCTTTGATGCTGTTAATTTGCTTTTCTTCCATCCTTTTTTAAATTAGATTGACCAATACTTTGTCTATTTTGTTTGTTTTTTCAAAGTACCTGGTTATTGTCTTATTTATTAAATCAATATTTCTATCACTTTCGATTTTATTAATTTCTCCCTGAATTTTTAGGATTTCTAGTTTGGTTTTCTGCTGGGGGTTTTTAATTTGATCGCTTTTGAGTTTTTTTATTTGCATTTCCAATTGATTGATCTCTGCTCTCCCTAGTTTGTTGATATATGCACTCAGGGATATGAATTTACCTCTGATTACCGCTTTGGCTGCATCCCAAAAGGTTTGAAAGGATGTCTCACCATTGTCATTTTCCTCGATAAAATTATTAATTGTTTCTATGATTTCTTCTCTAAACGATTTTGGAGTATCATATTGTTTAATTTCCAATTAGTTTTTGATTTGGTTTTCCATGTACCTTTACTGATCATTATTTTTATTGCCTTGTGATCTGAGAAGGCTGCATTTATTATTTCTGCTTTTCTGCATTTCTGTGCTATGTTTCTGTGACCTAATGTATGGTCAATTTTTGTGAATGTGCCATGTGGTGCTGAGAAGAAGGTGTATTCCTTTTTATCTGTATTTATTTTTCTCCATATGTCTATTACTTCTAATTTTTCTAAGATTTCATTCACTTCTTTTACCTCTTTCTTATTTATTTTTTGATTTGATTCATCTAAATTTGCTAGTGGTTGGTTCAAGTCTCCAACTAATATGGTTTTACTGTCTATTTCTTCCTTCAATTCTCCTAGTTTCTCCATTAGAAATTTGGGTGCTATATTATTTGATGCATACATGTTGATTAGTGATATTTCCTCATTATCTAAAGTCCCTTTTAACAAAATATAATCACCTTCCCTATCCTTTCTGATCAGGTCTATTTTTGCTTTAGCTTTATCAGATATCATGATTACCACTACTGCCTTCTTTCTGTCAGTTGAGGCCCAGAAGGTCTTACTCCATCCTTTAATTCTGACCTTGTGGGTGTCAACCCGCCTCATGTGTGTTTCTTGAAGACAACATATGGTAGGGTTTTGGATTCTAATCCATTCTGCTATTCGTCTATGTTTTATGGGTGAGTTCATCCCATTCACATTCAAAGTTATTACTGTCATTTGTGGACTCCCTGGCATTTTGACATCCTTCCCTAGTTCTAACATTTTCTTCTTCGGCTCTACCTTTTAGTCCAGTGATTTACTTTAAATTGGTCCTCCTAGTCCCCTCCCTTGGTATATTTCCCTTTTTAGTCCCTCCCTTTTTGTTCATTCCCCTTCCCCCCCTCTCTTTTCCTCCACTTTTGTTTTCCCTCTCCCCCTACCCCCCTTGGTTTTCCCTTCTTCCTACCCTTGTTGGGTAAGATAGAATTCAAGATCCCAATGGATCTGGATGTTTTTCCTTCTCAGAGTTGATTTCCCTGAGAGTAAGGTTTAAGTAAAAATTCTCTTCCTCTCCTTCTTATAGGAGTTTTTCTTCCCCTCCCCTTCCCATGTGAATGTTTGTGTGAGAAAGATTATTCTATTTGGTCTTTCTTTTCCCCCTATTTACACATTACATTTTCCCCATGTGTTAGTATACATAGATTGGTATAAATGTAGTCCTTATAGAAGAGAGTTTGAGTAAAAGAAAAAGATAACATTTTTCTCCTTTTCCCTTTCCTTCATATTTACCTTTTCAGGTATTCCATGGTCTTTGTTTTTCGATATCGAACTTTCCACAGAGCTATGGTCTTTTCTTTGCAAAAACTTGGAAATCCTTCTATTTTGTTGAATGCCCATACTTTCCCTTGGAAGTATGTAGTCAGTTTTGCTGGATAGCTGATTCTTGGTTGAAGACCCGGCTCTCTTGCCTTTCTTAAAATCATGTTCCATGCCTTACGGTCATTCAGAGTGGAACTTGCAAGGTCTTGTGTGACCCTGTTTGGCATTCCTTTATATCTAAATTGTCTTTTTCTGGCTTCTTGTAGCATTTTTTCTTTTGTTTGAAAGCTTTGGAATTTGGCAATTACATTCCTGGGAGTTGTCTTTTGGGGATTTAGTGTAGAGGGTGTTCTGTGAGCTCTATCAGTGGCTGTATTGCCCCCTTGTTCTAGAACCTATGGGCAATTTTCTTTGATTCTATCTTGTATTACGATGTCGAGTTTGGTGTTTATTTCTGGCTTTTCTGGAAGTCCAATTATTCTTAAATTATCTCTTCTTCCTCTATTTTCAAAGTCTGTCATTTTGTCAGTGAGATATTTTATGTTCTCTTCTAATTTCTTGGTCTTTTGGTTTTGCTTTATTAGTTCTTGCTTGTTGTCTTCGAGTTGCCTAATTCTGACTTTTAAAGCCTGATTTTCCTTTTCAGTTTGGTCACACTGGTTTTGTAGATGCATGAATTTCTTTTGCATTATTTCCCACTTTTCCTCCCAGAGGGCTTCCATCTTCTTGATCCTTTCCAATTCAAATTCTTCATGGGTTTGTGGAGAGTTTCCATTTCCTTTGGAAGGTTTCGGAGCATTTGCTTGTGTTTCCTCTTCTATCTGCTCTGTATTTTGTATTTTTGCTCCAAAAAATGTTTCCAAAGTCACCCCCTTCTTTGTGTTTTTCTTGGAATTGTGGGGCTTTTGTGCTTCTGTGTAGTTTGCCATCTCTATCTGAGTGGGGAGGACTAGCTTTTCTTATCTCTGTCTGGTGTTCAGAGGTTTTAGCCCTAGGAAGATTGTCCGTTCTATGCAGTTGTTGTTCTGTCTTCCCGTGGAGCCAGTAATTGCTGGTGTGTCCCTGTTACTGCCCTCCTCTCCTTGGCACCCTCCTGATGCTTCTCTGTTGCCTTACTTCCATGCTCTGAGCCTAGCTTGGCCCTTGTTCTTGTGCCTTAGCCGGTCAGCTGTAGCACTCTGAGGGGGAAGGGGCCGCGACTTCCTGTAGCTCAGAGGGCTCCTAATGAGATTAGCTTTCCCTGGGTTGAATTTAGTATGCCTTGAGGCAGGGCCTTTTTTTGTGAGACTCCAATGGAAGGATCCAGCCAGGGGGTTACAAGCTTCCCCCTCTCTCTCTGTTTCCCTGCTGGCCCCTTTGCCAGCCCTGAGGGTTGCTGTTGTTCCAGATGACCCTGCTCTCTGAGGGGGAGGGGCCGTGGCTTCTCGGAGCTCTGAGGGCTCCTCCCAGGGGGTTAAGAGTTCCCCTGTCACTCTCTGTTTCCCTGCTGTCTGGGTGCCCCCTCAACTGGGTCAGGTTGTTTTCAGGAATCGGCCTTCAGAATAGCAGGCTGTGGGGCTCTGAGGTTGCCTCTGCTGCCTCGGACTTGGACTTGGCGCTCTGGGTTGGGGGGATGGGTCCTAGGACCTTACTTCTGCCTACCCCTTAGGTCCTAGTGGTCTTGGGTTCTGGCTTTTTTTTTTGGGGGGGGTGTACCTTTTGTTTCAGGTCCAGGTCCAGGAAGAGGACTCCCGGGGTCTACGTTGTTGATCATTTTGGATTTCGGTGCCCTAGGAGCATTCGGTTTGAGATCGGTAAGGAAGGGTTTCAAGAGATCTGGACTTTAGCTTTCTCTAAGCCGCCATCTTGACTGGAAGTCTCCTTCTTTTTCTTTTCTTAAAGAACTTTTTTAAGGAAAAATAAGAATTTGCTACAGAGAAAAGTGAGTTAATTCCTGATTCCTCTTTGTTTACTAAAGTATTGGAGTTGCCATAGAATTTATTTTGAATTAATTTATTTAGTCAATTTAAAATATTATATCTTGGTTACAAGAATCAAATTATTTCCCTCCCTCCCTCCACTCCCCACAACCTTCCCGCAGCCGACAAGAAATTTCATTAGGTATTACATGTGTCCTTGATCAAAACCTATTTCCATATTGTTGGTGTTTGAATTAGGATGTTCATTTACAGTCTATATCCCCATCATATCCCCTTGACCAATGTATTCAAGCAGTTGTATAACTTCTGTGTTTCGACTCCCACAGTTTTTCCTCTAAATGTGCATAGTGGTTTTTCTCAGAGATTCATCCAAGTTGTTCAGGATCACTGCATTGCCACTGATGGAGAAGTCCATTACATTCGATTTTACCACAGTGAATCAGTCCCTATGTACAATGTTCTCCTGGTTCTGCTCCTCTCACTCTGCATCAATTACTGGAGGTTGTTCCAGTTCACATGGAATTCCTCCACTTTATTACTCCATTGAGCACAATAGTATTTCATCACCAATATATACCATAATTTGGTCAGTCATTCCCCAATTGAAGGGCATCACCTTATTTTCCAATTTTTTGCCACCACAAAGAGCACAGCTATGAATATTCTTGTACATGTCTTTTTCCTTATTATCTCTTAAACCCAGCAGTGCTATGGCTGGATCAAAGCAGACAGTCTTTTATTTCCCTTTGGGCATAGTTCCAAATTGCCCTCCAGAATGGTTGGATCAAGTCACAACTCCACAAGCAATGCATTAATGCCTCAACTTTGCCACAATCCCTCCAGAATTCATTACTTTCTGTTGCTGTCATGTTAGCCAACCTGCTAGGTGTGAGGTGATACCTCAGGGTTGTTTTTATTTGCAACTCTCTGATTTTCATAGACTTAGAAAACTTTTTCATGTACTTATTAATAGTTTTGATTTCTTTAACTGAGAATTGCATTTTCATGTCCCTTGCCCATTTATCAATTGGATAATGGCTTGATTTTTTGTACAATTGGTTAAGTCCTTTATAAATTTGAGTAATTAGTCCTTTGTCAGAGGTTTTTCTTATGAAGATTGTTTCCCAATTTGTTTCTTCCCTTCTAATTTTGGTTGCATTGGTTTTGTTTGTACAAAACCTTTTTAATTTGATGTAATCAAAATTATTGATTTTATATTTTGTAATTTTTTCTAGCTTTTGCTTGGTTTTAAAATATTTCCTTTCCCAAGGACCTGGCTACTATTCTGTGTTCACCTAATTTTCTTATAGTTTCCTTCTTTATATTCAAGTCATTCACCCATTTGGAGTTTATCTTGGTGTAGGGTGTGAGATGTTGATTCAAACCTAATCTTTCCCATACTGTCTTCCAATTTTCCCAGCAGTTTTTACCAAATGGGTTAACTAACCAATTTTGGAGAATGGGTTAACTAACCAATTTTGGAGAGTCATAGTGTTTAATTTCCAATGAAATTTTTGATTTGCCTCTCCATTTACCTTCATTATTTATTATTTTCAATGCATTGTGATCTGAGATGGTTGCATTTATTATTTCTGCTCTTTTCCATTTGTTTGCAATATTTTATTACCCAATATATGGTCTCAATCTATGTGAATGTACCATGCACTACTGAAAAGAAGGATTCCTTTTTGTGCCTATTTATTTTTCTTCACATATCTATTAACTCTAATTTTTCTATGATTTCATTCACTTCTCTTACCTCTTTCTTATTAATTAATTTATTTTTTTGGATTGATTCATCTAGTTCAGATAGAAGAAGGTTCAGGTCTCCCACTAGTATATTTTTTATATCTATTTCATCCTTGATATCCACTAGTTTCTCCTTTAGAAATTTGGATGCTATGGTATTTGTTGCATACATGTTGAGTACTGATATTTCCTCATTGTCTATACTGCCTTTTATCAGGATGCATTTACCTTCCCTACCTCTTTTAACTAGATCTATTTTTTACTTTGACTTTGTCAGATTGTGACTCCAGGCTTCTTTTTATCAGTTGATGCCTAATAAATTTGGCTCCATTCTCTTACTTTTACCCTATCCATGTCTACTAACTTCCACATGTGTGTCTTGTAGACAGCATATAGTAGGGTTTTGGATTCTAATCCATTCTGATATTTGCTTGGATTTTATGGGTGAGTTCATTCCATTCACATTCAGAGTTATGGTTACCACCTGTGTATTTCTCAGCATTTTGATTTCTACTCCTAGCCATGTCTTTTCTTCTTTCACTATTTCATTCTACACCAATATTTTCTTTTTAATCTCTTCTCTTAATTCCCACCCTTATTTTACTTCCCTTTTTAACCCCTCCCTTCTTACTCCCTCCTTATTTTCTTTACAGTCTTTTTAAACCACTCCCCAACCCTCTCCCTGCCTTGTACTGCTTCCCTCCCCTCCAGTCCATTTGTTAAACTTCTACTTCCCTATAGGCACAAATCAATTCTCTGCCCCAGTGGATTTGATTGTTCTTCCCTCTTTGAGTCAATTTTAATGCACGCAAGAGTTGAATATTTCCTATCTCCAATCTCTATATCCTTCCAGTGTATTGATGTTCTTTCCCCTTCCTGCCATGAGCTTCTTGTGACATATACATTTACCCTCTTTTGTTTCTTTTCCCATTTCTTTTAGTATTAACCTTTTTTATAAGCTCTAGATGTATATATATATGTATTTATTCAAACATATATTTATATACATATTTATGTCTTGTTATTTCATGGTATACAGTTTTTCACTGTTCCTTCTATGTGTAATTTTTCAAGCTGCCGGGTGATAATAACAATTTTTAACAGTTGCCAATTAATTCTTTCCTCATAGGGATACATATCATTTTAAGTTATTGGGTCTCTTAAAAAAGTTTTTTTTCTTTTTTGTTTTGTTTTATTTTTCTTTTTCCTCTCTTTTTAAATTACTTTTTGATGATTTTCTTGAGTTCTGTGCTTCTGCATCAAATTTTCTGTTCAGGTCTGGTCTTTTCTTTACAGATGCTTTTATTTTTTCTATTTTGTTAAATGGCCATACTTTCCCCTGTAAGGATGTAGTCAGTTTTGCTCCATAGTTGATTCTTAGTTGTAGACCTAGTTCCCTTGCTCTCCGGAATATCATATTCCATGCCATTTGGCCCTTCAGTGGAGATGCAGCCATATCCTGTGTTATCTTTACTGTAGTTCCATGGTATCCGAATGACTTCTTCTTAGCAGCTTGTAATGTTTTTTCCTTGGTCTGATAATTCTTGAATTTGGCTATAATAATCCTGGGTGTTGTCAGTTGGGGATTTAAGTACAGGAGGTTATCTGTGGATTCTTTCAATCTCAACTTTTTCCTCATGTTCTAGAGTATTGGTGCAGTTTTCTTGGATAATTTCCTTTAGTATGATGTCCAAGCTTTTTCTTTTGTCATGGTCTTCTGGTAGACCCATGCTTCTTAAATTGTCTCTCCTCTAACAATCTTCTAAATCCTCTGTTTTGTGAATGATATTCTTCATATTTTCCTCAATTTTTTCATTCTTTTGGTTTTGTTTTATAGTGTGCTGTGGCCTTGTGAAGTCACTTAATTCTAGTTGTTGAATTCTGGTTCTTAAAGACTGAATTTCATCCCTGGCTTTTTGATCATCCTTCTTCTGTTCTGATTTTCTTTGGAGGTCATCTTTCATCCTCTTTGCCTAGTATTTCATCTCATTTGCCTCATCTTTCATCTTTTTTTCCTCATCTTTCATCTCCTTTGCCTCATTTTCAAGCTGGTTGATTTTAGCTTTCAAGACACTATTTTCTTGTTTACTTCAAGTGCTTCTGTTTCCAGATGAGTTATCTTAGTTTTTAAGTCCTTTTCTCAGTTGTCTTCAGCCTCTCTTAATTGTGTTTTGAATTGTATTTTGAGTTCTTTCAGAGCCTGTATCCAATTTGCTGGGTTTTCTGTTTTTTTTTTTTTGCTTGTTGTTCTCTCATCCTTCTCTGTTCCATTTGCTCTTTGTTCATTGCTTGTATAGAAGGTGTTGATGGTAATTTCTTTTTTCTTTTTTCAGTTTGCTCAAATTTACCCCTTCTTTACTCCCTGTAGTTGCCTGAGCTCTTGCTCCTCTCATTTTTTTGTGGTTTTGAGCTGTTCTTTCTGTCTTCACCCTTGGAATTTTGTCAGTAAATCTCTCAGTGCAGTCTGTGGTGAAGGTGTGTTGGAGTTTGAGCTTCTCTGCCCTCTGATGGCTTTGATGGAATTAAGTCTGGCTGGGTTGCTGGCTATGCCCTGAGGACAAAACCTCAGGAAGGGTCTCTGCTGCTGCAACTGCTGCCCATTCTGTGCTCTGTGTTTCTTCTCTATCTGCTTCCCTACTACCTGTGTTGTATGCTCTGAGCCTCCAGATCTGGATCTTTGCCCATCCAGAGGTTGCAGGTGCTGCAGGACCTTCCTTCTTCCTTCCCCTTAACCTGGAGTGTTCTAGAATTCTGGTTTTGGGGGGAGTATGTTCTATGTTGAGTCCAGCAAGAGGGTTCCTTGACTCTGTCTTGTTTTTTGGTATGATTTTTCAATCCCCTGGGAGCATTTAGTTTGTAATTGATAAGGAAGGGTTTTCAGAAGTCTGGATGTTTGCTGCCTCTATGCCACCATCTTGACTCAGCCTTGCCATAAGATTTTTAACACCAGAAAAGTATGCATTTTGCTAGTCCCATTTATTAGCATTCAAGGATGAGTAAAAGAAAGAATAGAAAATGGCAGTCCATTTAGTCTATCTGAAACCTCTGGGTTTGATCCATATAGAATGTGGAAAATTCCATACTTCAAAAAGATATATTTTTTAAAAAGCAGGATTCATATATGTACGTTTATATGCATTCATTCATATATTCACTTATATATGCTTATGTACCATGCCAGAAGGACAATATAACACACTCTAATCAAAAGATAGACATGTGGAAGCAACATTTTTGTGGTATCTATCCACCTTTTTTCTAGTTTGTGAAATATCAAATTCAATTCAACTATTACACCCACTCTAGCTAGGTCCCTATCGGGGTTCTATGAAAGAGTAAAAAAATAGTAAGTTATGATTGCTACTGTCAAATTAGTCATTACCTAAATTGTCAAAGACTTGCATAGAGTCAGACTTGCAGCCAATTTCAGTTGTTTGTTTTAACATAGATAATTGGAATCTACAGGTAATCCAAAAAATTCATATTCAACCTCAAAATCTAGGCACACAAATGTATTTATTAGACCCTTTAAAAAGTTATGTCTTTCTGACCAGTCTGGAAATAGGAACTTTTCATTGGACCAAGGCAAATGTAAATTGTAAAGTGCCAGAGCTAGAAAGAATCTTAGAGATGATATAGTCTAAACTTCCTCATTTGATATGAGGAAACTAAGGACCAGAGATAGAAGTAGCTTCATCATATATTGTACACACAGTTGGGATTATAATCAAAATCTTGTGACTCTAAAACTGGTCCCCCCCCACCCAACCCAGAGTGCCGAGCTTCCAGCAGGAACCTCAGAGCCGGCAAAGGTGCTGTTCTGAAGGGCACACCTTGAAAGAAACCTGGGCCAGTCTCAGGGTTTCCAACACTGAAGGCAGGGAAGCAGCCAGAGAGAGATGAGGGGAGCCTGTAGACCCTTGGATGGGTCCTTCCATCAGAGTCTTATCAGAGGTTTTTGCCTCGGGGTACATCCAGACCAAACCAGTTGAACATAATCCTATCAGGAATCCTCATAGTTCAGAGAAGCCAGGACCCCTCCCCACTTAGAGTGCAGGGCTTCTGAAAGGACAGAAACCTCAGGGCCGGCAAAGGTGCACCTTGAAAGCAACCTGGGCCAGGCTGGGGCATCCAACACAGACAGCAGGGAAGCAGCCTGAGAGAGATGGGGGGAGCCTGTAGCCCCGTGGCTGGGCACTACCTTTGGACTCTCACCTGAGGTTTTTGCCTCGGGGCACATCCAGACCAACCCAGTTGAACGTAATCCCTTCAGGAGCCCTCAGAGCTCAATGAGGTGAGGAACCCTCCCTGCCTAGAGTGCAAGGCCTCCCGAAAGGACAGGAAACTCAGGGCAGGCAAAGGCACTGGGGTACCTTGCAGACAGTGCTGTGCCAGGCCCAGAGCGTGGAAGTAAGGCAGCAGAGAAGCAGCTGGAGAGAACAGAGAATAGTAACACCCTAAACACCATTAGGCAGAGGAGGACAGACCCTGGGCTTCCCCGGGAAGATAGCTCAGCTGTGGAGAATAGACAATTTGCTTGCAGCTAAAGCCACGGATCATCAGATGCATACTCTGAGAGCCAGCCTCCTCACCCAGACCTCTGACTGGAAAGGTGAGGAAAAACCATAGAGATGGCAAATGGTGCAGAGGTCCAACAGCCTCCAAACACCAAGAAAAGTGTAAAGATTAAAATTTAGGAGAGATGGGGAGACTGAGGCAGGAGCTGAGGCAGGTAGAAATTAGTTTCTTTCTGCAAGGAGTATTATATTTTTTAGAGGTTTATTGAAGATTAAGGATTAAAGAAAATACAGGATAAGAAACACGTGTCTAGGCCGTAGAGAGGCCTAGACACAACCTCACCTACATTATGAAAAAAAGCCACATCTGCCACAAACGGAAGTCCAAGAGCCAAGAGAGAGCCTTCAAAAGCCTTAGAATCAGCTTAAATACCTTCTCGATCTCGGCCCAGGTGAGATTACAAGGCATTTTGGGGAAGTGGAGCAAGGAATTCTGGGGATTATAGTCCTGTATTCGAGTCTATTTTTTACAAAAGCAAGAAGAAGAGGGTGACTTTGGACACATTTTATGGATCTAATATACAAAATACAGAGGAGATAGAAGAGGAAACAAAAACAAATGCTCCAAAACCTTCCAAAAGAAAGAGAAAATTTTCACAAGCACTTGAAGAATTTAAATTGAAATTATCAAAAAGATGGAAGCCTTCTGGCAGGAAAAATGGGAAACAATGCAAAAGGAACTTAGCAATCTGAGGGACCAAAATATGCAAATAAAGAAACAGCTTGAAACCTCAAAAAAACAGGTCAGACCAAATTGAAAAGGAAAACCAGTCTTTAAAGTTCAGAATCAGGCAGCTAGAAGACAATGATCTTGCTAAAGAGTAAGAATTAATAAAGCAAAGTCAAGAGACTAAAGAATTAGAAGATAACATAAAATATCTCACTGACAATGTGACAGACCTGGAAAACAGAGGAAAGAGAGACAATCTGAGAATCATTGGATTACAAGCAAAGCCAGAAATAAACAGTAATCTTGATGTCACAATACATGATATCATCAAATAGAACTGCCCAGATATTCTAGAAAAAGGGGACAAAATATGCATTGAAAGAGTTCACAGTACCCCCTCTACACTAACTCCCCAAAAGACAACTGCCAGGAATGTAATTGCCAAATTCCAAAGTTTCCAAGCAAAAGAAAAAATCTTACAAGAAGAAAGAAAAAGACAATTTAGATATAAAGGAACACCAATCAGGGTCACCCAGGACCTAGCAATTTCCACTCTGAAAGACCATAAGGCATGGAACATGATATTCAGAAAAGTAAGAGATCTGGGTCTTCAACCAAGAATCAGCTATCCATCCTAACTATATACTTCCAGGGGAAATTATAGGCATTCAACAAAATGCAAGATTTCTAAGTGTTTGTAAAGAAAAGACCAGAGCTCTGTGGAAAGTTTGACATCCAAACACAAAGAGCAATAGAAACATGAAAAGGTATATATGAAGGAAAGGGAAAAGGAGAAAAATGTTATCTTTTTCTTTTATTCAAACTCTAATCTATAAGGACTACATTTATATCAAATTATATATATTAATATGTGGAGAAAATGTAATATGTAACTCTCAAAAATTGTATGCCTCATTAGAGTAGTAAGAAGAATCATGCATAGGGAAAGTTTGGGGCATCAATATGATATGGGGAAAGGGGGGATAGAAAGAAAAAGGAAGGGGGGGAATTGTTGATGGTACTAAGATATACTCCAAGAAATAGAAAAAAACTAAATAGAATAATCTTTCTCACACAAAGATACACATGGAAAGGGGAGGGGAATAATTCTCCTATAAGAAGGAGAGGAAGAGAGTTTTTACTTAATCCTTACTCTCAGGGAAATCAATTCTGAGATGGAAGTACATCCAGATCCATTGGGATCTTGAATTTTATCTTATCTAACAGGGTAAGGGAGAAGGGAAAACCAAGAAGGTAGGGGGGGAGGGAACACAAAAAGGGAGGGAAGGAGAAGGGGGAGGGGAAGAGAAGAAAAAGGGAGGGGTTAGAAAAGGAAACATCAAGGGAGGGGACTAGGGGAACTGATTTAAAGCAAATCACTGGCTTAAAAGTTTATAGCTAAAGAAGAAAGGTCAGAATTAGGGGAGGATATCAAAATACCAGGGACACCACAAGTGACAATAATAACTTTGAATGTGAATGGGATGAACTCACCAATAAAAAGTAGACAAATAGCAGAATGGATTAGAATCCAAAACCCTACCATATGTTGTCTTCAAGAAACACACATGAGGTGGGTAGACACCCACAAGGTCAGAATTAAAGGATGGAGTAAGACCTTTTGGGCCTCAACTGATAGAAAGAAGGCAGGAGTTGTAATCATGATATCTGACAAAGCTAAAGCAAAAATAGACCTGATCAAAAGGGATAGGGAAAGTAATTATATTCTGTTAAAAGGGACTTTAGATAATGAGGAAATATCAATAATCAACCTGTATGCACCAAATGGTATAGCACCCAAATTTCTAATGAAGAAACTAGGAAAATTGATGGAGTAAATAAACAGTAAAACCATATTAATGGGAGATCTGAACCAACCACTATCAAATTTAGATAAATCAAATTAAAAAATAAATAAGAAAGAGGTAAAGTAAGTGAACAAAATCTTAGAGAAAAATTAGAGTTAATAGACATATGGAGAAAAATAAATAGGGACAAAAAGGAATATACCTTCTTCTCAGCACCACATGGCACATTCACAAAGATTGACCACACACTAGGTGACAAAAACATGGCATACAAATGCAGAAAATCAGAAATAATAAATGCAGCCTTTTCAGATCATAAGGCATTAAAAAATGATCAGCATGGGTATATGGAGTGCCAAATCAAAAATTAATTGGAAATTAAATAATATGATACTCCAAAACCATTTAGTTAGAGAACAAATCATAGAAACAATTAATAATTTCATTGAGGAAAATGACAATGGTGAGACATCCATTCAAACCTTATGGGATGCATCCAAAGCAGTACTCAGAGGAAAATGCATATCCCTGAGTGCATATATTAACAAACTAAGAAGGGCAGAGATTAATGAATTGGAAATGCAAATAAAAAACTTGAATGTGAACAAATTAAAATCCCCAGAAGAACACCAAACTAAAGATCCTAAAAACTAAGGGAGAAATTAATAAAATCAAAAGTGATAGAGCCATTGAACTAATAAATAAGACTGGAAACTGGTACTTTGAGAAAACAAACAAAATAGGCAAAGTACTGGTCAATCTAATTAAAAAAAGGAAAGAAGAAAAGCAAATTAACAGCATCAAAGATGAAAAGGGGGATCTCACCTCCAATGAAGAGGAAATTAAGGCAATCATTAAAAACTACTTTGCACAATTATATGGCAATAAATATACCAATCTAGGTGATATGGATGAATATTTACAAAAATATAAATTACCTAGACTAACAGTAGAAGAAATAGAATTCTTAAATAACCCCATATCTGAAAAAGAAATCCAATAGGCCATCAAAGAACTCCCTAAGAAAAAATCCTCAGGGCCTGATGGATTCACCAGAGAATTCTATCAAACATTCAAAGAACAGCTAACCCCAAAAATATACAAACAATTTGACATAATAAGCAAAGAGGGAGTTCTACCAAATTCCTTTCATGACACAAACATGGTACTGATTCCAAAGATGGGCAGGTCAAAAACAGAGAAAGAAAACTATAGACCAATCTCCTTAATGAACATAGATGCAAAAATCCTAAATAGGATACTTGAAAAAAGACTCCAGCAAGTGATCACTCTCCACACAATTAAAACTAGATCTGAGCAATTGGAAAAAAATTAACTGCTCATGGGTCAGACGAGCCAATATAATAAATATGAACATCCTATCCAAACTGATTTATCTATTTAGTGCCATACCCATTGAACTTCCAAAATTTTTTTTACTGAATTAGAAAAAAAACATAACAAAGTTCATGTGGAAGGACAAAGGATCAAGAATATCCAGGGAACTAATGAAAAAAATACAAAGGAAGGTGGCCTTGCAGTCACAGATCTCAAATTATACTACCATGCAGTGGTCATCAAAACAATTTGGTACTGTCTAAGAGATAGAAAGGAGCATCAGTGGAATAGACTTAGGGTAAATGACCTCAGTAAGACAGTCTATGACAAACCCAAAGACCCCAGGTTTTGGGACAAAAATTCACTATTTGATTAAAACTGCTGGGAAAATTGGAAGACAATGTGGGAGAGATTAGGTCTGGATCAACACCTCACACCCTACACCAAGATAAACTCAGAATGGGTGAATGACCTGAACATAAAGAAAGAAACTCTAAGAAAATTAAGTGAACACAGAATAGTGTACATGTTAGACCTTTGGGAAGGGAAAGACTTTAAAACCAAGCAAGACATAGAAAGAGTCACAAAATGTAAAATAAATAATTTTGATTACATCAAATTAAAAAGGTTTTGTACAAACAAAACCAATGTAACCAAAATATAAAGGAAAGCAGCAAATTGGGAAACAATCTTCATAACAAAAACCTCTGACAAAGGACTAATTACTCAAATTTATAAAGAGCTAAATCAATTGTACAAAAAATCAAGCCATTCTCCAATTGATAAATGGGCAAGCGACATGAACAGGCAGTTTTTATCCAAAGAAATCAAAACTATTAATAAGCACATGAAAAAGTGTTATAAATCTCTTATAATCAGAGAAATTCAAATCACACCTAGCATATTGGCTAAAATGACAGCAAAGGAAAGTAGTGAATGTTGGAGAGGATGTGGCAAAGTGGGAACATTAATTCATTGCTGATGGAGTTGTGAATTGATCCAACCATTCTGCAGGGCAATTTGTAACTATGCCCAAAGGGCGATAAAAGACTGTCTGCCCTTTGATCCAGCCATAGCACTGTTGGGTTTGTACCCCAAAGAGATAAGGAAATAGACTTGTATCAGAATATTCATAGCTGTGCTCTTTGTGATGGCAAAAAATTTGGAAAATGAGGGAATGTCCTTCAATTGGGGAATGGCTGAACAAATTATGGTATATGTTGGTGATGGAATACTATTTTGCTAAAAGGAATAGTAAAGTAGAGGAATTCCATGGAGACTGGAACAACCTCTAGGAAGTGATGCAGAGCGAAAGGAGCAGAACCAAGAGAACATTGTACACAGAGACTGACACACTGTGGTTCAATTGAATGTAATGGACTTCTACATTAGTGTCAATGCAATGTCCCCGCACTCTCTGCAAGGATCATGGAAAAAAAAAACACTATCCACAAGCAGAGGACAATCTATGGGAGTAAAAACCCTGAGGAAAAGCAATTGCATTACTACAGGGGTTTAGGGGATATGATTGAGGAGAGACTCTAAATGAACACCCTAATGCAAATACCAACAATCTGGAAATGGGTTTGAATCAAGGATACATGTGATACCCAGTGGAAATGTGTATGAGCTATGGGAGGGCTGTTGGGAGTGGGGGAGGAAAAGAAAATGATATTTTTCCCCAATAAATAATGTTTGAAATTGACCAAATAAAATAATATTTAAAAGAAAAAAAAATAGGTCATCAGGAATTTATATTGATTCCAAAGATTTTTATTTACAAATTAATTACAAAGTATAGAAAGAGTGAAGAAAGAAAATCAGAAAGAAGTTAGGGTAAGATATTTAGCTTAAGCACTAAGTGATTTACTCCTTGGTTCAACCTGGGTTGGGAGAGTTAATCCTTAGACCTTGGTAAAGCCGAGATACTGAGTTAGTCTTTCTTAAGAGGTAAGCCTCTTCAGAAAATCCAATATGAAATGAGCCAAGTTTCACTCAACATATCTTGGATCTAGTCATCATATTCTCCACCAATCTCCACTCTAAAGAAAGAATGAACTGTGTAGAACTCCAAGTAGAACTCAGGAAGTTGTCACCCCCTTTTAAAGACACTTTTTCTTGCATCACTTCCTGTTTCTTCCCCTAATTCTATGTCTACAAATCACAGTTGAAGTCCTGCTTTAGGACTGCCCAGGAGAGAGTCAGTTGATTCTGATTCATTACCCACTATCTCACATGTGGGTCACAGACATCAATTGTGAATGGGGTGTTTCTACCTTTGGTGATTAAATCTAAAAATAGTCAGGGGTTACAATTTAATCTTCACAATCAGGGGAGAGTTAATATCATTTTTGACAATAAGGGAAGAGTTAAATTTAATCTTTAAATTCTGCATAAACTATATAATTTCTAACAGCTTTAGCTTTTCTCCCTACTCAGCATCAGTCAGCAGAATTCTAAGTGTGGCTGATTTTGGGGTAGTTGTCAATTTTGTTTTATCTCTCAGTACTAGACCCAGTTCAATATCAAGACCTAGAGTGATGATGAGGCATCCAGGGCACATGTGGCCTCAATACGTATTAATATACTATATCAACAGACTCTATAATTAGGACAACAATGAAATAAACTATCATCTTTCAAGCCTTAAAGTGGAATGTAAATGTGGGCTGTTATTATTACTTCTACTACTATATTACTATATAAAATGCCATAATAAATTGCAAAAATTGATCTGCATTTCTTGTTCTATTTACTTTAAAAATACAGAGAAATGCAGAAGATGAGTTCTAAACATCAGTGAATAATGATAACTCACATTTTCAACAATAATAAAATTGTCTTTTTAAATTTAGATCTTACAATTATATGCTGGCTTGATTTTGAACTGTTTGGCTAATGAAGATGAGGCCACATGAAAAGTCTTATGTGTCAGCTGAATAGAATGACTTAGGCAGATAGAATTTGTGAATCTGGATTGAAAAATAGAGGGTCGATATGACTTTAACTGGAAAAAGAGAACTGATTGTTTTAGAAGAAGTAGAAATCAAAAGAAATTGTTTTCAGAAGTGGAAATCAAAGGGCATTTACTTACCATTTTCATTGGCTATTAGTGTCCTGGTAATCCAAAGAACAATGCTGAGATTGGCTGCTGTGGACAGAGATTTCCTGTTCTAGCCACAGAAGGGCCAAAGGAATCACCACCTCCTCCTGTTATTCCTATTTATCCTTGTCTTCTTGCCTCCCCATCTCTCACTAGTATGCTATGTTTTGGGGGGAAGAAATGTCTTGTTCTTGCGACTCTGTGGGTGGTAAACTGGGAAAATATGACTCCCAGAGTCTTCCATGAACATTGAAAATGTTGACTTCTATAATAAGAGGGAAATGGATTCTTCTTATTTCTTTTTTTGGACTTGGAATATACATCTAACCATGGCTAACCTTCAGTAGTGTCCACTTCTGACAATTTTACTTTAAGATTAAACTTTCTATTCATAAAAGATATTAGTATTTATTTTAAGCAAAATGCAAATCGTTTCAATTACTTGGTTTCAATTCCTAAAGAAATTAGCTGATATTTCTTCCATGGGCAGGGAGTGGGGGTGGGGGAATAAGGTTTAAGATTTATTATAGTAGGTGGAGGAAAGAGCTGCAGAGACATACTTATAGATAGCATCATATATCATGAAAAGAACACTGGATTTGGAGTTAGAGAACCTTGACCAGGAAGAAGTCACCTCTTCACATCTGTAAAATGAGGATGCAGTGGGGTGGGATAGACTACATGATCTCTGAAGCTCTTTCATCTAAATTATCTAGATCATCTGAATAAAATGCAGGGGCAAAAATCTGGCCTTGGATCCATGAGGACCAGAGTTTAAGACCTGTCCCTGATGCATACTGGATATATATAACTGAGTAAGTTACTTAACCTCCCTAAGACAAGTTTTAAAGAATTTCAATTTACATTGGCAGAGAGAATTTTCTAATTTATGAATTCCCTTGTGGTGGTTTTGGTTGACTCCAAATTCTTTAGGACACAACTTTTGACAATATGGCAGCCAAAAAAAGCTAATTCATCATTGTTTCATTAAGAATATGAACCATTCTTCAATTGATAAATGTTCAAATCATATGAATGGATAGATTTGGGGTAAATAAATCAAAACTATATATAACTATATGAAAAAAAATTCTAAATCATTTTTGATGAGAGAAATGAAAATCAAAACAACTGTGAGCTATTATTTCATACCTATCAGATTGGTAAAAATGATAAAAGGGTAAAATGACAAATATTGGATGGGAAGTGGAAAAATAGGGACATTAATATATTGTCTGTATAACTTACAATTGATCCAACTATTTTGGAGAGCAATCTGGAATTATGTTCAAAGAGTTATGAAGCTCTAAAGGAGCCTATATGGTCCAAAATATTTATAGCCTCTCTCTTTGTGGTTGCAAAGAACTGGAAATTAAGAGGATGCCTATCAATCGGGGAATGGCTGAACAAGCTGTGATATATTTGTCATGGAATACTATGATGTCAAACAATATGATCCCAACCCCCTCCCCCAAAGAAACAAACAAACTGCAAAGACTTATATGAAGTGATGTAAAGTACAGTGAGGAGAACCAGGAGAACATTGAAAAAGGAGAGCTACCACAATACAGGTAGAGATGGAGTCCAAATGTAAATTGAAATATACCATTCTTCACTTTATTTCCTCCGTGGATTTTTCTCTAGGGTAAGCAATATGTGTCTTATTTTATAAAATGATGAAGCAGGAAATAGTTATTATATGACTGTATATATATGTGTGTATATATATATATATACACATATATATACAGTCTATGTAATATTACCTGCCTTCTTGGGGAGTAGGGATGAGTAGAAAGAAGAGAGAGAACATGAATTGAAAATGCCAGAAAACAAATATTAAAAACTATCAATATGAAGTCTGGTAAAAATAAAAATTAAAGAAAATAGAGAAGCATTGTGCTTAAAATGTAGATGGTAATAGTTCCATGATATGCCACACTGGTCAGAACATTTATTGTGTTCTGCTCAGAAACATCATTTTATGAAGGATGATGGCAACGAACAGGGTCCAGAGGAAGATAACCAGGATGGTTAGAAGTATGAAGATCTTGCTACATAAAGATCACTGGAAGGTACTGAGAATGTAAACTACTTTGAAGAAGAAAAAAACACAATGAGGACATCTTTAAGGATTTAGACTATAGTCAATACAAAAAAGGGATTAAACCTACTTTGTCAGACCAGGAACAATAAGTTGCAGGGAGTCTGATTTAGGCTAGGTGTAAGGAAAAACTTAACAGAAGAATCCAAAAATAGAATAGATTGATTTGGAAGGTAGAAAGCTTCCTGTCAGTGATCTTCTTCAAGCAAAGGCTAGTTGACCACTTGTGAAGGTTATTGAAGAGGTATATGTTGTAGACACAAGGGCTCTACTATTTCTTTCATCTCTAAAAGTTAATGTTTCTACATTTCTGGGTGGCTGGAGGGGATTTTTCTATCTTTTCAAAATGTTGGTCCTTGAAGAGGCTCCTCCTTCTATGATTAATTAACTGCCTGGTATTCAACTGAACAATAAAAATGTATAAAAGTAGGGGCAGCTGGGTGGCACGTAGACAGAATGGTTGGCCTACAGTCCAGATGACTCATCTTCATAAATTCAAATCCATCCTCAGACACTTACTAGCTGTATTATCCTGGAAAAGTCACTTAAGTCTGCCTCAGTTTCCTTTTCTGTAAAATGAAAGAAATGGCAATCCAGTCTAGTATTTTTGCACAGAAAAATTGAAATGGGGTCACAAAGAGATGAACCTAAGTGAAATGACTAAATGAATATTGTTCAAACTTGTGTGTCTCTGTATGTTTAGAGGGAAATCTGATTTTCCAAGTAGTTAAAGACAATTTGTTTTATTGTTTTATTACAGTGAGAATTTGTTTTTCATATTCTATGTTAATTCTTCTATCAGGACCCTGGAATAGAAAGGCCTCATTTCTTGTATATTATAAAGTATTACTGTGAATCCCAAAGAATGCCTTCTATTTTAATAGAATTTTGCTAGTAAATGAAAGGGACAAGGGTTCTTGGGTGGGAGATGAAAACTGCCACCTGCACATTTGTTGGTGTGGAGAAGGGCTGAGGCTTTGATAGACCATGTCTTAACCAGTTAATCACAAATTGGAGATGTCTTGGGATGTTAAAAGGAGAGATTGAATAATGAGCTTCTAAAATTCTATTTTTTTAAATTGTCCTACCAAGAATCAGGGTCTCTGGTCATGTAGTGGACAATTAAATGATGTCATTTAATTGGTTATAATGCTAGCCTAATTAAAAATGAATATATTCAATAAACTGATATTTCTCACCTAAAATTAGTCTCTGAAGATAATTTAATTGTAACATTCCTTAATATGCTTTAAAGTGTTTTCAAGTCACTGTAAATATAATCACAAGTACTGAAAAATGCACTATTTTAATAATGGTTTCTAATTAAAACAACTTTGGGGGGTAATTTATTTCAAAGAATTAAAAATAGTTCACATAAGTAGGTTACATATTCAATTACAAAAGAAAAAGGTTACATAATAAATTTGAAAAAAATGCTTTATCAATTGAATAAAAGTAAAACAGACTAACCCCTTCCAAAATTATCAATAATTTTAAGAGCAGGAAAATGCCTTATTTTATATCTCTTTTGTCAGTACATAATCCTACATAATAGCTACAAAGTACAATACACAATATACAGGGATGGTCTTTTGCTGTTTTTGTATATCCAGTGCTTAGCAGAGCACCTGGCATATAGTAGGTGCTTAATAGATATTGATTGTTTGATGTGTTTATTACAATCTCATGAGGGAAAACAATCCCTAAAAGGAAGCTAAAAAGCTGGGGCAAGATGTGTGTGTGGGGTGGGTGGATTGGTTGGGTCAAGTGGGCTCCCCTCCACTTTACAGAAGGATGGAGAAGCCCAAAGAAGTGCAACCAAGTGAGAAATGAAGAAGGATAGTTGAATTACCCACCCCCCCCAAAAAAAAAGACAAACAAACAAGTAAATACTCATCTCCAGCATGTTGGCTGTAATGTATCCAGGGAACCATTAGATGGAGTAAATGGACCAGAATATAAAATATGACTTGCTATTAGTGAAAGGCAGTACACCCTAGCATGATTCAGACCTGAACTATTGGTGACCTAAGAAAGAAAGAGAGGCAACAGAGCAGCATGAGTAAGAGACCAAGTAGAGGCAATCAGAATGAGGACGACAAAATCTGGCCTAACTACTTATTCCCTCAAGCCTGGGGAAGAGTTACTGAGGGCAAAGATAACTGGGTTCACAGATAGAAGGGATGAAAAACAAAGAAGGGAAAGGAGAACAGGAGCTATGTCATATACTACATTTCTATGTTGGAAGCTATTTCAACCTATAAAGTTATACATCATTATAACTGATGACTTTTTGTATAGTATTTTAATGCTTTAAAAGTTGTTTATATACATTATCACATTTGATACCATTATCCCCATTTTACAAATAAGTAAAGTGTTCTCAGAAACATTAAAGGATATAACTAGTGTCAGAGATGGGATATCAATCTAGATTTCCCCTAATTCTAAATCAAATACTCTTTCCATAATGTCAGGCAGTCACACTGTATGAGGTATTAAGAAAAATAACTAATTTAATTTGATTCAGTTCAGCAAAAACAACAAAAAACATCTAATACCTACTAAAAGTGAGGCATAGCTTTATACAAAAACATCTTAACTAGTCTGATTTTCCTGGGGCACAGATCTGACCTCAGCACTCCCCTCAATTAAAAATCCTTCACAACTTTCCCCCATACTACCTTTCCAACCTTATGATTTATTCAATATTACCATTCATCACGCATCTCCATACATTCTATGATCTAGTCATTTTGGCCTTTCTTGTATTTCTCATGCACAATGTTCTGTTTCCCATATTTGTGTTTTTCACTGACTAATCTGCCTGGAATTTTGGCACTACTCATGGCCATCTCTTGGAGACCTTGCTGTCCATCAAAATTCAGCTCAAGTACTACCTTCTTCATGAGACTTTTTCTGGTCCTTGGTCATTCCAACCCTCCTTTCTCCAGATTATCTTACTACTTTGTATGTATTTTGTATTTACCAATGTATGCCCTGTTGTCTCTTCTATTATAATGCAATTTCCAAGAAGGGAGACACTATTTTTTTTTGCCAATGTATCCTTAGCATCTAACACAATATAAATATTGTGTTATAATATACACATGCATATGTTATAATATATAATGGGTACTAAACTTAATTGATAAGATTTTTGTCAAGAAAGGCCTTTTATCATTATTTTAGTAAGGAGAACTTCTTTAAATTTCTGTGAAAATCTAAAATGGTTAACAATCAAGAAAATAAACTTATTAAGCTCCAGGCAGTATGCTAAGTTCTGAGGAGATAAAGAAAGCCAAAACAAAACAAAACAATCTGTGCTGTTAGGGAACTCACAATCAAGTGGAGAAATCAACATGCACATACCTGTGTACAAATAATCTATATGCAGGATAAATTGGAGCTTTAAGAAAATATTTAAAGAAATCACTAAGATTATGGAGAAGTAGAAAAAAGCTTCTTGTAGAAGTTGGAATTTTAGCTGAGACTTGAAGGAAGCTTAGGGAAGCCAGAAGATAAAAATGAAGATAGGGAATTTCTGGTATGGGAGACAATAGATAAAAGTTCAGTCTGGTGATAGAATGTCTTGTCTGAATGATAGCAAGGAGGTTAATTTCATTGGAATGCAGAATACTAAGAGGGAAGAAAAGTATAAGAATAGTGCAAAGGTAGCAAGTGGCCAGGATATATTGATAAAATTATCTAAAAGCCAAAACATTATGATATAGATTTCTGGAGATAATAGAGAGCCACTGGAATTTATTCATAGAAGGTGACATGGAGGTGGGATGGAAAATTAGAGGAGGATTGATAGCCAAGTCCCTGGATCAAACTAGGGAGAGGGGCTTCTGCTTGCTGCCATTAGGTTTATTCTCCCCAAGGAATCTAATCAAACGGTTGTATGTGTGTCATATTTTCCCAGATGATTTCCTAGAACACAGACCTGTTCTTGTGAATTTGATAAACTAACATTTCTTAAAGAAATAGATTAGGGTGGTTGAAAGGACTAGACACTCAAGACCAAGGCCAGAGTAGATCAATTGAGTTTCTCTGTCTGGAAGAAGGAGACTTTAGAGGTCATAGACAAGCTGATTAAAACCCATCCACCTTCTAAAGCATTTCATTAGATCCATATTCACTATTTGTGGCCCCTGACAAATAGTCAGAAACATGGTTATCATTCAAAACATTCCCAGCAAATAGTTAACAAAAGTTATTCAGCTCATTGGAGTTCTCTGTGGTTGAAAAAAGAAAACATGTTTCTATAACTCAGATATCCAAGGTTATATTCCTTACCTGTGACCTCCTTCCTTTTTCTTGGGATAAGTCAAGATAAATGGTTTCCTGTAACAAACTGAGTCTATGTTATTGTCCCAAAGATGTGTATGGAACTTATCCAGTAGATGAAGGGAAAGGGGAATCTAAGAACATCCCTCTTTTCATTTGTTCTAATACAGATTTATAGAATCACAGCATTTCAGAATTGACATGGACCTTAGTGACCAAGGGATTAAATTACAATCTTAATAATATGGTTGTGGGGGAAGGGAACCTCCCCTCATGTCTGAAAATATAGTTTTTGATTGGAACCCTAGAGATGAGGAATACTTTACCTCCTAAAGCAAATTATCCTACTCTCAGGAAGGAAACTTTTCCTTATACCAATACTAAATTGATCTCCTTACAACTATTGTCCCTAGTTCTTCTCTCTAATTCCCAGAAGAACGTGGGTAATTCATTTTTCATGTGACAGACCTTTAAATATTCAATAACAGTTACTCAAGCCTTTCCTTCTTGTCCTTTTACCTTTTCTCCAGGTTAAACATCCTTTATTTCTCTTGGCATCTGGTCTTGAGGGTGTGACTTTTTTTTTTTTGCCTGCTTGAGAGACTTTAATGTTCAAGCTGAAGAAGTGTTATGATGATCATCAGTATTCTTGTGATAAAGTGACTGGAAATTTCAGAGAGAGGTTTGGGCATGGGAAGCAGACAGGCCCTAGAAATGCATGCTGATTTTCTTATTTATTTCTTTTCCTTAGCATCTAGAAAGATGTGACCAGGAATTCCCATCTGAATGACAGCTCTAGTTTATGCTTGAATTTTCTTTATAGTATTTCCACATCAGCAACTTGATATCACATCTTTCTATATAGTGTGTGTGTTATGTCACTGCTGCTAGTGCTAATCATTTTTCTGTTCTGTACATGTTGGCAGTTTTTGTACTAGAATGAAATTAAACGTAGTAAATAACTCAGTGTCCATTATGTACTACTGAGAGATTTAAAAAAATAAATCAAGCATAACATAATCTCCGTTGTCAAGGGGCTCATAGTTTAGTGGGGGATTAAGCAATACCAATAATATGTTAGGAGATTGTAATATGTAAATGTATAATGTGTAATATAAAACATAAAATTATAATAGTTATATTTTAAGAGAATATAAGCCCCTGAAGGAAGTAACTTCATTATAGACTCTTTTCCTGACACCATAGTGCCTGACATGTTATAGATATAAACACTTGAGTACTGGGCCTTGAGAGCTAGTCAGGAATAATAATATTAATAGCTAACATTTATATAAAGCTTACTTATATACATTTATAAAGCTTACTACATGTCAAATACTTTACAATTATTACCTCATTTTATCCTCACATCAATTCTGGGAGGTAAGTGCTATTATTATTTTCATTTTACAAATGAGGAAACTGAGGTAAACTGAGATTAAGTGATTTGCCCAGAGATTCACAGCCAGTAAGTGAAGCTGTATTTGAGTCTTCCTGATTCCTGAATCCATATGGACTCTATCCACTGTATCACCTCAGGAAGAAACATGTTAAGGTTTACAAAACATTTTACTTATATCATCTCATTTGGCCTTCAAAATAATCCTGGGCAGGAATTGCAATAAGTATCATTATCTCTATTTTTTACATATTGAGCGTTTAGGGACAATTTTCAAAAGGCAGGGAAAAGTCTTCAATGCCATGTGGGAGATATAATCTTGAAAAGAGTTTTTTTTTCCCCCTTTCACCTAAGTAGGGACATAGATGAGACTATTCAGGGATTTGGGTAGAGATATGAGTGCAGAATTTAATTTGAAATTGGGCCAGGGAGATGAACAAATGGAATAGAGATTAGAAAGACAGACTTGAGGGTTGGCATAGCTGGTGTTCAAGAGCTATCAGCTCCACAGATACAGGTACCACCTTCATTCAAGAAATTTCATTAAATGAAATAGTTAAGGTCAGAGGTAAAAATGATGAGTTTCCCCTACAAAAAAAAATCTAATTTAGGAATGAAGCAATGAACATTCTTTCTTCTTTTTTCTGTTAGAGAAGTCAGATGTATATAATTAATAAATTTATTAACCATTTTTTTACACTGAATGTGATGACTTTATTGATGGAACACAAGGACTCTATGCTCCTGGCCCCAGCTACAGGGAGGCTTCAGGGTAGGGATGTGGTTGAGACATGGGATCTCCAGCATAGAAATATGGGTTATGGATTTGAGTTCCTCAGTGGTGGAACTAGTCTTTTTTGGCTGAGGATGAAGATCCATGGCTTTCTACTACTTGGAGGCCATGTATATGTCTATCACACAGTGACTATAAATGTACTTGTTGTCATACCAAGAAATGAACTTGACAAAATGGTTGTTGCCACCAGCATTGAAAGTAAAAGAGTAGGTGTCACTGTTAAAGTCACAGATTACAACCTGGTCCTTTGTGTGACCCAAGATGCCTTTCAAGGATCCCTCTGCAACTTGCTTCACCACATTCTTAATATCATATTCGGCAGATTTCTCCAGGCAGTGCCTGATCCAGCACACACATATTGGGAGTAGGAACATGGAAGGCCATTCCTGTGAGCTTTTCATTCAGCTCATGTATGATCTTGCCCATAGCTTTTCCAGCACCAGTGGAAGCAGGAATGATATTCTGGGCAGCAACATGCCCATCACACCACAGCTTAACAGAGGGGACATCTACTGACTTCTGAATAGCAATAATGAATGACCTCAGACAAGGAGGACAAGCAGTTGGTAGTGCAGGAAGCATTACTGATGATTTTGAGTGAATTATGGTATTTCTCATGGTTCATCCCCATCACGAACATTGGAGCATCAGAAGAAGGGGCAGAGATAATAACCTGCTTGCTCCACTCTTCAAGTGAACCCTGGATTTGTCCATGGTGGTAAAGATGCCAGTGGACTACACAATATACTCAGCTCCAGCATCTCCCCATTTAATGTTGGTGGCATCCTGCTCCTGGAAGATGATAATGGCTTTTCCATTGATAACCAGCTTTTTATTCTCCATCTTTACAGTGCTCTTGAATTAGCAATGGGTGGAATCATATTGGAATATGTAAACCATATAGTCGAGGTCAATGAATGGATCATTTATGGCCAAAGCTCCATTCCATTACAGTTTAATGCTGCCTAGGTTACCAGGTGTCCAAAATGGCCAAATTGACTCTGAGCTTCACCATCTTGTCTCAGGGATGCAACTGAAGCAGAGGATCCTGGCAGTGAACTTGGAAGATAAACTGAGAGCCATAAATTTCCTATCTTTTAAACTTACATTTATGAAATATTTAATTACTTTTGAATTCACTGGCTATATGAAATGATCAATCATACCTATTCTGTTTTAATTTCTGAAGGTTGGTCAATAGATAGCAGAATCTGGGAGAATTGAAAAGAGAGGGAAAAAGTCTATTTTGGTGTGAGTGTTGAGACATAAGTCATTCTTTCCTGACTGAGAGCTCAATTGTTAAATGAAAGATAAAAATATAGATTCTAGTCTTCTTCCGAAGGAGCTAAAATAGTTGTTAGAAATCTTGTGAAGGACTATGGAAATTGTTGAATCATACAACACTCCAATGTTTTAATGCTCTCATATATACAGAGAAATCTTTTTGCAAGGGTGGCGCTAAAGATGATGACTAGGTACAAGTAAGTGGCATAGCAAATAGAGTGTCAGGCCAGGAGTCAGGGACATTCATTTTCCTGAGTACAAATCTATCCTTAGAAACTTACTAGCTTTGTGACTTCGGGCAAGTCACTTAACCTTGTCTGTTTCAGTTTCCTCATCTGTAAAATGAGCTGGAGAAGGAAATGGATAGTCACTCTAGCAACTTTGCCAAGAAGACCCCAAACTGGGGTCACAAAGAGTCATATGGGGCTCAAAATGGAATAGGATTGTGACTAGAAAGAAGGTGCTTCCAAGCAGAAGAAGGGGAAACAGGCGTGTTGAAAATCTGGAGAAAAAATTTTATTGCAAGTACCAATGAGAAAGGTCTAATTTCTCAAATATATGGAGAACTAAATCCAATCTATAAAAATAAATGTAATTCTCTAGTTGATAAGTGATCAAAGGATATGAATAGGCAATTTTCATATAAAGAAATCAAAGTCATCTATAGTCAAATAAAAATGCTCTAAATAACTTTTGATTAGAGAAATGCAATTTAAAACAATTCTGAGGCACCATCTGAGAGACATTAGATTGACTAATATGACAAAAGAGGAAAGTGATAAATGTTGGGACATTAATATACTGTTGGTGGAGTTGAAATCTGATCCATTCATTCTGGAAAGAAAATAGGAACTAAGTTAAAAAACTCTAAAACTCTGCATTTAGAGCTATCAATATTATTAAGTCTCTATAGGGAAGAGATTTAAAAAGAGAGAAAAAGACCTATTTGGACATAAATACTTATTACAGCTTTTTCTGGTGGCAAAGAATTGGAAATTGAGAGGTTGTCCTTCAATTAGGGAAGCTATTTTATGATTGTGATGGAATAACATTGTGTTATAAGAAAATGACAAAAACGGGATGATTTTGGAAAAACCTGGACTTACATGAACTGATGCAAAGTGAAGTCAGCAGAAGCAGAAGAACATTAAAAATAGTGACAGCAATATTTTTTGAAGAACAATAAGTAATGACTTGGTTATTCTAAAAAACACCATGATATGAAAATACCATCTGCTGTCTGAGAAAGAACTGATTGAATCTGAATACAGACAGAAGCACTCTATATTTCATTTTCCCTACTTTTTGTTGTTTGAGAGTTCTTCCATGGGATGACTAATATAGAAAATTGTTTTTCATGATTAACACATGTAAAATATATATCAGATTGCTTGCTGTCTTATGGAAGGATGGGAAGGAGTGAAGAAGGGAGAGTGGTAAGGGAAAAAGTCTCTATCTACCACTAATGAGGAAGAATGGCTAATATGATTTCTTCAGATAGATGAAGGATTGCTGCAGGTTTTGCTCAACAAGATGCTCATCTCCCTTCCAGTTCAAAAGAGAGAAGAACCCCTTTCCAACTGTTCATCTGTTTTTCTTGGCTAGAGGTTCTAGACCCATCCCCCATTGCCAGCAAAATTCCATTCTCTTTCTGCATGAGGTTTCCTTGAAAACCTAGTTTTTTGCAATGCAGTCTGTAACTCTCAACCACAAAGGGATAGATGAATAGGGAACTTTATCCTTATTTTTGAAGGAATCCAAAGACATCATAAGGTGGTATTTTGACTAAGGGAACTGGATTTAAGAGAAGCAGAATTGCACAGTTGTGATACAGTGAGTCTTGTCATTGTTTGAAAAAATTATTTTCTCTCCCCACCCAAGTACATATAAAAACATTTTCCAACATTTAAAAAAATTGAGTCTTGAATTTTCTCCTTCCATTCATTTACTCTTTCCTCATCTCCGTCTGCTGAGATGGTAAGCAATCTGGTATAGATTTTACATGTGCAATCATGTAAAATGTTTTCCCATATTAATCTCTATGTTGAAGGAAATTCAAAAAAATAAATTAAGGAAGAGAGTGAAAAATGTTTGCTTGGTTTGGATTTAGACTCCATCAGTTCTTTCTCTGGGAGTAGATGGCATTTTTATCATGAGTCCTTTCTGTTTGTTTTTGATCACTGTATTGCTGAGAATCATTAAGTTATTCATAGTTGTTCATCATACTGTCACTCTGTACAATGTTATTCTGGTTCTGCTTACTTCACACTGTTTAAATCCATTTAAGTCTTTCCAAGTTTTTTCTGAGCTCCTATTCATCATTTCTTTCAAGACAATACCATTCCAGTGCAATCATAGACTATAACTTACTTAGTCTTTTGGAAATCTATTTTGTTAAATCCCCATATGTTCTCCTGGAAGTATATAGTCAGTTTTGATGGGTAGGTTATCCTTGGTTGTAGACCTCTTGCTTTTCTGAATATCATACTCCAAGCCTTTAGTGTTGAGGCTGCCAGATATAGTATAATCCTGATTGGTGCTCCTTGAATTGTTTCTTTCTAGCTTCTTGCAATATTTTCTCCTTAGCTTAGAAGCTCTTGAATTTGGCCATTACATTCCTGGGGTTTGTCTTTTGAGGATTTAATGTAGAGGGTGATCTATGGATTTTTTCAATTTCTATTTTGTCCTCTTGTTCAAGAATATATGGGCATTTTTCTTGGATAATTTCTTATCCTATGATGTCAAGGTTTCTGTTTATTTCTCTGTTTTCAGGTAGATCAATGATTCTCAAATTGGCTCCATTTTCCAGGTCATTAATTTTGTCAGTGCTATATTTCATGTTTCCTTTCTATTATGTCATCCTTTTGACTTTGCTTTATTAATTTTTGCTGTCTAGTGAGATGATTAGCTTCTACTTGCCCAATTCTGGTCTGTAAAGATGGGTTTTCTAATATGATCTTTTGATTTTCCTTTTCAGTTTGGTCTATCCTTGGCTTCTAGCAGGTCATTTCTGGACTTCAATTTGCTTATCATTTCATTTGATTTTTGGACTTCTTTCTCTAAGTGGAAATTTCTGTCTTTATTTTGCTATTTTCTTTTTGTACTATTTACCACTTTTCTTGCCAAGTTCCTTCTATCTTCCTCATTTGATTCATTATCTCAGATTTAAGAGTTGGTGACCAATTTCCATTTGGGGAGGGGGGTTGGGTATCTTTACTTGTTTGTTGTCTTCTGCTATCTCCTCTGTAGTCTGGATTTTTTCTCCATAAAAATTATCCAGTGTCAGTGCCATTCTCTTGTTTTTGGTGGTTGAAGATTGTATTTCTTGGGCATTGCTGGCCATTGTTATGTTGGTTATTTCTTCCCTTCCCAGCCAGAAGTCTGAGTGAGGAGAGCAGGCTCTCTTTGTATGGAGCTATGAAGCAGTTTTTGCTTGAGGTTATTTTTCAAGTCTCAGTGGCTTGTGTGTGCCACCCCTCTCTGCTCTCAGGGATAAGTCCATGGTGCTCTTAACCAGTTCCCAAGCACCTAGAGATTGCCCAGCCACTTGCTCTGATTCTGGTTTGCTGGCTCTGACTCTGGAGTTGTAGGTGGAGTGGGGGAGTTTTGATCAGCTTGTGTTTTGGTAGGAGATATTTCATGCCCTTATAGCATGGAAATGCCCAAATCCCACTTACCTTCATTGCTTCACCTTCTGTGGATCCAGTTTACTCATCTGAACTTGATATTTTTTTTCTTTTTGACATAGTCCATAAAGGTCAGTGGTGAGGAAAGGAAGACTCATACCTCTACACTGCACTCATCTTAACCTGGAAGTCCCAACCATATAAAAAAAAAACCCATAATTTTGCGAAGTGTTTTTTTTTTCCACTTTCTGGAAGTCTGTCTTCTCTCTGAATGAAGGTCTAAGTGTAAGTTTTGTCTCTGATAAATTTTCTTCTTAAGTTACTTATCCTACTCATATAATAGCATATAAATGGAGATTTTTGAACCCTAGGCTTCATTCACCAAAAGACCTTGGTATTTCCCAGAATTCCCTATAATCTCTCCTCAGTCTCTACATTGGTGAAATCACAATTGGTATTTAACTGGCAGTAACGCCTGCCACGCTGTCTGCCTTTGCAATGATGTAGCAAGTATAGTGGTAAGCTAAGCATGGGGATTTTAAATGTGCTAATCAGTCATGGACACATGGTTTTTATTTTGCATCTTCTTTATTCCTTGATTTGTAATGATCCTTAATAAACCTCATAAAATATAATATTTTTATTATTAGAGATATAATTTAAATTTTTACAGTTTTTGGCAACCACTGGTCAGATGAGAACTGCTCAATTTTTTTTAAGATAGCCTAAATAATTTTTAAGCCACATTTCTCCTGTCAAGGCTTTTCACCCACCCTTGCAAAGTAGCTTCTTCTGATTCAACTCCCTCCTGCTGTGCTCCTGCCTCCAGCCAACTACTCCTGACCTTCTTGACCCATATCGCTCACCTGGTCCTGGTCTGGCCCCAGCCCAGGCTCTGGCCTCAGCCCCAGCCTCAGGCCCCAGCAACTCTACTCCTAATTTCCAGCCTCTGAGCCAGATTGCTCATCAAACCCCAGGCCCAGCCCCATGACCCAGGCTGCTGGTAGCTGTCCCTGTGTCTTCAGAATCATAAACAAACTGGTAAAAAGAGGGGTATTCTTTCCTTAGGCTACAATTAGCCTTTATATGGCTGGGGATCTCAGGAAGGGGAACAAGGAGAAGGAAGAGCCTTTTCCAAACAAGAAATTGATTACAAAAATGGAATATTCTATGAGAAAGCAGAGCATTGCCTATTTCAAAGGATGTTTTTTGAGTGCACTGATCCTTTTACTTATCTTACCTGAGATTTGGGAGAGAAATTAATCTCCCTGCAACTCTTTGCCATTTGGGCCTGCCCAATTTGACATTCCTAAAACCCATGTTCTCTACTATGGGGAATCCAACAGTACTGACAAAAGGAATCTCAATGGATAAAAAAATGAACTTTAAAGAGACTGGAGGTTATATTTTTAAGGCTTTTCAGACTCCAATGTTTTATAAAAATCTCTGTACTTTATTGCATTTTGCTGATTGTTTTAAGATTTAATTTTGTGGGTTTAAGTTCATATATTAATGTATTCAATATTATTCTTTTACACTGAATCATTTTAATGTAGTTGGTTTTAACTACTGTTAAATTTTGTTGGTTTTCCCCTATAACTATACTAAACAAACATTATTGAAGAAGCCCATATTAAAAAAAAAAACAGCCTTTTTCCATTTTGACTTTGTCACTTGTCACATAGAGGATGGATGGACTTCATCAAAACTGTTTACAATTGTATAACAACCTTTGGAAAATTTAGTGACCTAAATGTCTCAAATTGATTTTAAGGGGTATTTAGACATGATTTTTAGATTTTTTTCAACAACTGGTCATTTTTTCCTGCCTCTAACAGGAGGTAAGGTCCATTTTAGTAGCTGAAGTGAAATACAATTATAATTATAAAATTATAATCCCTACCTCCTACATTTATAAAAATGTGAATGTATGGTTAATCACAGTCTCATACCAAAGGATCTGGGAAGTGAATCCCAGAGCATGGTATCCCTGGATGGCTCAAAAAAAAGGGGAGCATCTCTCATTTATAACTCTTCAGCTCACTTTACCCTTTCATCAGAATGATATCTAGATTTCTTGATGATGTGCTAGACCCAAATAAGTTTTACTTTGTTTAAAAATGTATGTGCCAAAGTTGAAAGATTTGCTTCATCTGTAAAAATTGTGACAAATATTCATGAATTCATAGGATTTTTTTGTCATACAACAACTTATATGAAAAATGATTTGGGGTTTGATTGCTATTGTATTTAACTGGGCTATTGTGAATTTTGGGGATTTGGGTACTTTTTGAATGTGCATTAGCTGTTGTACCACTGTTCTTTATAAAATAATGTTACATTGTAAAAATCATTTGCTTGCACTCTATAAGAATAATTTTAGTGTTTTGACTTAAAATCTAAATAAGTGGTCATCATGGGAAATTCCCAAATATGAAAAATACCCAAATCAAATGGGGATTTATGGAGATTTAATTAATATAAATGAAGGAATTAAGGGAAGGAGAGAGAGAGAGAAAGAGAGACAGAGACAGAGAGAGAGACAGAGACAGAGAGAGAGAGAGAATTAATTTAAACTGTTCTGGCTCAGGCTGAGCCAAGCAGTAGTTAAAGACCTAGGCCAAGGTGGCCTCCTTGAGCCTAAGGGAGAGGGAGTCAGTCTTATCACTCACCACAAGACCATCTCTAAGCAAGCTCAAGTCCTCCACTCTACTCAATTTCCTGAACTGAGTTCAAAATCTAACTCTACTCCAAACTGAATTTTTTCCTGACTTTTTACCCCTTCCTTTTAAAGAAATTTTCTCTTATGTCACCTCCCCTAAATTTTCACATCTACCAATCACAGTGGACGCTTTTTTCCAGAACTGCCCATTCTTAGTTCTCATCTTCTTTGGTTCTCACCTTGTCTTGTTAGATTATATCTTCTGAGTACTTCACACCCCTTTGTTAAGCTTGCCCTTTGTAAGTTACTTGACCTTTTTGTGATTAATTTAACCTTTATAAGCAGTTAACACCTTTTTGTATTAGATCTAAAAATAGACCTATCTTAAGGTTCTAGCTTTACTATAAGGTATGAGTTAGGACTTTCATTGCTCAATTAGGAGTTTACAACTTTATCTTCCCCTAAGGCACTGTCTGAGTAGGGTGGAATAATTTTAAAAGTTCCCAATATATTTGTGATTCTTGTTAGACCTAGTATCTCCATTGTTACAATAAGGGAATAGCTAAACCAAATCTTCTAAGGTACAGTCTAAGTATTTTTAAGATTCACAACTCACAGTGGATCATGGCCAGGTATGAAGAGGAAATGGATCTCATTTTTGGTGAGAAATCTTTGTATTCTACATTTCCTTCGGTGACACAGTGTGTCAATGATTATAGGCTATATTTTTGAATTTTAAAACTCTTTTATTATTATATTCTTCTTCCATGTGCAATATACTAGTTCAGTTTTTTAGTTTTTCTCTCCTTTTTATATTTGAAGCACATGTCACCAGTATTAAGATTTTCTTTAACTTTTTTGATTTTGCAGTAATATCAGTTTAAAATATATTTGCTATAATATCAATGCATACCCAAAAGGCTTGAGACTATGAAAATGATGCCACTAATTTTTTTTAAAAATTATGAAACTTTGCTTAATGATTCTATCTGATTCCAGGACAAGAGAATACAAAAAGAGCCATTGCACAGTGCCAAAGAAGCACAAAGCTAAACTGCATAGTGCCAATTGAGCAGAAGGTCAAAGAGACCAAACAATCCTGATGGAGTTGATGAAAATTTTGAGCCATAACAAGAGGACTTGAACATGTTTGGGGTTCAAGGTTGTGGCTGTTTAATATGTGTTAAAGGCAAGTTTTCCTTGTTCCACATTCTACCAAGTATCTCAAATTTGTCTCCTACCTGGCTCCTAAAATTTAGTACCTTTTCTGTCTTTCATAGTGTGGCAAACTTTCTGTAGTCCTGGCTACTGATTAGGTAAATACATCACTGTTTAAATCATTTTAATTGGGCCCTGATTCAAGGACCTGTCATAGATTTATTTTTCCCTTACTTAGAATTTTTACACATAAGACTTTGATAGTCGCTACTTTATCCAGAAATTATCTTTTTTTTATTTTTCTGATGTCTTTTATTTCTCTTGCCAATTGATTCATATACCTCATGCTATCCATCCCTAAGTGATCCCTGTGTTTTTCAATACCCTCTTCTGGGGGTGGTGGTGTATAATTATTATTATTTTAGATTGAATATTCAATTCCTTTTGAGAGTAATTTTAGTTTAAGACACATGCTACCTCTCCGAATCCAGAAAGTTAACTGTTTGGAAAATGTACCATGAAGATGCCTCCACAGACCACAAGATGCACCAGAATATCCAGAGTGAAGTTTGGGATGTGGTGATTTAAACTGTGTGGGGTTTAAATGCATTTGTTTTGTATGTATGTTCTTATGCCAAAGGGAACTGCCCACTATCTGGCTTTTTGTCAATGAGACTAGCAATCAGTGGTTTTGTTCTCTTTTCTCTTATCTTCAAATTATTGTAATTTCATAGCTGATATGTTTACAAGACCCATTGGAGAGACTAGTCTTCCTCGGTTCTCAGGGGGAAATGTATAAATGGAGATTTTGAACCCTTCATTCCCCAGAAGTCCTTGGTATTTCCCAGAATTCCCTATCATCTCTCCTGAGTCTTCCCGTTGGTGAGATCACAATTGATATTTAACTGGCAGTAACTCTTCCCACGCTGTCTGCCTTTGCAATGATGTAGCAAGTATAGTAGTAAGCTAAGCATGGGGATTTTAAATGGGTTAATCAGTCATGGGCACATGGTTTTTATTTTGTATCTTCTTTATTTCTTGATTTGTAATGATCCTTAATAAACCTCATAAAATATGATCTTTTTATTATTATATATAAAATTTATTTTTACAATACAGTGTCACAAATTTGGTGTTAGTCATGGGTAGGAATTTTATAGTTATCAATAATTCTCTGAAAGCATAAGTCCTAATCAAAATAAATAAATAAAAGTTACCTTGCTTTTTTGGACTTGCATATTCATTATCTATAAGGTGAAGAGACCCTTTATTTTTGCCCTCTCTCAAAGAAAGGTGTGACAATAACTTTATAATAGAGGTAAAATTTCTTACTTCCCCTGTCTTGTTCTGGGATATTATATTCTCCTGAGCCTCCCTTGTCCTTCTGTCCTCCTTATGCCAGTAAGACTTTCTATTCTTTGAGTAGAAGCAATGTCAGTCCTTATTCTTTTTTTTACATGGATTGCCTTGTTAATTCATTTGCTTATGCCACAATTTATGCCTGACTTCATAGGAATAAATCAGGGTAAAGGAATGACATTTTTATGGGAGATTCTCTGCCTGGCAAGTGACCAGAAACTGCTGTATGATTCTGGTGAAGCTTAATAGCCTTTTTATTTTATTTTATTATTTATTTATTCAAATATTTTCCCATGTTTATATGATACATTTTCTTTCCCTACCCTTATCCCTCTCCCCTCCCAGAGCCAACAAGCAGTTCCACTGGGTTATACAAATGTTATCAATTGACACTTATTTACATATTGTTCGTTTTTTATAGAGCAGTCTTTTTAAAATAAAAACCCAAATCATGCACCCATATAAACAAGTGATATCATATGTTTTTCTTCTGCATTTCTACTCCCACAGTATATTCTCTAGATGTGGATAACATTCTTTCTCATAAGTCACTTGGGATTGTCTCCATTCATTGCTTTGCTAGCATAGTCCATAATATTTAATCTTTCCACAATGCTTCTCTTTCTGTGTTCTGCTCATTGCACTCTGTATCAGTTCATGGAGTTTCTTCCCGTTCATTTAGAAATCATCCTGTTCATCATTCCTTACAACACAATTATATTCCATCACTATCATATACCACAATTTGTTCAGCCATTTTCCAAATTTTTGCCACCACAAATAGTGCATATAGTCTTTTAATCCAACTCTCTGGTTAATTACTAATATCCCCTTCTATGACTCCCACTATTTTTAAGGTCTTTAATTTATCCATTCACTCATTCATTAATTTATATGTTCATTCATTTCTTTGCTTACTTGTTTATTTATTTATCTGCTTTCTTTCTTTACCTAATAATTTACAAAGTTCCTATTCTCTAAAAAATACTTCACAAGTGTGGAAAGGAAACTAGAAATAAGTTCTGAACTTTCTGGCACTGTGTTGGAACAAGCAACAGTGGGAATATCAAGAAAGAAGAAATTGTCAAGACTGACAGTTAATGGGGGAAGGGGCAACTGGGAGTGGCAGTTGGGTCTTGTGACTAGCACTTTCTTCCTGCCAGCTTTACTTCCTTCCTGGTGTTGGAGGTGGGAGGAGTGTTGGCTTCCTAGTCTAGCTTTGGAGTACTTCTTCTTGGTTCATCCCGAAGACACAACTCCAACCAGCACTGAAGGTCAGACTTTCTTGTTGCTTTCTGTCTACTGCTAAGATTCTGAAATTGACAAAACTAGTGCAGACAATGGGAGTGGGAGAAACCCTCCACCAGCCTGTAAGGTCTGGCCTTAGTTCCAAAGCTGAGGATGATTCCAACCTTATTTATGGATATCCCTCACCCCTTTTTCCTGATACCTCTCCAATCCAAACTGGTTATTAAACTTTATCTTATTTGAATTCACAGTTAAATAAGTGGACTATCTTTTTCTGGGCATAGAGGGACCTGAACATCAGTTCAGTCATTCAACGACAAACAGTCCTTAGCAGTCAAACAGTCCTTGAGTTCCTCTCAGCAGGGGGCATCTCTCTCCTTTGTCTCACCGAGCAATATTCCCTCTCTCCCCTCAACTCCCCTCAACTCCTCCATACCCTGATACAAACCTCCCGTTATCCCCTGTTTCCCCAATTCCCCATTTTTTCCAAATAAATATTACAGTTTTTGGCAGAGCCAGTAAGGTTTTCCAACCAATTTTGTCAAGAATTTGGGAAAAAGAAGACTAAAATACATTTCAAAAGGCTGTGGAAAGTAACCATTTTGAGAGCATTGTTGAGTGCAACTAATCTGCCTAGTGATACCAAACTCAAAAGAAACCACTCCTCCTGAGGGGAAGAGGTGACTCTTAAAGGGCCAGACTTAAAAACATTTTTTTTTTCTGTTGCAAAAGGCTTTTTAAGATACAAGACAGCAAAGAAACTATTACTTGCCATGGGTTATCTAGCCTGGATTGAATATTTCTTTTATATGTTTTACAACTTATTTTTTGTTAAGATTCCAGATTATATTTATTTTCTGCTTAGGATCTATGAAAGTTTGCAATGTCTGGATATGAGTGTATATTGCTTCATTTTATTAATTCCCACATATGCTGGAGCATTATTCTTCTTAATCCAATTATACTATCACCTAAAAAAATCTGTGCATCTTATTAATGGGAAAAAAGCAAAAGATAATGAAATGGCTGTGATGATTTTAGCCATGAGGGAGGAGATGATGCAACTAAAGCAAATGATTAAGCAACTGACTGAAGAGAAACAATGTGGCAAAGGTATTAACACACAACATGACATACCTAAAAATAACAATGTAGGTAAGGAAGAAAATATAGATGGGGCTGAAGGTGGAATACCAATAGTGCTACTAAGAGATAAAACAAGCCTACAACCAGATAGTGGCATAATTCATATTAAAACACATAAACCATTTACAACAGCTGACCTTGAAAGTCTGAAAAAATGGATGCCTTCCTGGTTTTCAGAACTGATGAGATGTTTGAAAGAATTTAAAAGAGCAATTAGACTTTATGATCCCAATTTCCAGAACAATGAAATTCTTCTCTCAGAATTATTTTCAAAAAGGGAAAAACAACAATTCATTAATGAAACTAGAAACAATCCAAATTTAACATTATGGCCAGAGGAAGGAACAGACTTAGAGTTATCTAATAATGAAAATCTACGATATCTAAGAAAGGCCAGATAAGATCTCTTAGTGGCAATGAAAAGTTTTTCAAAAAGAATACATACTTGGGGATAATTTGAGAAATTGATACAGGAAAGTGGGGAACATCCATTGAAGTTCCTTGAGAGAGTGATTGAAGTAGCAGAGGATGTGCTTGGATTTAAAAATTAAACTGAACCAAATCTCCAACACATAAGGAAACAATTTGTGAAAGGCAGTAACACACCTATTAGATCATATTTTAAACTTCAGTGCCCAGACTGGGAAACACTAAGTCTGGAAGATTTAAGAAAAACTGCAACTTACATACTCACAGTTCATAAAGAAATCCTAGAGGGAAAGGATGAAGTAATAAAAGAGCTTAAAGCCAAAGTCAAGGAGGCAAATAGCACAACTAAACATAAAGAAATTGAAGAAATACAAAATCTAGCAACTCTGCAATCATACAAACCCACAAGAAATTACACACAAAGCAATCAAAGTAGAAATTTACCCAAATGTTTCCTATGTGTAAAAATGGGTCACATGGTTTGAGATTGTTTTTTAATGGCACAATTATCCCAATCTAATAACAAACAGAGATTCTGGAAAAGCAATATAAAGTATAGCAGCAACAATACACAAAAAAAATGCAAAATGTTGTGATTGTAACTGCAAGAATTCATTGCAAGCACCAAATTTAGAAACCATGTAGAGATACATCCAACAAGGAGCGAAACCACGTTATTCACAAGTAGTCTCATGTGCTGCCAAATAAAGTCGGTTATGAATCCAGGTACATGGGGTAACATCAAAAAGGAAAGATGGGAAAGGAAATGGGGAAAATGAAAAGGAAGGAGACTGCATGCAAATAGAACTTGAAGTTGCAAAAGCATAAAATAAAACTAAAGAACAGATAGAAGAAGAAATCCAATTAGATAATAATGTAACAGAGATTAAAGATAAAATTTATAGAACAGTGGAATAAGCTACAAAGAAAGAGGAAAAAACAGAATTGGCAACAGTCTGTAATACACAAACTGCAGATGAATTATATGTGTGTATATATATATATATATATATATATATATATATATATATCTCACGTTGTCTTCTTCCTCTGTTTTCTAGGTCTGTGACCTTTTCAGTGAGATATTTTATGTTTTCTTCTAATTCTATATTTTTTTTGGTTTTGCTTTATTAATTCTTGCTGTTTTGCATGCTCACTGTCTTCCAGTTGCTTAATTCTGGTCGTTAGGGACTGGTTTTGCTTTTCAGCTTTGTCTGCCTTTCTATTAGATGCTTTCAGCTCTTTCTCCAATTGTGAAGTCTTGTCTATCAGACTGCTAATCTCTTTCTCCAATTTTTCTTTCCAGAACATTTCCATCTTTTGGATATGCTCCAATTTGAGTTCTTCCAGAGCTTGTCACTAATTTCCATTTTGGGAGGCATGTTTTGATTTTGTTTGTGTTTCATCCTCTTTCTCTTCTTTTCCTTGGGTACTCTCACCATAAAAGTTTTCAATAGTCACCTTTTTCCCTTTATTCCTGGAAGCTTGATTTTGGGCCATGGAGCCATCCCTTTGATGGTTTTGTTCCCATTTCCTTTTTGTTCTGGGGTCTGGGTGAAATGGGAGGGTTTTCTGTGAATTTAGGTTGCCTCAGACTAGTTCTTCCTAGCCTCCAAGGTTTCTTAGAGTGCAGGCCCCTGTTCTCAGTGCAACCTCCTCCATGTTCAGTGCGGCCGCCCCTTTGCTCAGCTCAACCTCTCCTGTGTTCAGTGAAGCTGCCCCTTTGCTCAGCACAACCTCTCCTGTGTTCAGTGAAGCTGCCCCTTTGCTCAGCACAACCTCTCCTGTGTTTAGCACAGCCACCCCTTTGCTCAGCACATCTGCCCATGTGTTCAGCATGGCCGCCTCTGTGTTCAACACAGCTGCTCCTTTGCTCAGCGCAGGATTCTCCCGTGAATCCGCCCTGAGAGGTTGTTTCCTTGCAGTCTTTAGATCCCGAGGACCCTGGTGTGCCCTCCCCCCAGACAGAGACATTCCTCACTCACTTGCTGCCCAGTGAGAGCTCTGATACCTTACTCTGGTTTGGTGGGTGGGTGGGTGGTAGGAAGGGCAGCTCAGTTCACATTTTTGTGCAAGCTTTTCCTCCTCCTTATAGTGTGGAAATGTTCAAACACCATGTACCTTCATTTCTGTGGGGTACTGGAGCGTCCCTCCATTCTCCCAAAGGTGATTTTTATGCTCTTTTTAGGTAGTTTATTTTGTTTGGTGCTGGGAAGCAGAAGCAATTCGTGTCTAGATTGCAGCCATGTTAACCCGGAAGTCCAAAAACTGACTTTTCTTTGAAGGGAGTGGAAGTGCTCCTACTAGTCCTCAGACCTGTCACAAGGTTGGAAGTATCTAAGGTAAAATGTTTCTGAGTAGTAACAAAGAATACATGTGAACAGGAGTGGTGGTAAGGACATAAAGTTATTTAGGTATTCTTCAGGCATTCTTCTTTCTGCCCAAGTAGTGTGTTAGTCTTTCTTTTTCTCTATTCCTGTTTATTATCTCTTGTAAAACTAGTTTGAGGGAGGTGGAGTAATATTGCTTCTTAGAAGCAGTGAAATATGAGTCCGCTGAGAAAACCCTTCCACATGAATCAAAAACAAAGTGCTTCTAGTGGGGCAGAAAAACAAGTCCAACAACAGGACAGAGCCAGGTGACCCTCCTGCTCAATTAAAGTTAAAAGGTATATAGAGAAGGTTGAATTAATTCTGAGGTTTAAGGAAAAGAAAGAAGGAATGTACTAGGACCTGTCCCACACTCAGGTAGTTGCTGGGATCTTGGGGCAAGGACTCCAGGCCAAAGGGAGTACCTTGCTACCACATCTGTGCAAGGCTCAGGGCTCTGACCACAGCTGGCATGGAGGCAAGTTGGAGGAGAGGGGCAGAGAGGAGGGCAGCCTTGTCACAGCCTTCAGATACCAATCTCCATCTTGGGCCTCTGCCTCTGGAGGTTTTGGCCTCAGAGCTCATCTAGCACTGATCTCCTTAACTGGCTTAATCCATTCTACCAAAGCTCAGAAAAGAAGCCTCCAGAAGGCAGAAAAACTCAATCTCAAACACACCTCCCCACAGTAAGAATTCAGCTCACTGGGATCTCAGGGCAAAGGCTACAACCATGACAAAGTACCTTGGTACCATCACAGGAAATTCAGGGTTCTGACCAGGCAGCTGGCAGAAAGGAGTAGAGAGGAGAACTAGGGTAGCTACCTTCAGCCTCCACATCTTCACTTTCACCTTCAGCCTCTGCAGACCACTGAAGATTATATGGCCTCAGGGCACATTAATACAAAAAGTCAGCTCCATAAGACTAATCCAGTTAATCAAAAGAGCAGTGAAAAAACTATTTAAGGACAGAAAGCCCAAACTCAATGGATCCAGAAAATAAACTAGGGAGCAAGAATACAATGACAGAGGGTAGGGGTGAAGGGAGAAGAAAATAAAATCTGAGTAAACAACAGAAAAAGGAAAAAAATACTATTGACAGATTCTATCCAGGTAATGAACAAAGAACAAATGGAAGAAAGAAGGAACAAGGGACAAAACTCAGGAAATCCAGTGAGTTAGACACAGGCTTTCAAAGAAACCCAAACACAAATTAAAAAACAATTAAAAGGAGGCGGAGTCAAGATGGCAGCTTAGCAAGCAGCAAAAGTTCAGACCTCGTGGAAGACCCTTCTTTAACCGATACAGACTGAATGCTCCTAGGGCACCGAAATTCAAGATGAACAATAGGACAGAAGCAGGGAACCCTCCTTCTGGACTCAAATCAAAAGGTATGCCCCCCTAAAAGCTGGATTCCGAGAATACTCAGGGCTAAGGGGAAGGCAGAGCAAAGGTCCCAGGACCCCTCCTCCACAACCCAGAGGGCTGAGCACCCAGCAGCAGTGGGAACCTCTGAGTGGGCAAAGGTGCTGGTTTGGAGGGTCTACTTTGTGAGCAGTAGGGTGCCAGGCTCGGAGTATCCACCTTGGACAGCGAGGAGGAAGCCAGGAAGAGACGGGGCCGTGGCTGGATCCCTCCATCTGGCTCCAGTCTCACCATTGCCTCGGGGCACATCCAGACCAATCCAGATGAACCTAATTCCATCAGAACTCCTCAGAGTTTAGGGAGGCGGGCAAAGGCACTTGCGAACAGCAGAGAAGCAGCTGGAGAGAACTGGAGAGAGCCTAGGAGACCCAGCCTTCCAGGAGTCTTCAGAGCCTCAGAGCTTCATACCACATACAGCCCGACCCAGTTGAACTCAATCCAAGCAAAAGCCTCCAGAGGACAGGGAAGCTAACATTCATCCCCTAGAGACTGTACCAAGAGATCTGACAAAGCTCCAAGAGGGGAGACTGACAGTCCCAAAACCAAAACAAAATGAGAGGAGCAAGAGCACAGCCAAATACAGGGAGCAAAGAAGGGGTAAACTCGAGCAAACAACAGAAAAAGAAGAAAGAAATTACAGTAGACAGCTTCTGCACAGGTAATAAGCAAAAAGCGAATGAAACAGAGGGGGAGGGATCAGCAAAGGAAAAATCAGAAATCCAAGCGAATTGGATACAGGCTTTGGAAGAACTCAAAATGCAATTCAAAACACAATTAAGAGAGGCTGAAGACAATTGGGAAAAGAACTTAAAAACCAAGATAAGTCATCTGGAAACAGAAAATAGTGTCTTGAAATCCAAAATCAACCAGCTTGAAAATGAGTTAAAGGAGATGAAAGATGAGGCAAAGCAGATGAAAGATGACCTCCAAAGAAAATCTGACCAAAAGGAAAGGACGACGAAAAAACTAAGGATGAAATCCAGTCTTTAAGAACCAGAATAAAACAAGTAGTATCAAGTGACCTCAAAAGGCACCAGGACACTATAAAACAAAACTAAAAGAATGAAAAAATTGAGGAAAATATGAAGCATCTCATTCACAAAACAGAGGATTTAGAAAATCATTCAAAGAGAGACAATTTAAGAATTATTGGCCTACCAGAAGACCATGACAAAAGAAAAAGCCTGGACATTATATTACAGGAAATTATTAAAGAAAACTGCCCCAAAATCTTTGAACAAGAGGGAAAAGTGGAGATTGATAGAATCCACAGATCACCTCCTGTACTTAATCCCCAACTGACAACACCCAGGAATGTTATAGCCAAATTCAAGAACTATCAGACCAAAGAAAAGATATTACAAGCTGCCAAGAAGAAGTCATTCAGATACCAAGGAACCTCAGTGAGGATAACTCAGGATCTGGGTGCATCCACACTGAAAAAAAAGAAAGTCATGGAATACGATATTCCAGAAAGCAAGGGAACTAGGTCTACAACCAAGAATGAACTACCCAGCAAAACTGAGTATATTTTTTCAGGGGAAAGTATGGTCATTCAACAAAATAGAAGAATTTCAAGAATTCATAAAGAAAAGACCAGACCTGAACAGGAAATTTGATGTACAAGCACAGAACTCAAGAGAATCATCAAAAGGTAATTTAAAAAGAGGGGGAAAAAGAAAAAAAATTAAGAGACTCAATAAGTTAAAATTATATGTATCCCTATAAGAAAAGAGGTCATTGGTAACTCTTAAAAACTGTTGTTATTACCTGGGTAGCAAAAAGAATAGTTAGAGGGAACAGCAACAAACTGTATAGGATGAAAGGACAAGACATAAATAGGTATATAGATATATGCATGCAAATATTCATACGCATGAGTATGAATATGTATATATACGTATATATATATATATAACTAGAGCTTAAAATAGGTTAATATTTAAAGAAATGGGAAAAGAAACAAATGGGGGTAAATTTATATGTCATAAAGAAGCTCATGGTGGGAGGGGGGAGAACATCAATACACTGGAAGTGTAAAGAGGTAGGAGACAGGAAATACTCAAAGTTTACGTGCTTTGAAAGTGATTCAAAGAGGGGAAAACAATCCAATCCATTGGGGTCAGAGAATAGATTTGCACCCTATAGGGGAGTAGAAGGGTAACAAAAGGTCTGGTGGGGAGGGAAGCAGTACAAGAGAGGGAGGGAGTGGGGGGTTAATTTTAGAAAGACTACAGGGAAAGTAAGGGGGAGGAATAAGGAATAAATAGGGAGGGGGTAGAAAGAGAAGTAAAATAAGGGTGGGAACATGGGGGACTGTTCAAAAGTAAACATTGGTGTAGAAAGAAATAGTGAAAGAAGAAAAGGCAGGAAAAGGAGCAGAAATCAAAATGCTGTGAAATACACAGCTAGTAATAACTCTGAATGTGAATGGAATGAACTGACCCATAAAACGCAAGCAAATAGCAGAGTGGATTAGAGTCCAAAACCCTAACATATGCTGTCTACAAGAAACACATATGAGAAAGGTAGATACACATAGGGTGAAAGTAAGAGGGTGGAGTCAAATCTATTGGGCATCAATTGACAAAAAGAAGGTAGGAGTCGCAATCATGATATCTGACAAAGCCAAAGTAAAAATTAATCTAGTTAAAAGAGATAGGGAAGATAATTACATCCTGAAAAAAGGCAGTATAGACAGTGAGGAAATATCTGTACTCAACATGTATGCACCAAATGGCATAGCATCCAAATTTCTAAAGGAGAAGCTAGAGGAAATCAAGGACGAAATAGATAGAAAAACTATACTAGTGGGAGACCTGAACCTTCCTCTATCTGAACTAGATAAATCAAATCAAAAAATAAATAAGAAAGAGGTAAGAGAAGTGACTGAAATCTTAGAAAAATTAGAGTTAGTAGACATGTAGAGAAAAATAAATAGGGACAAAAAGGAATATACCTTCTTTTCTGAAGCACATGGTACATTCACAAAAATTAACCATGTATTAGAGCATAAAAACATTGCAAACAAGTGCAAAAGAGCAGAAATAATAAATGCAACTTTCTCAGATCACAATGCAATGAAAATAATAATTAGTAAGGGAACATGGAAAGGTAAATCAAAAATTAATTGGAAATTAAACAATACAATTCTATTAAACCTGTTAGTTAAAGAACAAATCACAGAAAAAATTAATAACTTCATTGAAGAAAAGGACAATGATGAGACATCCTTTCAAAACCTATGGGATGTAGCCAAAGCAGTACTCAGGGAGAAATTTATATCCTTGAGTTCATATATTAACAAATTAAGAAGGGCAGAGGTCAATGAATTGAGCATGGAAATTAAAAAAATTAGAAATTGAACAAATTAAAAATCCTCAGATGAATACTAAATTAGAGATCCTAAAACTCAAAGGAGAAATTAATAAAATTGCAAGTCAAAGAACTATTGATTTAATAAATAAGACTAGAAGCTGGTACTTTGAAAAAACAAATAAAATAGACAAAGTACTAGTCAGTCTAATTAAAAAAAGGAAAGAAATAAACCAAATTGTCAATAACCAAGATGAAAAAGGAGACCTCACTTCTAATGAAGAGGAAATAAAGGCAATCATTAAAAACTATTATGCCCAACTATATGGCAACAAATATGGCAATCTAGGTGATATGGATGAATAATTACAAAAATATAAATTGCCTAGACTAAAAGATGAAGAAAAAAATTACCTTAACAACCCCATTTTAGAAAAAGAAATTGAACAAGCCATCAATGAACTCCCTAAGAAAAAATCCCCAGGTCCAGATGGATTCACAAATCAATTCTATAAAACATTCAAAGAACAACTAATCCCAATATTAAACAACTATTTGACAGAATAGGCCAAGAAGGAGTTCTACCAAATTCATTCTACAAAACAAACATGGTACTGATCCCAAGGCCAGGCAGGTCAAAAACAGAGAAAGAAAACTACAGACCAATCTCCCTAGGGAATATAGACACAAAAATCTTAAATAGGACCCTAGCAAAAAGACTCCAGCAAGTGATAGGAAGAGTCATCCACTATGACCAGGCAGGATTCATAGCAGGAATGAAAGGATGGTTCAATATGAGGAAAATCATCCACATAATTGACCACATCAACAAGCAAACCAACAAAAAACACAAGCTTATTTCAATAGACGCAGAAAAAGCCTTTGATAAAATACAACACCCATTCCTATTGAAAACACTAGAAAATATAGGAATAGAAGGGCCTTTGTAAAAATAATAAATAGTATATATCTAAAACCATCAGCAAACATCATCTGCAAGGGAATAAACTAGAAGCCTCTCCAATAAGATCAGGAGTAAAACAAGGATGACCATTATAACCTCTATTATTTAATATTGTACTAGAAACACTAGCAGTAGCAATTATAGGAGAAAAAGAAATTGAAGGTATTAAAATTGGCAGTGAGGAGACCAAGCTATCACTCTTTGCAGACGGTATGATGGTTTACTTAAGGAATCCTAGAGAATCAACCAAAAAGTTATTCGAAATAATCAACAACTTTAGCAAAGTTGCAGGATACAAAATAAATCCACATAAGTCATCAGCATTTTTATATATATCTCTAACCCATTTCAGCAGCAAGAATTAGAAAGTGAAATACCATTTAAAATCACCCTAGACAATATAAAATACTTAGCAATGTATCTGCCAAGACAAACACAGGAACTATATGAACACAACTACAAAAAACTTTCCACTCAGCTAAAACTAGATCTAAACAATTTGAAAAACATTGATTGCTCATGGGTGGGACGAGCTAACATAATAAATATGACAATCCTACCCAAATTAATTTACTTATTTAGTGTCATACCCATCGAACTACCAAAAAACTTCTTTACTGAATTAGAAAAAAACATAACAAAGTTCATTTGGAAGAACAAAAGATCAAAGATATCCAGGGAAATAATGAAAAAAAAAATGCAAAGGACAGAGGACTTGCAGTCCCAGATCTCAAACTATACTATAAAGCAGTGCTTATCAAAACAATTTGGTACTGGCTAAGAGACAGAAAGGAGGAAAAGTGAAATAGACTTGTCATAAATGATCTCAGCAAGACAGTTTATGACAAACCCAAAGAAACCAGCTTTTGGGACAAAAATCCATTATTTGATAAAAACTGCTGGGAGAGTGTGGGAAGACAGTGTGGGAGAGATTAGGTCTGGATCAACATCTCACATCCTACACCAAGATAAATTCAAAATGGGTGAATGACTTGAACATAAAGAAGGAAAATATAAGTAAATTAGGTGAACAGAGAATAGTATACATGTCAGTCCTTTGGGAAGGGAAAGATTTTAAAACCAAGCAAGGCTTAGAAAGAGTCACAAAATGTAAAATAAATAATTTTGACTACATCAAATTAAAAAGGTTTTGTACAAACAAAACCAATGTAACTAAAATCAGAAAGGTAACAACAAATTGGGAAACAATCTTCATAAAAATCTCTGACAAAGGTTTAATTACTCAAATTTACAAAGAGCTAAATCAGTTGTACAAAAAATCTATCCATTCTCCAATTGATAAATGGGCAAGGGACATGGATAGGCAGTTCTCAGCCAAGAAAATCAAAACTATTAATAAGCACATGAAAAAGTGTTCTACATCTCTTATAATTAGAGAGACGCAAATCAAAACAACTCTGAGGTATCACCTCACACCTAGCAGATTGTTCAACATGACAGCAAAGGAAAGTAATGAATGCTGGAGGGGATGTGGCAAAGTACGGACACTAATTCATTGCTGGTGGAGTTTTGAATTGATCCAACCATTCTGGAGGGCAATTTGGAACTATGCCCAAAGGGCGATAAGAGACTGTCTGCCCTTTGATCCAGCCATAGCACTGCTGGGCTTGTACCCCAAAGAGATAATAAGGAAAAAGAGGTGTACAAGAATATTCATAGCTGCGCTCCTTGTGGTGGCCAAAAATTGGAAAACAAGGGGATGCCCTTCAATTGGGGAATGGCTGAACAAATTGTGGTATATGTTGGTGATGGAATACTGTTGTGATAAAAGGAATAATAAAGTGGAAGAATTCCATGGAGTCTGGAACAACCTCCAGGAAGTGATGCAGAGCGAAAGGAGCAGAACCAGGAAAACACTGTATAGAGAGATTGATACATTGTGGTACAATCGAAGGTAATGGACTTCTCCATTTAGTGGCAATACAATGTCCCTGAACAATCTGCAGGGATCTAAAAAACACTATCCACAAGCAGACGATAAACTGTGGGAGTAAAAACACAGATGCAGCTCCTTGACTACAGGGGTGGAGAGGATATGAATGAACACTCTAATGCAAATACCAACAACATGGAAATGGATTTGAATCAAGAACACATGTGATACAAAGTGGAATCGCACGTGGGCTATGGGAGAGGTGGTGGGAGGTTGGGGAGGGAAGAAAAGAAAATGATCTTTGTTTCCAATGAATAATGTTTGGAAATGACCAAATAAAAATTAAAAAATAAATAAATAAAAAATAATTAAGAAAGACTGAAGAAAATTGGGAAAATAGCTTAAAAATCAAAATTGTCATCTGGAAAGAGAGGCACATGAACATAAACAAGAAAATAGTGGTGTTGGGTTTTTATTTTTGAAAATTTTATTTAATTAGTAAATTTAGAACATTATTCCTTAGTTACAAGAATCATATTCTTTTCCTCACCTCCCCCACCCCTTCCCATAGTGGGTAATTCAACTGGGTTTTACATTTGTCCTTGATCAGAACCTATTTCCATATTGTTGATGTTTGCACTAGGATGATCATTTAGAGTCTACATCCCCAATCACATCCCATTGGACCCATGTAATCAAGCAGTTGTCCTTCTTTGGTGTTTCTACTCTCGCAGTTTTTCCTCTGAATGTGGATAGAAAACAATTCATAAATCCTTGCAAGTTTTTCAGTATCAATGAATTGCTACTAATGGAGAAGACCATGAAATTGGATTGTACCACCCTGTATCAGTCTCTGGGTACAATATTCTCCTGGTTCTGCTCCTCTCACTCTGAATCAATTCCTGGAGGTCATTCCAGTTCACAGGGAATTCCTCCAGTACATTGTTTCTTTGAGCACAATAGTATTCTATCACCAACATATACCACAATTTGTTTATCCATTCCCCATTTGGAGGGCATCCCATCATTTTTACAATTTTTTGGTACCACAAAGAGTGAAGCTATGAATATTCTTTTTTATATAATATTTTATTTGATCATTTCCAAGCATTATTCATTAAAGACAAAGATCATTTTCTTTTCCTCCCCCCTCACCTCCCATAGCAGAGGCATGATTCCACTGGGTATCACATGTGTTCTTGATTCAAACCCATTGGCATGTTGTTAATATTTGCATTAGAGTGTTCGTAGAGTCTCTTCTCTGTCATGTCCCCTCAACCGCTGTAGTCAGGCAGTTGCTTTTCCTTGGTGTTTCTACTCCCACAGTTTATCCTCTGCTTATGAATATTTTTTTTTCTCCTAGATCCCTGCAGATTGTTCAGGGACATTACACCGCCACTAATGGAAAAGTCCATTACATTCAATTATACCACAGTGTATTAGTCTCTGTGTACAATGTTCTCCTGGTTCTGCTCCTCTCGCTCCGCATCACTTCCTGGAGGTTGTTCTAGTCGCCATGGTATTCCTGCACTTTATTATTCCTTTTTGCACAATAGTATTCCATCACCAACATATACCACAAATGGTTCAGACATTCCCCAATTGATGAGCATCCCCTTGTTTCCAATTTTTGGCCACCACAAAGAGCTCAGCTATGAATATTCTTGTACAAGTCTTTTTGTCCATTATCTCTTTGGGGTACAGACCTAGCAGTGATATGGCTGGATCAAAGGATAGACATTCCTTTGTCGCCCTTTGGGCATAGTTCCAAATTACCCTCCAGAATGGTTGGATCAGTTCACAACTCCACCAGCAACGAATTAATGTCCCTACTTTGCCACATCCCCTCCAGCATTCATTACTTTCCTTTGCTGTCATGTTGAACAATCTGCTAGGTGTGAGTTGATACCTCAGAGTTATTTTGATTTGCATCTCTCTGATTATAAGAGATTTAGAAAACTTCTTCATGTGCTTATTAAGAGTTTTGATTTCTTTTTCTGAAAACTGCCTATCCATGTCCCTTGCCCATTTATCAATTGGAGAATGGCTTGGTTTTTTGTACAATTGTTTTAGCTCTTTATAAATTTGAGTAATTAAAACTTTGTCAGAGGTTTCTGTGAAGATTGTTTCCCAATTTATTGTTTCCCTTTTGATTTTAGTTACATTGGTTCTTTTGTACAAAAACTTTTTAATTTGATGTAGTCAAAATTATTTATTTTACAATTTGTGATTCTTTCTATGTCTTGCTTGGTTTTAAAGTCTTTCCTCTCCCAAAGGTCTGACATGTATACTATTCTGTGTTTACCCAATTTACTTATGGTTCCCATCTTTATGTTTATGTCATTCACCCATTTTGAATTTATCTTGGTGTAGGGTGTGAGGTATTGATCAATTCCTAATCTCTCCCACACCATCTTACAGTTTACCTAGCAGTTTTTATCGAATAGAGGATTTTTGTCCCAAAAGCTGGGAACTTTGGGTTTATCGTATACTGTCTTGTTGTGGTTGCTTGACTCAAGTCTACTCCACTGATCCTCCTTTCTGTCTCTTAGCCAGTACCAAATTGTTTTGATGACTGATGCTTTGTAATATAGTTTAAGATCTGGGACAGCAAGGTCCCCCTCATTTGATTTTTTTTTCATTATTTCCCAGGATATCCTTGATCTTTTGTGCTTCCAAATGAATTTTGTTATGTTTTTTTTTTCTAAATCAGTAAAGAAATATTTTGGGAGTTCAATGGGTATGGCACTAAATAGATAAGTAAATTTGTGTGGGATGTTCATTTTTATTATATTGGCTCATCCTATCCATGAGCAGTTAATGTTTTTCCAATTGCTCAAGTCTAGTTTTAGTTGTGTGGAGAGTGTTTTGTAGTTGTGTTCATATAGTTCCTGTGTTTGTCTCTGGAGATAGATTCCTAGGTATTTTATTTTGTCTAAGGTGATTTTGAATGGGATTCCACTTTCTAGTTTTTGCTGCTGAGCTGTGTTGGAGATATATAGAAATGCTGATGACTTATGTGGGTTTATGTTGTATCCTGCAACTTTGCTAAAGTTGTTAATTATTTCAATTAGTTTTTTGGTTGAATCTCTAGGATTCTTTAAGTAGACCATCATGTCATCTGCAAAGATGGTCTTGCTCTCCTCCTTGCCTATTTTGATGCCTTCAATTTCTTTTTCTTCTCTAATTGCTACTGCTAGTGTTTCTAGTACAATGTCAAATACTAGAGGTGAAAATGTGCATCCTTTTTTCACTCCTGATCTTATTGGGAATCCATCTAGTTTATCCTCAATGCAGATGATATTAGCTGATGGTTTTAGATATATACTATTTATTATTTTTAGGAACAACCCTTCTATTCCTATGCTTTCTAGTGTTTTTAATAGGAATGGGTGTTGTATTTTATCAAAGGCTTTTTCTGTGTCTATTGAGATATTTATGTGGTTCTTGTTGGTTTTCTTGTTGATGTGGTCAATTATGTGGATGATTTTCCTAATATTGAACCAGCCCTGGATCCCTGGTATGAATCCTGCTTGATTATGATGGATGACCCTTCTGATCATTACTGGAGTCTTTTTGCTAGGATCCTATTTAAGATTTTTGCATCTATATTCATTAGGGAGATTGTTCTATAGTTTTCTTTCTCTGGTTTTTGACCTGCCTGGTTTTGGAATCAGTACCATGTTTGTGTCATAAAAGAAGCTTGGTAGAACTCCCTCTTTGCCTATTATGTCAAATAGTTTGTATAGTATTGGGATTAACTGTTCTCTGAATATTTAATAGAATTCACTGGTGAATCCATCAGGCCCTGGGGATTTTTTCTTAGGAAGTTCTTTGATGTCTTATTGGATTTCATTTTCTGATATGGGATTATTTAAGAATTCTATTTCTTCTCCTGTTAATCTAGGCAGTTTGTATTTTTGTATATATTCATCGATATCACCAAGATTGATGTATTTATTGCCATATAATTGGGCAAAGTAATTATTTATTGCTTGCCTTAATTTCCTCTTCATAGGAGGTGATGTCCCACTTTTCATATTTGATGCTGTTAATTTGCTTTTCTTCCTTCCTTTTTTAAATTAGATTGACCAGTACTTTTTCTATTTTGTCTGTTTTTTTTCAACGTACCAGCTTCTTGTCTTATTTATTAAACCAATAGTTCTATCACTTTCAATTTTATTAATTTCTCCTTTAATTTTTAGGATTTCTACTTTGGTTTTCTGCTGGGGGCGCTTAATTTGATGGCTTTTGAGCTTTTTTATTTGCATTTCCAATTGATTGATCTCTGCTCTTCCAAATAAAATACATTTAAAAAAAAAAGAATTCTATCTTACCCAACAAGGGAAGGGAGAAGGGAAAATCAAGAGGGGTAGGGGAAGGGAACACAAAAAAAGGGATGGAAGAAGAGGGGGGAGGGAGAGGGAACAAAAAGGAAAGGAGTAGAAAGGGAAACATATCAAAAGAGGGGAAAAGGGGGACTGATTTAAAGTAAATCACTGGACTAAAAGGTAGAGAGGAAGAAGAAAGGTAAGAATTAGGGAAGGATATCAAAATGCCAGGGAGTCCACAAGTAACAGTCATAACATTGAACAAGAATGGGTTGAACTCACCCATAAAACATAGACAAATAGCAGAATGGATTAGAAGCCAAAACCCTACCATATGTTGTCTTCAAGAAACACACATGAGGTGGGTAGACACCCACAAGGTCAGAATGAAGGATGGAGTAAGACCGTCTGAGCCTCAACTGACAGAAAGAAGGCAGGAGTGTCAAATATGATATCTGATAAAGCCAAAGCAAAAAATAGACCTGAAAAAAATTGATTGATCTCTGCTCTCCCTTGTTTGTTTATATAAGCATTCAGGGATATGAATTTACCTCTGATTACCGCTTTGGCTGCATCCCAAAAGGTTTGAAACGATGTTTCGCCATTGTCATTTTCCTCCATGAAATTATTAATTGTTTCTATGATTTCTTCTTTAACTAAAAGGTTTTGGAGTATCATATTGTTTAATTTCCAATTGGTTTTAGATTTGGTTTTCCATGTACCATTACTAATCATTATTTTTATTGCCTTGTTATCTGAGAAGGCTGCATTCATTATTTCTGCTTTTCTGCATTTGTGTGCTATGTTTCTGTGACCTAATGTATGGTCAATTTTTGTGAATATGCCATGTTGTGCTGAGAAGAAGGTGTATTCCTTTTTATCCCTATTTATTTTTCTCCATATGTCTATTAAATTCTAATTTTTCTAAGATTTCATTCACTTCTTTTACCTCTTTCTTATTTATTTTTTGATTTGATTTATCTAAATATGTTAATGGTTGGTTTAAGTCTCCCACTAGTATGGTTTTATTGTCTATTTCTTCCTTCAATTCTCCTAGTTTCTCCATTAGAAATTTGGGTGCTATATTATTTGGTGCATACATGTTGATTAATGATATTTCCTCATTGTCTAAAGTCCCTTTTAACAAAATATAATTACCTTCCCTATCCCTTTTGATCAGGTCTATTTTTGCATTGGCTTTATCAGATATCATGATTACCACTCCTGCCTTCTTTCTCTCAGTTGAGGCCCAGAAGGTCTTACTCCATCCTTTAATTCTGACCTTGTGGGTGTCAACCCACCTCATGTGTGTTTCTTGAAGACAACATATGGTAGGGTTTTGGATTCTAATCCATTCTGCTATTTGTCTACGTTTTATGGGTGAGTTCATCCCATTCACATTCAAATTTATGATTGCCATTTGTGGACTCCCTGGCATTTTGATAGCCTTCCCTAATTCTAACCTTTTCTTCTTCAGCTCTACCTTTTAGTCCAGTGATTTACTTTGAATCAGTCCCCCTTGTCCCCTCCCTTGATGTTTCCCTTTTTAGTCCCTCCCTTTTTGTTCCCTCCCCCTCCCCCCTCTCTTTCCCTCCCTTTTTGTTCTCCCTCCCCCCGCTCCCCCCCCTTGGTTTTCCCTTCTCCCTACCCTTGTTGGGTAAGATAGAATTCAAGATCCCAATGGATCTGGATGTTTTTCCCTCTCAGAGTTGATTTCCCTGAGATTGAGGTTTAAGTAAAAAAAAAAAACCCTCTCTTCTTCTCCTTCTTATAGGAGTTTTCTTCCCCTCCCCTTCCCATGTGAATCTTTGTGTGAGAATGATTATTCTATTTGGTCTTTCTTTACCACCTATTTTACATTACATTTTCCCCACATGTTAGTATACATAGATTGATAGAAATGTAGTCCTTACAGAAGAGAGTTTGAGTAACAGAAGATAACATTTTTCTCCTTTCCCCTTTCCTTAATATTTACCTTTTCAGATATTCCTTGCTCTTTGTTTTTTGGTATCAAACTTTCCACAGAGCTCTGGTCTTTTCTTTGCAAAAAGTTGGAAGTCTTCTATTTTCTTTTTTTTTTTTTAAATATATTTTATTTGATCATTTCCAAGCATTATTCGTTAAAGACATAGATCATTTTCTTTTCCTCCCCCCCACCCCCCATAGCCGACGCATAAGTCCACTGGGCATTAGATGTTTTCTTGATTTGAACCCATTGCTTTGTTGATAGTATTTGCATTAGAGTGTTCATTTAAAGTCTATCCTCTGTCATGTCCCCTCAACCTCTGTATTCAGGCAGTTGCTTTTTCTCGGTGTTTCCACTCCCATAGTTTATCCTTTGCTTATGAATGGTGTTTTTTTTCTCCTGGATCCCTGAAAGTTGTTCAGGGACATTACACCGCCCCTAATGGAGAAGTCCATTACGTTCGATTATACCACAGTGTATTAGTCTCTGTGTACAATGTTCTCCTGGTTCTGCTCCTCTCGCTCTGCATCACTTCCTGGAGGTTGTTCCAGTCTCCATGGAACTTCTCCACTTTATTATTCCTTTGAGCACAATAGTATTCCATCACCAACATATACCACAGTTTGTTCAGCCATTCCCCAATTGATGGGCATCCCCTCGTTTTCCAGTTTTGGGCCACCACAAAGAGCGCAGCTATGAATATTTTTGTACAAGTCTTTGTGTCCATTATCTCTTTGGGGTACAGACCCAGCAGTGCTATGGCTGGATCAAAGGGTAGATATTCTTTTGTCGCCCTTTGGGCATAGTTCCAAATTGCCCTCCAGAATGGTTGGATCAGTTCACAACTCCACCAGCAATGAATTAATGTCCCTACTTTGCCACATCCCCTCCAGCATTCATTACTTTCCTTTGCTGTTATGTTAGCCAATCTACTAGGTGTGAGGTGATACCTCAGAGTTGTTTTGATTTGCATCTCTCTGATTATAAGAGATGTAGAACACTTCTTCATGTGCTTGTTAATAGTTTTGATTTCTTTATCTGAGAACTGCCTATCCATGTCCCTTGCCCATTTATCAATTGGAGAATGGCTTGATTTTTTGTACAATTGATTTAGCTCATTATAAATATGAGTAATTAAACCTTTGTCAGAGGTTTCTATGAAGATTTTTTCCCAATTTGTTGTTTCCCTTCTGATTTTAGTTATATTGGTTTTGTTTGTACAAAAGCTTTTTAGTTTGATGTAGTCAAAATTATTTATTTTACATTTTGTGATTCTTTCTATATCTTGCTTGGTTTTAAAGCCTTTCCCCTCCCAAAGGTCTGACATGTATACTATTCTGTGTTTACCCAATTTACTTATGGTTTCCTTCTTTATGTTTAAGTCACTCACCCATTTTGAATTTATCTTGGTGTAGGGTGTGAGGTGTTGATCTATTCCTAGTCTCTCCCACACTGTCTTCCAATTTTCCCAGCAGTTTTTATTGAATAGTGGATTTTTGTCCCAAAAGCTGGGATCTTTGGGTTTATCGTATACTGTCTTGCTGAGGTCGTTTTCCCCCAGTCTATTCCACTGATCTTCCTTTCTGTTTCTTAGCCAGTACCAAATTGTTTTGATGACTGCTGCTTTGTAATATAGTTTGAGGTCTGGGACTGCAAGGCCCCCATCATATGTGTTTTTTTTCATTATTTCCCTGGATATCCTTGATCTTTTGTTCTTCCAAATGAACTTTGTTATGGTTTTTTCTAAATCAGTGAAGAAGTATTTTGGTAGTTCAATGGGTATGGCACTAAATAGATAAATAAGTTTGGGTAGGATGGTCATTTTTATTATATTGGCTCGTCCTATCCATGAGCAGTTAATGTTTTTCCAATTGTTCAAGTCTAGTTTTAGTTGTGTGGCGAGTGTTTTGTAGTTGTGTTCATATAGTTCCTGTGTTTGTCTTGGGAGATAGATTCCTAGGTATTTTATTTTGTCTAAGGTGAATTTGAATGGGATTTCTCTTTCTAGTTCTTGCTGCTGAGCTGTGTTGGAGATATATAGAAAAGCTGATGATTTATGTGGGTTTATTTTGTATCCTGCAACTTTGCTAAAGTTGTTGATTATTTCAATTAGCTTTTTGGTTGAATCTCTAGGATTCTTTAAGTAGACCATCATGTCATCCGCAAAGAGTGATAACTTGGTCTCCTCCTTGCCTATTCTGATGCCTTCAATTTCTTTATCTTCTCTAATTGCTACTGCTAGTGTTTCTAGTACAATGTCAAATAGTAGAGGTGATAATGGGCATCCTTGTTTCACTCCTGATCTTATTGGGAATGCATCTAGTTTATCCCCATTGCAGATGATATTAGCTGTTGGTTTTAGATATATACTGTTTATTATTTTTAGGAATGACCCTTCTATTCCTATGCTTTCTAGTGTTTTTAATAGGAATGGGTGTTGTATTTTATCAAAGGCTTTTTCTGCATCTATTGAGATAATCATGTGGTTCTTGCTAGTTTGCTTGTTGATGTGGTCAATTATGTGGATGGTTTTCCTAATGTTGAACCAGCCCTGCATCCCTGGTATGAATCCTACTTGATCATGGTGAATGATCCTTCTGATCACTTGCTGGAGTCTTTTTGCTAGTATCCTATTTAAAATTTTTGCATCTATATTCATTAGGGAGATTGGTCTATAGTTTTCTTTCTCTGTTTTTGACCTGCCTGGTTTTGGAATCAGTACCATGTTTGTGTCGTAAAAGGAGTTTGGTAGAACTCCCTCTTTGCTTATTATGTCAAATAGTTTGTATAGTATTGGGGTTAACTGTTCTCTGAATGTTTGATAGAATTCACAGGTGAATCCATCAGGCCCTGGGGATTTTTTCTTAGGAAGTTCTTTGATGGCTTGATGGATTTCAATTTCTGATATGGGATTATTTAAGAATTCTATTTCCTCTTCTGTTAGTCTAGGCAGTTTGTATTTTTGTATATATTCATCCATTTCTCCTAAATTGGTGTATTTATTGCCATATAATTGGGCAAAGTAATTTCTAATGATTGCCTTAATTTCCTCCTCATTGGAGGTGCTGTCCCCCTTTTCATCTTTAATGCTGTGAATTTGCTTTTCTTCCTTCCTTTTTTTAATTAGATTGACCAGTACTTTGTCTATTTTGTTTGTTTTTTCAAAGTACCAGCTTCTTGTCTTATTTATTAAATCAATAGTTCTATCACTTTCGATTTTATTAATTTCTCCCTTAATTTTTAGGATTTCTAATTTGGTTTTCTGCTGGGGGTTTTTAATTTGATCGCTTTCGAGTTTTTTCAATTGCATTTCCAATTGATTGATCTCTGCTCTCCCTTGTTTGTTAATATGAGCTTTCAGGGATATGAATTTGCCTCTGATTACCGCTTTGGCTGCATCCCAAAAGGTTTGAAAGGATGTTTCGCCATTGTCATTTTCCTTGATGAAATTATTAATTGTTTCTATGATTTCTTCTTTAGCTAAACGGTTTTGGAGTATCATATTGTTTAATTTCCAATTGGTTTTAGATTTGGTTTTCCATGTACCATTACTAATCATTATTTTTATTGCCTTGTGATCTGAGAAGGCTGCATTCATTATTTCTGCTTTTTTGCATTTGTGTGCTATGTTTCTGTGACCTAATGTATGGTCAATTTTTGTGAATGTGCCATGTGGTGCTGAGAAGAAGGTGTATTCCTTTTTATCCCTATTTATTTTTCTCCATATGTCTATTAATTCTAATTTTTCTAAGATTTCATTCACTTCTTTTACCTCTTTCTTATTTATTTTTTGATTTGATTTATCTAAATTTGATAATGGTTGGTTTAAGTCTCCCACTAGTATGGTTTTATTGTCTATTTCTTCCTTCAATTCTCCTAGTTTCTCCATTAGAAATTTGGGTGCTATATTATTTGGTGCATACATGTTGATTAATGATATTTCCTCATTGTCTAGAGTCCCTTTTAACAAAATATAATTACCTTCCCTATCCCTTTTGATCAGGTCTATTTTTGCATTGGCTTTATCAGATATCATGATTACCACTCCTGCCTTCTTTCTATCAGTTGAGGCCCAGAAGGTCTTACTCCATCCTTTAATTCTGACCTTGTGGGTGTCAACCCGCCTCATGTGTGTTTCTTGAAGACAACATATGGTAGGGTTTTGGATTCTAATCCATTCTGCTATTCGTCTACGTTTTATGGGTGAGTTCATCCCATTCACGTTCAAAGTTATGATTGTCATTTGTGGACTCCCTGGCATTTTGATTGCCTTCCCTAATTCTAACCTTTTCTTCTTCGGCTCTACCTTTTAGTCCAGTGATTTACTTTGAATCAGTCCCCCTTGTCCCCTCCCTTGATGTTTCCCTTTTTAGTCCCTCCCTTTTTGTTCCCTCCCCCTCCCCCCTCTCTTTCCCTCCCTTTTTGTTCTCCCTCTCCCCCCCCCCCTTGGTTTTCCCTTCTCCTTACCCTTGTTGGGTAAGATAGAATTCAAGATCCCAATGGATCTGGATGTTTTTCCCTCTAAGAGTTGATTTCCCTGAGATTGAGGTTTAAGTAAACACCCCCCCCTCTCTTCCTCTCCTTCTTATAGGAGTTTTCTTCCCCTCCCCTTCCCCTGTGAATCTTTGTGTGAGAACCATTATTCTATTTGGTCTTTCTTTACCCCCTATTTATACATTACATTTTCCCCACATATTAGTATACATAGGTTGATATAAATGTAGTCCTTATAGAAGAGAGTTTGAGTAAAAGAAGATAACATTTTTCCCCTTTCCTTAATATTTACCTTTTCAGGTATTCCTTGCTCTTTGATTTTCGGTATCAAACTTTCCACAGAGCTCTGGTCTTTTCTTTGCAAAAAGTTGGAAGTCTTCTATTTTGTTGAATGCCCATACTTTCCCTTGGAAGTATATAGTCAGTTTTGCTGGGTAGCTGATTCTTGGTTGGAGACCCAGCTCTCTTGCCTTTCTGAAGATCATGTTCCATGCCTTACGATCATTCAGCGTAGAACTTGCAAGGTCTTGTGTGATCCTGATTGGCATTCCTTTATATCTAAATTGTCTTTTTCTGGCTTCCTGTAGGATTTTTTCTTTTGTTTGATAGCTTTGGAATTTGGCAATTACATTCCTGGGAGTTGTCTTTTGGGGGTTTAGTGTAGAAGGTGTTCTGTGAGCTCTGTCAGTGGATGTATTGCCCCCTTGTTCTAGAATCTCTGGGCAATTTTCTTTGATTATATCTTGTATCACCATGTCCAGTTTGGTGTTTATTTCTGGCTTTTCTGGGAGTCCAATTATTCTTAAATTTTCTCTTCTCCCCCTGTTTTCCAGATCTATCACCTTGTCGGTGAGATATTTTATGTTCTCTTCTAATTTCTTGGTGTTTTGGCTTTGCTTTATTAGTTCTTGCTTTAAAGCCTGGTTTTCTTTTACAGTTTGGTCAAACTGGTTTTGTAGATGCGTGAATTTCTTTTGCATCATTTCCCACTTTTCCTCCCAGAGGGCTTCCATCTTTTTGGTCCTTTCTGATTCAAATTCTTCATGTGTTTGTGGAGAGTTTCTATTTCCTTTGGAAGATTTTGGAGAATTTTCTTGTATATCTTCTTCTATCTGCTCTGTATTTTGTATTTTGGCTCCATAGAATGTGTCCAGAGTCGCCCCTTTCTTCTTATTTTTCTTGGTATTTTGGGGCTTCTGTGCTTCTGTGGAGTTTGTCATCTCTGAACGTGGAGGATTGGCTTTTCTTGTCTTTGTCTGGTGATCAGAGGCTTTAGTCCTGGGCAGATGTTGGTTCTATGAGCGTTCCCTGGGTTAAACTGAATATGCCTCACTGGAACTGGAATGGAAGGGTCGGACCACGAGGCCACTCTCTCCCCCTGGCTCGATTTCCGGAAGTTGCCTTCAGAATCCCTGGCCGTGAGGCTGTTTCGTTGGCCTGAGGGGGGATGGGCTGCCGCTTCCCCAAGCTCCGAGAGCACAGACTTTCACTGAGACTTGGATAGCAGGATCCAGCCCGTGAGGCTGTCTTGCCCGCCCTGAGGGTTGCTGTTGTTTTGACCAGCTCTCTGCAGCGGAGGCCCCAGGCAGTAACTTTCCCCCGGACCGACCAGCTCTTTGCAGCGGAGGCCCCAGGCAGTAACTTTCACCCGAACCGACAGGCTCTCTTCAGCGGAAGCCCCAGGCAGTAACTTTCACCCGGACTGGGACTTGGGTAGAAGACCCTGAGGGTTGTTGTTCCTCAGACCCTGCTCTCTGAGCCCGGCGCGGCTGCCGCTTCCGGGAGCCTTGGACTCTGCGCTCCTACCCCTGAGGTCCGAGGGATCTCGGGTTCTGGCTTTTAAGGGGAGCCGTACCTTTTGAACCGGGTCCAGGTCCAGGAGGAGGGTTCCCAGGGTCTGTGCTGTTGATCGTTTTGAATTTCGGCGCCTTAGGAGCTTCTAGTTTGAGATCGGTCGGGAAGGGTTTTCCGGAGATCTGAACTTCAGCTTTCTCTAAGCCGCCATCTTAACCGGAAGTCCGGCCTCTTCTATTTTCTTGAATGCCCATACTTTCCCTTGGAAGTATATAGTCAGTTTTGCTGGGTAGCTGATGCTTGGTTGGAGACCTAGCTCTCTTGCCTTTCTGAAGATCATGTTCCATGCCTTACGATCATTCAGAGTAGAACTTGCAAGGTCTTGTGTGACCCTGATTAGCATTCCGTTATATCTAAATTGTCTTTTTCTGGCTTCCTGTAGGATTTTTTCTTTTGTTTGATAGCTTTGGAATTTGGCAATTACATTCCTGGGAGTTGTCTTTTGGGGGTTTAGTGTAGAAGGTGTTCTGTGAGCTCTGTCAGTGGTTGTATTGCCCCCTTGTTCTAGAATCTCTGGGCAATTTTCTTTGATTATATCTTGTATCACCATGTCCAGTTTGGTGTTTATTTCTGGCTTTTCTGGGAGTCCAATTATTCTTAAATTATCTCTTCTCCCTCTATTTTCCAGATCTGTCATCTTGTCGGTGAGATATTTTATATTCTCTTCTAATTTCTTGGTATTTTGGCTTTGCTTTATTAATTCTTGCTCTTTTACATGGTCGTTGTCTTCCAGCTGCCTGATTCTGACCTTTAAAGCCTGGTTTTCCTTTTCACTTTGGTCAAACTGGTTTTGTAGATGCGTGAATTTCTTTTGCATTATTTCCAACTTTTCCTCCCAAAAGGCTTCCATCTTTTTGGTCATTTCTGATTCAAATTCTTCATAGGTTTGTGGAGAGTTTCCATTTCCTTTGGAAGGTTTTGGAGCATTTTCTTGTATATCATCTTCTATCTGCTCTGTATTTTGTATTTTGGCTCCATGGAATGTGTCCAAAGTCGCCCCTTTCTTCTTATTTTTCTTGGTATTTTGGGGCTTCTGTGCTTCTGTGGAATTTGCCATCTCTGAATGTGGAGGATTAGCTTTTCTTATCTCTGTCTGGTGTTCAGAGGCTTTAGTCCTGGGCAGATTGTCGGTTCTATGAGCTTTCCCTGGGTTAAACTGAATATGCCTCACTGGAACTGGAGTGGAAGGGTCAGACCAGGAGGGCACACTCTCCCCTGGCTCTCTGGGTCGGGTTGCTTTCCGGAAGTTGCCTTCAGAATAGCTGGCCGTGAGGCTGTTTCATCGGCCTGCGGGGGGATGGGCTGCGGCTTCCCCGAGATCAGAGGGCAGGGACTTTCACTGAGACTTGGATAGCAGGATCTAGCCCGTGAGGCTGTCTTGACCACCCTGAGGGTTGCTGTTGTTTCAACCCTGCTCTCTGCCAGGGGCGCTCCAAGGGCAGTGACATTCACTGGGACTCGGATAGAAGGCCCTGAGGATTGTTGTTCCAACGACCCTGCTCTCTGAGTGGGGTGGGGCTGCGGCTTCCCGGAGCCTTGGACTCTGCGCTCCTACCCCTTAGGTCCGAGTGATCTCGGGTTCTGGCTTTTGAGTGGGGCCTTACCTTTTGATCCGTGTCCAGGTCCAGGAGGAGGGTTCCCAGGGTCTGTGCTGTTGATCGTCTTGAATTTTGGCGCCTTAGGAGCTTATAGTTTGAGATCGGTCGGGAAGGGTTTTCCGGAGATCTGAACTTTAGCTTTCTCTAAGCCGCCATCTTGACCGGAAGTCGGGTAAGATAGAATTCTAGATTCCAATGGATCTGGATGTTCTTCCCTCTCAGAGTTGATTTCCCTGAGAGTAAGGTTTAAGTGAAAACTCTCTTCCTCTCCTTCTTATAGGAGTTTTCTTCCCCTCCCCTTCCCATGTGAATCTTTGTGTGAGAAAGATTATTATATTTGGTTTTCTTTTCCTCCTATTTACACATTACATTTCCCCCACATATTAGTATATATAGATTGATATAAATGTAGTCCTTATAGAAGAGAGTTTGAGTAAAAGAAAAAGATAACATTTTCTCCTTTTCCCTTTCCTTAATATTTACCTTTTCAGGTATTCCTCGCTCTTTGTTTTTCGGTATCAAACTTTCCACAGAGCTCTGGTCTTTTCTTTGAAAAACTTGGAAATCTTCTATTTTGTTGAATGCCCATACTTTCCCTTGGAAGTATATAGTCAGTTTTGCTGGATAGCTGATTTTTGGTTGAAGGCCCAGCTCTCTTGCCTTTCTGAGAATCATGTTCCATGCCTTACGGTCATTAGAGTGGAAATTGCAAGGTCTTGTGTGACCCTGATTGGAATTCCTTTATATCTAAATTGTCTTTTTCTGGCTTCTTGTAAGAATTTTTCTTTTGCTTGAATGCTTTGGAAATTGGCAATTACATTCCTGGGAGTTGTCTTTTGGGCATTTGGTGTAGAGGATGTTCTGTGAACTATTTCAATGCCTGTATTGCCCTCTTGTTATAGGATCTTTGGGCAATTTTCTTTGATTATATCTTGTATTACGATGTCGAGTTTGCTGTTTATTTCTGGCTTTTCTGGTAGTCCAATTATTCTTAAATTGTCTCTTCTCCCTCTATTTTCCAAGTCTATGACCTTGTCAGTGAGATATTTTATGTTCTCTTCTAATTTCTTGGTCTTTTGGCTTTGCTTTATTAGTTCTTGCTTGTTGTCTTCAAGTTGCCTAATTCTGACCTTTAAGGCCTGGTTTTCCTTTTCACTTTGGTCAAACTCGTTTTGTAGATGTGTGAATTTCTTTTGCATTATTTTCCACTTTTCCTCCCAGAAGGCTTCCATCTTTTTGATCCTTTCTGAGTCAAATTCTTCATAGGTTTGTGGAGAGTTTCCGTTTTCTTTGGAAGGTTTCGTATCATTTGCTTGTGTTTCCTCTTCTATCTCCTCTATATTTGGTATTTTTGCTACATAAAATGTGTTCAAAGTCACCCCCTTTTTCTTTTTTTCTTGGAATTTTGGGGCTTTTATGCTTCTGTGGAGTTTGACATCTCTATCTGAGTGGGGAGTACTAGCTTTTCTTATCTCTGTCTGGTGTTCAGAGGTTTTAGCCCCAGGCAGATTGTCCATTCTATGCAGTTGTTGTTCTGTCTTCCCGGGGAAACCAAGAATTGCTGGCGTTTCCTTTTTACTTCCCTCCTTGGTTCCCTCCCAATGCTTCTCCGTTGCCTTACTTCCACGCTCTGAGCCTGGCTTGGCTCTTTCCGCGGGGTGTTTGTTTCTCTGCCTTGGCCGCCCAGAAGAGCCAGCACTCTGAGGGGGGAGGGGTTGCATCTTCCTGGAGCTCCAAGGGCTCCTGATAAGATTAGCTTTCCCTGGGTTGAACTGAGCATGCCCTGAGGAAGAGACCTTCCGTGAGACTTGAATGGAAGGATCCAGCCATGGGGTTACAAGTTCCCCCTGTCATCTCTCCCTGTTTCCCTGCTGTCTGTGTTGCATGCCCCCTTGTCTGATTCAGGACGTTTTCAGAAAGTGGTCTTCAGAATAGCCGGCCCTGAGGCTCTGAGGTTCCTTCTGCTGTCTTGGACTTGGTGCTCTGGGTTGGGGGGATGGGTCCTGGGACCTTCCTTCTGCCTACCCCTTAGGTCCAAGTGATCTTGGGTTCTGGCTTTTATTGGGGGGGGGTGTACCTTTTGATCCAGGTCCAGGAGGAGGATTCCCGGGGTCTATGCTGTTGTTCATATTGAATTTCGGTGCCCTAGTGTCATATACTTTGAGTTCGGTAGGGAAGGGTTTCTGGAGATCTGAACTTTAGTTTTCTCTAAGCCACCATCTTGACCGGAAGAACTATGAATATTCTTGAAGGAGACTTTTTCCTTATCTGTTTCAGGTATAAACCCAGGAATGCTATGGCTGGATCAAGGGGCAGGCAATCATTTAGCACCCTTTGGGAATAATTCAAAATGGCCCTTCAGAATGGTTGGATCAATTCATAGCTCCACCAACAATGCATTAATGTCCCAACTTTGCCACATCCCCTCCAACATTCAGTACTTTCCTTTGCTGTCATGTTAGCCAATCTGCTAGTTGTGAGGTGATACCTCAGAGTTGTTTTGATTTGCATCTCTCTGATTATAAGAGATTTAGAACACTTTTTCATGTGCTTATTAATAGTTTTGATCTCTATATCTGAAAATAGCCTATTCATGTCTCTTGCCCATTTATCAATTGGAGGATGGATTGTTTTTTGTACAACTGGTTTACCTCTTTATAGATTTGAGTAATTAGACTTTTGTCAGAGGTTTTTGTTAGGAAGATTGTTTCCCAATTTGTTGCCTCCCTTCTAATTTTGTTTGCATTGCTTTTGTTTGTACAAAACCTTTTTATTTTAATGTAAACAAAATTATTGATTTCACATTTTGGGATTCTTTCTAACTCTTGCTTGGACTTTCCTTTCCCAAAAATCTGACCTGAATACAATTCTGTATTCACCTAATTTACTTATACTTTCCTTCTTTATATTCAGGTCATTCAACCATTCTGAGTTTATCTTTGTGAAGGGTGTGAGGTATTGATCTAAACCTAATCTCTCCCATACTATTTTCTATTTTTCCCAGCAGTTTTTTTTTTATCAAATAGTGGGTTTTGGTTCCAAAAGCTGGGATCTTTGGGTTTATCATAGACTGTCTTACTGAGGTCACTTACCCACAGATTATTACACTGACCCTCCTTTCTATCTCTTAGCCAGTACCATGTTGTTTTGATGACCACTACTTTATAGTACACTTTGAAATCTGGTATTGGAAGTCCCCCTTCCTCTGATTTTTTTTCATTATTTCCTTGGATATCCTTGATCTTTTGTTCTTCCAAATAAACTTTGTTATTTTTTTTCTAATTCAGTAAAAAGGTTTTTTGGTAGTTCGATGGGTATGGCACTAAATAAGTGAATTAATTTGGGTAGGATTGTCTTTTTTTATTATGTTAGCTCAACATACCCATGAGTAATCAATGTTTTTCCAACTATTTAGATCTACTTTTAATTTTGTGTAGAGTGTTTTGTAGTTGTGTTCATATAGTTCCTGTGCTTGTCTTGGTAGATAGGTTCCTAAATTTTTTATATTGTCTAGGGTGATTTTGGGGGGGGGGGGCTGCTTTATTTTTTTAATTAATGTAGTTAATTTAGAACATTATTCCTTGGTTACAAGAATCACATTATTTCCCTCCCACCTTTTCCACAGCCGATGTGTAATTTCATTGGGTATTACATGTGTCCTTGATCAGAACCTTTTCCATGTTGTTGGTGTTTGCATTAGGATGTTTATTTCGAGTATACGTCCCCAGCCATATCCTGTTCAGGGTGATTTTAAATGGAATTTCTCTTTCTAATTCTTGCTGCTGAGATGTGTTGGAAATATGTAGAAATGCTGATGATTTATGTGGGTTTATTTTGTATACTGCAACTTTGCTAAAGTTGGTGATTATTTCAACTAGGTTTTTAGTGAATTCTCTTGGATTCTTTAAGTAGACCATCATATCATCTGCAAAGAATGATAACTTGGTCTCCTCATTCCCTATTCTGATTTTATTAATTTCTCCCTTAATTTTTAGGATCTCTAATTTAGTTTTCATCTGGGGATTTTTAATTTGTTCTCTTTCAAGTTTTTTAATTTGCATGTCCAATTCATTGACCTCTGCCATCTCTAATTTGTTAATATATGAACTCAAGGATATAAATTTCCCCCTGAGCATTGCTTTGGCTGAATACCATAGATTTTGAAAGTTTGTCTCATCATTGTAATTTTCTTCAATTAAATTATTCATTGTTTCTATGATTTGTTCTTTAGCTAATTGATTTTATAGAATCATATTATTTAAATTCCTAATAATTTTTGATTTGGCTCTCCTTGTACCTTTACAGATTATTATTTTATTGCATTATAGGTTCCATTTATCATTTCTTCTTTTCTGTATTTCTTTGTTATGTTTTTATGCCCTAGTAAGTGGTCAATCTTTGTGAATGTACCATGTGCTGCTGAACAGAACGCATATTCATTTTTGTCTCTATTTTTCTAAATATATCTATTAACTCTAATTTTTCTAAGATTTCATTCACATCTCTTACCTCTTTTTTATTTATTTTTTGATTTGTTTTATCTATATTTGATAGTGGTAAGTTCAGGTCTCCCACTAGTATAGTTCTACTATCTATTTCCTCCTTCAACTCCACTAGTTTCTGATTTAGAAATTTCGATACTATACCATTTGGTGCATACCTGTTGATTACTTATATTTCCTCATTGTCTATACTGCCTTTTATTAGTATGTAGTTACCTTCCCTATCCCTTTAAATCAGATCGATTTTTACATTGGCTTTGTCAGATATCATGAATGCAATGCCTGCCTTCTTTCTCTCTGTTAAAGCACAATAGATTTTGCTCCAACCTTTAATCCTAACCTCATGAGTGTCTACTCACTTCATGTGTGTTTCTTCTAGACAACATATGGTAGGATTTTGGTTTCTAATCCACTCTGATATTTGCTTTCATTTTATGAGTGAGTTCATCACATTCACGTTCAAAGTTGTAATCACCACTTGTGTATTTCCCAGCCTTTTTATATCCTCTCTTAGTTATGACCTTTCTTCTTTTGCTATATCTTTTTAAATCAGTGGTTTGCTTTTAAATAGTCCCCCTAATCTCCACCATTGGTGCCCACAGTCTGTGCTCTTCAGCCTGCTGGGGATTCAGGTTTAGCTACTCTCTGGGGTAGGTCTTTGGTGGTCTTTGTCAGCTGCCATGGACCAAGAGGTGCCCCTCACTCACTCACTGATTCCAGCTGTCTGGCTCTCATTCTAGCTCCATAGGTGAGGAGGAGAATAGATCAGCTTGTGTTTTGGTGGAAGCTTTTTCATCTCCCTATAGCATGGAATTGTCAAATCCCATGTACTTTCAATGTTGATCCTTACTGTAGAGTCCCTTCATCCTTATGATTTTGGCTTTTTTGGTCTTTTGAAGTAGTCTACATGAGTAGGTGCTGAGAAGAGGAAGATTCCTCCATCTAGACTGCATCCAAGTTTACCCAAAAGTATAATATCATGTTCTAATAGACAGAATTGTCCAGTTTGAAAATGAGGCAAGGAAAGTGAAAGATGACCTACAAAGAAAAACAGTCCAAAAAGAAAAGGATACCCAAAAAAACAAGGGTTAAATTCTTTCTTTAAAATTAGATTCTAACTATAAGCAAATGATTTCACAAGGCAACAAGTGTTCTTTAAAAAAAAAAGAATGGAAAAATTGAAGATAAATGAAACACCTCATTGATAAAACAACAGATCTCGAAGAAAATAGATACAGAAGAAACAATTTAAGAATTATTGGAGACTTCTGAATTAAGAGGGCTGCAGTGTAGAAGCAGGACTCTTCCTCTCCTCACCACCAACTGATATAAGTGCCTCAAAATGAAAAAAATCAACAATTTCAGATAAAAGAGGGGACTCCATAGTAGGGCACAGCATTGAAGTATCAGAGTCAGAGCCAGAAAGTCAGAATCAGAGAAAGTGAGGGGCAATGTCTAGGTCTTTGGGAGCTAAGACCACCAGGGATTTACCCCTGAGAGCAGCTAGACTTGGGAACCTAGGAGGCTGAAGGGTGTGGATTTTAGACACTGGGATAGAGCAGAGGGGTGGCACACAGTATAAACTGTGGAGCTCAAAGATGAAATACATAGTAAAACTATATTAATTGGAGAACTGAACCTCCCTCTATCAGATCAATATAAATAAAACCAAAAAAATGAAAAAGAGGTAAGAGAAGTGAATGAAATCTTAGAAAAAATTAGAGTTAATAGATATATGGAGAAAAATAAATATGGACAAAAAAATACTCCTTCTTTTCAGCAGCACATGGTATAATAACAAAGACTGACAATGCACTAGTGCATAAAAACATGGCAAACATGCAAAAAAGCAGATATAATAGATGTAACCTTTTCAGATCAAAATGCAATGAAAATAATTAGCAAGGTAGATGGAAAGACAAAGCAACAATTAACTGTAAATTAAATAATATAATTCTCCAAAATCTGTTAAGGAAGAAATCCTAGAAAAAATTAATGATTTCATTGAAGAGAATGACAATGATGAGACATCATACCAACATCTATGGGATGCAGACAAAGCAGTACTCAGGGAAAAATGTATATCCTTGAGTGCATATATTAACAAATTAGGGAGGTGTATGAATGGGGCATGTTAATAAAAAACTGGAAAAAGAACAAATTAAAAATACCCAGATGAAAACTAAATTAGAAATCCTAAAAATTAAAGGAGAAATTAATAAAATTAAATGTAAAAGAACTATTGAATTAATAAATAAGACTAGAAGCTGGTACTTTGAAAAAAAAAACAAATAAAATGAAGTACTGATTAATCTAATAAAAAAGGAAAGAAAACACAAATTAACAGTATCAAAGATGAAAAGAGCCACCTCACTTCTAATTCAGGTAAAATTAGGGTAATTATTAAGAGCTATTTTGCTAAAAATATGGCAAAAATATGACAATCTTAGTGAAATGGATTAATATATATAGAAATATAAATTACCTTGATTAACAAAAGGGGAAATAGAATACTTAAACAATGACATTTTTTTTAAAAAATTGAACAAGCCAACAAGGAACTCCCTAAGAAAAAATTCCTAGGGCCACATGGTATGACAAGTGAATTCCAGCAAATATTTAATGAACACCTAATTCCAATACTATAAAAAACATTTCACAAAATAAGCAAAGAAGGAGTTTTACCAAGTTCCTTTTATGACACAAATACGGGATTGATCCCAAAGCCAGGCAGACCAAAAACCAAAATTGAAAACTGCAGACCAACCTTCTTATTTTTTAAATTTATTTGGTCAATTTCAAAAATTATTCCTTGGTTATAAAAATCATATTCTATTCCTCCGCCACCCCAGCCCTACCCATTGCCAATGTGCAATTCTACTGGGTATTACATGTGTTCTTGAACATAACCTATTTCCATGTTGTTGATGTTTGCACTAGGATGTTCCATTAGTGTCTATATCCTCAATCATATCCCCCTTGACCCATGTAATCAAGCAGTTGTTTTTCTTCTGTGTTTCTACTTCCACAGTTTTTCCTCTGAATGTGGATAGTGTTCTTTCTCACAGATCCCTCCAGGATGTTCAGGATCACTGCATTGCCACTAATGGAGAAGTCCATTACATTAGATTGTATCACAGTCTATCAGTCTCTGCCTACAATATTCTCCTGGTTCTGCTCCTCTTGCTCTGCATCACTTCCAGAAGATTGTTCCAGTTCCTCTGGAATTCCTACACTTTATTATGCCTTTGAGCACAATAGTATTCCATCACCACAATTTCTTCAGTCATTCCTTTATTGAAGGGCATCCCCTCATTTTTTCAATTTTATGCCACTATAAAGAATGAAGCTATGCATTTTCTTGTAAAGGTCTTTTTCCTTATTATCTCTTTGAGGTATAAACCTAGCAGTGCTATGGCTGGATCAGACTGCTATGGCAGACAGTCTTTTAGCACCCTTTGGGAATAGTTCCAAATTGCCGTACAGAATGGTTGGATCAATTTACAACTCCACAAGCAATGCATTAATTTTCAGACTTTGCCGCATCCCCTCCAGCATTCATTACTTTCCTTTGCTGTCATGTTAGTCAATCTGCTAGGTGTGAGGTGATACATCAGAGTTGTTTTGATTTGGATTTCTCTGATTATATGAGAGTTAGAACACTTTTTCATGAGCTTGTTAATAGTTTTGATTTCTTTAACTGAAAATTGCCCATTCATATCCCTTGACCATTTATCAGTTGGAGAATGGCTTGATTTTTTGTATAATTGGTTTACTAATTAGATTTTTGAGAGAGGATTTTTGTAGTGAAGATTGTTTCCCAATTTGTTGCTTCCCTTCTAATTTTGGATGCATTATATTTGTTTCTACAAAAACTGTTTAATTTGATGTAATCAAAATTATTGATTTTATATTTTGTGATTTTTTTCTAGCTCTTGCTTGGTTTTAAAGTCTTTCCTTTCCCAAAAATCTGACAAGTATACTATTCTATATTTGCCTAATTTGCTTATAGTTTCTTTCTTTATATTCAGGTCATTCACTCATTCTGAATTTATCTTGATGTAGGGTGTGAGATGTTGATCTAAACTTAATCTCTCCCATACTGTCTTCCAATTTTCCCAGCAGTTATTATCAAATAGTGTGTTTTGGCCCCCAAAATTGGGATCATTGGGTTTGTCATGGACTGTCTTGCTGAGTTCATTTACCCCAAGTCTATTCCACTGATCCCCCTTTCTGTCTCTTAGTCAGTACCGAATTCTTTTGATGATCACTACTTTACAGTATAGTTTGAGATCTGGGACTGCAAGACGTCCTTCCTTTATATTTTTTTCTTGATTTCCCTGGATATCTGTGATCTTTTGTTCTTCCAAATGAACTTTGTTATGCTTTTTTCTAATCTAGTAAAAAAAATTTTGGTAGTTCAATGGGTATGGCACTAAATAAGTAAATTAATTTGGGTAGAATTGTCATTTTTATTATATTAGCTCATCCCACCCATGAGCAATCAATTTTTTTTTCCAATTGTTTAGATCTAGTTTAAATTGTTTAGAGGGTGTTTTGTAGTTGTGTTCATATAGCTCCTCTGTTTGTCTCGGGAGATAGATTCCTAGGTATTTTATTTTGTCTAAGGTGATTTTGAATGGGATTTCTCTTTCTAGTTTTTGCTGCTGAGCTGTGTTGGAGATATATAGAAATGCTGATGACTTATGAGGGTTCATTTTGTATCCTGCAATTTTGCTAAAGTTGTTGATTATTTCAATTAGCTTTTTGGTTGATTCTCTAGGATTCTTTAAGTAAACAATCATAGCATCACAAAGAGAGATTGCTTAGTCTCCTCATTGCCAATTTTAATATCTTCTTACTGCTAGATTTTCTACTATAATGTTAAATAATAGAGGTGATAATGGGCATCCTTATCTCACTCCTGATATTATTGGGAAGGCGTCTAGTTTAACCCCATTGCAGATCATGTTTGCTGATGGTTTTAGATTTATACTATTTATTATTTTTAGAAAAGGCCCTTCTATTCTTATATTTTCTAGAGCTTTTCAGTAGAAATAGGTGTTCTATTTTATCAAAGGATTTTTCTGCATCTATTGAGATAATCATGTGATTTTTGTCTATTTGCTTATTAATATGGTCAATTATGAGGATGGTTTTCCTAATATTGAACCATCCTTGCATTACTGGTATGAATCCTACCTGGTCATGGTGAATAACCCTTGTGATGACCTGCTGGAGTCTTTTTGCTAGTATCCTATTTAAGATTTTTGCATCTATCATTAAGGAGATTTGTCTGTAGTTTTCATTCTCTGTTTTTGATCTGCCTGGTTTTGGGATCAGTACCATTTTTCTTTCATAAAATGAATTTGGTAGAACTCCTTCTTTGCTTATTCTGTTGAATACTTTGTATAATATTGTAATTAGTGCTTCTTAGAATGTTTGATAGAATTCATTTGTGAATCAATATGGACCTGGGGATTTTTTCTCAGGGAATTCTTTGATGGCTGTTCAATCTCTTTTTCTTATATTGGGTTGTTTAGGTAATGTATTTCTTCCTCTGTTAGGCTAGGCAGTTTATATTTTTGTAAGTATTCATCCCTTTCACCTAGATTGCAATATTTGTTGCCATATAATTGGGCATAATAGTTTTTAATGATTGCCTTAATTTCCTCTTCATTAGAGGTGAGGTCTCCCTTTTCATCTTGGATACTGTCAATTTGATTTTCTTCTTTCCTTTTTTAGACTGACCAGTACATTGTCTATTTTATTTGTTTTTTCAAAGTACCAGCTTCTAGTTTATTTATTAAATCAATAGTTCTTTGACTTTCAATTTTATTAATTTCTCCTTTGATTTTTATGATCTCTAATTTAGTCTTCATCTGAGGATTGATAATTTGTTCACTTTCAAGGTTTTTAATTTTTATGCCAAATTCATTGACCTCTGACCTTCTTAATTTGTTAATATATGAACTCAAGGATATAAATTTCCCCCTGAGTACTGCTTCGGTTGCATTCCATAGGATTTGAAAGGATGCCTCATCATTGTCATTTTCTGCAATGAATTTAGCAATTGTTTCTACGATTTGTTCTTTAACTAACCGGTTTTGGAGAATTGTATTATTTAATTTCCAATTAATTTTTTATTTACCTCTCCATGTACCCTTATTAATTATTATTTTCATTGCATTGTGATCTGAGAAGGTTGCATTTATTATTTCTGCTCTTTTGCACTTGTTTGCAATGTTTTTATGCCTTAATACATGGTCAATTTTTGTGAATGTACCATGTGCTGCTGAAAAGAAGGTGTATTCCTTTTTTGTCCCTATTTATTTTTCTCCACATCTACTAATTCTAATTTTCCAAGATTTCATTCCCTTCTCTTACCTCTTTCTTATTTATTTTTTAGTTTGATTTATCTAGTTCAGATAGAGGAGGGTTCAGGTCTCCCCCTAGTATAGTTTTTTCTTTTTATTTCATCCTTGAGCTCCACTTTTTCTCCTTTAGAAATTTGAATGCTATGCCATTTGGTGAATACATGTTGAGTATGAATATTTCCTCATTGTCTATACTACCTTTTATCAGGATGTAATTACCTGCTCTATCTTTTTTAACTAGATTTCTTTTTACGTTGACTTTGTCAGATATCATGATTGTGACTCCTGCCTTCTTTTTGTCACTTGATGCCCAATAGATTTGGTTCCATCCTCTTACTTTCACCCTATGCATATCTACCTTCCTCATATGTGTTTCTTGCAGACAGTATATGGTAGGGTTTTGGATTCTAATCCACTCTGTTATTCACTTGTGTTTTGTGGGTGAGTTAATTCCATTCAGATTCAGAGTTATGATTACTAGCTTTGCAATTCCCAGCATTTTGATTTCTACTCCTGATCCTGCCTTTTCTTCTTTCACTATTTCCTTATATACCAATGTTTGTTTTTAATCAGTCACTGTATTTCCCACCCTTATTTTACTTCCCTTTCTACCACCCTCCCTTCTTGTTCCCCCCTTATTTTCCCTGTAGTCTTTCTAAAATTAACCCACCCTCTCCCTCCCTTATACTTTTTCTCTCCCCACCAGTCCATTTGTTACCCTTCTACTCCCCTTCAAGGTGCAAATCATTTCTCTGTCCCAATGGATTGGATTATTCTTCCCTCTTTGGGACAATTTTAATGTGTGTATTGAGTTGAGTTGAGTATTTCCTATCTCCAAACTCTTCACCCTTTCAGTGTATTGATGTTCTCCCCCTCCTGCCATGAGCTTCTTTGTGACATATAAATTTACCCCCATTTGTTTCTTTTCCCATTTCTTTTAGTATTAACCTTTTTTTAGCTCTAGTTGCGTGTGTGTTTACACACATGTATATGTATTTAGGCCTGCATATATTTTTATACCTATTTATGTCTTGTCCTTTTATCCTATACAGTTTGTCATTGTTCCCTCTAAGTGTAATCCTTCTAGCTGCCCAGGTGATAACAACCATTTTTAAGAGTGACCAATGACCTCTTTTCTTATAGGGATACATATCATTTTAACTTATTGAATCTCTTTTTAAAAAAGAGTGTTTTTGTTTGTTTGTTTGTTTTGTTTTGTTTTTCTTTTTCTGCTGTTTTCTTTAATTACCTTTTGATGATTCTCTTGAGTTCTGTGCTTGGGCATCAAATTTTCTGTTCAGGTCTGGTATTTTCTTTACAAATTCTTAGAATTCTTCTATTTTGTTGAATGACCATACTTTCCCCTGTAAGAATATAGTCTGTTTTAGTGGGTACTTGATTCTTGGTTGTAGACCGAGTTCCTTTGCTTTCTGGAATATCATATTCCATGCCTTTCTGTCCTTTAGTGTGGATGCAGCCAGATCCTGTGTTATCCTCACTGTGGTTCCATGGTATCTGAATGACTTCTTGGCAGCTTGTAATATCTTTTCTTGGGTCTCATAATTCTTGAGTTTGGCTATAATACTTCTGGGTGTTGTCAGATGGTGATTAAGAAGAGGAGGTGATCTGTGGATTCTTTCAATCTCCACTTTTCCCTCTTGTTACAGAATATCGGGGCAATTTTCCTGAATAATTTCCCGTATTATGACCAGACTTTTTCTTTTGTAATGGTCTTCTGATAGACCAATGGTTCTTAAATTTTCTCTCCTTGAACGATTTTCTAAATCCTCTATTTTGTGAATTAGGTGCTTTATATTTTCCTAAAATTTTTCATTCTTTTGGTTTTGTTTTATAGTGTCCTGCTGCCTTGAGAGGTCACCTGATTCTAGTTGTTGTATTCTGGTTCTTAGAGACTGGATTTCATCCCTGGCTTTTTGGTCATCATTTCCCTTCTGGTCTGATTTTCTTTGGAGGCCACTTTTCATTCTCTTTTCCTCATCTCTCATCTCCTTTGTCTCATCTTTCATCTTCTTTGCCTCATCTTTCATCTCCTTTACTTCATTTTCAAGCTGGTTGATTTTGGCTTTCAAAACACTATTTTCTGTTTCCAGATGACTTATCTTAGTTTTCAAATACTTGTCCCAGTTGTCTTCAATCTCTCTAATTTGTGTTTTGAGTTGCATTTTGAGTTCTTCCAAAGCCTGTGTCCAATTTGCTGGGATTTCTGTTTTATTACTTGTGTTCTCCTGTGTATTGTTTGTTCTTGGTTTGTTCCCTGTGCAGAAGCTGTCAATTGTCATTTCTTTCTTCTTTTTCTGTTGTTTGCTCATATTAACCCCATCTTTGCTCCCCATATTTGTCTGTGCTCTTTTTCCTCTCATTTTTTTTTGGTTTTGGGGCTTTCTGTCAGTCTCCCCTCTTGCGCTTTGTCAGATCTTTCAGTGCAGTCTCTTGGGGAGGAGTGTTGGAGTGTTGGAGTTTGCCCTTCCTTTTCCTCTGGAGGATTTTGATTGGATTAAAGTCCATCAGTCAGTGTTGCAGCTTAGGCTTCCTTGAGTTCTGAAGACTTTTGATTGGATTAAGTTCAGCTAGGTTGTACTAGATATGCTCTGAGACCAAAAACCTCCTGGAAGGCTGGAGAAGTATGGAAGTTCTCTACTTCTCAGACCAGGCTGCCAGCTCCCTCTGTAGCTCCTTGCCCACCATATGTGCTCAACACTCTGAGGTTGGCACTGCCCTACCCATAAGGTCTACCCTCCAGACCAGTGCCTTTGCCTGCCCAGATGTTCCCGCTGCTTCTGGTGGACTAGGGCTCTATGTGTGGATGGGGATGGGTCCTGGGACGTTCTTTCTGCCTTCCCCTTAAACCCAAGTGTTCTCAGATTCTGGCTTTTCTGGGGCATACTTTTTGAATTGAGTCCAGCAGGAGGGTTCCTTGACTCTGTCTTGTTGTTGGGTTTGATTTTCAGTCCTCTAGGAGCATTCAGTTATTTGTAACTCTCAAAAATTACATTCCCTATTATAGTAATTAGAAGAATCACTCATAGGAAAAGAGTGGGGCATCAAGGGCTATGAGATTATATGCAAAAAACAAATAAAGAAATAGGGTAGGGGGGAATCGATGATGGCACCAAGAGATACTTGAAGAAATAAAATAAATAGCATAATCTTTGTCACACAAAGATACACATGGGAAGAGGAGAGAAAGAATACTTTTATAAGAGGGAGAGGAAGAGAGTGCTAATAAGTAATACTTAAACCTTACTCTCAGTGATATCAACTCTGAGAGGGAAGAGCATTCAGATCTATTGGGAGGGAATGAGAGGGGGAAGGGAACCTAACAGAACCTAAAAAACAAGAAGGGAATAAAAATGGAAGAACATTAAGGGAGTGGATTAGGGGGGTTGACTTTTAAACCACTGTTTTAAAAGGATATAGCAAAAGAAGAAATGTCAGAACTAGGAGAGGATATCAAAATGCTAGGGAATTCACAAGTAACAATCATAACTTTGAATATTAATGGGATACACTCACCCATAAAATGTAGATGAATAGGAGAGTGGATAAGAATCTAAAATCCTATCATATGTTGTCTCCAAGAAATGCACATGAGGCAGGTAGATACTCACAAGGTCAGAATTAAAGGTTGGAGGAAGACCTATTGGGCCTCAATTGACAGAAAGAAAGCGAGAATTGCAATCATGATATCTGGCAAAGCCAAAGTAAAAATAGACCTGATTAAAAGGGATAGGGAAGGTAAATACATCCTGATAAAATAGAGTATAGATAATGATGCACCAAATGATATAGCATCCAAATTTCTAATGGAGAAACTAGTAGAATTGAAGGAGGAAATAGATAGTAAAACTATACTAGTGGGAGACCTGAACCTACCACTATCAATTTTAGATAAATGAAATAAATACATAAATAAGAAATAGGTAAAAGTGGTGAATGAAATCTTAGAAAAATTAGAGTTAATAGATATATGGAGAAAAATAAAAAGGGACAAAAAGGAATACACCTTCTTTTCAGCAGCACATGGCATATTCACAAAGATTGACTATATAATAGGTCATAAAACATGGCATACAAATGTAGAAAAGCATAAAAAATAAATACAACCTTTTCAGATCATAAGGCAATAAAAATAATGATCAGTAAGGGTACATGGAGAGCCAAATCAAAAATCAATTGGAAAAAAGATGGAAGCCTTCTGGGAGGAAAAGTTGGAAATAATGCAAAAGAAATTCACGCATCTACAAAACCAGTTTGACCAAACTGTAAAAGAAAACCAGGCTTTAAAGGCCAGAATCAGGCAGCTGGAAGACAACGATCGTGTAAAAGAGCAAGAATCAATAAAGCAAAGCCAAAATACCAAGAAATTAGAAGAGAACATAAAATATCTCACCGACAAGGTGATAGATTTGGAAAATAGGGGGAGAAGGGATAATTTAAGAATAATTGGACTCCCAGAAAAGCCAGAAATAAACACCAAACTGGACATGGTGATACAAGATATAATCAAAGAAAATTGCCCAGAGATTCTAGAACAAGGGGGCAATACAGCCACTGACAGAGCTCACAGAACACCTTCTACACTAAACCCCCAAAAGACAACTCCCAGGAATGTAATTGCCAAATTCCAAAGCTATCAAACAAAAGAAAAAATCCTACAGGAAGCCAGAAAAAGACAATTTAGATATAAAGGAATGCCAATCAGGGTCACCCAAGACCTTGCAAGTTCTACTCTGAATGATTGTAAGGCATGGAACATGATCTTCAGAAAGGCAAGAGAGCTGGGTCTCCAACCAAGAATCAGCTACCCAGCAAAACTGACTATATACTTCCAAGGGAAAGTATGGGCATTCAACAAAATAGAAGACTTCCAACTTTTTGCAAAGAAAAGACCAGAGCTCTGTGGAAAGTTTGATACCGAAAATCAAAGAGCAAGGAATACCTGAAAAGGTAAATATTAAGGAAAGGGGAAAATGTTATCTTCTTCTTTTACTCAAACTCTCTTCTATAAGGACTACATTTATATCAACCTATGTATACTAACATGTGGGGAAAATGTAATGTATAAATAGGGGGTAAAGAAAGACCAAATAGAATAATCATTCTCACACAAAGATTCACATGGGAAGGGGAGGGGAAGAAAACTCCTATAAGAAGGAGAGGAAGAGAGGGGGGGGTTACTTAAAACTCAATCTCAGGGAAATCAGCTCTGAGAGGGAAAAACATCCAGATCCATTGGGATCTTGAATTCTATCTTACCCAACAAGGGTAAGGAGAAGGGAAAACCAAGGGGGGGAGGGGGAGAGGGAGAACAAAAAGGGAGGGAAAGAGAGGGGGGAGGGGGAGGGAACAAAAAGGGAGGGACTAAAAAGGGAAACATCAAGGGAGGGGACAAGGGGGACTGTTTCAAAGTAAATCACTGGACTAAAAGGTAGAGCCGAAGAAGAAAAGGTTAGAATTAGGGAAGGCAATCAAAATGCCAGGGAGTCCACAAATGACAATCATAACTTTGAACGTGAATGGGATGAACTCACCCATAAAACGTAGACGAATAGCAGAATGGATTAGAATCCAAAACCCTACCATATGTTGTCTTCAAGAAACACACATGAGGCGGGTTGACACCCACAAGGTCAGAATTAAAGGATGGAGTAAGACCTTCTGGGCTTCAACTGATAGAAAGAAGGCAGGAGTGGTAATCATGATATCTGATAAAGCCAATGCAAAAATAGACCTGATCAAAAGGGATAGGGAAGGTAATTATATTTTGTTAAAAGGGACTATAGACAATGAGGAAATATCATTAATCAATATGTATGCACCAAATAATATAGCACCCAAATTTCTAATGGAGAAACTAGGAGAATTGAAGGAAGAAATAGACAATAAAACCATACTAGTGGGAGACTTAAACCAACCATTATCAAATTTAGATAAATCAAATCAAAAAATAAATAAGAACGAGGTAAAAGAAGTGAATGAAATCTTAGAAAAATTAGAATTAATAGACATATGGAGAAAAATAAATAGGGATAAAAAGGAATACACCTTCTTCTCAGCACCACATGGCACATTCACAAAAACTGACCATACATTAGGTCACAGAAACATAGCACACAAATGCAGAAAAACAGAAATAATGAATGCAGCCTTCTCAGATAACAAGGCAATAAAAATAATGATTAGTAATGGTACATGGAAAACCAAATCTAAAACCAATTGGAAATTAAACAATATGATACTCCAAAACCGTTTAGTTAAAGAAGAAATCATAGAAACAATTAATAATTTCATCGAGGAAAATGACAATGGCGAAACATCCTTTCAAACCTTTTGGGATGCAGCCAAAGCGGTAATCAGAGGTAAATTCATATCCCTGAATGCTTATATTAACAAACAAGGGAGAGCAGAGATCAATCAATTGGAAATGCAAATGAAAAAACTGGAAAGCGATCAAATTAAAAACCCCCAGCAGAAAACCAAATTAGAAATCCTAAAAATTAAGGGAGAAATTAATAAAATCGAAAGTGATAGAACTATTGACTTAATACATGAGACAAGAAGCTGGTACTTTGAAAAAACAAACAAAATAGACAAGGTACTGGTCAATCTAGTTAAAAAAGGGAAGGAAGAAAAGCAAATTCACAGCATTAAAGATGAAATGGGGGACAGCACCTCCAATGAGGAGGAAATTAAGGCAATCATTAGAAATTACTTTGCCCAATTATATGGCAATAAATACACCAATTTAGGAGAAATGGATGAATATATACAAAAATACAAACTGCCTAGACTAACAGAAGAGGAAATAGAATTCCTAAATAATCCCATATCAGAAATTGAAATCCAACAAGCCATCAAAGAACTTCCTAAGAAAAAGTCCCCAGGGCCTGATGGATTCACCTGTGAATTCTATCAAACATTCAGAGAACAGTTAATCCCAATACTATACAAACTATTTGACATAATAAGCAAAGAGGGAGTTCTACCAAACTCCTTTTACGACACAAACATGGTACTGATTCCAAAACCAGGCAGGTCAAAAACAGAGAAAGAAAACTATAGGCCAATCTCCCTAATGAATATAGATGCAAAAATCTTAAATAGGATACTAGCAAAAAGACTCCAGCAAGTGATCAGAAGGATCATTCACCATGATCAAGTAGGATTCATACCAGGGATGCAGGGCTGGTTCAACATTAGGAAAACCATCCACATAATTGACCACATCAACAAGCAAACTAGCAAGAATCACATGATTATTTCAATAGATGCAGAAAAAGCCTTTGATAAAATACAACACCCATTCCTATTAAAAACACTAGAAAGCATAGGAATAGAAGGGTCATTCCTAAAAATAATAAACAGTATATATCTAAAACCAACAGCTAATATCATCTGCAATGGGGATAAACTAGATGCATTCCCAATAAGATCAGGAGTGAAACAAGGATGCCCATTATCACCTCTACTATTTGACATTGTACTAGAAACACTAGCAGTAGCAATTAGAGAAGATAAAGGAATTGAAGGCATCAAAATAGGCAAGGAGGAGACCAAGTTATCACTCTTTGCGGATGACATGATGGTCTACTTAAAGAATCCTAGAGATTCAACCAAAAAGCTAATTGAAATAATCAACAACTTTAGCAAAGTTGCAGGATACAAAATAAACCCACATAAATCATCAGCTTTTCTATATATCTCCAACACAGCTCAGCAGCAAGAACTAGAAAGAGAAATCCCATTCAAAATCACCTTAGACAAAATAAAATACCTAGGAATCTACCTCCCGAGACAAACACAGGAACTATATGAACACAACTACAAAACACTCGCCACACAACTAAAACTAGACTTGAACAAATGGAAAAACATTAACTGCTCATGGATAGGACGAGCCAATATAATAAAAATGACCATCCTACCCAAACTTATTTATCTATTTAGTGCCATACCCATTGAACTACCAAAATACTTCTTCACTGATTTGGAAAAAACCATAACAAAGTTCATTTGGAAGAACAAAAGATCAAGGATATCCAGGGAAATAATGAAAAAAAAACACATATGATGGGGGCCTTGCAGTCCCTGACCTAAAACTATATTACAAAGCAGCAGTCATCAAAACAATTTGGTACTGGCTAAGAAACAGAAAGGAAGATCAGTGGAATAGACTGGGGGAAAGCGACCTCAGCAAGACAGTATACGATAAACCCAAAGATCCCAGCTTTTGGGACAAAAATCCACTATTCGATAAAAACTGCTGGGAAAATTGGAAGACAGTGTGGGAGAGACTAGGAATAGATCAACACCTCACACCCTACACCAAGATAAATTCAAAATGGGTGAGTGGCTTAAACATAAAGAACGAAACCATAAGTAAATTGGGTAAACACAGAATAGTATACATGTCAGACCTTTGGGAGGGGAAAGGCTTTAAAACCAAGCAAGATATAGAAAGAATCACAAAATGTAAAATAAATAATTTTGACTACATCAAACTAAAAAGCTTTTGTACAAACAAAACCAATATAACTAAAATCAGAAGGGAAACAACAAATTGGGAAAAAATCTTCATAGAAACCTCTGACAAAGGTTTAATTTCTCATATTTATAAAGAGCTAAATCAATTGTACACAAAATCAAGCCATTCTCCAATTGATAAATGGGCAAGGGAAATGGATAGGCAGTTCTCAGATAAAGAAATCAAAACTATTAACAAGCACATGAAGAAGTGTTCTACATCTCTTATAATCAGAGAGATGCAAATCAAAACAACTCTGAGGTATCACCTCACACCTAGCAGATTGGCTAACATAACAGCAAAGGAAAGTAATGAATGCTGGAGGGGATGTGGCAAAATAGGGACATTAATTCATTGCTGGTTGAGCTGTGAACTGATCCAACCATTCTGGAGGGCAATTTGGAACTATGCCCAAAGGGTGCTAAAAGAATATCTACCCTTTGACCCAGCCATAGCACTGCTGGGTCTGTACCCCAAAGAGATAATGGACAAAAAGACTTGTACAAAAATATTCATAGCTGCGCTTTTTGTGGTGGCTCAAAACTGGAAAATGAGGGGATGCCCATCAATTGGGGAATGGCTGAACAAACTGTGGTATATGTTGGTGATGGAGTACTATTGTGCTAAAAGGAATAATAAAGTGGAGAAGTTCCATGGAGACTGGAACAACCTCCAGGAAGTGATGCAGAGCGAGAGGAGCAGAACCAGGAGAACATTGTACACAGAGACAAACACACTGTGGTATCATCGAACGTAATGGACTTCTCCATTGGTGGTGGTGTAATGTCCCTGAACAACTTGCAGGGACCCAGGAGAAAAAAACACCATTCATAAGCAAAGGATAAACTATGGGAGTGGAAACACCGAGAAAAAGCAACTGCCTGAATACAGAGTTTGAGGGGACATGACAGAGGATAGACTCTAAATGAACACTCTAATGCAAATACTATCAACAAAGCAATGGGTTCAAATCAAGAAAACATCTAATGCCCAGTGGACTTACGCGTCGGCTATGGGGGGTGGGGGGGGGAGGAAAAGAAAATGATCTATGTCTTTAACGAATAATGCTTGGAAATGATCAAATAAAATATATTTTAAAAAATCAATTGGAAATTAAGTAATATGATACTCCAAAATCAGTTAGAGAACAAATCATAGAAACAATTAATAATTTCATTGAAGAAAATAACAATGGTTAGTCATCCTTTCAAACCTCATGGGATGCAGACAAAGCAGTACACAGAGGAAAATTCATATTCTTGAGTGTGTGTATTAACAAATTAGGGAGGGCAGAGATCAATGAAGAGTGGCAGAAGAGTGGTAAGGGCTAGTCAATAGGGGTCAAGTGAGTTGCCTAGGGTCACACAGCTGGGAAGTGTCTGAGGCCATATTTGAATCAAATGTACTGGACTTCTCCATTAGTGGCAATGCAATGATCCTGAACAACTTGGAGATATGAACAAGAAAGAACACTATCCACATTCAGAGGAAAAACTTTGGGTGTAGAAACACAAAAGTAAAACAACTGCTTGAATACATAGGTCAAAGGGAAATGGTTGGGGATGTAGACTCTAAATGAACATCCTAATGCAAATACCAACAACAAGGAAATGGGTTTGGATCAAGGATACATGTGATACCCAATGGAATTGCATGTCGCTTATGGGAGGAGTGGCAGGAGGGGTGGGAGGAAAAGAAAACAATTTTTGTATCCAATGAATAATGTTTGAAAATGACCAAATAAAAATAACATTTAAAAGAAAAAAATATAAATTGACAAAAAAGAAAAATATTGTAAATTAATTAAGTAAATGAATTTTTAAAATAAATAGAAACTGGTTTGATAGTATCTCTTCTAGATATTTCTCAGCAGAAAAAAGTATTTCTAATTTCTTTATGTACTCTTTCATGTTGTCTTTATGTTCCCCTAATATAAGGTCCAGGACTCTATACTCCTCTTGGAAGGGAATAAGAAAATGTAGCTGGTAAATTTGGGGCAAGAACAGTTTCATCCTTCCTCATAAAAGGACTGGATCTTATCCAAAGTATCTTAATATGGACATTTTCAATCTGGACAGAGAAAATGTGGTGTTATTTATCTCCTTTGTAGAATTGTGACTCTGTCCTAGGCAGCTTCAAATTGAATTTCTCGGTGTCCTATTGAATGATAAATATTACACATGGACTCTCCATCTTATTGGTCTATTGTTTTAAAAGCACACTGTACTATTTCATGGTTCACCACGCTGATGGCAGGTTATTGCTCAAACCAGTGAATGTAGGAAAGGTTAGGAAGAAAATGTCCATGCTTTCTGCTCCAGGTTAAATAACAGAAGATCTATCTTTGCCTGCCCTTGTCTATCTCTGGGCATATCCATCTTATGTCTGGTGTCTAGTCTCAAACTCAATCTGAATTCCTTTTTAATTCACGAAAGCACACATTCAAAAGAGTGAGTTTCCAGGTTCCCTAATCCAAGTATCATAGTTTTGTCACTTTCAAAGCTTTTGCTTCATTGTTTATTCTACATTATTTCAATAATTTCATTGGCCTGTATGAAAACAGATGTCTGCTGATGAAAAATTCACTTGGCACACTTTTGTCACTAGTTCCTTGCTAAGGAACTGTGATACACTAATGCCGAATGAATCTTTTATAAAGGTCTTCATAGTAGTATCCTTATTCCTTTCTGCTAAGGTTTAGTTATGTAAGTTGGAAGAGAACTTTGGTGGAGTAGAAAGAAGAGAGGGGATATATAGATGGTTGTCTAATGGGGAATAGATATATGATATGTATTCAAGAGCAAATAGGTATAGGGGTTGCTCTTTCACATAGTGTATTCTCTTAAGTTCATAAATGTGAAAAATAATTATAGTAATGGCCTTTCTTTTATTTTTCTAGAGTGTAATAATCTTTCTCTTCTTGTACCATGGAAAGCCCTACCTCTGAGTCAACCATGTGAGTCAAGCTAGTTTTTTTCTGCAAAATTTCCTTTTGCTTTCACATAATTTCCCTGAAAATACCTCACTGAGGGCAAAGGTCATTCTTATAAATATTTTATAAAAATGAAAAGATATCTGGTTTAAATAGTTATTTTTCAAGAAATTTGAATACAATTAAATGTACTTAACAATAAAACTATATGAATAATTTATTTTCATTTTAATGTTTCAGAAGTTACTTTAGGATATGAGAGCTCCCCTGATATTATTAACTCATTTATTTAAAAATATTTATTTATAATATTTTTCTGTGGTTACATGATTTATGTTCTTTCCTCTCCACTCCCAGAGCTGATAAGTAATTCCATTGGGTTATACATGTATCACTGTTCAAAACTTATTTCCATGTGTTACAGAGATTTTCTTAATCACTTCTGAGCAGAGAGGTTTGGCAGTTAGAGTCAGTTACAGTTGATAGTTGGTACTTTGGTCTCTGGGTTCCCTGGGGAAAGGAGAAATATTTTCTGACTCTATCAGAGACTGGGAATTTTTTTCTTACTGACAGTTGGGGATAGAGAAAATGGATTTAAGGCCTTAACAGCATTAATGATTATTGATTAGCTTAGGTAGGTAGTTAGATAGTGGGTAAATTCTTAGATAGTCAGAGTAGGCCAGGTTTGGCTAAGCAGAAGAAACTGCCTTGAAGGCAGTTAGATTTACGGTTGTTTAGAAAAATTTTAGTTAGAATTGGAATCTTAGGTATAGTTATAAGGTATTAGGAGTTTACTCTCACTTTCCTTCTTTCTATTTCCTATCTGAACTTTCCTCAAAATAAACTAAGGGTTTTATGTTTACCAAACTTCTCTCCTGACCTTTGTTCAAACTCCTACCAAAAAGTTAATCCTTCACACATATTATTCATATTTGCAGTATAGTGATCTTTTAATGCCAAAATTCCAATCATATCCCTATTAAACTTTGTGATTGATCTTATGTTTTTCTTCTGTGATTCTACTCCCACAGTTCTTTATTTGGAGGTAGATAGTGTTCTTTCTCTTAAATTCCTCTGGATTGTCCTGGATCATTGCATTTCTACTGATACATTGTGGCACAATCAAATACATTTAATTGTGCCACAATGCATCAGTTTCTGTGTACAATGTTCTCCTGGTTGTGCTCACTTTTCTATGCATCAATTCCTGGAGGTCATTCCAGTTCATATACAAATCCTCCAGTTTCTTTCAGCACAATAGTATTCCATCACCATCAGATACCACAATTTGTTCAGCCATTTTCCAGTTGATTGGCAGTCTATTTTTTTTCATCATAAAGAGTGCAGATATAAATATTTTTGGGCAAGTATTTTTTCTCATTATATCTTTGGAGTTCAAACCAAGCAGTGGTATGGCTAGATCAAAGGGCAGGAATTCTTTTAAAGCCCTTTGGGCATAATTCCAAATTGCCCTCCAAATGGTTGCACTAATTCACAATTCTACCAGCAGTGTATCAGTGTCCCAATTTTGCCATATTCCCTACCTCATTCATCACTTTCCTTTGCTGCTGTATTGGCCAGTCTGTTAGATGTGAGGTGGTACCTCAGGGTTATTTTGATTTGCATTTCTCTAACCAAAAGAGATTTAGAACACTTTTACATGCACTTATTGATAGTTTTGATTTCTTCTTGTGAAAACTGGCTCTTCATATTCCTTGATCATTTGTCAGTTGGGAAACATGTCCCTGATTTTAAAAAGTTGTGAACAAATGAACAAAGATGGAAAAAGAATGTAAAAGAGTGAAAGCCTTCAAGGAGTGCACATAGCTATTGGAAAGCTAATGCTGAAAACGAGCTGAGACTTCCAAAAAATAAGGAAAACAAAATAGACTTTTAGGTTTTTGTTTAGGTTAAGTAGGATAAGAGAGAGACAGACATTGAGCATTGACCAGCTGCTGCATTGTGTAAAAATGGAGAATTGAATCCCGGACTTCAATCCCCAGAAGTCCTTGCTCCCACAGTTTCCCATAATCCCAGGTGAGGTCCTCACCTGGACTGTGAGCAGAGAGGGATATTTAAACTGACTCCACCTTCTCTCTCTTGGCTTCCGCTTCTAGGGACAGGTGGCTCTCTACCTAGCCCACAAAATGTAGGTTTCACGTGCTTTCTTATTTTGTATTTTCTTTATTTCTTAATCTTTAATAAACCTCTAAAAATATAATACTTTTTAGCAGAGAAACTAAAATTTTAATCTTAACAAATGCAACTAACACGTGATAGAAAATGGAACTACTCAATGACTATTTCGTTTTTCTTTTCGGTCAAGTAGAATGACTTTCAAACAAAAAGAAAATTACAAAAAAAATTAGGGGAGAATTGTAGCTAAAATAAATGAGAGGTAGTAAGCAAGCTCTTGGCATTTCAAAATGAGTTTGATTTACCTGGCATGGGTAGCTTACATGCTAGGATATTGAAAGAACTTGTAGAAGCTATTGCAGAATTGGTTTTATTAATCTTTTTTTGGAATTGTGGAGAATAATATTTGTAGGAGCTGGCTTTATGAAACCATAGATAAAACACTGGTTAATTTGATTAAAAAAGAAAGAAGAGAATCAAATTAAAAATGAGAAGGGTGAACTCAGTATCAAAGAAGACAAAATTAGAGCAATTATTAGGAGCTATTTTGCCCAGTTATATGAAATAAATCTGATAATATAAGTCAAATGGATGAATATTTATAAAAATATAAATTTCCCAGATTAACAGAAAAGAAAACAGAAAACAAAACTCTATCTCAGAAAAAGAAATTGAATAAACCATCAAAGAAAAAAATACCTAGGTCAGATATATACATAAGTAAATTCTATCAAATATTTGAAGAACAATTAATTACAATACTTTATAAACCTTTTGGGAAAATAGGCAAAGAAGTCCTACCTCCATCCTACAGAAACACATTGCATTAGAAACCTCAGTGCTACTGCTTGTTAAAATGGGGTGAGCCATGAACAGGAGGGTGTACCATCAGAATCTCTCCATCATACAAAGAATCCCTTTGTGGCTCTGATGAATAAAGCATCATTTGGTATTAATTTATGAGTTTCTTTTGTTTTCAAGGTTCTCATTTTTTTACCCTTTGGATTAAGTTTTAATTGTTCTACTCTTTGTCTTGACAGAATTAGTGAAGACTAAAGAAAATTTCTTGTTTGTTTGTTTTTTTAAACTCTACCTCTGTCTTGATTCAATACTAAGTATAGGTTCTGTGGTAAGGACTAGGGAATTGGGATTAAGTGACTTGTCCAGGGTCACACAGCTAGGAAGCATCTATGACCAGATTTGAACATAGGACCTCCTGTCTCCTGGCTTAGCTCTCTATTCACTAAGTCACCTAGCTGTCTCTGCTTCTTATTTCTAATGAAATGAAATGACAAAATTCTTTACTCAAGTTCAAAAAATATATCAACAAATATTTCGTCAAGTGTTTACTGTGGATTCAGAACTGTTCTCTGTATGATCCATAGGGGGAAAAGACAAAATTACATGCATATTTTCCTACCTGCTAGGTAGTATATAGTAGAGTGCTAGGCTTGACATCAGAGAGACTTCAATGTGCCTAGCCATTATTGGTTTTGTTCTCTTTTCCTCTTATCCTCAAATTGTTGTAATTTCATAGCTGGTATGTTTACAATTCCCACTGGTCTTCCGCTGGTCTCAGAGGGGAATGTATAAATAGAGATTTTGAACCTTTGACTTCATTCCCCAGAAGTCCTTGGTCTTTCCCAGAATTGCCTATAATGTCTCCTGTGTCTCCACATTGGCAAGATCAGGTTATTGGTATTTAACTGGCAGTAATGCCCCCCATGTCCTTTTTTGTTGCATAATGTAGCATCAGCAGTGATGGTGGTAAAGTGGGAAAAATTTGAAAATGACTAAGCAGCCCTGGGCATGTGGTTTTATTTTGTATCCTCTTTATTCCTTGATTTCTAATGATCTTTAATAAACCTCATAAAATATAATAGTTTATTATTACAGATATAATTTTAATTTTTACAGCTTAAACATATAAGCAAGTATATACTCTGGTTATAGATCTAGAGCCATATATCCTGGAGACTGAAGTACAATGGGCCTTACAAAGTATTGCTGACAATTAGTATAATGAAGGTGAAAGAATTTCAATTGAACTTTAAAACCTTAAAAGATGATGCTGTTAAAGTTTTGCTTAAATGCCAGCAAATTTGGAAAACTCAACTGGATCATTGGAAAAGACCATTTTATATCCCAATCCTAAAGAAGGGCAAAAGCAAAGATTATTTAATCACTGAACAATTGTGCTTATTTCAAATTCCAACAAATTTATGCTGCAGTAGTATGTGAACTGAATATTACCAGAAGAGCATGCTGGTTTTTTTAAAAGGCAGAGGAATTAGAGAACAAATTGCCAATATCCACTGGATTATGGAGAAAGCAAAAAGTTACAGAAAGGGGGAAGCTAGGTGACTCTGGATTAAGAGCAAGGTATAGAGGGGAAGTATGACAATGTTGTATATTGTCACTTTATTTCATCATGCAAAATGCCATAACTAGAATTACATTTTCTAGGAGAAATATCAACAATATCAGATACAGATGATACTAACTACTCTTGTAGAAAGTGAAAAAAAAATTAAGAAGCCTCTTGATCAGAGTGAAAGAGGAGAATGTAAAAGTTGGCTTAAAACTTAGCATTAAAAACAACAACTACAACAACTAAGATCATAAGAATTTGTCACAACACTTTCTGGAAAAAAAGAGGGAGAAGAAATTGAAATAATGTTAGATTTTCTGTTATTGGGCTCAAAGATCACTTGCAGATGGTGACTACAGCCATCCAGTCCAAAACACTTGTTCCTTGGAAGAAAAGCTGTGGCAAATCTGGACAACATACTAAAAAGTAAAGACAAAGGTCCATATAGTCAAAGCTGTAGTTTTTCCAGTAATGATGTATGACTGTGAGAGATGGAGTATTAGGAAAGCTGAGTACTGCAGAATCGATACTTTTAAATTGTGGTTCTGGGGAAAACTTGAGAACCTCTTTGAAATCAAGATCAAATCAGTTAATACTTAAAGAAATTAATTCATTGAGATGAATAGTGAAAGTATTTTGTCCACATAATGAGAAGATAAGATTCACTGGAGCAAAACACTTATGTTTGGAGAGATTGAAGACAATGTCACGGAAAGAATAAATATGAGCTTAGACAAACTTTTGAAGACAGAAGGGCCTATATTATCCACAAGTCAGACATGACTGAATAACTGAACAAGAAAAAATGTTTTTAGAGATATTCATAGTAGCAGCTAGATAACTGAAAAACAAAGAGAGGAAGCTAAGCAATTTCCTTTCATTACCCCATATGAGAATATCATTATTTATATATGTTATTCACCATTTTATTGATTTAATTTTCTTCCCTTTTCTTTAAAAAAAAGTTAAAGGCTTACCATTTTATTAGTTTTTACAAGAATGAGATTTGTTTTCTTATTTCTATATTTTGTTTCTAATTGACCTATTTCTCCTCTAATTTTCTATTTCGCCTCTAATCTCTTCTTTTGTGCTTATTTTAGGCTTGTTTATTAGTGTTCTAATTTTTAAAAATGTGTATTCACTTCATTATTCCTTCTTTCTATTTCATTAGTATGTTTTGTAGGGATATTAGTGTCCCTTGACACGAATTTAGCTATATTCAACAAATTTTCATGTGGTTTCATGATTATACTTTTCTTCCATATGATTAACTGACTGATTTGTCTTTTGGCTCACTCATTTTTTCAAATTTCATCTTCAAGTCTCCATTTTGTAAATCTTGAAATCTCTCAGACTTGTGAATGTTAAACATTTCCCCATCAGAGAATTTTTAATTGGAACAAATTTCCTACTGAGAAACATTCCCCATTTTGATGTGAGAACTCGCCAGGATCAGAAATGGGAGGACCTCTACTCCAACCGTACTTAAGACTGCTTTAGGGGAGAAAACTCCTTGCTATGGGAGGACCCCTACTCTACCCATACTTAAGACTGCTTTAGGAGAGAAAACTCCTTGCTAAACAATGAAAGTACTTGGACCCATGCTTTTAATAAAGCAAGGAGTTCTTTGAGCCAGGTCTGTTTTTAGAATTGATACAATGGGATGCTAGGTACCTAAAAGGGTCGGCAAGTTTTCTCTTGATGAGATTAGTTGACTCAGCTGTGTTTTCTCTCGTTCAGACTTACTGAGGAGATTGGTCGACACAGCAGCATTTTTTCTGATTCAGACTTACTGAGGAGATTTGTTGACTTAGCAGGAATTCAGATGGGCAGTCCTTTGGAAAGAGTCTACAGTGATTGGTAGATGTAAGGATTTAGGGGAGGTGACATGGGAGAAAAACCCCTATATAAGAAAAAGCAGAATCTCTTGAGGAGATATCCTTTTGGAGAAATCCTTTTGGAGGATCTCTGATGAGGATCACTTGGGAAGAATCTCTTGAGAGAGTCTCTGGAGAAAGGGAAGCTCTTGGAGGACAATCTCTAAGGAGGTCTCGCTGGAGCTCCTCTAAGGGGACTCTGTCCCTCTGGAGTATCTGAAGAGAGGCCCTTTGGAACAGTCTCTGGCTGGATGGTTCTCTGGTGAAGTCAGCTGAGATGGAGCTGGCCTGGTGTCACTAGAATCCTTGCTTAGGCAGACCTTGTGGTGAGTGTTAAAAGACTGACTGACTGATCTCTCTCTCTTAAGACTCAGGTCTAGGCCATGTTGGCTTAAGGCCCTTCATACTTATTTCCTTTTTCTCTCTTTCTCTCTTTTCTTTAATTCCACATTTGTGTTAATTAAAATCTCTATAAACCCAGTTGACTTGGGTATTTGAATAATTGGGAATGTTTCCCTGGCAACCACCTTATATTTGATTTAAAAACCAGGACACTGTAGTGAAACATATTTCTGCGGTCAAATTTACTCACCCTCTCTTATATCTATCACAACTTATATCTTCCACCATATTAACTCACTACAGTTTATGGGCTTCACTATTTTAAATCTCACAATTTGGATTAATGCTTTTTGTATTTGGTTGCTGTATCAATAGCTATGTGTTTTAGTGTGGTATAGTCTATAAAAATATATAATTATCATGTCTGCTTTTTAATATCATTTGTAATATCTCCATGCCCTAATACAGGGTCCATTTTTGAAAAAAAATCGAAGCAGTTCTGAGAAATACATATTTTTTTGCAATCCCAATTAAAAGATATTACAAATATTTTAGATCTAGTTTCTCTAGAAAATTTTTGTTTCATCTTTTCCCCTTTTATTTTTCTGAAATATTTATGCAAAAAAAGGGGCATCAAAGTCTTTTGCCACTACTCTTTTATTATCCAAGTCTTCTTGTTTATGGTTCCTTTCAGAACAATGCTGTTCTCTTGTTTTTTGCTTTGTTAGAAAGTGTAATTAAAACTCTTACTTTTAAAAGTTCACATTAAAAGTTAAAAGTTCACTTAATGTACAATATCAATATGTTCTGCTTGAGTAAAGGATATTTTTATTTTAATATTATGCCTTTTTTATTCTCTTCTAGATTGTCCTTCATTTCTGTATATGTTTATTTCTAAACTGTTCTCCTTTTATTTTTTCAGTGACATTTTACATCACATTTCATATATTTCTTTCTTTCAAATATTTCTCCTGTGTAGGTCATAAATAGTAATCTCATGATTCTCACATTTTTATAACTCATTTAAGAACATTATATCATAGTTCCATGTTATTTGCAGATTCCACCTTTTGTCTCACCAAATGCTATCATTTTCCTTTGTTTTTCAGCATTCATTCATAGACATCTGAACTTTTTTACTAAATCAAGAAGCTATATAGATTTTTCAGCATTCTTCCTCCTAATATCCTTGGGAATTGCAGTCTTATTTCATTCCCTTGGATCATGTTTTTCCCATGGGCTATTCTCAAAGTATGCAAGCCCTTTCCCACACCAAGCAATTCATAATTCAATAGTGTGAGTTTCTGTTCCAAGTAATTTTTGAGGAGAAAGAGCTAGACCCAGATAGATACCAGGCTCTTTTCCTAAGGTTTAGGGAAGTGGCATATAGCCCTACATAGCTGCCCATACTTTGTATTCTGTCCCATTTTTTTTCTGTTCCTCAGTTCTTTCACCCAGGAATGAAAGGTTGCCCAATGATACTATTGATTTCTGTCATTTGAAATATGGATCTCTGAGGTTCTAGGAGGAGGGGGGAGGAATTACAGTGTGGCACTGATTTTTTTCAAACCCAGATATTTCTGTCCCATTCTCTCTATCCTCTACTCTATTAATAGTGGTAGTTTCTCGGTGACCGAGAATGACTATTGTCTTTGTGCAGTTTCATCTACGGTGTACCCTCATGTGGCTTTGGAGTCCAAAGACTGTAAAAAATATACTCGAATACAGGACTACAATCCCCACAATTCCTTGATCCACTTCCCCAGAATGCTTTGTAATCTCACCTGGGCCGAGATCGAGAACGTATTTCACCTGGTGGCAAAGGTTTTTGGGGCTGTCTTGGACTTCCATTTTGGAGCAGACGTGGCTCTTTCCATAATGTAAGTGAGGTCTTGTCTAGGCCACTCTGGCCTAGGCACGTTTTTTCTTATCCTGTATTTTCCTTAATCCTTAATCTTCAATAAACTTCATAAAAATATAATATTCCTTGCAGAGAGAAACTAATATCTACCTGCCTCAGTCTCCCCATATTCCTAATTTTAACTGTTACAGATGGCAACCACTAGATTGGATGAGAACTTCTCAAAGTTTTTATCCTAGATAATAATTTTTTTAAAGCCACGTTTCTCCAAGATGCTCTTTAGAAAACCATCTTGATCAGCTCCTGTCTGCAGCCTTCTCTGGCTCCTGCTTCTGCTCCTGGCCTCTCACCTGGTGCCCGAGCTCCCGGCCCTGCTTGTCTGTGCACCGGCTCCCGGCCCTACCCACCCCAGTGGTCTGTTTCTCACCCATCTGGCCTCTGACCCAGATGGCTCATCACCCCAGCCCCAGACCCACAAGCATTACCCCAGCCGGCTCATCACCCAGATCCTTGGAGCAGATTGCTCAGGACTCATTGCGACCAGATGGTAACAGTTCTGGCCACATGGGCCGAGGGGAGAGATGAGAGGGAAAGGAGAACGGGTAATTTTCCTTTAGGCTAAGCCTCCACATGGATGGGGGTATTGACCACAGGGGGTTCAGAGAAAGGGAGAGGAGAAGAAACAGATTTTTCAAACAGAAACTTATAGAGCAATGGGCTGTTTAAAACGATACCTTTTGACTGTTCTGGTAATTTCATTGATTTCACCTGTGTGCCAGAAGAAAGATTCAGCCCAAAGATTCAACTTTGGGGAGGCAAATGGGTGGCTCAGCGAACTGATAAGACTGGCCTGAGACACTTAATGGAGCAGATCGCTCAGACCCCATTGCCTAGCCCTTACCACTCTGCCTTTGGACAATAGACATTTAAATGGATAAGAACGCAAGGAACTTAAAGACCGGAAATTTTGAGGCATTTCAAACTCCAATGGTTTATACAAGTCTCTGTATTCTATAGCATTTTTCCTGATTGTTTTGTTATTGTTTAACTTTGTGATTTTAAGTTCATATATTACTGGATTGAATATTATTCTGTTACACTGAAGGTTGATTGAATTTATTTTGAATGTACTGAGTTTTAAAATTCTGTTGCTTTCCCCCTATAACTATTGAACAAATAGCATTGTAATTAAGCCCATATAAAAAAAAACAGCCTTTCTATTTTGACTTTGTAAATTCTCACATAGAGGATGGATGGACTTCAGGACTGGTTATAATTGTATAAAAACCTTGGAAAATTTTAATGTGCTAAATATCTCAAATGATTTTAAGGGTTTTTTAAATATGATTTTTGGAATTTTTTTTAACAATCCCTGGTTATTTTTGCCTGCCCCTACCATGAGGTAAGGCCAATAGTAGCTGAAGTGAAATACATTTTATAACCCCCATCCTTCCCGCATTTCTAAATATGTGAATGGAAGTTGGGCAGTTAATCTCAGGGCATTTGTATCCCTATAAGCCTCCAAGAAAAAGGAGCACCCCTTTATTTATATACTTCATCTCACTACTTTACTTGTACCAGAATGATATGTAGATTTCTTGATTATGTTCTTAACTCAAGATGAGTTTTACTTTGTTTAAAAAATATGTTTGAATACCAAGGTTGAAAGATTGCTACATTTGTAAAAATTGTGACAAATATCCATCAATTCATAGGCTTTAAAAATGCCATGCAGCAACTTATGTGAAATGTGAAAGTGTGTTTGTTTGCTATTGTAATTAATTGGGTTATTGAGAATTTTGGGGATATTGATATCTACATATTTGTACTACTGTATTTTTAAAAATGAAAAATTGTTAACCCTGTTCAATTCATTTGCCTTCTATTCACAGTGGAGCATGGCCAGATATTAAGAGGAAATGGATCTCATTTTTGGTGAGAAAGCCTTGTATTTTATATTTTCTTAGCTGACACAGAGCGTCAATGATCATAAGCTATATTTTTAAATTTTTAAAGCTCTTTTATTATTATATTTTTCTTGTATGTGCAATATACTTTTTGTTTTTTCTCTCTTTTTTATATTTCAAGCACATGTCACCAGCATTAAGATTTTCTTTAACTTTTTGACTTTTCAATAATACAAGTTTGAAATACATTTGCCAATGCATGCCCTAAAAAGGCTTGTGACTATAAAAACGATTCCACTAATTATTTAAAAATTATGGGATTTTGCTTAATAATTCTGGCTGATTCCAGGACAAGATATACACATAAGAACCATTACACAGAGCCAAAGAAAAGCCAATCAAGGATGTATTGATGCACTTCTAGCCAATGAAAAGGTCTTGAACCTAGTGTGAAGACTCTAGGTTACTGTGTTTAACATAGGCTTTCCTTGTGTCCACACTCACTCTGAAAATACTCACAGATGAGTATCCCCAAAAACTTGGCTCCTATAATCTGGTCCCCTTTTCTGCCTTTCATAGTGTGGTAACTTTCTGTAGTCTTGGCTACTGACTGGGTAAATGCATCATTGCTTAGATCATTTTAATTGGGCCCTGATTGAAGGACCTGTTATATATTTATTTTTCTTTTCATTTGGAATTTTTACACATAAGATTTTGATAGTCTATACTTTCATCTAGAAAATTTTCTTTTCTTTTGGATTTTTCTGATGTTTTTGTTTAATTTCTCTTACCAATTGATTCATATACCTCATACCTCAGCCATGCATCCCTAAGTGATCCTGTATTTTTCAATCACCCACAACACAGGGAAATGTAAAAAATATCATTATTTAAATTGCAAAGTTTAAATTCCTTTTGAGAAGAATTTTAGGTAAAGAAGATGCTACCTCTTTGAATCCAGAAACTGAACTATTGGAGAAGCCACCATGAAGAAGCCTCCAGACCACAAGCTGCACAAGATCAAAATGAACTTTGGGTGTTGTTGATTGAACATTTATTTGTATGTATACTTTCATGCCAAAGGGGACTGCCCCCTAACTGGCTTTTTGTCAATGCGTTCAGCAATTATTGGTTTTATTCTTCTTTTTTCTTTCTCTTATCCTCAAATTATTGTAATGTTTAAGTTGATAATGCTCTCATGATCCTTTTTGGGGAAACTTTGCTCCCCAACAACGATCAAATGGAGGAATGTAAAAAATAGACTCGAATACAGGACTACAATCCTCACAATTCCTTGCTCCACTTCCCCAGAACACTTTGTAATCTCACCTGGGCCGAGATCGAGAAGGTATTTCACCTGGTAGCAAAGGTTTTTGGGGCTGTCTTGGACTTCCATTTTGGAGCAGACGTGGCTCTTTCCATAATGTAGGTGAGGTCTTGTCTAGGCCACTCTGGCCTAGGCACCTTTTTTCTTATCCTGTACTGTAATGCACACCTGGTTAGTTGGCCTCCCTGGTGCAGGTTGGAACAGCACCTCTGTTTTGCTGAGGCTGATAGTCAGGCCATACAGTTTTGTTGCGGGGGAGAACCTGTCCACAATGGTTTGAAGATGATTTTCTTGGAGGGCCATGAGAGCACAGTCATCTGCAAAGAGAGCTTCCAGAATGAGTCTCTCTGTTGTCATTGTTTTTGCAGTCAGGTGGCATAGGTCTAATAGTGAGCCATCCAGTTGGTATTTGATGTAGATGCCCAGGTCTAGATCCATCACAGCATGTCGTAATACTTGGGTGAAAAATAGGTTGAATAGTACCGGAGTGAGGACACAGCCTTGTTTCATGCCAATGGAGATGTTGAAGCGATCAGAAGTCTCTCCACCAGATAGGACTTTCCCCGTCATGTCTACATGAAAGAGGTGGATCAGTTTGATGAATTTTCCTGGGCAACCGAGCTTGCTGAGGATCACCCACAATGAGTCCCTGTTCACTGTGTCGAACACCTTTGTCAGGTCTATGAAGACAATGTAGAGACTTAGGTTCTTCTCAAGGCATTTTTCCTGCATTTGCCTCACTGTGAAGACCATGTCGATGGTGCTGTGATCTGGTCGGAAGCCACATTGTGATTCAGGCAGGTTCTGCTCTGAAACAGATGACAGGAGTCTGTTGAGTATAACACGGGTGAGGATCTTTCCAGCAGTGGAGAGTAGTGAGATGCCTCTGTAGTTGTTACAGGCTGCTCGTGAGCCTTTGTTCTTGTATACGGCTATGATGGAGGCATCCCTGAGTTCTGGGGTCATGTCTTCTTCCCATATGCTGGTCAGCACTATGTGGAATGCCTGGAGTGTCTTTACATTTAAGGCCATGTACACCTCGGTTGGGATCCCATCTTTACTGGGTGCCTTGCCTGCACTCATTTGTTTAATGGCTTTTTGGACTTCCTCTATTGAAGGAGGGACGTCAAGTTGTTCAATGGTATGGTTTTTGGGGATCTGGTCAAGGGCACTTTGGTCGACTGAAGAGGGTCGGTTGAGAAGCTGACTGAAGTGTTCTTTCCACCTGTTGCTGATGCCTTTTTTATCTTTTATGAGAGTGTCACCATCAGAGGATAGCAAGGGAGTGGTGGTGGGTTTTAATAGCCCATAGACAGTCTTGAGGGCACTGAAAAATTGTAGTTTTTCGCATCAGCAAAGCACTGGATTTCTTCTGCCTTTTTTTCCCACCATCGGTCTTGCATCTTCCTGATCTCACATGGTGCCATGGCTTGGAGAGACTTGAATCTGTCCTTTTTTAGGAGCAGAGTTTGGGTTATTTTGCCACTCCATAAAGGCTTTGTTCTTTTTGCTCAATAGGTCTTCAATAGCAGTGTTGTTCTCGTCGAACCAGTCCTGGTGGTTGCATTGTTTGGGGCCTAGGACTGCCTTTGATGTTTCCTTCACTGCAACTCTGAACTGGTTCCATTTCTCGGTTGAGCTTCCAGTGAGTGGTCCCTTGGCAGACAGCTTGTCGTCCAGGCAGGACTGGAATGTTTGCAAATAAGATGGATATCTAAGACGACTCACATTGTAAAATGAGCAAACTGTCTGGGCGCATTTTGGATGGCGAGGCACAATGAGCATTTGAAGAGTCACTCTAACCAATTGGTGGTCTGTCCAGCATTCAGCTCCTCTCATGGCTCTGGTGATCTTTACATTCTGGATGTCTCTCCGGCGTACAATGATGTAGTCAATGAGATGCCACTGTTTTGATCTTGGGTGCATCCATGTTGTTTTATATTTGTTCACCATCCTTAATACTGTGTTCGTGATGGTGAGTTCGAACTCTGAGCATTTGCTGAGTAGCAGTAGGCCATTGTTGTTCATTTTGCCCATGCCGAGTTTGCTGAGCACTCCTTTCCATCTTTCATGGTCCTGGCCAATGCAGGTGTTGAAGTCTCCCAGTAGTATCAGCTTGTCATTTGTGGGCACTGAGTGCAGGACAGCACTCAGGTCAAGGTAGAACTGCTTGATGGTCTCCTCTGTGCTGGTCAGTTTTGGGGCATATGCGCTGATGATTGTGATCTTTACAGTAAAGAATGTGGCCATAGCATAAGCTTCAAGTACTGAACAAATTGCTGCTCTTTTGGAGCTTGGTTATCTTTGGTAAATTAGAAAGAGTAAAGGGGGTGCAGGGTGTGGGACTGAGTTAAAAGATCATGGTTTGGGCCAGCTAGTACAATCTCATTACCAATATGGTGATGAGGAATAAGGGAGAGGACATGTAAAAGTGAACTTAAAATAGGCTTTTTGAAAAAATTCTTTTGAGTTTCTAGTGTCCTAGATCATGGAGAAAGCTGAAATTGTTTCATCTTTGATGAATATTTTCTCTTCTGGTGAGGTTTGAGAGGTTGTGAGGATCAGAAAAACATCTGTAGTCTTCTATTTTGTTGGTCATGTGACCCAGAAATTTGGACTAGATTATTTAAATAAAATTTAAGCTTATATTAATTAGATTTTGAGAACTAGGTGATGGGAAAGACAATGACACAGACACATATTTTTATTTTGACTTTTAAAGAAATATTTTTCCATATTTACATAATTCATTTTCTTTACCCCCCCTTACCTTCCCTTTCTTGGATTCAATAAACACTTCCATTGGGTTATACAAATGTTATCACATACCTATTTCCATATTCCTTTTTGCAATAGAACAAACTTTTAAAACCAAAACCCCAAATCATATATCTATATAAAAAAATTGATAAGTCATTTGCTTTTCTTCTGTGTATTTGCTCCTACAGTTCTTTTTCTCGATGTGGATAGCATTCTTTTTTAATAAGCCCCTTGAGATTGTCTTGTATTAGCAAAGTCCATTACATTGGATTGTTCCACAATGTTTCACTTTCTGGTTCTGGACATTTCACTTTGCATCAGTTCCTGGAGGTTCTTCCATTTCATATAGAAATCCTTCAGATTCCTTTAAGCACAGTAGTATTCCAATCACCATCAGATACCAGAATTTTTTCAGCCATTATCCAATCAAGGGATACACGCTCATTTTCTAATGTTTTACCACCATAAAGAGAGATGCTATGAATATTTTTGTTCAAATAGTTTTCATTATTATTTCTTTAGGATACAAATGTAGTAATAGTATTGCTGGATTAAAGAGTATGAATTCTTTTAAAGTCCTTTGGGCTTAGTTCCAAATTACCTTCCTGAATGGTTGGATCAATTCACAAATCTACCAGTGGTGTATTATTGTCCTAATTTTGCCACATTCCCTCCAAAATTTATTATTTTCCTTTACTGTTATATTGACCCAGATTATATTTTTAAATCTTAATTGATGTAAGTCAATTTCCAAAATTAGATAACCAAAAAATATTCTAAAAAATGTCATAATGGAAGAAAACTTGAACTTTCCTTCCTTCTTACTCTGTTTCTCTGGATCTTTTTTTTCAGTTATGAAAAGTAGTACATTAATATTGTATCAGACTCTAATCTAATCATAGACTCCTTAATTGACATTTGCAGGTTCACAACCTCAGATTCATCCTTAACTCCTCATTCTCATGCATCTAACATATTCAATAAATTGCTAAATCTATCCCCTTTTCTCTACTCCTCTTGAGGTCCATCCAACGGCTTCTCTGAGGACCAGGGTCTGTCTGCTCAGGTGAGATACACCTCATTCACCACATACACAGGCATCACACACAGTGCTCTGCCATGGTATCATGGTATGTTCATTATATATAGGTTTTTGGTACACACACATTATCAATTCTCTACATATGCGACATTCTACAGTTTGATTGGATATTATCAAATTACATAAACAGCATTCTTGTGACGTTACTACGACAAAGAATTCTGTGATCATTTACTAAGTTTCCTCAACACTCTATGATACATATGATTAATGTGAATAAAGCCATTTATAGGTTAGTATCCCTCGACCTACTGAGAGGATCATTGTACTTGTGGTCAGCTTTCACTATCCATCATAATTGCTTTGGAGATGAACAATAAAACATATTCATATCTAGGTGTTGTAAACCTCAAATTTCCTTAGACTTATAAATGTTGGAAATTTCACCATTGGGATATTTCATACTTGGAAAATTTCTTACTGATAGTCTATTGGAATGGGAACTCCATTGGCATGGGAGGTTCCTTCTCTTCCCTTCTTAAGATTACTTTAGGACAGAAACCCTTTGCTGAACAATGGAAAGGACTTTGACCTATGCTTAAGCATAGAACAGGAATTTCTTTGAGTCTTGATTGATTTAGAATTGATACAATGGAGATACTTGGAATAAATCTCCACCCTATTCAGTCCTAATAGGATTGAGTAAGGGCTGCAGCCTAGATCAAAATTTAATTATTCCAATCTCTACCATACTCAAGTTAACAGGATTTAGAAAGGGCTGTAGCAAAGGAGTATAGATTTAATCATTTGAAAATATGACCTTCAACAGACATGTGCAAAAGCCAGAAACCTCTGGGCGGTCCTGGGTTAAGCGAGAGCCTCCATTGACAGGGAAATTGATGAAGAGTGATTGGTAGATGTGAGGACTGAGGGGAGGCAACTTGGATGGTGTCCTTAAAGATAGGAGGGTCTGGAGACTGGGAGAGAGGATTGAGTTTTTGGTCGGTGTGGTTCCTGGGCTCTGAGGAAGCTTGCTCTGAAGGAAGCTGAAGGTGGGGGCCTCTGAGACTGTTTCTCCATTTTGGACACGTGAGTGAAAGGGACTGATCTTTTTTCTTTGCCCCAGCTATCTAAGGGCTTGGGCCTTTTGGCCCAGCCTAAACAGAAGGGGTATTTAAGCACTATTCCCTTCTCTCCCCTTTCTCTCTCTCTCTATATCTCTAATTCCTTTCTTGCTCCTATTGTAATTAAACTCCAAAAAAGGCTGACGGCTGACTTGAGTTTTTCATTTAGGAATTACATAGCTGATTCCTTGGCGACCTTAAATTAATATATATCAGTCTTTTAAAGTGATTCCCTTGTAACATTGTGGCTGACCACACGGGAGTCTAAAGAATCCTCTCAATAAAACTTTTTCCTTGCCTTTTTACTATACTGTTTCACCACTTAGTCCTTTTTTTTAAAAAAAAAACTTGGCTTAAAGACACAGCTGCTAGAACACGTGAGTATAAAAAACTTTTTCTCTTTTCTCCTTAAGTTAAATTGGAATCAGCAGTTTTTTCTTTTTCTTCCCTTTAATCTTAAGGGACAGCTGGGTAGCTCAGCGGATTGAGAGCCAGCCCTAGAGGCAGAAGGTCCTGGGTTCAAATCGGACCTCAGATACTTCCCAGCTGTGTGACTCTGATAGACAGAAAACAGCTGTTTTTAAATCTCAGCAACAGGACTCTAAAGTCCTGGCTGGAAGAACTGTTTCTAAATATCCTTTCCCTTAAGGAACAACTTCCTGGATTAAAAAAAAAAAAAACCCTGTGGAAAGTTTGTTGCTTTGCCCTGCTCCCCACGTGTTTTGTGAAATTACAAAATATACATATAAAAATGAGTACTACATTCTTTGACAATTATATGGCAGCTGAAGAAGTAGGGGCATTGAGGAATGAAGGATACCTCCAAATTTTTATATTAATAGGTACTGTCATTTTTGTACTCCTCAATACTATATTTAGAGATGAAAAAATAAAAAATATTGAGGATAAAATAAAACAAAATGAGGATAAAATAAAACAAAATGAGGATAAAATAAAACAAAATGAGGATAAAATAGAAAATATTGAGGATAAAATAGAAAATGTTGAGGATAAAATAGAAAAAAATGAGGATAAAATAGAAAATATTGAGGATAAAATAGAAAATATTGAGGATAAAATAGAAAAAATTGAGGATACAATAGAAAAAATTGAGGATACAATAGAAAAAATTGAGGATAAAATAGGAAATATTGAGAATAAAATAGAAAAACTTGAGGATAAAATAGGAAATATTGAGAATAAAATAGGAAATATTGAGGATAAAATGGGAGATATGGAAGATAAAATAGGAAAAATTGAGGAAAAAATGCAAGCCCAATTAGAAGATCTAAAATGTTTCTTACAGGATCAATGGGCAAACACCCACTCTACCAGAAACAGACCTGTTTCTGAACCTTTGAATGAGGAAATTTCCTTCCCTGAAATAGAGATGGAAAACACCTTCCCTATAGCCCAGTTAACAGACTGCTTCTCTCGTGCAGTGCAAATCTTGTCTGAATTTAATCCCCAAAACCCTTCCCCTGCAATCCCAGCTTCTCATGTTCCTTCTCCTACAGAAAACCAAATTCCAATGCAAGGGAGATCTTGTCCTCCTAGAGAAACCTGTCCTTGTCAAACTGACCCACAGGTGCAAAATTCAACTAGAGGCCTGTTTCCTCTAAGAGAAGTACCTGAAATAGGACGAAATGGGGATGTGGTGACTTTAAGACATAGGATACCGTTTACTCCCCAAGAAATAAATGAATTTACACGAAATATCCCCACATATGAACAAGATCCTTTTCTAGTAACAAAAAAGATGGGAGACATATTTTTTCAATATAATCCGTCTTACAAGGACGTTGAGAGCTTACTACAGGCTTTTTTAAGTGAACGTGAAAAAAATAAAATAATTGCTCATGTCAACAAAACCCGGGGGCGTAATGCAGCACATTGGCCATCTCAGGATCCCGAATGGGACTATAATAATCCTGAGGACTATCTACAACTATACCGTTGTAGAGAGGCCATCCTCACGGCCATGAAGGAATGTGCGGACAGTACAGATAAGTGGATGGAACTGGAAAAAATTAAGCAAAAGGAAAACGAAACACCCTCCAGATTTATGGACAGAATTATCGAGTTTGGGGACAGATACTTAGATTGGGACTTAAATAAAGAGAATAGTTTAAGACAAGTTAGAAGAATCTTTGTAAATAATTCTTGCAAAGTAATTAAAAATTATTTTAAAACACAATGCCCAAGATGGTCAGATATGGACCTTGAAGAATTGCGAAAAACAGCTATATATGTTTTTAAGGGAAACGAAGAAAAGGAGAAAGAGAATAATGATGACATGGAGGAAATGAAGAAAAAAATGAGATGTGTAATAGATAGGATAACTAAATTAGAAAGTGGGCATGATAATGAACCAACGACAATTGCCCCTCTCCAGAAATCCAATTATCAATCCATTACTTGCCACTTCTGTGAGAAGAAGGGCCACAAAATGATGGAATGTAGAACCTTTCTTAAGATGTTTGGAAGGAATACACAGTTTAATAATGGTTTTAGAAATAATAACTATAGAAATTATGATAATGGTTATAGAAACCAAAATTCTAGAAATTATAATAATGACTATGGAAATAACTATAATGAATATAGAAATAAGAGCTTTAGAAACCAGAATTATAGAAATAGGAATTGGGAATTTAATGACAATGCTCAAATTGAAGAAAATTTTAATGATAATACTCAACAATATATGAGAAATGGCGCTCGTCCAAAAATTACTCGAGGTACTAATGACCCTCAGAGAGGTGCCCTTCAGGGGGGTGCCCAAGGAATATCCCAAACACAATGATGGTGCCCGGGGGGGGGCTGGGGCACAGAATCAGAGGATACAACCTTTGATTTCCCAGACCCTGATGTCCTACTACCCGTTGTCCCTATCCACTGCCCTCCCCATACTAATGAACCCCATGTTACCTTAAAAGTGGGTAACACCTATTATGATTGTCTATTAGACACCGGAGCTTCCTGGTCTGTATTAAAGAGAACACCTGATTTACAATGTTATTCTATTGGCTCAGAGAATGTAATGGGAGTATCAGGAATAACCCAAAGAGTTAAAAGACTTCCTCCTAGAATGGTGTCTGTAGGACCCCTAGAGGTACAACACTCCTTCCTTTTGATGCCTGACTCCCCTTTAAATTTGCTGGGGAGGGACCTTCTATGCAAACTCAGAGCCACAATAACCTGCTCCCCAGATGGCTCATTATCATTAGAAGTACCAGAGGAATCTTTAAATTTACTCCCTGTACTTCTCTCTGAAAACCAGGAGGCAAAAGAACCTTCCATTTTTGAAATACCTAAAGATATACCGGAGTCTCTTTGGGCCACATCTTCTTCTGATGTAGGCTTACTTAAATCTGCTGTTCCTGTGCAGATAAAAACTAAATCTAGCCCACCTCCTTCTATCCCTCAGTATCCCCTCTCAAAGGAGGCAATTGAGGGTATTACACCAGTTATTAACTCATTAATAGAACAGGGAATAATAATCCCTTGCAAATCTGAATACAACACGCCCATCCTGCCAATTAAAAAACCAAAAAAAGGACCCGATGGCAAACACATCTATAGATTCGTACAGGATCTAAGGGCAGTGAATAATCACGTTATAAAGAGACACTCCGTAGTTTCTAACATACATACTATTATTTCATCTATTCCTAGCACAGCTACATACTTTACAGTAGTAGACTTGTGTTCAGCTTTCTTTTCCATACCAATACATGAAAACTCCAGGCATATTTTTGCTTTCACCTGGAAGGGCTCACAATATACCTGGTGTCGGCTGCCACAGGGTTATGTCGAAAGTCCGAGCTTATTTGAGCAAATTTTGAGCCAAGACACAGACAATATAACATTTAAAAATAGCAAATTAATCAAATATGTAGATGATCTACTCTTGGCTTCAACAGATGCAGAAACATGTCAAGAAGATAGCAAACACCTTCTTTTGGAATTGCACAAAAGAGGACATAAAATCTCTAAGGATAAAGTTCAATGGTGTCTCCAAAAAGTAGAATATTTGGGATTCATCTTGACTGCGGGTGCTCGTTATATTTCTCCAAAACAAATTGAGAACATTCAAAAATTGAGTGCTCCTACCACTAAGAAACAGCTGAGAGCAATTTTAGGAGCAACAGGGTTTTGTAGACAGTGGATTCCTTGCTATGGGGAAATCACTAAACCCCTTATAGCATTAACAAAGGATTCGGTTCCTGAACCCCTCAAATTAGAGCCTGAACACTTGTCAGCTCTAACAGATCTGAAAAAGGCTATCATGTCTGCCCCTGCTCTAGGCATCCCAGATTACAACAAGCCATTTACTTTATATGTGCATGAGCGAAGAGGAGTAGCCTCTGGTGTGTTAACTCAGACTTTGGGACCTTCTCAGCGCCCAATTGCTTATTATTCTGCCCAACTAGACCCAGTAGCAGCAGGAGCACCACCATGCCTTAGAGGAGTAGCTGCTACAGCCTTACTAGTAACAAAAACCGTTGATTTAGTATTGGGATGTCCATTAACAATAATGTGCCCACATGAGATTGAAGCATTATTGGTAAAACATAGAACACAGGCATTCTCGGATCAGAGAATTACAAGGTATGAAATAACCTTATTAAATAGTGAAAATATTACCTTGAAACGCTGTTCAACTCTTAACCCTGCCACCTTGCTTCCAGATTTACCCACTTCAGGAGAACCACTACATAACTGTGAAACATTAGTGTCCATGGCAGAAAAGCCTCGAGATAATCTCTTGGACACTCCCTTAGACAATGCAGATCTGATTTTATTTACCGATGGTTCCTCTTTTATGAGGGATGGCATACGTTACACTGGAGCTGCCGTAGTCTCAGAATTTGCCACTGAATGGTCAGCTTCACTACCTTCTAACATTAGCGCTCAAGGAGCAGAACTCATAGCTCTAAAACAAGCTTGTATAATTGCCAAGGATAAAAAGGCAACAATTTATACAGATTCTAGATATGCTTTCGGCATTTGTCACTCAGTCGGGATGCTATGGCTCCAAAGAGGATTTTTAACCTCAGCTGGAAAATCCATAGCTAATGCAGAAATTATTAATGAAGTTCTTTCTGCTCTCAAACTGCCTAAAGCCCTAGCTGTAGTTCATTGCTCTGCCCATACAGGTGGCTCTGACCCTGTCTCTAGAGGAAATGACCGAGCAGATGCCGCTGCAAAACTAGCAGCCATAGAAGGACCTGGATTAATTTTAACATTAACAACCACTGATAATTTAAATTTATCACTCTCCTATAATGAAAAGGAAGTGGAAAAATGGAAACAAAAATTTAAAGCAAAACAAATTAATGGAGTATGGGTGTCATCTGAAGGAAAACCCCTGCTCCCTAGAAGTTTCTATAACCAAATTTGCCAATCTATTCATAAAAATGGTCATTTTGGCACCCAGGGCATCGTGGACTCTGTCAAGAGAGTATGGATAGCCCCTGGTATAACTACTGTAGCCTCTAAAGTATGTTCAGCCTGCCCTATTTGCCAGGCATATAACCAACATGCATATCGTGGAAAAGCCTTTGGGGGACGTCCTCTGGCTTACACACCTTTTGAACACCTACAGATAGATTTCATAACAATGCCAAAGGCTGGACGTTATAAATTTTGTCTAGTAATTGTAGATCAACTAACCAGATGGCCGGAAGCATTTCCTACAACCCGAGCCACAGCAGATTTTGTTGCAAAGATACTTTTAAAAGAAATTATCCCTCGTTTTGGCCTACCAGCACGTATTGACTCCGATAGAGGGAGTCATTTTACCGATTCTGTCTTAAATCAAATATATTCTTGCTTGGGGATAACTCCAAAATTCCATGTTCCATATCACCCCCAGAGCTCAGGCCAAGTGGAGAGGATGAATAAAGAACTTAAGACTATGATTGGCAAATTATGCACTGAGACCCATTTAAAATGGCCTGAAATTCTCCCTCTGGCCCTATTTTATCTTAGAAGCAGGCCTAGAGGAGACTTACATATTTCACCATTTGAGATGCTTTTTGGACATCCGCCTATACAGGCTAAGCCTTTCTCCCCGGCTTATACATCGCTATTAGGGGGAGATATTACTATTGCTTCCTATATACAGGAGTTACAGCACAAACTACGTGAACTTCATGAATCTGGAGCTGCAGTACAAGCTGGACCATTAGACTTTTCTCTGCATGACCTGAACCCAGGAGATAAAGTTTATATCAAGAATTTCAAGCGAACTGGAGCAACTGAACCTTCCTGGGAAGGACCATTCCAAATATTATTAACTACTCCAACATCTATAAAGATTGGAGAAAGAGACTCTTGGATTCACTGCTCACATGTGAAGAAAGCATCTTCTGCTGAGACTGATTGACTCTATCCTATCATATGAATTGTGACTCTATCTTATCATATAAATTGGAGATAATAATCCATAGACAAATGGATGCTTCTTTTTTCTTTCAAGAATATATTGAATTACTGATTTTTTTCCTCATTTTTTGTACTGAAGGTACACATAATTAATATTAATATTTTTTTCCCTGCAGTAATACAAGTTAATATATATACTCTTGCTATAATATCAATATATGCCTAAAAGCTTTAAACTATCGGAACCTGCCATTTATTGATAAAATATTATAGGACTGTGATTAATGTTTGTGTCTGATTCCAGGAAAAGGGATAAAAACAAGGAGCACAGACTAAACCTGAATAGTGCCAATAGAGCACACTAGAAATATTAAAGTGAGACTCGAGGTTGCGACGCTTAACTTATGTTTAAGTCGTAGGACTTCCTTGTATCTACACTCTTTTTGAAGTACTCAAACAAGTACAAAGCTTGACTATCATGCTGGCTCCCTATATCTCTGAAGGAAAAAAATCAGACAAGGGAATGACATTTCCCCATCAAAACAGAATTCTAATTATTTTCTTCTTATATTATGGCAACTTCCTGTAGTCTTGGCTACAAATGGCTAAGTGAAATATTACTGCATTCTGTCCTACATACTTGTGGGATAGAAATTACTTTAAACTGGACCTATACAAGGTCTATTTTGAATTTTTCTTATGTTTTTGATTATTCTTCAATCCTTTTGATAATTGACACATACACCCCCATAACTGAACATTGCATTCTGAGCTAAACTTGATATATTTTTTTTTAAATACTTACTTCAGGGGGGATTGTATTTTAATTTAAAATCTAAGAATTTTTGAATTTTTTTTGTTTGAGATTTTATTTTTATAAAAATCCAAGACTTTTGTTTAAGATTTTACTTTTATAAAAAATTCAAAGATTTTGATTTTGTTCAAGAAAAGATCTTCAAGAAAGAAGCTTGAAACTTTTATATCCAGAGAATGAACTGTTGCAGAAAGATGCCAAAAACCTACACTTCATCAAGAAGATCAAGAATGAACTTTGGATGTGATTGATTGGACTGAACTTTTGATTGAACATTTATTGTAACATTTATGCCAAAAGGGACTGCCCCTAATTTGGCTTTCTGTCAATGCGCCTAGCAAACATTGGTTTTGCTTTCTTTTCTTTTCTATTTCCTCTCTCACTATTCTAATTTCTCCTAGAAAATTGAATATTGTGTATATCTTTAGTTAGAAGTGAATTTAGAACTACAAAATGATTATGTTAAATGATCAATGGGGAGACTAGTCTCCCAATGATCATCAGGGGGGATTGTAAACCTCAAATTTCCTTAGACTTATAAATGTTGGAAATTTCACCATTGGGATATTTCATACTTGGAAAATTTCTTACTGATAGTCTATTGGAATGGGAACTCCATTGGCATGGGAGGTTCCTTCTCTTCCCTTCTTAAGATTACTTTAGGACAGAAACCCTTTGCTGAACAATGGAAAGGACTTTGACCTATGCTTAAGCATAGAACAGGAATTTCTTTGAGTCTTGATTGATTTAGAATTGATACAATGGAGATACTTGGAATAAATCTCCACCCTATTCAGTCCTAATAGGATTGAGTAAGGGCTGCAGCCTAGATCAAAATTTAATTATTCCAATCTCTACCATACTCAAGTTAACAGGATTTAGAAAGGGCTGTAGCAAAGGAGTATAGATTTAATCATTTGAAAATATGACCTTCAACAGACATGTGCAAAAGCCAGAAACCTCTGGGCGGTCCTGGGTTAAGCGAGAGCCTCCATTGACAGGGAAATTGATGAAGAGTGATTGGTAGATGTGAGGACTGAGGGGAGGCAACTTGGATGGTGTCCTTAAAGATAGGAGGGTCTGGAGACTGGGAGAGAGGATTGAGTTTTTGGTCGGTGTGGTTCCTGGGCTCTGAGGAAGCTTGCTCTGAAGGAAGCTGAAGGTGGGGGCCTCTGAGACTGTTTCTCCATTTTGGACACGTGAGTGAAAGGGACTGATCTTTTTTCTTTGCCCCAGCTATCTAAGGGCTTGGGCCTTTTGGCCCAGCCTAAACAGAAGGGGTATTTAAGCACTATTCCCTTCTCTCCCCTTTCTCTCTCTCTCTATATCTCTAATTCCTTTCTTGCTCCTATTGTAATTAAACTCCAAAAAAGGCTGACGGCTGACTTGAGTTTTTCATTTAGGAATTACATAGCTGATTCCTTGGCGACCTTAAATTAATATATATCAGTCTTTTAAAGTGATTCCCTTGTAACAGTGTGAGGACTTTAGGCAGACAAATTTTGGGGTTTTCCTCAATTTACAAGTTCTGTTTTTCTTGTGTTACTTTGAGATACCTAGCAACACAGCTTGGCTTCTGTTCCAATAAATTCATTCAAGTGTGGTAACTGTAGGACAAGATTCATTATGTTGTAGGGGCTTGGAGCATATCTTGTGCTTGAGAAAGGAGGGGTCATGGGCAGTAATCTTTGGGATTTTATTCTGTAATTGCAACCTTTTGTGGGTAATAACCAAGAGGGCTTAAAGTAGGTTATATATATTTATTGATCCTATAAGTATTTGCTCTCATGTTATTTCTCCTGTATTGGGAAGAGAATAATAATCATAACAAGTCCACTAGTGGGGAAAATTTGGGGAAAGAAGTCACAAAGGGGGGATTAGCAGGGGGCCTTCATTCTGGGGTCTGATTGGCTGACCTTCCTTCCTTGGACCATGACTTTGTCAAACCATTGGGGTATGATGGCCTACGGCATACTCCCATGGTCATCATGCTAGCTCAGGTCTCATTACCTTCTGATTAGACCATTGCAATAGTCTCCTCTTGTTTCCCTGTCCTGTTTCTCCTATCTTCATTACATCTTCCATAAAGCCATTGAAAATATTTTGCCAAACACATTCCATGTTCCTTCTCAGTAAATTCCATTGGTTCCTCATTCTATCTAGTATCAAATATAAAATCTTATCTTTTCTATTTAATGTCTTTCATAACTTGGCCCAGTCTATCATTTTAGTCTTATACTCTGTATACTGCCTTCCAAATACTCTACATATCATCCACTCGACCTAGTCGTTTTTCAGTCTTTCACACATGGTGTTCCATATGCTTGCATCCATTTGATTACCTTGCACAAGCTTTCCTCCTATGCTTAAAATGAAATTTCTCGTAATTTCTGTCCCTAATGACTTCTAATTTACCTTATGATAAGGCTTCTGAGTGATATCATATATGAATCCGCTATGATATCTCTAGTTATTAATGCCCTCTTTTCAAATCACGTTGCATGCATTTCTATAGGCACATATTTTTACCTTATCAATTATAAGTTCACCTTGAGTTCAAGGTCTGCTTAACTTTTAGCTTTTCATTCTCTTCATGTACCTCACACATAGTTGACACTGTACAATGCCTGCTCTTCAAAGGGCATCATGATGAAATGGATTGATAGAATGCTGGAGTTAACATCTGTATTTAAATTCTCTTTTCAGGATTTAATAGCTCATGGGTAAGACTTTTCAGCACTCTAGTTTTTTCATCTTTAAAATGAAGTCATTTGACTTGATGACTCTAAGCTTCTTTCTACCTTTAAATTTATGATATTTCAGCTATAGCCAACTAGGAATATGACACATTGGTATGAGGTTTTAATCATGTGGAGCTCAGAAGAGAGAGGGAAGAATGACCATTGGAACAAATTCAGACAGTCTGAAAGTGTATGTTCTCCAGTTTAACCTGTCAAGCATGTCAGTACTTGAAGAAAGACTCTAGAATTTTAAGTGATTGTAATGTGAAAGCTTCCAGAGAAGGACATAAACAATAATAAAGCAGAATGAGGCTTTTGAATTGTAATCTATTACATGGGCAAAAGTATCCCCAGTTATGAAGTAACAGAAATGCTGGGATACTAAAATGGTGAACTTTATTCTAATAGGAATAGAATCATCTGCTCAAAGAAGGCTGCTATTATGATTTCCTACCTAAATATCCCCAGCATTGATATTGGTAATATCAGGAAGCTTTTCATTTTTCATACAAGCAATCTAAAATAGGTAAACAGAGGAAGAAACTTCAGAGATTGTCTATTTCCAAGCTCTCATTTTATAGAGGAAGAAAGAAATCTAAAAGTGTATAATGAATTTCATGATATCACCTAAACATCTGTAAGCAGAAGAGTGGTAGGTCAAACTAAGGTCCTTTAATTAAATGTATATTCTGTAAATTGCACAAAATGGCATTTTAATTCATATTTTGCAGAAGAGAAAATAAACTTCTGAAAAGATTGAAAGTAGATCCATTTTCTAGCTTCTTTAGGGTCAAATTTGATCATTTAAATTTCTCAGCTTTCATATTCATTTTGTTGTTAATTTTTATGTATTACTAGAGTTATTTTAATCCTTTTTACCATATGTTGAGATCAAGAAACACATATGAGGCGGGTTGATATTCACAAGGTTAGAATTAAAGGATGGAGTAAGATCTTTTGGGCCTCCACTGATAAAAAGAAGGCAGGAATTACAATCATGATATCTGACAAAGCCAAAGCAAAAATAGACCTGATCAAAAGGGAAAGGGAAGGTAAATATATTCTGTTAAAAGGGAGTATAGACTATGAGGAAATATCAATAATCAACGCATATGCACCAAATGGTATAGCATCCAAATTTCTAATGGAGAAACTAGGAGAATTGAAGTAGGAAATAGACAGTAAAACAATATTAGTGGGAGACTTGAACCAACCACTATCAAATTTAGATAAATCAAACCAAAAAATAAACCAGAAAGAGGTAAAAGAGGTGAATGGAATCTTAGAAAAATTAGAGTTAATAGACATATGGAAAAAAATAAATAGGGACAAAAAGGAATACACCTTCTTCTCAGCACCACATGGCACATTCACAAAAATAGATCATACACTAGGTCACAGAAACATTGCATTCAAATGTAGAAAAGCAGAAATAATAAATGCAGAGGACTTCCAGTCAAGATGGCGGCTTAGAGAAAGCTAAAGTCCAGATCTCCTGAAAAACTTCCTTACCGATCTCAAATCGAATGCTCCTAGGGCACCAAAATTCAAAACAATCAACAACATAGACCCCGGGAGTCCTCCTCCTGGACCTGGACCTGGATCAAAAGGTATGGCCCCTCCCAAAAGCCAGAACCTGAGACCACTAGGACCTAAGGGGTAGGCAGAAGGAAGGTCCTAGGACCCATCCCCCCCAACCCAGAGCTCCAAGACCGAGTCTGAGGCAGCAGAGGCAACCTCAGAGCCCCACAGCCTGCTATTCTGAAGGCCTCTTCCTGAAAACAACCTGACCCACTCGAGGGGGCACACAGACAGCAGGGAAACAGAGAGAGATGGGGCAGCTCGTAACCCCCTGGGAGGAGCCCTCGGAGCTCCTGGAAGACCCGGCCCCTCCCCCTCAGAGAGCAGGGTCATCTGGAACAACAGCAACCCTCAGGGCTGGCAAAAGGGCCTTGGGAGCCGGCTATTCTGAAGGCCACATCCTGAAAACAACCTGACCCAGTCGAGGGGGGACCCAGACAACAGGGAAACAGAGGGGGGGGGAGCTTGTAACCTCCTGGCTGGATCCTTCCATCAGAGTCTCACGAAAAATGTCCCTGCCTCAAGGAATACTAAATTCAACACAAGGAAAGGTAATCTCATTAGGAGCCCTCAGAGCTCCAGGAAGCCGCGGCCCCTCCCCCCACAGAGTGCTGCAGCTGACCGGCTAAGGCACAGGAACAAAGGCCAAGGTAGGCTCAGAGAGTGGAAGTAAGGCAACGTAGAAGCATCAGGAGGGTGCCAAGGAGAGGACACACCAGCAATTCCTGGCTCCCCTGGAAGACAGAATAACAACTGCATAGAACAGAATATATGCCTAGGGCTAAAACCTCTGAACGCCAGACAGAGATAAGAAAAGCTAATCCTCCCCACTCAGATAGGGATGGCAAACTACACAGAAGCACAAAAGCCCCACAATTCCAAAAGAAACAAGAAGAAGGGGGTGACTTTGGACACATTTTATGGAGCAAAAATACAAAACACAGAGCAGATAGAAGAGGAAACACAAGCAAATGCACCGATTCCTTCCAAAAGAAATGGAAACTCTCCACAAACCCATGAAGATTTGAATCTGAAAGGATCAAAAAGATGGAAGCCTTCAGGGAGGAAAAGTGGGAAATAATGCAAAAGAAATTCACATATCTACAAAACCAGTTTGACCAAACTGTAAAAGAAAACCAGGCTTTAAAGCAAGAACTAATAAAGCAAAGCCAAAAGACCAAGATATTAGAAGAGAACATAAAATATCTCACTGACAAAGTGACAGATTTGGAAAATAGATGGAGAAGAGATAATTTAAGAATAAGTGGACTTCCAGAAAAGCCAGAAATAAACACCAAACTGGACATTGTAATACAAGAGATAACGAGCCTATATAATAAAAATTACCATCCTACCCAAACATATTTATCTATTTAGTGCCATACCCATTGAACTCCCAAAATATTTCTTTACTGATTTAGAAAAAACCTTAACAAAATTCATTTGGAATAACAAAAGATCAAGGATATACAGGGAAATAATGAAAAAAAACACATATGATGGGGTCCTTGCAGTCCCAGACCTTAAACTATGTTACAAAGCAGCATTCATCAAAACAATTTGGTACTGGCTAAGAAACAGAAAGGAAGATCGGTGGAATAGACTGGGGGAAAGCGACCACAGCAAGACAGTATAGGATAAACCAATAATCCCAGCTTTTGGGACAAAAATCCACTATTCGATAAAAACTGGTGGGAAAATTGGAAGACATTATGGAAGAGATTAGGAATAGATCTACACCTCACACCCTACACCAAGATAAATTCAAAATGGGTAAATTACTTAAACATAAAGAAGGAAAACATAAGTAAATTGGGTAAACACAGACTAGTATACATGTCAGACTTTTGGGAGGGCAAAGACTTTAAAACCAAGCAAGACTTAGACAGAGTCACAAAATGTAAAATAAATAATTTTGACTACATTAAATTAAAAAGCTTTTGTACAAACAAAACCAATGTAACTAAAATCTGAAGGAAAACAAAAAATTGGGAAAAATCTTCATAGAAACCTCTGACAAAGGTTTAATTACTCATATTTATAAAGAGCTAAATCAATTGTACAAAAAATCACGCCATTTTCCAATTGATAAATGGGCAAGGGACATGGATAGGCAGTTCTCAGATAAAGAAATCAAAACTATTAATAAGCACATGAAGAAGTGTTCTAAATCTCATATAATCAGAGAGATGCAAATAAAAACAACTCTGAGGTATTACCTCACACCAAGGAGAATGGCCAGCATGATAGCAAAGGAAAGTATCGAATGCTGGTGGGGATGTGGCAAAGTAGGGACATTAATTCATTGCTGGTGGAGTTGTGAACTGATCCAACCATTCTGGAGGGCAATTTGGAACTATGCCCAAAGGGTGACAAAAGAATGTCTACCCTTTGATCCAGCATTGCTGGGTCTATACCCCAAAGAGATAATGGACAAAAAGACTTGTACAAAAATATTCATAGCTGCGCACTTTGTGGTGGCCAAAAACTGGAAAACAAGGGGATGCCCATCAATTGGGGAATGGCTGAACAAACTGTGGTATATGTTGGTGATGGAATACTATTGTGCTAAAAGGAATAATAAAGTGGAGGAATTCCATGGAGAATGGAACAACCTCCAGGAAGTGATGCAGAGAGAGAGGAGCAGAACCAGGAGAACATTGTACACAGAGACTAATACACTGTGGTATAATCGAAAGTAATGGACTTCTCTATTAGTAGTGGTGTAATATCCCTGAACAATCTGCAGGGATCTAGGAGAAAAAACACTACCCATAAACAAAGGATAAACTATGGGAATAGAAACACCGAGGAAAAGCAACTGCCTGACTACAGCAGTTGAGGGGACATGACAGAGGAGAGACTCTAAAAGAAACTCTAAAGCAAATATTAACAACATGGAAATGGGTTCGAATCAAGAACACATGTGACACCCAGTGGAATCACGCGTCGGCTATGGGGGTTGGGGGGGAGGAAAAGAAAATTATAATTGTCTTTAATGAATAATGCTTGGAAATGATCAAGTAAAATATTATTTAAAAAAAGAAATAATAAATGCAACCTTTTTAGATAATATGGCAATAAAAATATTGATCAGTAAGGGTACATGAAGAGCCAAATCAAAAATTAATTGGAAATTAAATAATATGATACTCCAAAACCAGTTAGTTAGAGAAGAAATCATAGAAACAATTAATAACTTCATTGAGGAAAATGACAATGGTGAGACATCCTTTCAAACCTTATGGAATGCAGCCAAAACAGTACTCAGATGAAGATTCATATCCTTGAGTGCATATAGTAAAAAATCAGGGAGGGCAGAGATCAATGAATTGGAAATGCAAATCAAAAAACTTGAGGGTGAACAAATTAAAAAACCCCAGAAGAAAATCAAACTAGAGATCCTAAAAATTAAGGGAGAAATTGATAAAATCAAAAGTGATAGAACTATTAAACTAATAAACAAGACTAGAAGCTGGTACTTTGAAAAAACGGACAAAATGGACAAAGTACTGGTCAATCTAATTAAAAAAAGGAAAGAAAAAAGGTCTAATTACTCAAATCTATAAAGAGGTAAACCAGTTGTACAAAAAGTCAAGCCATTCTCCAATTGAAAATGGGCAAGGGACATGAATAGGCAATTGTCAATTAAAGAAATCAAGACTATCAATAAGCACATTATAAAGTGTTCTAGATCTCTTATAATCAGAGATATGCAAATCAAAACAACTTTGAGGTATCACCTCACACCTAGCAGATTGTTCTACATGACAGCAAAGGAAAGTAATGAATGCTGGAGGGGATGTGGCAAAGTAGGGGACATTAATGCATTGCTGGTGGAGTTTTGAATTGATCCAACCATTCTGGAAGGCAATTTGGAGCTATGCCCAAAGGGTGATAAAAGACTGTCTGCCCTTTGATCCAGCCATAGCACTGCTGGGTTTGTATCCCAAAGAGATAATAAGGAAAAAGATTTGTACTGGAATATTCATAGCTGAGCTCTTTGTGGTGGCCAAAAATTGGAAAATGAGGGGATGCACATCAATTGGGGAACGGCTGAACAAATTGTGGTATATGTTGGTGATAGAATACTATTGCAGTAAAAGGAATAATAAATTGGAGGAATTCCATGGGAATTGGAACAACCTCCAGGAAGTGATGCAGAGTGAGAGGAGCAGAACCAGGAAAACATTGTACACAGAGACTGACACATTGTGGTACAAGAGAATGTAATGGACTTCTCCAATAATGGCTTTGCAATGTCGCTGAATAACCTGCAGCAATCTATGAGAAAAAAAAAAACAAACAACCCTATTCTCAAGCAGAGGACAAACTGAGGGAGTAAAAACACCAAGGAAAAGCAACTGCTTGACTACAGAGGTTGAGGGGACATGATCGAGGAGAGACGTTAAATGAGCACCCTAATGCAAATAACAACAACAAGAAAATGGGTTTAGATCAAGGACACATGTGATGCTCAGACGAATCGCATGGCATCTAGGGAAGGGGTGTTGGGGGTGTGGGGGGGGAAGGAAAAGAAAATGATCTGTTTCCAATGAACAATGTATGAAAATGACCAAATAAAATAATGTTAAAAAAATGAAAGAAGAAAGGCAAATTAACAGCTTCAAGGATGAAAAGAGGGACATCACCTCCAATTAAGAGGAAATTAAGGCAATCATTAAAAACCAGTTTGCCCAACTACATGGCAATAAATATACCAAAAATGAATATTTACAAAAATATAAATTGCCTAGTCTAACAGTAGAAGAAATAGATTTCTTAAATAATCCCGTATCAGAAAAAGAAATCCAACAAGCCATCAAAGAACTTCCTAAGAAAAAAATCCCTAGAACCTGATGGATTCACAAGTGAATTCTATCAAACATTAAAAGAACAGCTAATCCCAATACTATACAAAGTATTTGACATAATAAGCGAAGAGGGAGTTCTACCAAACTCCTTTTATGACATAAATATGGTACTGATTCCAAAGCCAGGCAGGTCAAAAACAGAGAAAGAAAATTATAGACCAATATCCCTTATGAATTTAGATGCAAAAATCTTAAATAGGATACTAGCAAAAATACTCCAGCAAGTGATCAGAAGGGTCATTCACCATGATCTAGTAGGATTTATACCAGGGGTGCAAGGCTGGTTCAACATTAGGAAGACCATCCACATAATTGACCACATCAACAAGCAAACCAACAAAAATCACATGATTATGACAATAGATGCTGAAAAAGTGTTGGATAAAATACAACACCCATTCCTATTAAAAACAGTAGAAAGCATAGGAATAGAAGGGTCGTTCCTAAAAATAATAAACAGTATATATCTACAACCATCAACTAATATCATCTGCAATGGGGATAAACTAAATGCATTTCCAATAAGAACAGGAGTGAAACAAGGATGCCCATTATCACCTCTATTATTTGACATTCTACTAGAAACACTAGCAGTAGCAATTAGAGAAGAAAAAGAAATTGAAGGTATTAAAATAGGCAAGGAGAAGACGAAGTTATCACCCTTTGCGGATGACATGATGGTCTACTTAAAGAATCCTAGAGATTCAACCAAAAAGGTAAGCAAAATAATCAACAACTTTAGCAAAGTTGCAGGATACAAAATAAACCCACGTAAGTCATCATCATTACTATATATTTCCAACACAGCTCAGCAACAAGAACTAGAAAGAGAAATCCCATTCAAAATCACCTTAGACCAAATAAAATACTTAGCAATTTATCTCCAGAGACAAAGGAAATATATGAACACAATTACAAGACACTCTCCACACAACTAAAACTAGACTTGAACAATTGGAAAAACATTAACTGCTCATGGGTTGGACGTGCCAATATAATAAAATGAACATCCTACCCAAACTTATTTATCTATTTAGTGCCATACCCATTTAACTTCCAAAATTTTTTTTTACTGATTTAGAAAAGACCATAACAAAGTTCATTTGGAAGAACAAAAGATGAAGGATATCCAGGGAAATATATGAAAAAAAATTACAAAGGAAGGGGGCCTTGCAGTCCCAGATATCAAATTATATTATAAAGCAGCGGTCATCAAAACAATTTGGTACTGGCTAAGAGACAGAAAGGAAGATCAGTGGAATAGACTTGGGGTAAGTGACCTCAGCAAGACAGTATATGACAAACGCAAAGATCCCAGCTTTTGGGACAAAAATCCACTATTCGATAAAAACTGCTGGGAAAATTGGGGGACAGTGTGGGAAGGATTAGGTTTAGATCAACATCTCACACCCTACACCAAGATAAATTCAAAATGGGTGAATGACTTCAACATAAAGAATGAAACTACAAGAAAATTAGGTGAACACAGAATAGTATACATGTCAGACCTTTGGGAAGGGAAAGACTTTAAAACCAAGCAAGACTTAGAAAGAGTCACAAAATGCAAAATAAATAATTTGGACTACATCAAATTAAAAATGTTTTTGTACAAAAAAAAACAATGTAACCAAAATCAGAAGGAAAGCAACAAATTGGGAAACAATCTTCATAAAAACCTCTGACAAACGTTTAATTACTCAAATTTACAAAGATCTAAATCAATTGTACAAAAAAATCAAGCCATTCTCCAGTTGATAAATGGGCAATGTACATGAACAGGCAGTTCTCAGCCAAAGAAATCAAAACCATTAATAAGCACATGAAAAAGTGTTCTACATCTCTTATAATCAGAGAGATGCAAATCAAAACATCTCTGAGGTATCACCTCACACCTAGCAGATTGGCTAACATGACAGCTATGGAAAGTAGTGAATGCTGGAGGGGATGTGGCAAAGTTGGGACTCTATTTCATTGCTGGTGGAGTTGTGAATTGATCCAACCATTCTGGAGGGCAGTTTGGAACTATGCACAAAGGGCGATAAAATACTGTCTGCCCTTTGATCCAGCCTCTGCTGGGCTTGTACCCCAAAGAGATAATAAGGAAAAAGAGTTGTACAAGAATATTCATAGCTGTGCTCTTTATGGTGGCCAAAAATTGGAAAATGAGGTGATGCCCATCAATTGGGGAATGGCTGAACAAATTGTGGTATATGTTGGTGATGGAATACTATTGTGCTCAAAGGAATAATAAAGTGGAGGTATTCCATGAAAACTGGAACAACCTCCAAGAAGTGATGCAGAGTGAAAGGAGCAGAACCAGGAAAACATTGTACACAGAGACTGACACAATGTGGTACAATTGAATGTAATGGACTCCTCCATTAGTGTCAATGCAATGTCCCTGAACAATCTGCAGGGATCTAGGAGAAAAAACACTATCCACAAGCAGAGGACAAACTGTGGATATAAAAACACCAAGGAAAATCAACTGCTAGACTTCAGGGATTGAGGGGATATGACTGAAGGGAGACTCTAAATGAACACTGGTGCAAATACCTACAACATGGAAATGGGTTTGAATAAAGAACACTTTTGATACCCAGTGGAATCGCACTTCAGCTATGGGATAGGTGGGGGTTTCGGGGGTGGAGAAAATGATCTTTTTATCCAATGAATAATGTTCAGGAATGATCAAATAAAATAATGGTAAAAAAAAAGAATCATAGGTGGGATTCAAATCCAAAAAAAAAAATAAATAAATGTTCATTCCTGAAAACAGAGGTGTTATTCTAAGTTTGTATCCACTCTTCCTAGAGATTGAGTAGGATTATTTTATTCATTGAATTTGCCCCTAATCTACAGTAGGAATATTTTTAAGATACTATTCTTAGAAAATGCCTTTATTATACTTATTAGCTGAATGATAATGTAATGTCCACTAGTAGAGATTCATGATCTATTATACTATTAGCATCTTAGACCTGGAGGCAAATCCTAGAACCTGGAAGTATTCTTTCCTCTGGGAATTCAACCTGTGAACCACAGTTAAGAATCCTGGAGGTAGGTACTATTACAAAGGTACATGTAAAATAAATGCTAGTTATTTTTAAAGGGGAGTGTATAGGAGAAGAAAGAGGAGGAGATCTTGAATAATGGAGGTAGCATTTAAATTGCACTTTAAAGGAAACTAGAGATTTTATAGGGTTGGAAATCAAAATGAATTCTATTCTAAGCATAAAGCTGAGACAGAAGTAGAAAATGGAATAGCACTTTTATAGAACACAAATATGACTAATTTTGTTGTACTGCAGAATGTCCAAAGTGGAGCAACTATACCAAGACTAACACTTCTTCACCAAAAAAGAAGGAAAAGAATGATAGGTGTCCTTAGAGCAAATGAAAAACAATTTAAAAAATTTTAGAAACTATCTTTGTAAATGATAGACCCCACTTCACAAAGCAAAAATAAAAAAAACAATGTTTAAAAAATTGATGAAAAAAAGTATTTGTCACAGAATTTTTCAAATGTAGTCAATAGTGGTTAATCTCTGGACTAGACTGTGAATGACCAAGATCCAAGAGTGGGAGGCATAAAAAAGGACTCAACAAACGACATGTGGATAAAAATGTGTGGATTTTTTCATGAAAATTGAGAGCCTAAATTATAGTAGCTCAGTCAGGTCATTAACACAAGAAATTATAGAAAAATTCATGTTGAAAGATCTTGGTCTGATTGTTAGGTGATTGTTAGGTATCTTCTCAGCAGTTTATATTCTCAGAGGCTTATCTAGTAAACTATGAGATTAAGCAGTGACTTGCTGGGGTCACACAGTTTGTGTTAGAGGTAAGACTTGATTGTGAGAGCCGGACAGAAGAGCTATCCTAGTCATATCTCTAACTTTGTCTTTAAAGTCTGAAAAATGCTCTGCATAAATTTTTGTTGTTGTTCAGTCATGTCTGACTCTTCATGATCCAGTTGTTTTTTTATGGGCAAAGATACTGGTAGAAGTTTATCATTTTCTTCTCTAGCTCAGTTTATGTAGAAGAGGAAACTAATATTATAGATAAACCAAACAGGGTTAAGTGACTTGCCCAAGGTCCTATAAAGGCAGAGTTAAGTAACTTGCACAGTTAATAAGTGTCTGAGGCTAGATTTAAACTATTTAAAATGAGTCTTCCTAACTCCAGAAACAGGCTTTTTTGTTTTTGTTTTTCTTTTTTTTTATTATATTTTATTTGATCATTTCCAAGGATTATTCATTAAAGACATAGATCATTTTCTTTTCCTCCCCCCAGCCCCCATAGCTGACGTATAAATCCACTGGGCATTACATGTTTTCTTGATTTGAACCCATTGCTATGTTGATAATATTTGCATTAGAGTGTTCATTTAGAGTCCTCTGTCATGTCCCCTCAACCGCTGTATTCAGGCAGTTGCTTTTCCTTGGTGTTTCCACTCCCATAGTTTATCCTTTCCTTATGAATAGTGTTTTTTTCTCCTAGATCCCTGCAAATTGTTCAGGGACATTACACCGCCACTAATGGAGAAGTCCATTACGTTCGATTATACCTCAGTGTATTAGTCTCTGTGTACAATGTTCTCCTGGGTCTGCTCCTCTCGCTCTGCATCACTTCCTGGAGGTTGTTCCAGTCTCCATAGAATTCCTCCACTTTATTATTCCTTTTAGCACAATAGTATTCCATCACCAACATATACCACAGTTTGTTCAGCCATTCCCCAATTGATGGGCATCCCCTCTTTTTCCAGTTTTTGGCCACCACAAAGAGCACAGCTATGAATATTTTTGTACAAGTCTTTTTGTCCATTATCTCTTTGGTGTACAGACCCAGCAGTGCTATGGCTGGGTCAAAGGGTAGATATTCTTTTGTCCCCAAAGAGCATAGTTCCAAATTACCCTCCAGAATGGTTGGATCAGTTCACAACTCCCCAGCAATGAATTAATGTCCCTACTTTGCCACATCCCCTCCAGCATTCAATACTTTCCTTTGCTGTTATGTTAGCCAATCTGCTAGGTGTGAGGTGATACCTCAGAGTTGTTTTGATTTGCATCTCTCTGATTATAAGAGATTTAGAACACTTCTTCATGTGCTTATTAATAGTTTTGATTTCTTTAATCTGAGAACTGCCTATCCATGTCCCTTGCCCATTTATCAATTGGAGAATGGCTTATTTTTGGTACAATTGATTTAGCTCTTTATAAATATGAGTAATTAAACCTTTGTCAGAGGTTTCAATGAAGATTTTTTCTCAATTTGTTGTTTCCCTTCCGATTTTAGTTACATTGGTTTTGTTTGTACAAAAGCTTTTTAGTTTGATGTAGTCAAAATTATTTATTTTACATTTTGTGATTCTTTCTATGTCTTGCTTGGTTTTAAAGCCTTTCCCCTCCCAAAGGTCTGACATGTATACTCTTCTGTGTTTACCCAATTTACTTATGGTTTCCTTCTTTATGTTTAAGTCACTCACCCATTTTGAATTTATCTTGGTGTAGGGTGTGAGGTGTTGATCTATTCCTAGTCTCTCCCACACTGTCTTCCAATTTTCCCAGCAGTTTGTATCGATTAGTGGATTTTTGTCCCAAAAGCTGGGATCTTTGGGTTTATCATATACTGTCTTGCTGAGGTCGCTTTCCCCCAGTCTATTCCACTGATCTTCCTTTCTGTTTCTTAGCCAGTACCAAATTGTTTTGATGACTGATGCTTTGTAATATAGTTTAAGGTCAGGGACCGCAAGGCCCCCATCATATGTGTTTTTTTTTTCATTATTTCCCTGGATATCCTTGATCTTTTGTTCTTCCAAATGAACTTTGTTGTGTTTTTTTCTAAATCAGTGAAGAAGTATTTTGGTAGTTCAATGGGTATGGCACTAAATAGATGAATACGTTTGGGTAGGATGGTCATTTTTATTATATTGGCTCGTCCTATCCATGAGCAGTTACTGTTTTTCCAATTGCTCAAGTCTAGTTTTAGTTGTGTGGAGAGTGTTTTGTAGTTGTATTCATATAGTTCCTGTGTTTGTCTCAGGAGGTAGATTCCTAGGTATTTTATTTTGTCTAAGATGATTTTGAATGGGATTTCTCTTTCTAGTTTTTGCTGCTGAGCTGTATTGGAGATATATAGAAAAGCTGATGATTTATGTGGGTTTATTTTGTATCCTGCAACTTTGCTAAAGTTGTTGATTATTTCAATTAGCTTTTTGGTTGAATCTCTAGGATTTTTTAAGTAGACCGTCATGTCATCTGCAAAGAGTAAAAGCTTGGTCTCCTCCTTGCCTATTTTGATGCCTTCAATTTCTTTTTCTTCTCTAATTGCTACTGCTAGTGTTTCTAGTACAATGTCAAATAGTAGAGGTGATAATGGGCATCCTTGTTTCACTCCTGATCTTATTGGGAATGCATCTAGTTTATCCCCATTGCAGATGATATTAGCTAATGGTTTTAGATATATACTGTTTATTATTTTTAGGAATGACCCTTCTATTCCTATGCTTTCTACTGTTTTTAATAGGAATGGGTGTTGTATTTTATCAAATGCTTTTTCTGCGTCTATTGAGATAATCATGTGGTTCTTGCTAGTTTGCTTGTTGATGTGGTCAATTATGTGGATGGTTTTCCTAATGTTGGACCAGCCCTGCATCCCTGGTATAAATCCTACTACATCATGGTGAATGACCCTTCTGATCATTTGCTGGAGTATTTTTGCTAGTATCCTATTTAAGATTTTTGCATCTATATTCATTAGGGAGATTGGTCTATAGTTTTCTTTCTCTGTTTTTGACCTGCCTGGTTTTGAATCAGTACCATGTTTGTGTCGTAAAAAGAGTTTGGTAGAACTCCCTCTTTGCTTATTATGTCAAATAGTTTCTATAGTATTGGGATTAACTGTTCTCTGAATGTTTGATAGAATTCACTGGTGAATGCATCAGGCCCTGGGGATTTTTTCTTAGGAAGTTCTTTGATGGCTTGTTGGATTTCATTATCTGATATGGGATTATTTAAGAATTCTATTTCCTCTTCTGTTAGTCTAGGCAGTTTGTATTTTTGTATATATTCATCCATATCTCCTAAATTGGTATATTTATTGCCATATAATTGGGCAAAGTAATTTCTAATGATTGCCTTAATTTCCTCTTCATTGGAGGTGCTGTCCCCCTTTTTATCTTTAATGCTGTTAATTTTCTTTACTTCCTTCCTTTTTTTAATTAGATTGACCAGTACTTTGTCTATTTTGTTTGTTTTTTCAAAGTACCAGCTTTTTGTCTTATTTATTAAATCAATAGTTCTATCACTTTCAATTTTATTAATTTCTCCCTTAATTTTGAGGATTTCTAATTTGGTTTTCTGCTGGGGGGTTTTAATTTGATTGCTTTCGAGTTTTTTCATTTGCATTTCCAATTGATTGATCTCTGCTCTCCCTAGTTTGTTAATATAAGCATTCAGGGATATGAATTTACCTCTGATTACCGCTTTGGCTGCATCCCAAAAGGTTTGAAAGGATGTCTCGCCATTGCCATTTTCCTCGATGAAATTATTGTTTCTATCATTTCTTCTTTAACTAAACGGTTTTGGAGTATCATATTGTTTAATTTCCAATTGGTTTTAGATTTGGTTTTCCATGTACCATTACTAATCATTATTTTTATTGCCTTGTGATCTGAGAAGGCTGCATTCATTATTTCTGCTTTTCTACATTTGTGTGCTATGTTTCTGTAACCTAATGTATGGTCATTTTTTGTGAATGTGCCATGTGGTGCTGAGAAGAAGATGTATTCCTTTTTATCCCTATTTATTTTTCTCCATATGTCTATTAATTCTAATTTTTCTAAGATTTCATTCACTTCTTTTACCTCTTTCTTATTTGTTTTTTGATTTGATTTATCTAAATTTGATAATGGTTGGTTTTCAGTCTCCCACTAATATGGTTTTACTGTCTATTTCTTCCTTCAATTCTAGTTTCTCCATTAGAAATTTGGGTGCTATATTATTTGGTGCATACATGTTGATTAATGATATTTCCTCATTGTCTAGAGTCCCTTTTAACAAAATATAATTACCTTCCCTATCCCTTTTGATCAGGTCTATTTTTGCTTTGGCTTTATCAGATATCATGATTACTACTCCTGCCTTCTTTCTGTCAGTTGAGGCCCAGAAGGTCTTACTCCATCCTTTAATTCTGACCCTGTGGGTGTCAACCCGCCTCATGTGTGTTTCTTGAAGACAACATATGGTAGGGTTTTGGATTCTAATCCATTCTGCTATTTGTCTATGTTTTATGGGTGAGTTCATCCCATTCACATTCAAAGTTATGATTGTCATTTGTGGACTCCCTGGCATTTTGATAGCCTTCCCTAATTCTAACCTTTTCTTCTTCAGCTGTACCTTTTAGTCCAGTGATTTACTTTGAGTCAGTCCCTCTTGACCTCTCCTTTGATGTTTCCCTTTTTAGTCCCTCCCTTTTTGTTCACTCCCCCTCCCCCCTCTCTTTCCCTCCTTTTTTGTTTTCCCTCTCCCACTCCCCTCCTTGGTTTTCCCTTCTCCCTACCCTTGTTGGGTAAGATAGAATTCAAGATCCCAATGGATCTGGATGTTTTTCCCTCTCAGAGTTGATTTCCCTGAGATTGAGGTTTAAGTAAAAAACCCTCTCTTCCTCTCCTTCTTACAGGAATTTTTTTCCCCTCCCCTTCCCATGTGAATCTTTGTGTGAGAAAGATTATTCTATTTGGTCTTTCTTTACCCCCTATTTATACATTACATTTTCCCCACATGTTAGTATACATAGATTGATATAAATGTTGTCCTTATAGAAGAGAGTTTGAGTAAAAGAAGAAGATAACATTTTTCCCCTTTCCTTAATATTTACCTTTTCAGGTATTCCTTGTTCTTTGTTTTTCAGTATCAAACTTTCCACAGAGCTCTGGTCTTTTCTTTGCAAAAAGTTGGAAGTCTTCTATTTTGTTGAATGCCCATACTTTCCCTTGGAAGTATATAGTCAATTTTGCTGGGTAGCTGATTCTTGGTTGAAGACCCAGCTCTCTTGCCTTTCTGAAGATCATGTTCCATGCCTTACGATCAATCAGAGTAGAACTTGCAAGGTCTTGTGTGACCCTGATTGGCATTCCGTTATATCTAAATTGTCTTTTTCTGGCTTCCTGTAGGATTTTTTCTTTTGTTTGAGAGCTTTGGAATTTGGCAATTACATTCCTGGGAGTTGTCTTTTGGGGGTTTAGTGTAGAAGGTGTTCTGTGAGCTCTGTCAGTGGCTGTATTACCCCCTTGTTCTAGAATCTCTGGGCAATTTTCTTTGATTATATCTTGTATCATGATGTCGAGTTTGGTGTTTATTTCTGGCTTTTCTGGAAGTCCAATCATTCTTAAATTATCTCTTCTCCCTCTATTTTCCAGATCTGTCACCTTGTCGGTGAGATATTTTATATTCTCTTCTAATTTCTTGGTATTTTGGCTTTGCTTTATTAATTCTTGCTCTTTTACATGGTCTTTGTCTTTCAGCTGCCTGATTCTGGCCTTTAAAGCCTGGTTTTCCTTTTTCACTTTGGTCAAACTGGTTTTGTAGATGCGTGAATTTCTTTTGCATTATTTCCCACTTTTCCTCCCAGAAGGCTTCCATCTTTTAGGTCATTTCTGATTCAAATTCTTCATGTGTTTGTGGAGAGTTTCCATTTCCTTTGGAAGGTTTCGGAGCATTTTCTTGTGCATCGTCTTCTATCTCCTCTGTATTTTGTATTTTGGTTCCATAGAATGTGTCCAAAGTCGCCCCTTTCTTCTTATTTTTCTTGGGATTTTGGGTCTTCTGTGCTTCTGTGGAGTTTGCCATCTCTGAATGGGGAGGATTAGCTTTTCTTATCTCTGTCTGGTGTTCTGAGGCTTTAGTCCTGGGCATATTGTTGGTTCTATGAGATTTCCCTGGGTTAAATTGAGTATGCCTTCCGGCAATGACTTTCACTGGAACTGGAATGGAAGGGTTGGACCAGGGGGCCAAACTCTTCCCTGGCTCTATCTGCTTCCCTGCTGCTAAGGTGCCGCCTTGACTGGACTAGGTCTGGTTGCTTTCCGGAAGTTGCCTTCAGAATAGCTGGCCGTGAGGCTGTTTTGTTGGCCCTGAGGGTTGCTGTTGTTTCAGACGACCCTACTCTATGAGGAGGAAAGAGTCGCGGCTTCCTGGAGCTCCGAGGGCAGTGACTTTCACTGGGACTCGAATAGAAGGCCCTGAGGTTTGCTGTTGTTTCAGAGGACCCTGCTCTATGAGGAGGAAGGAGTCGCGGCTTCCCAGAGCTCCGAGGACAGTGACTTTCACTGAGACTTGGATAGCAGGATCCAGCTGGTGAGGCTGTCTTGCCCGCCCTGAGGGTTGCTGTTGATTCAGACTACCCTGCTCTCTGAGCGGGGAGGGGCCGCGGCTTCCCGGAGCCTTGGACTCTGTGCTCCTATCCCTTAGGTCCGAGTGATCTCGGGTTCTGGCTTTTGAGGGGGGCCGTACCTTTTGATCCAAGTCTAGGTCCAGGAGGAGGATTCCCAGGGTCTGTGCTGTTGATCATTTTGAATTTGGGCCCCTTAGGAGCTTATAGTTTGAGATCGGTCGGAAAGGGTTTTCCAGAGATCTGAACTTTAGCTTTCTCTAAGCCTCCATCTTGACCGGAAGTCCCAGAACAGGCTTTTATCTACTGCCTAGCTACCCTTCTACCTACATTATATTAGTTGAACATTAGCAGAGAGAAAAATATAAAATTCTAGGTAGTTTCAATTCAAGGCATAAATGACAGGAGCACTAAGACTTCTTAGTTTTTGGAAAGGGAGAATCTGGGTTAGGTTGTTAGAAAAATTTGATGAAGTGTGGGGTCAAATTAAGAAATGTAGGAAGTGACAACATAAGAAACCTAATCCTCATATCCTCAGTCACACTCATCTCACATACCTAAAACTGTCATCAAAGATAAGTAATTTTTATGTTCACATTCTCCCTTCACAATTCCCTTTTCTCTACTAACACACTCATAAATCTTGTGAAGGCTCACAAGACCTCATAGCTGATTACTTCATTAGCTTTCTGGTTGATTTTTCTTCTTCAGGTTCCCCCCCATTCCAATCTGTCCTCTATATTGCTCCCCAAATGATATTTCTAAATATAGGAAATAGAAACCTCATTTTATTAGTTAAAGCCTCCTAGACTTCTGGGAGTCAAGGTGGCAGCTTAGAAGCTCTGTGAAAACCCTTCTATACCAATAAAAAATAAATCACTTCAAGAACACAAAACCAAATCACAGAACAGAACAGAATGGAGTGTAAGATTTAAATTAATATCAATAACTCCAAGTATTACTTTTATAAAGTTTAGTAATAATTACTTGAAGTAGAAGAAATTAAAAAAAAAGAAATAGACATTCAAAGCCTAGTTTTCTAACTAAAGTAAGACCATATGAGTAAATTCTCCTGCCTCGCTCAAAGCCAACTTCAGCAGCTGCATTCAGGGACAGAGAGAGTGGGGCAGGGTCACACCAAAACTTTATCCTCCCTAAACACACAAATGGGATGCTGGGTAAGAGAGTACTGGGGAGCAAATTCTATCCACACATGAGGGACCCTCCTGCTTGATTCAACTTAAAAGGTATACAGAGAAGGCTGAATTCTCAAGTTTAAGGGAAAAAAAGAAGGAAGGTTCTAGGACCTCTCCCACACCTACTGTGCTGGGATTCAGGCAGTTACTGGGATCCTGGGGTGAGGACTCCAGCCTGGAGTCCGCTACCACAGCTAAGGAAGGCTCAGGGCTCTGACCACAGCTGGAAGGGAGGCAGCTGGAGGAGAGGGACAGAGAGGAGGGCAGCCTGGTCATAGCCTTTAGCCACCATTCTCCATCTTTGGCCTATGCCTCTGGAGGTTTTGTCCTCAGGGCACATCCAGCTCTGCAGATCAGCTTAACTGGTTTAAACTGGTTTAAATCAGTGCAGAGAAAAAGTCTTCAGAGGACAGTACAGATCATTCTCCAACATCCATCCCCTACGTACTGAACCTGTGGTTAGAATCCAGTTGTCTGGGTTCCCAGGGTGAAGTCTACAAATGTAACAGAGTACCTTGGTTAAACCACCGTAAGCTCAGGGCTCTGATGCGGCAGCTGGCAAGGAAACAGCTGGCAGAAATGAGTAGAGAGGAAGACAAAGGTACATTCAGCCTCTGTACTTTCACCTTCACCTTCAGCTTCTGCTGGCAGCTGGGGAAAAAGCTGGACTCAGGGTTCATTAATACAACAGACTAGATCCATCAGTTTAATATAGGTAATCAGTAAAGCAGAAGAAGACCCCTCAGGACAGAATAGCCTAAAAACACAGACCCAGCAAATAAACTGAGGAAAAATAATACAGCCAATGATGGAGGGGGGAGGCAGGGAGAGAAGAAGGAAAAAATATCAGTAAACAACAGAAAAAGAAAAAAGAAATTACCATCAACAGCTTCTATCCAGGTAATGAGTAAGGAACAAATGGAACAGAGGAGTTCTAAGGAACTCCAAGCAAAAATTCAGAAACTCCAGCAATTAGATACAGGCTTTGAAAGAATTCCATACATAATTCAAAAAACAATTAAGAGAGCCTGAATCAATTGGGAAAAGAACATATGGGTCATCTGGAAACCAAGGTACATGAACTAAGAAGAAAATAGTGTCTCAAAATCCAGAATTGACTAGCTTTAAAATAAGGCAAAGAAAGTGAAAGGTGACCTGCAAAGAAAAACAGTACAAAAAAAAAGAGGATCAAAAAGTCAGGGAGGAAATTCAGTTTTAAAAATTAGAATTGAACAACTAGAAGCAAATTACTTCACAAGGCAACAAGAGTCTATAAAACAAAATCAAAAGAATGAAAAAACTGAGGAAAATTGAAAGACCTCATTGATAACAAATAAGGAAAGTATATCCAGGAGAGACAATTTAAGAACTATTGGACTACTAGAAAATCATGACCAAAGAAAAAGGTTGGATATCATTCTACAGGAAATTATCCAAGAAAACTGACTTGATATTCTTGAACAAGAGGGTAAAGTAGAGATCAAAAGAATTCACAGATAGCTCTTGCATTAAATCCCCAATTGACTATGCCCAGGAATGTTATACCTAAATTCTAGAACCTCCAGATCAAGGAAAATATATGCCAAGTTGCTGAAAAGAAACAATTCAAATATCAGGGAATCACAGTCAGGATTATACAAGACCTGACTGGAAACCACACTGAAGGACCACAAGGCATGGGATATGATACTTTGGAAAGCAAGGGAACTGGGTCTACAACCAAGAATCAACAACCCAACAAAATTTACTATATTCCTTGAAAGGAAATTATGGTTATTTAATGAAATAGAGGATTTCCAAGTATTCCTGAAGAACAGACCAGACTTTAATAGAAAATATGATGCCCAAACACAGAACTCAAGAGAATCACCAAAAGGTAATTAAGAAATTAGAAAAATAACCAACAACTTTTTTTAAAGGATCCAATAAGTTCAAATGGTTTGCATATCTATATTATTTTATTTGGTCATTTTCAAACACTATTCATTATAAACAAAGATCATTTTCTTCTCCTCTCCCCCCTCCGACCTCCCTTCCCATTGGCGATGTGTGATTCCTCAGGGTATCACATGTGTCCTCGATCCGAACGCATATTGGTTTTTGCATTATGGTGTTCATTCAGAGTCTTTCTTCAATCATATCCCCTTCATCCCTGTAGTCAAGCTATTGCCTTTCCTCGGTGTCTTTACTCCCATCGTTTGTCCTCTGCTTGAGGGTAGTGGGGTTTTTTTTTTCTCCTTGATACCTGCAGGTTGTTCAGGGACACTGCATTGACACTAATGGAAAACTCCATTACATTCAATTGTACCACAGTGTATCAGTCTCTGTGGACAATGTTCTCCTGGCTCTGCTCCTTTCGCTCTGCATCACTTCCTGGAGGTTGTTCTAGCTTCCATGGAATTCCTCCACTTTATTATTCTTTTTAGCAAAATAGTATTCCATCACCAAAATATACCATAATTTGTTCAGCCATTGCCTAATTGAAGGGTATCCCCTCATTTTCCAGTTTTTTGCCACCACAAAGAGTTCAGCTATGAATATTCTTGTACAAGTCTTTTTCTGTATTATCTCTTTGGGGTAGAAACCCAGCAGTGTTATGGCTGGTTATTGCCCTATGGGCATAGTTCCAAATTTCCCTCCAGAATGGTTGGATCAATTCACAACTCCACCAACACTGAATTGATATCCCTACTTTGCCACATCCCCTCCAACATTCATCCTTTGCTGTCATGTTAGTCAATCTGCTAGGTGTGAGGTGATACCTCAGAGTTGTTTTGATTTGCATCTCTATGATTATCAGAGATTTAGAACACTTTTTCATGGGCTTATTAATAGTTTTGATTCCTTTGGCTGAAAACTGCCTGTTCTTGTCCCTTGCCCATTTATCAATTGGAGAATGACTTGATTTTTTTGTATAATTGATTTAGCTCTTCATAAATTTGAGTAATTAGACCTTTGTCAGAGGTTTTTGTTATGAAGATTGTTTCCCAATTTTTTGCTTCCCTTCTAATTTTGGTTACATTGGTTTTGTTTGTACAGAAACTTTTTAACTTGATGTAATCAAAATTATTTATTTTACATTTTGTGACTCTTTCTATGTCTTCCTTGGTTTTAAAATCTTTCTCTTCCCAAAGGTCTGACATGTATACTATTCTGTATTCACCTAATTTACTTATAGCTTACTTCTTTGTGTTCAAGTCATTCACCCATTCTGAGTTTATCTTGGTGTAGGGTGTGAGGTGTTGATCCAATCCTAATCTCTCCCACGCTGTCTTCCAGTTTTCCCAGCAGTTTTTGTCAAATAGTGAATTTTGGTCCCAAAAGCTGGGGTCTTTGGGTTTGTCATATACTGTCTTGCTGAGGTCACTTACCCCAAGTCTATTCCACTGATCCTCCTTTCTTTCTCTTAGCCAGTACTGTAAAAATGGACTTGAATCCAGGACTTCAGTCCCCAGAAGTCCTTGCTCCACTTCCCCAAAATGCCTTGTAATCTCACCTGGGTCAAGAGCGAGATGGAGTATTTAACCTGGTTGTAAATAGGCTCTGCCTTTTTTTCTACATCCACTTCGGAGCACACGTGGCTCTCCACCTAGCAGGCAAGATGTGAGTGGTCGTGAATAGGCTCTCTGGACCTAGACATGTGTTTTTCTTACTTGTGTTTTCTTTATATTTTAAACTTTAATCTTTAATAAACCTAATAAAAATAATACTCCTTGCAGAGAGAAACTAATTTCCACCTGCCTCAGCTTCCCCTAAATTTTAATCTTTACAGTACCAATTTTTTTGATGACCACTGCTTTATAATATAATTTGAGATCTGGGACTGTAAGTCCAACTTCCTTTGTATTTTATTTTTATTATTTCCCTGGATTTCCTTGATCCTTTGTTCTTCCAGATGAACTTTGTTACATCTTTTCTAATTCAGTAAAAAAAATTTTTTTGGAAGTTCAATAGGTATGGCACTAAATACATAGATATGTTTGGGTAGGATGATCATTTTTATTATATTGGCTCATCCTACCCGTGAGCAGTTAATATTTTTCTAATTGCTCAAGTCTAGTTTTAGTTGTGTGGAGTGTTTTGTAGTTGTGTTTATATATTTCCTGTGTTTGTCTCGGGAGATAGATTCCTAAGTATTTTATTTTGTTTAAGGTGATTTTGAATGTGATTTCTCTTTCTAATTCTTGCTGCTGAGATGCCACTATCATTTTTTACATGAATTGTTGTATGACATTTAAAGAACCTATGAACTGATGGATATTTGTCATAATTTTACAAATGTAGCAAAACTTTCAATCTTGGTAAACATTTTTTTAAACAAAGTAGAACTTATTTTGGGTCTAGAATATCATCAAGAAATCTTGATATCCTTAAAAAATGTGTCAGAAGAGTCTAGGAAAAACTCAAACCTCTATACTGTTGATGTTAGGTAATGTGAGCTGAAGAGTTATAAATGAGAGATGGTCCTCTTTGGAGAGTCATCCAGAGGGGTACAATGCCCTGGGATTAACTTCCCAGCTCCTTTTGTATGAGACTGTCATGTACCATCTGTTCACATTTTTATAAATGTGGGAGGTGGGGATTATAATTGTATTTTACTTCAGCTACTAAAATGGACCTTACCTCCTGTTAGGGGCAGGCAAAATGACCAGAGATTGTTGAAAAAAATCTAAAAATCATGTCTAAAGACCCCTTACAATCAACTTGAGATATTTAGCTCATTAAACTTTCCAAAGGTTGTTATACAATTGTAACCAGTTTGATGAAGTCCATCTCTCCTCTATGTGACAATTTACAAAGTCAAAAATAGAAAAATCTCTTTTTATATGGGCTTATTCAACAATATTTTTTCACTATAGTTATAGGGGAAAAGCAATAGAATATGATAGTAGTTAAAACCCAGTACATTAAAATTATTCAGTGTAACAGAATAGTATTGAATGCATTAATACATGAACTTAAAACCAAGAAAATTTAATCTTAAACAAAACAATCAGCAAAATGCAATAGAATACAGAGGTTTTTTTTATAAAACATTGGAGTCTGAAAAGCCTTAAAAATATAACCTCCAGTCTCTTTAAAGCTCCTTGCATTTTTATCCATTTAGATGCCTATTGTCAAAAGGCAGAAGGTTGGTAAGGGGTAGGAAATGGGGGTCAAGTGACCTGCCCATGGTCACACAGCTAGGAAGTTTCTGAGACCAGATTTTAACTCAGGACCTCAGACCTCACCTCCAATGAAGAGGAAATTAAGGCAATCATTAAAAACTACTTTGCCCAACTATATGGCAATAAATATACCAACCTGGGTGATATGTATGAATATTATAAAAAAATATAAATTGCCTAGACTAACAGAAGAAGAAATTAATTTCCTAAATAATCCCATATCAGAAAAAGATATCCAACAGGCCAAAGAACTCCCTAAGAAAAAATCCCCAGGTCCAGATGGATTCACAAATGAATTCTATCAAACATTCAAAGAACAGCTAACCCCAATACTATACAAACTGTTTCACATAATAAGCAAAAAGGGAGTTCTAACAAATTCCTTTTATGACACAAACATGGTACTGATTCCAAAGCCAGGCAGGCCAAAAACAGAAAGAAAATTATAGACCAATCTCCCTAATGAATATAGATGCAAAAATCTTAAATAGGATACTAGCAAAAAGACTCCAGCAAGAGATCAGAAGTCATTCAACATGATCAAGTAGGATTTATACCCGGGATGCAAGGCTGGTTCAATATTAGGAAAACCATCCACATAATTGACCACATCAACAAGCAAACCATCAAAAATCATATGATTATTTCAATAGATGCAGAAAAAGCCTTTGATAAAATACAACACCCATTCCTATTAAAAACACTAGAAAGCATAGGAATAGAAGGGTCATTCCTAAAAATAATAAACAGTATATATCTAAAACCATCAGCTAATATCATCTGCAATGGGGATAAACTAGATGCATTCCCAATAAGATCAGGAGTGAAACAAGGATGCCCATTATCACCTCTATTATTTGACATTGTACTAGAAACACTAGCAGTAGCAATTAGAGGAGAAAAAGAAATTGAAGGCGTTAAAATAGGGAAAGAGGAGCCTAAGTTATCACTCTTTGCATATGACATGATGGTCTACTTAAAGAATCCTAGAGATTCAACCAAAAAGGTAAGCAAAATAATCAACAACTTTAGCAAAGTTGCAGGATACAAAATAAACCCGCATAAGTCATCAGCATTTCTATATACTTCCAACAGAGCACAGCACCAAGAACTAGAAAGAGAAATCCCATTCAAAATCACCTTAGACAAAATAATATACCTAGTAATCTATCTCCCAAGACAAACACAGGAACTATATGAACACAACTACAAAACACTCTCCACACATCTAAAACTAGGCTTGAAGAATTGGAAAAACATTAACTGCTCATGGGTAGGATCAGCCAATATAATAAAAATGACCATCCTACCCAAACTTATTTATTTAATTAGTGCCATACCCATTAAACTTCCAAATAACTTCTTTGCTGAATTAGAAAAAAACCATAACAAAGTTCATTTGGAAGAACAAAGGATCAAGGATATCCAGGGAAATAATGAAAAAAATACAAAGGTACTGGGCCTTGGACTCCCAGATCTCATACTATACTATAAAGCAGCGGTCATCAAAACAATTTGGTACTGGCTAAGAGACAGAAAGGAAGATCAGTGATATAGACTCGGGATGAGTGACCTCAACAAGACAGTATATGACAAACCCAAAGATTCCAGCTTTGGGGACAAAAGTCCACTATTTCGTAAAAACTGCTGGGAAAAATTGGAGGACAGTGTCGGAAAGATTGGGTTTGGATCATCACCTCACTCGCTACACCAAGATAAATTCAAAATGGGTGAATGACCTAAACATAAAGAAGGAAACTATAAGAAAATTAGGCGAACACAGGATAGTATACATGTCAGACTTTTGGGAAGGGAAAGATTTTAAAACCAAGCAAAACTTAGAGTCACCCAGTGCAAAATAAATAATTTTGAATACATCAAATTAAAAAGGTTTTGTACAAACAAAACCAATATAACTAAAATCAGAAGGGAAGCAACAAATTGGGAAATAATCTTCATAAAAACCTCTGACAGAGGTCTAATTACTCAAATTTACAAAGAGCGAAATCAATTGTACATAAAATCAAGCCTTTCTCCAATTGATAAATGGGCAAGGGACATGAACAGGCAGTTCTCAGCCAAATAAATCAAAAGTATTAATAAGCACATGAAAAAGTGTTCTACATCTCTTATAATCCGAGAGATGCAAATCAAAACAACTCTGAGGTATCCCCTCACACCTAGCAGATTGGCTAACATGACAGCTATGGAAAAAAATGAATGCTGGAGGGGATGTGGCAAAATAGGGACACTAATTCATTGCTGGTGGTGTTGTGAATTGATCCAACCATTCTGGAGGGCAATTTGGAACTATGCCCAAAGGGCAATAAAAGGCTGTCTGCCCTTTGATCCAGCCATAGCACTGCTGGGTTTATACCCCAAAGAGACAATAAGGAAAAAGGCTTGTACAAGAATATTCATAGCTGCGCCCTTTGTGGTGGCGAAAAACTGGAAAATGAGGGGATGCCCTTCCATTGGGGAATGGCTGAAGAAATTGTGGTATATGTTGGTGATGGAATAGTATTGTGCTAAAAAGAATAATAAAGTGGAGGAACTCCATGGAGACTGGAATAACCTCCAGGAAGTGATGCAGAGCGAAAGGAGCAGAACCAGGAAAACATTGTACACAGAGACTGATACACTGTGGTATAATCGAAGGTGATGGACTTCTCCATTAGTGGCAATGCAATGTCCCTGAACAATCTGCAGGGATCTAAAAAAACACTATCTACAAGCATAGGATAAACTGTGGGAGTAAAAACACGGAGGAAAAGCAACTGCTTGACTTCAGGGGTGGAGGGAATATGACCTAGGAGAGACTCTAAATGAACACTCTAATGCAAATACCAACAACATGGAAATGAATTAGAATCAAGAACACATCTGACACCCAGTGGAATTGTGCATTGGCTATGGGAGAGGTGGGGGGAGGGGGGAGGAAAACAAAATGATCTTTGTTTCCAATGAACAATGTTTGGAAATTACCAAATAAAATAATGTTTAAACAATTAAAAAAAAATTATGGTACCTTTTGACCTAATGTAGTTTCTGCATCTTTCTTTAATTAGATATATTTCGGCTTTACTCTTGTCAAAGATTATTATTGTTATGCTTGCTTATCTTGTGTGATGAAATAAAATATATTCTTCTCCATCCTTCTATTCATATATTCATATATATATACATATATATACATGCCTCTCATTTATAAAATGCATTTCTTGTAAACAAATGCTTATTAATTGCCTGCTATGTGTCAGGCATGATGCAAGACATTGGGGATATAAATAAAAAGAATTATATAAAAAATAAAAATAAATAAAAATAAAATTATGTAACTCAGGAATCACTTCCCTTGAGCTAGCTTTGAATAATCTTATTATTTCCTTTTTAGCTGGTCTCTAAAATTGTAGACCTCAGTTCTGAGGACCACATTAGGAGGAGAATAAAGTCTCAAGGTGAAAAATTTCCCAATAAAATCATTGTACAATTTCCTCGGTTTTTTTTGGATAAATGAACCTGGTTTCTCTGCCTCCAATCTGGTGCTTTTCTCAGTATATTTTGATGCGCCCTTTAGAGTCCAACTGCCTCATTTTATAGATGGAGACAGTAAGGACCAGAAAGGAAAGGAGATTTCCTCAAGGTCAAATGGAAAATAATAGCAAAGTAGAATTTAAGTACAAGTCTTTGGCTTTTAAATCCATTGTCACTACACCACACAGACTTTGCAATCAGCCTTTATTCATATATAAGGCCCAGTGCTGGGATTACAAAGAGGATGTCAAGCTTCTTATAGGACCTACTAGAATCTGGTCCTGAATGACATTTGTAGTTGAGGTCAGGTTGGATTTCTCATCAACTTTGATATTTCTGTTTAAAATTTTGGGCTAATTCTAGGGGAACCAAGTGTTTCATAACCCTGTTACTTGGGATCTAGTGGATAATCATGAAATTTCCCAGACTAATCAGTTTTTTTTTTCAGCTCTCTTTGCGATTGGATCATAAGTCCTTTGATTTTTATAGTTGTCACCTTTATCAGCTGGTAGATAAAAGATAGAAAAAAGAACTTTTTGATGAAAATCTTAGATTATATTTCAGGAACTCAATAATTATCTTCTCACTCATTTATACTCTGACCATGAAATTATTAACTTCTAGGAACTATGGTCAGTAAAAACAAACATACAAAAAATTAATAGTTGAGGTGGAAACAAGGTGATTGATTTTCATAACCTTGAAAGTTACTTGGTCATTATTTATTTATTTTTGTTATAACTGTAATTATTATTATTGCTTTGACATTAGCTCCAAATCTATAATTTTACCAGTGTGAGAGTGTAGCCTTTTGGTAGACTAATTGTTATAGTTTCATATCTCTAAATTTGCTAGAATCATTTTTTCCAATAAAATTTCCAGAAACATTTAATATTTACTAACAGTTTGAGCTAAAGCTAACAAGGTAAAAAACATAAGGGTGCTTGCATTCAAGGTATTCAGAATCCAATAGTACCTGATTAGCATGTGAAAATAAATAGGTCAAAGTATAGAAGATGATAAGAGCAAATGAGTGAAATATATAATTGAGGTGACATAAGGCATTTTGAACTTCCATGAATTTTGGGAGATAAACATTTTCATTTTATTAAATTTTAGAATTTTGGGAAATTTCTTGAATAGTGCTTTAAAGACTTTTCTCCTAACATTTTAAATCAATAGAACTGATTCATTTTAGCAAGAATGGATAAAATAATCTCATAAAAGGAACTTAAATTATCTGTTGTTATTAAGTGGATTTATAGAAGCTGTGAATTGGAATAATCTCAGCATTATAGTATAAAGTATACTTGAATAGTTATATACTCTACATCACAATCAATAGCCATTCAGGCATGGCTTGAAGATAAGGACTGTCAAGGAATAAGTGGATGAAAATAATTCAGCCCAACCACTATGGATGAAGCAGGCACTGTAGAGAGCTTAGATCTTGGTCAGATATCAAAGAAAATCCTTTAATCATTCCATATGCCCTCATTATTTCTGTATGAAGGCAACAGAGAAAATGCCAAAGTTATTCAATACTTCCTGGACCATTGTCACTCATCTTTACTTTGTTTTGCCACCAGACTAGGGTGTTTCTGGAAGAAAAAGCCTAATGACTGTATACAACTTCATCTCACTTGAATCCAATTCATGCTTGTGTCAAGACGTGACCCTGTAATATCATTTATCCTCTCTGAAAATGAAGGATGAATGTCAACAACTAACTACTCTGAAACCTTTTGGAGTGGTCTTGAATTTGCAAGAACTAGAATTACTAAGAAATTTTTTAGAAAAAGAGGAGAATTATAAAAGTCAATATTTTAAACATTTAGCAGTCCAATGTAATGAACAAATCAGTCTATATTTAGTATTGTCACTTTTTGAGACTAATCCATGCTTATTTTGGTCCTTTGCTATTCTAGATTGGGAGTAGGGTAATTAGGGGAAATTCACTCTTCTATGGAAGAGGATAGAGAAAGTTTTAATTTTTTTTCATATTTCTTTTTGCAAATGCCTTTGTTGATAAATAGCAAACAGTTATCAAGTGCTCTGTTTTTAATCATTTGAAATCCTTTTATGTTGCCCAATTTTTTTCAGTGAGGGGCCTGCAGACTTGATGATATTTTTAATTCAAATGGGAAAAAATATCTCTGCTTATTTTTTAACAATGCCTTAGTAGGAGGAAGTCTGGGTCTCAGGCTATGGGGTCTGGGTCTGTTTATAGTTCACTATTGGAAGATGGGATCAGGAGTCCAAATGTAGTTTTTATTTAAGTTGAAAATGTGTGCAGTTGTCAGAGAATCAATTTCTGGTTCTGAAATCTCCCATTCTATCTTCAGCTAGCTTTTATCATGTATCCTGATGGTTTTCTTTTTCTTTTATGTTCTGTTTGAAAAAAGAAAATAGCTATTTTCTTTGGACATATTTTCCTTTCTTTGAGAAATGATTATATATCTATTCTCCCCACTGTCTATCTTTCTTCTCATTATACTTATCAAGTTCAACAACAGTGACCTGCTTACTGAATGTCCTCTGTAAAAAAACTAGTTTGACTACGTTAAGATTTTCAAACTAGTCTAAGTGTTATATTCTTATTGAATTGTTGAATTGTTACAGCTGAAAGGAACCTTGTGATCAACTAGTCCAATCTTCTCATTAGAGATGAGAGCAGTAGAACGAGTATTGGATTTGTAATGCATGGATTTCTAGTGCACAAACATGAATTCAGTTTCTGATTTTTAGTGGGGGAAAACTTTTTTATTTATTTTTCAAACAGAAAGTAGTCATGATATAAAAACAAAAGTCATTAGCAAAACTTACTTAAAAGCAAGAAGAGAAGAAAAGAGGGAAGATGAAATACAGAGAGAGAGAGAGGGGAAGGAAAAGTGAAAGGAAAAGAAGAGGGAGGAAAAGAGAGAGGAAAGAAAGAAAAAGATGAAAAGGAAGGGAGAAAAAGAGGAAGAGAGAGAGAGAAGGTCCTTCGAAACTAATAAAATAATAGATTTAAAGTTAGAAGATTACAAATCTTGAGCAATCAAAATGAATGCCACTTTAGATCTAAAAAGGACCTTGAAGGTGTCTGATCTGACTCTGTCATTATACAGATGAGGAAACTTAAATATCAGTAAGTTACTTATCCAACATAACTCAGCTGTAAGTACCAAAGCTGGGATATAAACTCTGATATTTATTATAAGTTTGTGCTCTTTCCACAAATATTAACTTATTTCATTGGGCTAAGGGACATATAATTTCATTTAACATTTCTCATTTTACAAATGAGAAAACTGAGCCTCCTAAAGGTAAAATTTAACTAAAATCACACAAGAGATAAATGACAGAAGCAGAAATAAAAGCCAGATCTTCAGGCACAGAGTATTCTTATTATAATGCATAATTTGCCTCCCAGAAACTCCTGGTTGCAGCTCCCTCTTATACCATTGTTATTTTTTAAGAGAAGGGAAATATTTCATAAAGTATACATCAATACAAAGGAAAATTATATATACTTATACAGTTGAGTACTTTTCTACAGAGAATATTACCTCATTTCATTTTCATAACTGTAAGACAGAGAGTAAAAGTTTTGTAATTCCCATTCTATAGATAAGAAACAAAGGTGGAGAGTTATTGTGATATTTATTTTCATAAAACTAATTAGCACAAGAGATAGGATTCAAATGTAGGTATCTCCTGGTTCTAAGTCCAAAGCTCATCGTATTACAACATGTCCCAGGATATTGTGTCTGAATTTTGTGGTCCAGGCCAACTCTGGACCTGAATGGAGCTAACCTAATTCAACCCTGCTCCAAATCACTGAACTTTCAATCGTTCTTTGAAATATATTAGTCAGGATAATCAGTGTAGAAAGATTCATTTTCAGAAAAAATGTCCTTGATAAGAAATGCCTCCTCTCAAAATTAAATAATTGTATTTATAATATTCTTTTTATGCTTAAAGTAGTACTCAAAAAGGTGTCATAGCACATTTTTTTCTGATTTGCAAAATTTAAGTGATTTCTTCTTGACTAAAGACGAATCTGCAAGTATAGCCTGGCAATTTATATTAAGAATTTGGGTGAAATATAATGATACAAGTCCAGAAATACAAGTCTAAAAAAAAACCACTTCACTTTCTGAATACTGAAAAGTACAAATGGCTCATGACTCTTACCCTGCCATTTCACACATGGAATCTCTTTTTTTCATGAAGCCTCTCTCTTGTGGAACTGCCCTGTCATTTGACTGCTGAAGGAAATATTACATTCCTTATAGGCAAACAGCAGAAAGTACAAAATAATTTTAAATGACAAGGACAAAGTGTCTTGTCATCACTATTAACTTTAGAGACAAATGCAGAAAATGAGAAAAACACCAAAAAATATGAATAAAAATGAGATATGAGCAGGTAAGTAGGGGTGGGGTTAAGGGGCTTTTTATGCCATAGTACTTTTTATTACTAAACAACATGAATTAACCATCTGCCCCTTAGCACCCATAGAAAAACTTGAGAGTCTTAAAAAGTTTTAAGGCTGTACTACTTTTGATGGAGTAAGATAAAATATTTTCCATACTTGTTTGTCACAAGAAATAATTATTTCAAGTGTCCTGACCACTGCCCTGGTAGTTCAGTTTAGATGCTGATTGATGAGCAGCTCACAATTGTGTGAAGTAAATTATTTAGGGGGCATTGACCCCAAGAACAGTCTAGCCCTGGCACTATGTCCCACTGCAACTGGCATCAACTTGCCACAGGCAGTGTAAGGTTACCATGGAAGGGCAGATGGCAGGACATTTCATTTGAAAGCCATTGGCCAAGAAAAGGGAGGTGGAACCCATCGGGTTTCTTTAAGGAAAGGTGAGAAACTGAGTAGCTCTCTTGACTTCCATACCTGCCATTGGGATGGCTTCTTATCTGATCATGGCTCAGCTTGGCCTGAGCGAGAAAAATTGAGAATCAGATCTGGAAAGATTTTGCTCTCTTTCTCTACCTCTATCAATATCATCCTCTTTGCTAATAAATGTTTATAAATCTGGTGAAGAACCTACAGAGCACTTTTTATTTGTAGCACAAGTTATTAAACAGTTAACAAAGAGGGGTTTACTATAATGCAGTGTCACTAAGCTTCTCATAATACCCTTTCTCCCCCAACCCTTCCCCTACCCCCTTGCCTCCAAATAGGAATTATCCTCATTCGAAGGGTAGAATACAACTCTTATAGTCTTTAGATATTCATAAAGTCAGAGAAATTCTAAGTGGGTGAGAATTTTATGTCTTTAGGAGATCAAGAAATTGTATCAATGGAGGTTGGAGCCAATTTGGAATTACTTGGTTGCCTTTCAATAATTTTTTAAACTAATCCTTATAATAAAAATGAGGGCACCTTGGTCCTAGCATAGCCTCTGTAATTTCATCTTTTGTCCATTGATGTCAGGGGGCATGGTCAGGTAATGCAAGGTAAAAGAATGGAACGACCACTGGGCTTTGCATAAGGAGACTCAAAAATAGTTGATCTAGGCAACAATTCTTTTTTTTTTAAAACTCTTACCTTCCATCTTGGAATCAATACTGTGTATTGGTTCCAGGACAGAAGAGTGGTAAGGACTAGGCAATGGAGGTTAAGTGATTTGCCCAGAGTCACACAGCTGGGAAGTGTCTGAGGCTAGATTTAAACCCAGGACCTCCCTTCTCTGGGCCTGGCTCTCAATCCACTGAGCTACACAGCTGTCCCCTAGAAAGCAGTTCTTTTGAGGAAGATCTGGAGTTTTTAAGGGACTGAAAGCTTAATAGGAGTTAACATTGTGATAATACAACCAAAAATGTGGGCAGATTTTGGGCTACATCAAGTGTGGTATAATGTCCAGGATCAAGGAGACTAGATTTGCTATACTCAACTGTAGTCTAACTGCACCTGAAATGCTTTCTGTTAAAGATGGCACCTCTAACTAAGAGCATTGGTAAGCAAAAGATTATTCAGGAGGAGACAAGGCTTCCATTTCATGTTATATGAGACTCAGTTAAAAATAATAAAAAAAACTGGGAATATTTAATCTGAATAAAAAGATTTGTGAAAAGTTTGAAAAACTGACATATGGAAAGGATATCTTACTTGTACTTGGACTCCAGGTGCAAAAACAATAGCAATAGGTAGAAGTTATAGAGGATCAGATTTAGACTTTATGTAAGGGACCATTCTTAATAATTATACACATTCGCTGCTACCACCTACATACACAGATAACTTTCTTCTTTTTAATCCATTTCACATGCTGAAAAAATGCATACTCAGAATATATAAACTTAGATCCCATTTCTCCAAACCTGCTTCACTTTAGTTTGCATTAAATAAGCATTGTTATTATTAACTATAGAATCTGTAAATGGAATGGAGATTTACTGAAGTAGAGAATCAAGAAGAGTAAATGTCAGGGAGGAAGAGAAGACTGTGATTACAATCACAGACATCAAAGGGTATCCATGAAATAAAAGAGAAGCTCTTCATGACTCTGCATAAACCAAACTATATTTTTTACCCTGCCTCTGACAATTAGCTCAGAAGTTTTCACACTGAAGGTGACCAAAAAGTGCTTATTAAATTAATAAGAATACTAGCAGCTAATATTCTATAGGTCTTTAAGATTTTTTTAAAATATATTTTATTTGATCATTTCCAAGCATTATTCGTTAAAGACATAGATCATTTTCTTTTCCTCCCCCCCACCCCCCATAGCCGACGCGTAAGTCCACTGGGCATTAGATGTTTTCTTGATTTGAACCCATTGCTTTGTTGATAGTATTTGCATTAGAGTGTTCATTTAGAGTCTATCCTCTGTCATGTCCCCTCAACCTCTGTATTCAGGCAGTTGCTTTTTCTCGGTGTTTCCACTCCCATAGTTTATCCTTTGCTTATGAATGGTGTTTTTTTCTCCTGGATCCCTGCAAGTTGTTCAGGGACATTACACCGCCACTAATGGAGAAGTCCATTACGTTCGATTATACCACAGTGTATTAGTCTCTGTGTACAATGTTCTCCTGGTTCTGCTCTTCTCACTCTGCATCACTTCCTGGAGGTTGTTCCAGTCCCCATGAAATTCCTCCACTTTATTATTCCTTATAGCACAATAGTATTCCATCACCAGCATATTCCACAATTTGTTCAGCCATTCCCCAATTGAAGAGCATCCCCTCATTTTCCAATTTGTTGCCACCACAAAGAGTGCAGATATGAATATTTTTGTACATATTTGTTCCTTATTATCTCTTTGAGGTACAAACCCAGAAGTGCTATGGCTGGATCAAAGGGCAGACAGACGATTAGCGCCTTTTTGGCATAGTTCAAAATTACCCTCCATAATGGTTGGATCAATTCACAACACTATCAGCAATGCATTAATGTCCCAACTTTGCCACATCCCGTCCAACATTCATTTCTTTCCTTTGCTGTCATTTTAGCCAATCTGTTAGGTGTGAGGTGATACCTCAGAGTTGTTTTGATTTGCATTTCTCTGATTATAAGATGTTTAGAACACTTTTTCAAATGCTTATTAATAGTTTTTATTTCTTTAAATGAAAATTGCCTATTCATGTCCCTTGACTATTTATCAATTGGAGAATGGCTTGATTTTTTGTACAATTGGTTTAGCTCTTTATAAGAGGTTTTTGAAATGAAGATTGTTTCCCAATTAGTTTCTTCCCTTCTAATTTTGGATGCATTAGTTTTCTTTGTACAAAACCATTGTAATTTGATGTAATCAAAATTACTGATTTTACATTTTGTGATTTTTTTCTAGCTCTTGCTTGGTTTTTAAAGTCTTTCCTTTTCCAAAGATTGAACAAGTATACTATTCTGTGTTTACCTAATTGGCTTATAGTTTCCTTTTTTATATTCAAGTCATTCATCCATTCTGAGTTTATCTTGTTGTAGGTTGTGAGAGGTTGATCCAAACCTAATTTCTCCCATACTGTCTTCTAATTTTCCCAGCAGTTTTTAAATAAGTGGGTATTGGTCCCAAGAGCTCAGATCTTTAGGCTCATACACTGTTTTCCTGAGATCAATTACCCCAAATTTGTTCTACTGATCCTCCTTTCTGTCTTTTAGCCAGTACCAAATTGTTTTGATGACCATTGCTTTATAGTATAGTTTGAGATCTGGGACTGCAGGGGCACCTTCCTTCACTTTTGTTTTCGTGAGTTCCCTGGATATCCCTAATCTTTTGTTCTTCCAAATAAACTTTGTTATGGGTTTCTCTAATACAGTAAAAAAGTTTTTTGGGAGTTCAATGGCTTTGGAACTAAATAAGTAAATTAATTGGCATAGGATTGTCATTTTTATTGTGTGAGCTTGTCCTACCCATGAGCAATCAATGTTTTTCCAATTATTTAGATCTAGTTGGAAATATATAGAAATGCTGAGGACTTTTGTGGGTTTGTTTTGTATCCTGCAACTTTGCTAAAGTTGTTGATTATTTCAACTAGTTTTTTGTTTGATTCTCTAGGATTATTTAAGTAGACCATCATATCATCCACAAAGAGTAATAGCTTGGTCTCCTCATTGCCAATTTTAATACCTTCAATTTCTTTTTCTTCTCTAATTGCTACTGCTAGGGCTTCTAGTAAAATGTTAAATAATAGTGGTGATAACGGGCATATTTGTTGCCATATAATTGGGCATAATAGTTTTTAATGATTACCTGAATTTCTTCTTTATTAGAGGTGAGGTCTCCCTTTTCATCTTGGATACTGTCAATTTGGTTTTCTTCTTTCCTTTTTTTTAATTAGCCTGACCAGTACTTTGTCTATTTTATTTGTTTTTTCAAAGTATCAGATTCTAGTATTATTTATTAAATCAATAGTTCTTTTACATTCAATTTTATTAACTTCTCCTTTGATTTTTTTAGGATCTCTAATTTAGTCTTCATCTGAGGATTTTTAACTTGTTCACTTTCTAGTTTTTTTTAATTTTCATGACCAATTCATTGACCTCTGCCCTCCCTAATTTGTTAATATAGGAACTTAAAGATATAAATTTCCCCCTGAGTACTGCTTTTACTGCATTCCATAGAATTTGAAAGGATGTCTCATCATCATCATTTTCTTCAATGAAATTGTTAATTTTTTCTATGATTTGCTCTTTGACTAACCGGTTTTGGAGAATTGTATTGTTTACTAATCATTATTTTCATTGCATTGTGATCTGAGAAGTTTGCATTCATTATTTCTACTCTTTTGTACTTTTTTGCAATGTTTTTATGCCCTAATACATGGTCAATTTTTATGAATGTACCATGTGCTGCTGAAAAGAAGGTGCATTTCATTTTGTCCTTATTTATTTTTCTCCATCTATCTTCGAAATCTAATTTTCTAACATTTCATTGACTTCTCTTACCTCTTTCTTATTCATTTTTTGGTTTTATTTATCTAGTTCTGATAGTTGAAGGTTCAGTCCTCCCACTAGTATAGTTTTTCTATCTATTTCATCCTTGAGCTCCACTAGTTTCTCCTTTAGAAATTTGGAAGCTATACCATTTTGTGCATACATGTTGAGTACAAGATATTTCCTCATTGAATATACTGCCTTTTATCAGGATGTAATTAACTTCCCTATCTCTTTTAACTAGATTTATTTTTACATTGGCTTTGTCAGATATCATGATTGCAAGTACTGCCTTCTTTTTTTAGTCGATACCCAATAGATTTGGATCCATCCTCTTACTTTCAGCCTATGCATATCTACCTTCCTCATGTGTGTTTCTTGTAGACAGCATATGGTAGGGTTTGTATTATAATCCACTCTGCTATTGGCTTACATTTTATGGGTGATTTCATTCCATTCATATTCAGAGTTATGATTACCAGCTGTGTATTTCACAGCATTTTGATTTCGACTCCTAGTCCTTTCTTTTCTTCTTTCACTATTTCCTTCTACACCAATGTTTGTTTTTAATCAGTCCCCCTAGTTCCCACCCTAATTTTATTTCCCTTTCTACCCCCTCCATTGTTATTCCCCCCTTATTTTCTTTGCAGTCTTTTTAACACTACCCCACCACGCTTTTCCTCTCTTATACTTTTTCCCTTCCCACCAGTCTGCTTGTTACCCTTCTACTCCCCTATAGGGCATGAATTTATTCTCTGCTCCAATGGATTGGATTGTTCTATGTTTGGGTCAATTTCAGTGCAGGTAAGAGTTGAGAATTTCCCCTTTCCAACTTCTTTAGCCTTCCAGTGTAATTGACGTTCTCCTCTCCCCCCCCCCCCGTGAGCTTCTTTGTGACATATAAATTTACCCCCTTTTGTTTCTTTTCCCATTTCTTTTAGTATTAACTTCTTTTTTTAGCTCTCCTTGTATATATATGTATATATATATGTATATATATTAATGCATATATATGTCTATATACCTATTTATTTCTTGTTATTTCATCCTATGCAGCTGGTCACTGTTCCTTCTAAGTGTAATTCTTCTAGTTGTGCAGCTGATAACAAGTTTTTAAGATTTACCAATGACCCCTTTTCTTATAGGGATACATATCATTTTTAACTTATTGAGTCTATTAAAATTTTTTCATTGTTCTTTTGTTTTTCTTTTTTTCCCTCGCTTTTAATTACACTTTGATGATTCTCATTTTCTGTTCTTGGACATCAAATTTTCTATTCAGGTCTGGTCTTTTCTTTACAAATTCTTGAAATTCTTCTATTTTGTTTGAATGACCATACTTTCGTCCCTAAGAATATAGTCAGTTTTCTGGAATAGTTGTTTCTTGGTTGTAGATCTAGTTCCCTTGCTTTCCAGAATATCATATTCCATGCCTTTTGGTCCTTTTGCAGTGTAGATGTGGCCAGATCCTGTGTTATCCTCACTGTTGTTCCATCTTATCTGAATGACTTCTGGGCAGCTTGTAATATTTTTTCTTTGGTCTCATAGTTCTTGAATTTGGCTATAAATTTCCTGGGTGTTGTCAGTTGGGGATTAAATACAGGAGGTGATTGGTGGATTCTTTCAATCTTCACTTTTCCATCTTGTTCTAGAATATCGTGGTAGTTTTCTTGGATAATTTCCTGTAGTATTATGTCCAAGCTTTTTCCTTTGTCATGGTCTTCTGGTATACCAATGATTTATAATTGTCTCTCCATGAATGATTTTGTAAAATTTCTGTTTTGTGAATGAGATGCTTCATATTTTCCTCAATTTTTTCATTCTTTTGGTTTTGTTTTCTAGTGCCCTGCTGCCTTGTGAGGTCACTTAATTCTAGTTGTTGTATTCTGGTTCTTAAAGACTGAATTTCATCCATGGCTTTTTGGTCATCCTTCTCCTCCTGGTCTGATTTTCTTTGGAGGTCATCTTTCACCCTTTTTACCTCATCTCTCATTTCCTTTGCCTCTTCTTTCATCATCTTTGCCTCATCTCCTTTGCTTCATTTTCATGCTGGTTGATTTTGGCTTTCAAGAAACTATTTTCTGTTTTCAGATACTTATCTTAGTTTCTAAGTTCTTTTCGCTATTGTCTTCAGCCTCTCTTAATTGTGTTTTGAATTGCCTTTTGAGTTCCTCTAAAGCCTGTATCCAATTCATTGGGATTTCTGATTTCTTGTTTGATTATCCCTCCTCCTCTTTTCCATTTGCTGTTTGTTTGTAGGCTATATAGAAGCTGTCTATTGTAATTTATTTCTTCTTTTTCTGATGTTTGCTTTTATTTATCCCTTCTTTACTCCCTATATTTGTCTGTGCTCTTGCTTCTCTCATTTTTTGGTTTTGGGGTTTTCTGTCAGTCTCCCCTCTTGGAGCTTTGACAGAAGATCTCTCTGTACTCTCTGTGGGGGAAGGGTGTTAGAGTTGGAATAAAGTCCAGTAGTCTGCAGGGAGTGGAGTGAGGTTTTGGATATTGGCCTCCCCTGACCTCTGAAGACTTTCAATGGGATTAAGTTCACCTGGGTAGGGCTGGATATACTCTGAGGCCAAAACCTCCTGGAAGGCTGGAGCAACATGGGGGGTCTCCACCACTCTGTCCCAGCTGCCGGCTCTATGCTCCCTCTCCATATCCTTCCCTGCCATCTGTGTTCAATGCTCTGAGCTTGGCACCACCCTGCCCGCAAGGTACATCCTCCAAACAAGCCCCTTTGTCTGCCTAGAGGTTCTTGCTGCCACTGGAGACTTAGCACTCTAGGTGTGGGGGAGAGGAGTCCTGGGACCTTCCTTCTGCCTTCCCCTTAAACTCAATTGTTTTTGAATTACTTCTATTGGGAGGTATGCCTTTTGGATTGAGTCCAGCAAGAGGGTTCCTTGGTTCTTTCTTGATGTTAGGTTTGATTTTCAGTCCCTTAGGAGCATTTAGTTTGTAATTGGTAAGGAAAGGTATTCAGAGGTCTGAACTTTTGCTTCTTCTATACTGCCATCTTGACTCTTCCCCCTACCCCCCACTGGTGTCTTTTTACTAGTATTCTATTTAAGATTTTTGGATCTATGTTCCTAAAGGAGATTGGTCTATAGTTTTTTCTCTGTTTTTGACCTTCCTGGCTTTGGAATCAGTACCATATTTGTGTTCTCATAGAAATTTGGTAAAACTGCTTCTTTGCTTATTCTGTTAAATAGTTTGTATTACATTGGTATTAGTTGTTTTTTGAAACTTTGGTAGAATTTATTTGTGAATGCATGTGGACATGGGAATTTGTTTAGGAACTTCTTTGATGGCTAGTTCAATTTCTTTTTCTGATATGGGTTTTTTAGTTATTCTATTTCTTCCTCTGTTAGTCTTGGCAATTTATATTTTTGTAAATATTCATCCATATCACCTAGATTGCCATATTATTGCCATAAATTGGGCATAACATCTTTTAATGATTGCTTTAATTTCTTCTTCATTAGAGGTGAAATCTCCCTTTTCATCTTGGATACTGTCAGTTTGGTTTTATTCTTTTTCTTTTTTAAATTATATTGGCCAGTAGTTTGTCTATTTTATTTGTTCACAGTACCAGCTTCTAGTCTTATTTATTAAATCAATAGTTCTTTTCTATTCAATTTTATTAACTTCTCCTTTGATTTTTTAGGATTTCTAATTTAGTCTTCATCTGAGGATTTTTAATTTGTTGTCTTTATAGTTTTTTAATTTGCATGCCCAATTCATTGACCTCTGCCCTCCCTGATTTGTTAATATATGAAATCAGGGTTATAAATTTCCCCCTGAATACTGCTTTGGCTGAATCCCATAGATTTTTGAAAGGGTGTCTCATCATTGTCATTTTCTTCAATGAAATTATTAATCATATATATGATTTGTTCTTAAATAAACGATTTTGGAGAAGTGTATTGTTTAATTTCCAATTAATTTGTGATTTGCCTCTCCATGTACCCTTACTAATTATTATTTTCATTGCATTGTGATCTGAAAAGTTTGCATTTATTATTTCTGCTCTTTTGCACTTATTTGCAATGTTTTACTGTAGTACATGGTTAATCTTTGTGAATGTACCATCTGTTGCTGAAAAGAAGGTGCATTCCTTTTTGTTCCTATTTATTTTTCTCCACATATCTACTAACTAATTTTTCTAAGATTTCATTCACTTCTCTTACCTCTTTCATATTGAATTTTTAGTTTTATTTATCTAATTCTGATAGAGGAAGGTTCAGTTCTCCAACTAGTATAGTTTTTCTATCTATTTCATCCTTGAGCTCTACTAGTTTCTCTTTTAGAAATCTAGATGCTATGTCATTTTGTGCATACATGTTGAGTACTGATATTTCCTCATTGTCTATACTGTCTTTTATTAGGATGCTATTACCTTCCCTATCTCTTTTTACTAGATTTATTTTTACTTTGGCTTTGTCAGATATCATGATTGCAAGTCCTGCCTTCTTTTTATTCATTGATGCCCAATAGATTTGGCTCCATCCTCTTACTTTTACCCTATGTGTGTCTACCTTCCTCATATGTGTTTCTTGTAGACAGCATATGGTAGAGTTTTGTATTATAATCCACTCTAGCTATCCAGGTGATAATAACAATTTTTAAGAGTTACTATGACTTCTTTTCTTATAGGGATACATATAATTTTAAATGATTGTGTCTCTTTAAAAAAGTTGTTTTTTTTTTGTTTTTTCCCCCTCTTTATTAATTACCTTTTCATGATTCTCTTGAGTTTTGTGTTTGGGCATCAAATTTTCTGTTCAGTTCTAGTCTTTCCTTTACACATGCTTGGAATTCTTCTATTTTGTTAAATGACCATACTTTCCCCTTGTAATACATGATATTTTAGGGTATATTTGATGGATACTAGATAACTAATGAATCTTTTTGCCTAACCTCCTCCCTTTTGTACCTCCCTCTTCAGATGCCTTTCAACCTCCCCTCCCCCTTTCTTCTTCAGTCTCCCTCAAATCACTCTGTGTGAGCTGTGAGGTTTCAATGAAATAATTCTTAATTTTCTTTGTCAAAACATGGGGTTTATTTGGGGAAGACAGGACACGGGTGGAGGATGGAGATAAGAGGAATGGGATATCCCTTTTATCTATAGTGTGTGTTAGGTTGGAGGATATGGAGAGAAATGGCAATTCAGTCAACTGCATGAAACAGAGCCAGTCAGAGAAGGATATATTAGAACTATTGTCCTCCTTCTTCTTCTGCCTTCAAATCAACCAAGTCACCTCCAACTTGATTATCCCAAGTCCCAGAGATAAAACCAACTTCTTCCTTCATGTCAGCCAGAAGCCCAAAGACTCCCAATCCAGTCAAACTGTTGGCTCTTGCCTCCAACTGTTTCCCAGTCACATTCCAAATGGAATCTTCCTTTGATTGACAGATGACCCATCTACAGCTTCTGTCCTTTGCAAGCATGCCTCTTCCACACCTTGTAAGAATATAGTCAGTTTTGCTGGGTAGTTTATTCTTGGGTGTAGATCTAGTTCCTGTGCTCTCCAGAATATCATATTCCATGCTTTTCAGTCTTTCAGTGTAGATGCAGCCCGATCCTGTGTTATCCTCACTGTGGTTCCATGTTATCTGAATGACTTCTTCTGGGCAGCTTGTAATATTTTTTCTTTGGTCACATAGTACTTGAGTTTGACTATAACATTCCTGAGTATTGTCAGTTGGAGATTAAGTATAGGAGGTAATCAGTGGATTCTTTCAATCTCCATTTTCCCCTTTCATTCTAGAATATCAGGGTAGTTTTCTTGGATAATTTACTGTAGGATGATGTCCAGGCTTTTTCTTTTGTCATGCTCTTCTTGTAGACCAATGATTCTTAAGTGGTCTCTCCTGGAATTATTTTACAAATCTTCTGTTTTGTGATAGAGATGCTTCATAATTTCCTCAATTTTTTTTTGATGCAACTAGGCTGCCTGCTCTGTGCTTCTTCTCCAACTGCTTCCCCACCCCCTCTGTTTGATGCTCTGAGACTGGTACAGCTTTGTCTGCAAGGTACTCCCTACTCCCTCCAGATCAGCACCCAGCCCAGAGGTTCCAGCTACCACTGGAGGCTCAGCACTCTAGGTGGGGAAGGGGTCCTGGGACCTTCCTTCTTCCTTCCCCTTAAGCCTGAGTGTTCTGGAATTTAGGCTTTTGGGGAGTTTACCTTTTAATTTGAGTCCAGCAGTAGGCATCTTTTTGCTCTGTCCTATTATTAGGTTTCATTTCCAGCCCCCTAGAAGCATTTAGTTTGTAATTGGTAAGGAAGTGTTTTCAGAGTTCTAACCTTTCGCTGCCTCTATCTTGACTCCACCTCTTTGAGAGTTAATTTTATAACAGGGACCACAATCTTTTCAAAATTAGTATCTCTTTAATAATTTTACTTTCATTTATTACATTTGGCAGACCACAAAGGTTTAATGACTACCCTCTATCTTCTCCAATTTCTTTACTTTTTATTCTCCTTAAGTCAATATGTTAGTAACTAATTCTGAATCTTGGAGTTTTCCCTCCAGTCTGTTGGTGGAGCAGTATTGAAATAACTAAAGTAGAGATTAGCCTCACAGCCACAACCATTGGTCTGATACTAAAAAAGCTTTAGAAGCTCTGCAGCAGTAGCAGAGAAAACTGCCTAATGAAAACTATGGAAAAGCAATGGGCTTCCTCACCACCCTGGGTTTACCAAAAGAAAGTCACCTGGAGTCACAGTTGTAAAAAAAAAAAATAATGGTGTACTAAACAAAATAGATAGAAATACTTCAAAAACTGTTCAGATACTTTTGATCGAGGTAATCAAAAGAATCCTCAGTGATGAAATGAAGCTCAAATGTGAACTTCCCTTCAGGGCAAGGTGCAAGGATGCTAATGACACTCTTATTATAAAAGTAAAGTATTTATTGAAATTTGTTTAAAGAAGGAATTCTGATTCTAAGCAATTCTAAATCCACTCAAATAAACTTCCAGGTTCCTCGAGGAACCTCTTCTCCTGTGGTTCACAGGCTACAGTAATCTGACTAACCCAAATTTATACTATCTAAATAAAAACTACTGCTATTATCCTATACTTCTTAACTACACCTTCAAATTATGAAATAGCAAAGGTTACTGGTTGAGTTTCAACAAGAATCAAGTTAGGACTCTGAGTCTGTAAATCAAAAGACCAGGTATTTCTTTGGTCTTCACAGAGTTAAATAATCTGTGAAACCATAACAGATATTCAATAGTGTTTCTCAAATTGGGAAAGGAAAACACTGATTTCCTTCAGATCTTTCCCTCAGACAGAGAGGCAAAGATGTTACCTCCTTCAGCCCTGAGAGAGAATCTCTAAGGGTGTCTCTGCCAACTGCCAGAGACCAACTCCCAGAGAGAGTAATTGACATAGAAAAAAGGTTATAATTGTCAAATCTGAAATTAACATTCTCCCTCAGCTCTGCTTCAAACTCTAGATCTTTTCTCAAGCCAGTTACTTTACTTCATATCCCTAAATGAATGAAATTATACTTATTTTCTGTCATCCTTACAATTTCCCCCTTTTCAGTATAAGTAGAGATGAAAAATCTCTCCAATATGCTCACTATTCTATGTAATTCTAAAGCCATACCTAACCATATTATTATTATATTTCCTAAAAATAGTCTTAATCTTATGCTTATCTTAACCTGTTCTTATTGCTATACTTTATCTATGCTAGGATATAAATTAAAGAAAAGAAAATTTCAATGAAAACAAATAATCAATGAAAATATGTTTGCAGAAATTCAAGGGCAAAACATACAATTACAGGAATTCAAAATAAAAAATACAAAATGCAAACTTTTGAAAAACTTTAAAAAAATAAAATGTAGTTACAAACTAACTAATGTTTTACAAAAAACTAAAGTTTATCTAAAATAATAACTATGCAAAAGTCAAGCAAACTTCATTTTACAGATCCTATTTGAACAATTCACATGAAACTTTTTAGTATGCTAAGACCTCATCCTATCATTAATACAGAAACCAAAACTAACTCCATTAAAACTCAAAATCAACTTACTATATTAATAAAATAAATACTTTGTAATAATTTAACTATATATACATCTATATAAATAAAAAGTTCTCTACAATATCTATAGCTATGTATATGTTATTGTATGTATATATATATATATATATATTGTATGTATATTGTATGGATATGGATATGGATATGGATTAAGAGTCAGGCCTAGAGATGGGAGGTCCTAGGTTCAAATCTGACCTCAGACACTTCTTACACTTCACTGTGTGACCCTGGGCAAGCCACTTAACCCCCATTGCCTAGCCTTTACCTCTCTTCTGCCTTGGAACTAATACACAGTATTGATTCCAAGACAGAAGGTAAGGATTATTTAACAACAAAAAAAGTTATGTATGTTTTCTTGATTTTTTCTTCAAGGAAGACATAAAGTCTTCCTGTGATATGTGATCCTATTATTTTTTTGTGTACAATTATTTTTTTTCAAGGTGACTTATCTGTGTTTTTTTCTTTGTATGGATACTCATCACCTGGTTAAGGTGTTGCAGAGTTTGTGAGAAATGTGTCCTATATGTGTATGTTATTTTGTAGTGAATATTTACCAAATCTTTAAACTTACCTCCAATGGGATCAGTGGAATATACTTGGGGTAAGTGACCTCAGCTTGTCTATGACAAGCCAAAGATCCCAGTTTTTAGGACCAAAATTCACTATTTGATAAAAACTGTTGGGAAAATTGGAAGAAATTTGGGAGAGATTAGATATGGATCAACAGCTCACACCCTACACCAAAATAAACTCATAATGGGTGAATGACTTGAATATAAAGAAGGAAACTAAGTAAATTAGGTGAATACAGAGTAGTATAGATGTCAGATCTTTGGGAAAGGAAAGATTTTAAGATGAAACAAGAGTTAGAAAAACCTTAAAATATAAAAAAAAATAATTTTGATTTCATTAAATTAAAAAGGTTTTGTACAAACAAAACCAATGCAAACAAAATTAGAAGGGAAGATACAAATTGGGAAACAATCTTCATAACAAAAGCCTCTGACATAGGTCTAATTATTCAATTTATAAAGAGCTAAATCAATTGTACAAAAAATAAAGCCATTCTCCAACTGATAAATGGGAAAGTGACATGAATAAGCAATTTTTAAATGAAGAAATCAAAACTATTAATAAGCACATGAAAAAGTGTTTTAAATCTCTTATAATCAGAGAGGTGCAAATCAAAACAACTCTGAGGTATCACCTCACACTTAGCAGATTGGCTAACATGACAGTTATGGAAAGTAATGAATGCTGGAGGGGACAGGGCAAGGTTGGGACATTAATACATTGCTGGTGGAGTTGTGAATTGATCCAACCATTCTAGAGGGCAATTTGGAACTATGCCCAAAGGGCACCAAAAGACTATCTGCCCTTTGATCCAGGCAAAACACTGCTGGGTTTATACCCTAAAAAGATAATAAGGAAAAAGACCTGTAAAAGAATATTTACAGCTGTGCTATTTGTGGTGACAAAAAATTGGAAAATGATGGAATGTCCTTCAATTGGGGAATGACTGAGCACATTGTGGTATATGCAGATGATGTAATAGTATTGTGTTCAAAGGAATAATAAACTAGAGGAATTCCATATGAACTGGAATGACCCCAGGAATTGATGCAGAGTGAAAGGAGCACAACCAGGAGAACATTATACACAAAGGCTAATACACTGTGGTACAACTGAATGTAAAGGACTTCTCCATTAGTGACAATGCAGTGATCCTGAACAACCTGGAGGGATCTATGAGGAAGAACATTATCCACATGCAGAGGAAAAACTGTGGGAGTAGAAACACAGCAGAAAAATAACTGCTTGATTACATGGGTGGAGGGGGCTATGACTGGGGATGTAGACTCTAAATGATCATCCCAGTGCAAACATCAACATCATGGAAATAGGTTCTGATCAAGGACACCTGTAAAACCTAATGGAATTGAGCATCATCTATGTGAAAGGGTGGGGGGAGAGGAGGGAGGGAAAGAATATGATTCTTGTAACCAAGGAATAATGTTCTAAATTGACTAAATAAAATTTTCCAAAAAAAAATGTTATCTCCTCTGCTATTGTCTTCTGTCTTTGTTTTGTTACTATGTAGTGTTTGTTTGCAACTATATTGAAAGTGTGTAGTGTTATAATGGCACAAAAATCTTAGAGTTCATGTCCATAAGCAGTCTATGTTCTTCATCTCTGTGTTGATTCTTTCTGCAATGTCTTTGTTACCGTTCAATTGTCCTTTTTGTTGTCATCTATTTTTTTTCTATATTGTCTTCTCTTTTGTCTTGATCTCTGTCTTAATTTCATTCTTCTTCTTGAATAATTTCTTGTTCTGAGACCTTTTTGACTGCAGCCGTGTTGTCTGAAGTAATCTCTTCTGCTGTTGCTTTTTTTCACATCTGAGCAATTCAGCCACGTTTCTTACTCTAATACACAAATAGTTGACAGTGTTGGAAAAATAACATGGAAAGGTCCTACCCATAATACCTGTGTTGTGCTAGTTCTATTAAAGTTTTTTTTTTTTTTTATGTAAACAGAATCCCCGGGTTTTATCGAATGGAGTGCATAATCTAATGGACCCTCTTGATTTAAAATTCCCATTTCTTGTAATTCTCTAACCCTGTTTTGTAACTCTGTGATATATTTAGCAAATGCAAGATCCCCTCCAAGCACAGATACATAAGCTTTTTAAAAACTTTTGCCTGAAATGGTAAATGTCCAAATAACATTTCATATGGTGAGATATGCACATCTCCTCTTGGTCTAGTGGGCTGATAGAATAGCACTAGAGTCAAAATCTCTGGCCACTTCAAATGATTTTCCATGCATAATTTTCCAACCATAGTTTTGATTTCTCTGTTTAGTCTCTCCACCTGCCCAGAATTTTAGGGGTGATATGGGACATGAATTTTTGGCATGATACCCAGATTCTCATAAACTTGTTTTAGAAATGAATCTGTAAAATGGCTCCCTTTGTCAGAATCTACTCTTAGTGGTATATCATTGTATAAAAGGAGATTTTGAACCCTAGACTTAATTCCCCAGAAGTCCTTGGTATTTCCCAGAATTCCCTATAATCTATCCTCTGTCTCCACGTTGATGAGATCATGTTTTTGGTATTTAACTGGCAGTAACGCCTCCCACACTCTCTCTTCTTGCATGATATAGCATCAGCAGTGATGGTGGTAAAGTTGAGATGGATGAAATGGCTAACCAGCCATGGGCATGTTGTTTTTATTTTGTATCCTCTTTATTACTTGATTTCTAATAATTGATCCTTAATAAACCTCATAAAATATAATATTTTTTATTATTAGAGATATAAATCTAATTTTTCACCATATCTTGGAATGATATCTTTCAATAAGATTTTGGATACAAAGTTTGATGCGTTTTCACTATATGGAAAAGCTTCTGGCCATCTAGTTGGTTGGTTCACTATTACTAGACAAAATTTAAATTGTCCTGCTTTGGGCATGTTGATATAATCTATTTGCAAATGCTCAAATGGTGTGTGAGCTAGTGGACAACCACCAAAAGCTATTTGCTTAAATATGTTTTGGTTAAATTGTTCACATACAGAGCAAGCTGAGAAGATCTTATTTGCCATAGTACTAATTCCCAGAGCTAACCAAGTTTTTTTTAACAGTATCAATTAATGCTCATGTACCGAAATGACCCTTTTTGTGTATTGCTTCACAGATTTACATCTGTGTAATCTGAGTAAAATGCTTTTGGAAGAATAGGTTTTCCCACTGATGCTATTCAAATCCCATTTTATTTTCTAGCTTCAAAATTTTGCTCTCACTTCTGTATCTCTTTGTCATTGTATGTTTTTTCTAAATCTGTGGTATCTATAATAAAGATATTCATAATGCAAGCTAGAGCATTTTGCACAGCATATTATGCAGCCATATTGTAAGGATAATTCAGGGTTGTGACCTAATCTAAATTTAATTTTTGGTCGCAAGGGGATATCCCAAATAAAATACCCAAGTCAGTTTAGAAATATATGGTAGTTTAATCAATATATAGGAAAGAAATCAAGAAGAAGAGAGAGGGAGAGGATATAGGATTTCTCCCTCCTGGCCTGTGCCAGGGGGAGTTCAAAATCCTCCTCCACAAGGTTTTTGAAGAAGATTAGAGGCTTCTAAATGGATAGTGTTTGGAAAGTAAAAGAGAAAGAATCAGCCTTAACTCCAAGAGATCTCAGAGAAGACGCCTCACTGAACTAGGTTACTAGGGTTCCTCCAGTATGGTATCAAGGAAAACTCACTGCTAAAAACCAGACAATAGCAGCCACCACGCCAAGATGCCAACATGCTCAGCCAACTGCCACCAGCCACCTCTCACCATAAAAGAGGCCAGAGAGAGGAAGTGATGTGAAATATATAGACGGTTTTACATCATTTTGCTGCATCTCACATGTACTAATGATATCTTAGGCTTGACTTAGGATAGCCCAGGGGGCTGTCAGTTGTTTCTGATTTGTCATTTGCTAGCACATGTCTGTCATAGGCCAACCTAAATACTTAATCCTTAAGTATCGGTGTAGACCTTCCTGATTTTGTTAGACTAAGTGGGGTGGAGTAATCTAAAGTTCACAATTTCCTGATTTTTGTTAGACTAAGCAGGGTGGAGTAATCTAAAGTTCACAATATCTGCCATATGATTTCCTCTGACAACTAAGTCTTGCCCTAAAGAATACCCTTTGCAGTGAATCAGTGCCAACTCTTTTGGCAGTTGGAGATATGACAGTAATTCTTGAATTATTTCTGCATGAGAGATTCTTTTCCAACTAGATGTTAAAAATCCTATCTGAATCCAGAGAGAACCAAATGCATATTTGTAATCAGTATAAATATTTGCACGTTTGTCTCTTGCAAGCTGGCATGCATGTTTTAAATCCATTAATTCTGCTCCCTGAGCACTTAGGTTCCTGGGTAGTGAAGCAAACCATACAGTATCAAATTACTACCAGATCATCTATAAATCTTAATCCATTCTGCATATATGATGATCCATCTGTGAATAAGATCAGGTCAGGGTTGTCAAGAGGTTTGTCTGACAGATTTTCTCAAAATCTTTCTATTAATTGCACTACAGTTTCACAATTGTGCTAGGGTTCCCCCCTGTGTTAGTAAATAAGGTAATAATGTATCTGGATTTAAGATATTGCATCTCTTTAATGTTATATCTTCATTCCCCAAAAGCACTATGACATATTTAACCAGGTGTTAATTTGAAAATACCTGTGTTCTGAACTTTCAGGGAAGTGCCTCAACTTCAAGTGAACAATAAACTGTCAGTGGGGAGCCTAACATTAAATCTGCAGATTTGGTAACAAGCAGTGCAGTTTCTGCCACCCCTCTTAAGCATGGAGCTATTCCTGTGGCTATGGAATCTAGTGACTAGAATAATATGCAATAGGACGTTGGTTTGATCCTAAGCCCTGAATTAAAACTCCTGAAGTTATTCTCTTTAGCTCAAGGACATAGAGCAAGAATGGTTTCAAATAATTAGGGATATGAAGAGCAGGAGCTGTTAATATTGTATCTTTTAACTTTGTAATTGCTTGCAAATGTTCTGGTTTTATCTTCAGTGAATCTTTCTCAGTGTCTTTTGTTAAAGCAGTCATTGGTTTTGTAAGTTCACTATAATTAGGTATCCATTGTCTGCAAAAACTTGTGGTTCCTAAGATCCTTTTGATATTAGGGGTACTCAGCTTTTGTATGTCTGCTACTCTCTTTTGGGAAATGCTTCTGGACCCCTCAGACAGCACAAACTCTAAATATTCTACACAAGGAAAACACCACTGATGTTCAATTTTTGATATTTTGTGTCCCCTCTTATAGAGCTCACACAGGAATCATTTACTATCATGTAGGCACCCTTTTTCAGATGGTGATGCTAGAAGTAAATCATCTACAAAGTGAATAAATTTATTGTCTTTAAACTGAATATTTTTCAAATCTTTAAGAATTGAGAAAATAATGGACTTTCACAGAATCCCTGTGGCAAATGGGACCATGTATATTAATTTCCCTGCCACATGAATGCAAATATTTTTGTGAGTTTTTGTGTATAGGCATTGAGAAAAAAGAACATAAATCAACCACAGGAAAATATTTTGCATGACTTGGGATAGATGAAATGATGGTAGCAGGACTTGATTTTACCACATGATCATTAACAGCTCCTAAATCTTGAACAAATCTATAGACTATTTGTCCTTCAGCATCTAGATTGGGTTTTTAACTGGTAAAATTAGGGTGTTATATTCAGAGATACATGGTATTATGCCTTGATGCAATAATGAATTTATTATCAGGGTAATCCCATAAATGGCCTCTTTGCTAAGTGGGTATGGTGGAATGCATGATGGTGGACCTCTTTTAGTCAGAACTTTAACAGGGGTTGCTGATTTTAAAAACCTAGATCTGTAGAGTCTGTAGCCCATAAACCTTTTGGAATATTATCTAGAATCCAAGAGGTGTTATTCCCTTCCCCCTCTGATTCTACTGTATCTAGAAATAATACAGGGAAAACCTTAAGGGATTCTTCTGGGAGTGTTAAAGAAATATCTCTGCTTGGGGTACATATTATTGTTGCTCTCAATTTACAAAGAAGATCCCTTACCACTAGATTTCTGAGGAATTTGGCATTAAAAGAAAAGTGCTCTACACTTAGAGGTCCAAGTGAAACTATTCTTGGTTCTAGCTTTTTGACTTTTTGAGGTCTTCCTGTCACACCTACAACTTCTATTGAACCCACTGCTTTGCACTCCTCAGGGTATTTCTGCAATTCAAATTTTGCAGTACTTTTATCTAAGAGACAATCATAAACTTGTGTTCCTATTTTTAGGGTTACATGGGGTTCTGTGCTATTTTCTGGAGAATGGACAGGTACCACAGGAGCTAACACACTAGGATCATGAAAACTCAACACTTGTTCCTGTTCCTCATTCTTTAATTCTTCATTGATTTCTCATACATTAATTTCCCATGTTTTTAAAATCCCTTTGTCATTTTCATTAGCTTTTATTCCATTGCCCATACTTCTTAGTCCATTTTCTCCAATTACTATATTTTTAACTGCACAGACCTTGGCACACCTTCATAATGAAGTTGTGCCTTTTTACATATCAAGTTTTTTGGGGATTCCTACCAGCTACTTGAGAATATTTTGGACAAGCATCTGTTTTGATATATTCTTGTATGATATTCAGGTCTATTGTTTGTTGTGAATTATGGTAGTATCCAGTATCAAGAGAATTTGGGTAGTTTGGTCTCCCATACTGGAATCCATTATTAAATCCATTATTAAACCCATAATTTCTATATCCATTTTGCCTGAATCCATTAAAGTGATTAAATCTATTGCCTCAGTTTCCCCTGAAGCTTTGTCCAAAGAATTGTCCCCTAAATCTGTATTCTCTCATGAGATGACCTGGTCTGTTACAACAAAAACATCTTGGGGTTTGTATGTATTGTCTGGATTTGTAATTATTTCTGGGTTGTCTATAAGTTCAACATGCAGCTACTGTTTTTTTCCTGCACTTCATTGGATTTCAGTTTTTGTTTAAGCTCTCTGATTTCTTTGGTTAAGTTATCAATTATATCATTTTTCTATTCTGATTTCCTATCTTTCTCATCTTGGAAAATATAGTTTGCAATTCTCCTAATTTTGTCAAGACCCATTTCAAACCAATTTGGACAGTTATTCCAAAAATAATTTCAGACCACAAGGCACACATTGTTTACAAACTGCCTTCAAATATGATTTATGTTTTTATCTGTTAAGGTATCCAAACAAGTCCATTTTTCTGCACAGTCAATAATTCTATCATGGAAAGTGGAGAGAGTCTCTCCCACTTCCTTCTTTAGATGCTCAAATTTAGACCAGGTTCCTGGGTATCTGGAATTTTGCCTGATAGTTTCAATTATTGCCTCCCTGGATTTTGTTAAATCTCTGTACCCCACAAAAGAGTTATATTCCCAACCAGGATCCTGAGTTGGCCAATCAGCAATTAGCGGGTTATTATTGGTGTCCTGTATAATTTGTTGTTTCTCCCTTTTTGTTAATAATTCATCCATAAGGGGACTTCCGGGTAATCATGGCTGCAATCTAGATGCCACACGCTTCCTCTCCCCGGCACCGAACGAAATAGACTACATCAAAGGAGCATAAAAATCACCTTTGGAGGAACAGAAGGACACCCCAGTACTCCCAGTACTCCACAGAGGCGAAGGTACGTGGGACTTGAACATTTCCACACTATAATAAGGAGGAAAAGCTTGTACAGAAAAGTGAACTGAACCGCCCTTCCCCACACCACCTCCCCCACCAAACCAGAGTGAACTACCTGAGCTCTCACCGGGACAGCAAGTGAGTGGGGAATGTCTCTGTCTGGGGGGGGGCACTCCAGGGTCCTTGGGATCTGGGGACTGCCAGGAAAAAACGTCTCAGGGCGGTTTCACTGGAGAATCCGGCACTGATTATGGCGGTCAGCGGAGCTGTACTTGGGGCGGCTGCGCTAAACATCTCCACTAAGCTAAACACCAGGGGTGGATCATGCGTTGATTATCTGGGCGGAGCTGAACACCTGGGCAGTGTGGCTGTGATCAGGGAACCAGTGCTCTAAGAAACCTCGGAGGCTGGGAAGAACTAGTCTGAAGCAACCTAAATTCACAGAAAAACTGCCCATATAACCTAGACCACAGACCAAAAAGGAAAGGGGAATAAAACCACCAAAGGGATGGCTCACATGGCCCAAAATCAAGCCTCCAGGAAGAAAGGGAAAAAAGTGACTATTGAAAACTTTTATGGTGGAAGTACCCAAGGAAAAGAGGAGAATGAGGAGGAAATCCAAAAAAAAAATCAGAACATGCCTCCCAAAATGGAAACTATCAACAAGCTATGGAAGATCTCAAACTGGAACTTATCCAAAAGATGGAAACCTTCTGGAAAGAAAAATGGGAGAAAGAGATCAGCAGTCTGACAGATAAGATTGCTCAATTGGAAAAAGAACTCGAAGCATCCAATAGAAGGGCAGACAAGGCTGAAAAGCAAAACCAGTCCCTAAAGACCAGAATTAAGCACCTCAAAGAAAGCGAGATGATAAAACAGCAAGAATCAATAAAGCAAACCCAAAAAATTAATGAATTAGAAGAAAACATAAAATATCTCACTGAGAAGGTCACAAATCTCGAAAACAGAGGGAGAAGAGAAAACCTCCGAATTATCGGTCTCCCAGAAAAACCAGAGTGTCAGAGACCATATTCGGGGACAACTTGACCTGAAACAAGATTTAAGATCTTTGGGGAACTGAACAAACAAGTTACCTCCCAGGCGTCGCCAAGACCAACAGCCACAAAACATAACAATAACCATTCTTCATGTTCCCTCCTGGTACAAGCAGTCTTTAATCACCACCACCACCCCCCTTTTACCTCAAGCATATATATTCTGCCTTGCACCTGCAATAAACGGAGCCTTGACACTACCAGATTGACTCTGTCTCTCTATTACGTGCTTGGTCTCCCCGTCTCTCCCCCTATGGTCTCTTTTTAGGTGGCTGCTTCCCGGACCCTGCCGTTGCAATCCGGCAGGCCCGGATAAGAAATGGCACCCAACGTGTTGGGGTTTGAGTAAGACAGCTTACCAGATGACTGAGAAACAGATTCCGCGGACAAAGTAAAAGGTAGAGGCTGAACGGACAGCCTTGAGATAAGGGTAAGTCGTCCCATCCCCCATAGGCATAAGAAATTGAGAGTGATTACCCCAGAGTGACTGTATGTGACTGTGTGTAATAATTGTGTGAATGAGATGGGGAAGACACTCTCAAAAAGAAACTCTATTTGTAAAAGAGTTAAAAAATAGTCTCAGGGAGAGAGGTATTAGGGTAAAAAAGAAAAATTTATTTAAGTTCTTCTGCTTCATAGAGGAACATTGCCCCTGGCTCATTCTACATGGCCCGGGAATTCACCCCCTTACTTGGAACAAAGTGGGCAAAGAATTGAATAGCCTAATAAAATCAGGCCAAGAGATCTCCGATGAATATTTTTCTTACTATGGACTAATCCGTGATATTCTTAAAGAAGCCGACACTAATAAACAGGTCTCCCACTTCCTTAGCTTAGCTGAAGAGGCTATCTTAGACCATAAAACAAAAATTGAGAAGGAGGAAATACCACCAGAAAAAGACAAACGCCCTCCTTCCCTCTTAGATGAACCAATTGAAAATTCCTCCCTTAGGGAACCCCTTGTCCCTTCCAAACCCCGCCTTTATCCTGTTCTATATACAAACCCTGAATCAGAAAACATACTTAAACCCAATTATCAGACAGAGCTAGAAGAAGAGGCCGCCCGCTATCAGGACAGTAATCGCCTGGAAAACAGGCCCTGCCCTGCAGTATAAAAACAAATCTCTCCTGCACAATTTCTGTGGCAGCCTCACTCCTCCTATTTTTTTCCGTACTTCCTGGTTCCGAGAATCTTAAAGAGGCCACAAAACAACTCAAGCAACAAGTTACTGAACTTAAAAATTTCCTAGGACTTCAAAAGGAGGTGCATACATTAACCAGCCAATTACATGAGCTGCAAATAGATATTTTTCGGCCTCTGATCCCTAAGTCCAAGCCAACTCGATTAAAAGATAAGACCTCTCTTGCCTTCCCGGTTGTTACTAGGCAACAACAAGCTGCTCAGATTCTACCCGAGGACATTTCCCTCCCCCCTTCTGCCGAATCCTCTGACTTCGAAGTAGCAGAGGAAAATGATACCGAAGGAAAAAACCCTAGGGGGGCTGATATTTCAACCTCACCACAATTCTGTAACCCGATCTATAAAAAGTTAAAATTCAAACACATTAAAGACCTCCATTCAGTTGTTAAAAATTATGGCCTTAACACTCCTTTTACACTCTCCATTCTGGAGGGGCTTGGAGGAGAAGGACACATGCTCCCCTTCGAATGGTCCAAGGTAGTGCAATCCGTCCTCTCCAGGGGACAATTCTTAATTTGGAAGGCAGAATTCCTTGAAAGGGCAGAAAATCAGGCTAAACTTAACTTGAAAAATGCCCAGACAGCTACTTGGACGATTGACAAAATCGTCGGCAGTGACCGCTTTGCATTAGAAAACCAGCAGATGAGATTACCCCCTGGCTTGCTCATGCAAACTGCACATGCTGCTATGGCTGCTTGGCAGGCAGTTCCTGCCGCTGGGTCAGTCACAGCACCCCTCTCAAAAATTCTCCAGGGACCCAATGAGCCATACGCTCAATTTGTTGCAAAACTTTTAGAAACCGCTGAAAGGGTCTTGGGCCAAGATGGAGCAGATAACCCAATGGTGAGACATTTGGCAATCGAAAATGCTAATTCTGCCTGTAAGGCTGCTGTAATGGGGGAAATTTTAGGCCTCTGGGAGAGGGTTATAATATTGTAATGGCTAAAATATGGCTACAGGATTTATGTAATATTGAACAATGGCCGCCAAGGAATTTACTTATGAAATTCCTAAAATGAAACACTCAAGTCAGAATGGAGTTTATGGAGGTTTAATCACAACGGGAGTAGGGAAAAGGAGAGGGAGAGAAGGAGAAAAGAGAAAAGGGAAAAGAGGCTACTCAACCTCTGACCAAGGCAGAGGGAGTTTTAGGCCTAAAGGCCCAGGTGGAAAGAATCAGTCCTTAACTCACATGACCGATCTGAAGGAAAGCTGTCTGCGGGCGTCCTCTCCCTCCAAGCTCCTAACACCAACTCCCGTCTTGCTCTCCCCACAGGAAGTCCGCGAATTCCAGAGGCTGTTCCCTACCTCACTTCCTGTGTCTCAAAAAATCCAATGGTTGGCTCTAGCTTGGCTTAGGACAGCCCAGGTGGGCACTTAGTTATTTCTGATTTGTCATTGACTAGCGCATGCCCATGTAGTGTGGGTGTGCACAATTTTTGGGTGCTAGACCAAGATGGAGACTTTTAAAATTCACACTGCCCTAAGAGGAAAAGCAAGAGATCTTGATCTAGATGGAATGATCCGCTTATGCAATGATAATGACGCTTATGATCACAAAATAAACAAGTCTATCTCCTTAGCCATCGGGGCAGCCATCCAGGCTTCTCGCCCCTACACCCCCCCGTAATTGCTTTAAATGCGGACAACCTGGCCATTTTGCATGTCAATGCCCTTCTGGACAAAATCCTAGGCAGGCCCCTGCACCAATAATAGCCCCTCCCAAACCACCGCCTAGCATTTGCCCAAAGTGTAGGAAGGGCCGGCACTGGGCCCGAGACTGCCGATCCAGAACCACCTTTAATGGGCAGATATTTCCCCCGGTACAGGGAAACGGGATGCGGGGCTCCTTTGGGAGCCCCTGTCCAGCTCCCTTACTCGAGCCACAGCAGGTAGCGCAGGCTTGGACCTCTGTGCCTCCACCACCAGAATACTGACACCTGAGGAGGGCCCAATAATCCTCCCTACTGGCAAATTCGGACCACCACCCCCTGGTATGTTTTTCTTGGTCATAGGTAGAGCACTCACCACCCTGCAAGGTGTTGTAGTACATCCCACCCTTGTCGATAATGATTACACAGGGGAAATAAAAATTATAGAATCTCCACATGGCCCTGTTACCATCCCTGCAGGCAAACGCCTAGCCCAAGCCCTCCCCCTCCCCATGATTGGCAATTTTCCAGCGGTAGCCCACACACGGGGCCCCTCCTCCCCAGGCTCCTCCAATATTTACTGGGTGCAGCAACTTACTGAGTCCCGGCCCACACTCCAGTTGAAAATCGAAGGGAAAACCTTCACTGGATTACTAGATACAGGAGCGGATTCTACTGTTATTTCTCAGGCTCACTGGCCCCGCTCCTGGCCCCTTCAACCTTCATCTACCCATCTATCAGGAATAGGCCAAGTCCAAGACACCCTTCAGAGCTCTAAGATCCTTAATTGGCAAGATACTGAGGGCAATAGAGGCACCACACGCCCATATGTAGTTGCAGGGCTTCCTGTCAATCTCTGGGGCAGAGACATCCTAGCCCAAATGAGACTTCTCATGGTTAGCCCTAGTGACCCTGTCACCACCATGATGTTAAAATCTGGATACCTTCCAGGAAAGGGCCTTGGAAAAAGAGAACAAGGCCTCCCCCACCCCATTTCCTTTCGACCTCATAAGGACAGGAAAGGTCTGGGGTTGCAAAGTTTTTGTTCTTAACTTCCTCACTCTGGATGAGGAGGGGCGCTCTGCTGCTGATCGCCACTGGCATCCACACACCACATCTGATCTGGCAAAAGTCCTTTGGCGAGACCCACTTACAGGCCTTTGGCAAGGCCCTGACCCTGTCCTCACTTGGGGAAAAGGCTCAGCTTGTATCTTTGATGCCAAAGCAAACAACGCCTGCTGGGTCCCGACACGATTAATCAAAACCACGAATATCCCCTCCCCTTAACCACCTTCCAGGGCCCATCCCTGAGAAAATCTTCTGTTCTCTTTCAGCTACTTCACAACGGAACAGATGGCGACAGTTCTGACAGTAACCCTCATCTGTATCCTGCTACCAGCCACCAGATCAGGAAGCCCACACATCCCCGTTCATCAAGTATGGGAGATTGTCAATCCAGTTAACCAAGCCGTTCTTGCCTCTGTCTCCAGTTCCCAGTGGCTGCGCCTTACATGGTTCCCCCAACTGACCATCGACCTTTGTGTCCTCGGTATCCCATACCAGTCATCAATGCACTATTGCGCCCCAAATGTGCCTGGTTTCCCGATTAAGGACTATTGGACCCAATATACCCAGTACCCTCTATACGGCTGCCCTGGATTCAGCCAGCCAGACCACTGCGGGGACCAGTCAGATGGATTCTGTGCCACATGGGGCTGTGTGACTTTTGGCACTGCTTATTGGATCACCAACAAAGATTTGATTACCATCGCCCGAAATCCCTCCCGCCCTCAGACCTGCTCCTTTAATCCCCCCAATTGCAACCCCCTTATTATTAAATTCACCAACAAGGGCAAAACGGATCCCCGTTGGACGGAAGGACTCACCTGGGGACTGAGCCTTTATTAAAGGGGCCCTGATGATGTCCTTCTCTTCACACTCCGACTGCGCGTGACCCGTATTACCACCTCTATGGGTCCTAATTTTGTTCTCACCGACCAACACCGCCCTTCATATCAGTACCCCCAGCCCCTCCGACCCCTCTCCCCCACCCGATTCCCCTCCTTTACACTCCCACCTACCCCTATTCCCAAAGTACCTCCTGGTACCACTGATAGACTCCTCAACCTCATTGATAGCTCCTATTTGGTTTTGAATGCTACTGCCCCGAACCTTACAATCAGCTGTTGGCTATGTCTCCACTCGCAGCCCCCATACTATGAAGGAATCGCCTTTACCGATCACCCTCATAACACCTCTGCCCCTTCCCCTCGATGCGCTCGGTTCCCCCACCGCCTCACCCTTGCCGAAGTCTCCGGAAAAGGCCTTTGCATAGGTCACCCCCCTTCCTCTCACTCCCATCTTTGTAATGTTACCCTTCCCAACTCCCACTCCCCTTATTATCTAGAAGCCCCCAATAACACCTTTTGGGCCTGCAACACTGGCCTCACCCCCTGCATTTCCCTTCAGGTTTTTAATACCTCCTCAGAATTCTGTGTAATTATACAATTATGGCCCAGAATTACTTATCACACAGACACCGCTTTAGATAAAATTTTGTCTCCGTTCCCTTGGATTGTACGGGAACCCCTCTCTACTATTGCCATTATTCTAGGTATTGATGGTCTTGCTGCCGGCATTATTACCGGCACCACCGCTTTCCTACAGACCCAACACCTTACAACTTTACATTCTGCTATGACATCTGACATTGAGGTCCTAGAAAAGTCTGTCTCTGCTTTAGCAAATTCTCTATCCTCCCTCTCAGAAGTTGTACTGCAGAACAGATGTGGCCTCGACCTACTTTTTTTAAAAGATGGGGGATTATGTGTAGCCATTAAAGAAGAATGTTGCTTTTATGCTGACCACACGGGCATGGTCAGAGAATCAATGGCAAAATTAAGAGAACGCCTAGCCCTTAGAAAAAAGAAGGCTGAGGCCCAAGAAGGATGGTACAACAATCTTTTAAGAAAATCCCCTTGGCTCTCTACCCTAATTCCCACAATAATAGCTCCCTTTATTATCATCCTCCTAATACTCACCTTTGGCCCTTGGGCTTTCCAACGCCTGACTGGATTTATTAAATCAAACATTGACTCAGCCCTTACTAAGTTCCCTACGGTCCAATACCATCATATCGAAATAACAGATACTGACCGACCACACACCCCTACCGATCGTCTCCAATTTACTAGCAGGGCGGTAACCCAATGACGGGAATAGCACAGGTCCTTGACCCTTGATGGTCAAGCAACTCCCCCTGTGTAGCCTAAGACAGGGGCCGTCGCTGCGGTCCTGACTTAAAATATTCCCTCTATAAAAAAGAAAGGGGGAATTGTCAGAGACCATATTCGGGGACAACCTGACCTGAAACAAGATTTAGGATCTTTGGGAAACTGAACAAACAAGTTACCTCCCAGGCGTCGCCAAGACCAACAGCCACAAAACATAACAATAACCATTCTTCATGTTCCCTCCTGGTACAAGCAGTCTTTAATCACCACCACCACCCCCCTTTTACCTCAAGAATATATATTCTGCCTTGCACCTGCAATAAACGGAGCCTTGACACTATCAGACTGACTCTGTCTCTCTATTGCGTGCTTGGTCTCCCCTCTCTCCCCGTATGGTCTTTTTTAGGTGGCTGCTTCCCGGACCCCACCATTGCAATCCGGCAGGCACGGATACCAGAGATAAACAATAAACTCAATATTATTCTACAGGAGATTATAAAAGAAAATTGCCCTCACATTCTGGAGCAAGGGGGCAAAATAGAAATAGAAAGGATTCATAGAACATCTTCTATACTAAATCCCCAAAAGACAATCCCTAGGAATGTAATTGCCAAATTGAAGAGCTTCCAAGAAAAGGAGAAAATCCTACAAGAAGCCAAGAAGAGGAGCTTCAGATATAAGGGGGCTCCCATAAGGATCACACACGACTTAGCGGCTAACACACTAAGAGACCGCAAAGCATGGAACACGATATTTAGAAAGGCAAGAGAGCTGGGTCTCCAACCAAGAATCAACTACCCAGCAAAACTGACTATATACTTCCAGGGGAAAGTATGGTCATTCAACAAAATAGAAGATTTCCAAGCATTTGCTAAGAAAAGACCAGAGCTCTGTGGAAAGTTCGATATCCAAGCACAGAAAGCAAGAGAAACATGAAAAGGTAAATATGAAAGAAAGGGAAAAGGAGATAAATCTTATCTTTTTCTTTAAGTCAAACTCTCTTCTATAAGGACTACATTTACATCAAATTATATATATTAATATGTGGGGAAAATGTTTTGTGTAACTCTCATAAATTGTATCATCATAAGAGTAGTTAGAAGAAACATGCATAGGGAAAGATGGGAGCATTAAGAAGATTTGGGGAAAGTGGGGGCAAAGAAAAGAAAAGGGAGGGGGGAACCATCAATAATACTAAGATTAACTTCAAGAAATAGGGGGGGACTCAATAGAATAATCTTTCCCATATAAAGGTATACATGGGAAGGGGAGGGGAAGAACTCTTATATGAGAAGGTGAGGAAGAGACGTGAAGTGGAATTACTTAAAACTTACTCTCTGTGAAAGCAAATCTGAGAGGGAAGAACATCTAGATCCATGGGATCCTGAATTCTATCTTATCCATTAGGGCAATAAAGAAAGGAAAATTAAGGAGGGGGAGGAGGGAGGGAGTATAAAAAGGGAGGAAAGGAGAGGGGGGAGGGGAAGGGAGCATAAAAAGGGAGGGGATAGAAAGGGAAGCATCCCAAGGGAGGGGACTGGGCGACTGACCTAAAGTAAATCACTGGTTCAAAAGGGGAAAGCTAAAGAAGAAAGGTCAGAACTAGAGGAAGATATCAAAATGCCAGCGAATCCACAAATGACAATCATAACTTTGAACGTGAATGGGATGAACTCACCCATAGAATGTAGACAAATAGCAGATTGGATTAGAACCCAAAACCCTACCATATGTTGTCTTAAAGAAACACATCTGAGACGGGTTGACACTCACAAGGTTAGAATTAAAGGTTGGATTAAGACCTTTTGGGCCTCAACTGATAGGAAGAAGGCAGGAGTTGCAATCATGGTATCTGACAAAGCCAAAGCACAAATAGACCTGATCAAAAGGGATAGGGAAGGTAAATATATTCTGCTAAAAGGGAGGATAGACAATGAGGAAATATCACTAATCAACATGTATGCACCAAATGGTATAGCATCCAAATTTTTAATAGAGAAACTAGGAGAATTGAAGGAGAAATTAGACAGTAAAACCATATTGGTGGGAAACTTGAACCAACCACTATCAAATTTATATAAATGAAACCAAAAAATAAACAAGAAAGAGGTAAAAGAGGTGAAAGAAATCTTAGAAAAATTAGAGTTAATAGACATATGGAGAAAAATAAATAGGGACAAAAAAGAATACACCTTCTTTTCAGCACCACATGGCACATTCACAAAAATAGATAATACACTAGGTCATAGAAACATGGCACTCAAATGCAGAAAAGCAGAAATAATAACTGCAGCCTTTTCAGATCACAAGGCAATAAAAATATTGATCGGCAAGGGTACATGGAGAACCAAATAAAAAATTAATTGGAAATTAAATAACATGATACTCCAAAATCGGATAGTTAGAGAAGAAAACATAGAAACAATTAACAATTTCATTGAAGAAAATGACAACGGTAAAACATCCTTTCAAACCTTATGGGATGCACCCAAGGCAGTATTTAGAGGAAAATTCATATCCCTGAGTGCATATATTAACAAATTAGGGAGGACAGAGACCAAGGAATTGGAAATGCAAATCAAAAAACTTGAGAATGAACAAATTAAAACCCCCCAGGAGAAAACCATACTAGAGATCCTAAAAATTAAGGGAGAAATTAATAAAATCGAAAGTGACAGAACTATTGATTTAATAAATGAGACAAGAAGCTGGTACTTTGAAAAAACAAACAAAATAGACAAAGTACTGCTCAATCAAATTAAAAAAAGGAAGGAAGAAAGGCAAATTAACAGCATCAAGGATGAAAAGGGGGATCTCACCTCCAATGAAGAGGAAATTAAGGCAATCATTAAAAACTACTTTGCCCAATTATATGGCAATAAATATACCAATCTAGGTGATATGGATGAATATTTACAAAAATATAAATTGCCTAGACTAACAGAAGAAGAAATAGTTTTCTTAAATAATCCCATATCAGAAAAAGAAATCCAACAGGCCATCAAAGAACTTCCTAAGAAAAAATCCCCAGGGCCTGATGGATTCACCAGTAAATTCTATCAAACATTCCGAGAACAGTTAATCAGAATACTATACAAACTATTTGACATAATAAGCAAAGAGGGAGTTCTACCAAACTCCTTTTACGACACAAACATGGTACTGATTCCAAAACCAGGCAGGTCAAAAACAGAGAAAGAAAACTATAGACCAATCTCCCTAATGAATATAGATGCAAAAATCTTAAATAGGATACTAGCAAAAAGACTCCAGCAAGTGATCAGAAGGATCATTCAACATGATCAAGTAGGTTTTTAACCAGGGATGCAAGGCTGGTTCAACATTAGGAAAACCATCCACATAATTGACCACATCAACAAGCAAACCAGCAAGAACCACATGGTTATCTCAATAGATGCAGAAAAAGCATTTGATAAAATACAACACCCATTCCTATTAAAAACACTAGAAAACATAGGAATAGAAGGGTCATTCCTAAAAATAATAAACAATATATATCTAAAACCATCAGCTAATATCATCTGCAATGGGGATAAACTAAATCCATTCCCATTAAGATCAGGAGTGAAACAAGGATGCCCATTATCACCTCTACTATTTGACATTGTACTAGAAACACTAGCAGTAGCAATTAGAGAAGAAAAAGAAATTGAAGGCATCAAAATAGGCAAGGAGGAGACCAAGTTATCACTCTTTGCAGATGACATGATGGTCTAATTAAAGAATCCTAGAGATTCAACCAAAAAGCTAATTGAAATAATCAACAACTTTAGCACAGTTGCAGGATACAAAATAAACCCACATAAATCATCAGCTTTTCTATATATCTCCAACACAGCTCAGTAGCAAAAACTAGAAAGAGAAATCCCATTCAAAATCACCTTAGACAAAATAAAATACCTAGGAATCTACCTCCCATGACAAACACAGGAACTATATGAACACAACTACAAAACACTCTCCACACAACTAAAACTAGACTTGAACAATTGGAAAAACATTAACTGCTCATGGATAGGATGAGTCAATATAATAAAAATGACCATCCTACCCAAACTTATTTATCTATTTAGTGCCATACCCATTGAACTACCAAAATACTTCTTCACTGATTTAGAAAAAACCATAACAAAGTTCATTTGGAATAACAAAAGATCAAGCTTATCCAGGGAAATAATGAAAAAAAAACACATATGATGGGGGCCTTGCAGACCCTGACCTTAAACTATATTATGAAGGAGCAGTCATCAAAACAATTTGGTACTGGCTAAGAAACAGAAAGGAAGATCAGTGGAATAGACTAGGGGCAAGCAACCTCAGCAAGACAGTATATGACAAACCGAAAGATCCCAGCTTTTGGGACAAAAATCCACTATTCAATAAAAACTGCTGGGAAAATTGGAAGACAGTGTGGGAGAGACTAGGAATAGATCAACACCTCATACGCTACACCAAGATAAATTCAAAATGGGTGAGTGACTTAAACATAAAGAAGGAAACCATAAGTAGATTGGGTAAACACAGAATAGTATACATTTCAGACCTTTGGGAGGGGAAAGGCTTTAAAACCAAGCAAGACAGAAAGAATCACAAAATGTAAAATAAATAATTTTGACTACATCAAACTAAAAAGCTTTTGTACAAACAAAACCAATGTAACTAAAATCAGAAGGGAAACAACAAATTTGGAAAAAATCTTCATAGAAACCTCTGACAAAGGTTTAATTACTCATATTTATAATGAGCTAAATCAATTGTACAAAAAATCAAGCCATTCTCCAATTGATAAATTGGCAATGGACATGGATAGGCAGTTCTCAGATAAAGAAATCAAAACTATTAATAAGCACATGAAGAAATGTTCTAAATCTCTTATAATCAGAGAGATGCAAATCAAAGCAACTCTGAGGTATCACCTCACACCTAGCAGATTGGCTAACATAACAGCAAAGGAAAGTAATGAATGCTGGAGGGGATGTGGCAAAGTAGGGACATTAATTCATTGCTGGTGGAGTTGTGAACTGATCCAACCATTCTGGAGGGCAATTCGGAACTATGCCCAAAGGGTGACAAAAGAATATCTACCCTTTGATCCAGCCATAGCACTGCTGGGTCTGTACCCCAAAGAGATAATGGACAAAAAGACTTGTACAAAAATATTCATAGCTGCGCTCTTTGTGGTGGCCAAAACTGGAAAACGAGGGGATGCCCATCAATTGGGGAATGGCTGAACAAATTGTGGTATATGTTGGTGATGGAATACTATTGTGCTAAAAGGAATAATAAAGTGGAGGAATTCCATGGAGACTGGAATAACCTCCAGGAAGTGATGCAGAGCGAGAGGAGCAGAACCAGGAGATCATTGTACACAGAGACTAATACACTGTGGTATAATCGAACGTAATGGACTTCTCCATTAGTGGTGGTGTAATGTCCCTGAACAATTTGCAGGGATCTAGGAGAAAAAAACACTATTCATAAGCAAAGGATAAACTATGGGAGTGGAAACACCGAGGAAAAGCAACTGCCTGAATACAGCGGTTGAGGGGACATGATAGAGGAGAGACTCTAAAAGAACACTCTAATGCAAATATTATCAACATAGCAATGGGTTCAAATCAAGAAAACATGTAATGCCCAGTGGATTTAAGCATCGGCTATGTGGGTGGGGGGGAGGAAAAGAAAATGATCTATGTCTTTAATGAATAATGCTTGGAAATGATTAAATAAAATATAATTTAAAAAATTAATATTAATGAATAAATTGCTTAATAAATTAATTCTATTCCTCATAAAAAAATAATCCCATATCAGAAAAAGAAATCCAACAGGCCATCAAAGAACTTCCTAAGAAAAAATCCCCAGGGCCTGATGGATTCACCTGTGAATTCTATCAAACATTCAGAGAACAGTTAATCCCAACACTATACAAACTATTTGACATAATAAGCAAAGAGGGAGTTCTACCAAACTCCTTTTATGAAACAAACATGGTACTAATTCCAAAGCCAGGCAGGCCAATAACAGAGAAAGAAAATTATAGATCAATCTCCCTAATGAATATAGATGCAAAAATCTTAAATAGGATACTAGCAAAAAGGCTCCAGCAAGTGATCAGAAGGGTCATCCACCATGATCAAGTAGGATTTATACCAGGAATGCAGGGCTGGTTTAACTTTAGGAAATCCACATATCCACATAATTGACCACATCAACAAGCAAACCAACAAGAACCACATGATAATCTCAATAGATGCAGAAAAAGCCTTTGATAAAATACAACACCCATTCCTACTAAAAACACTAGAAAGCATAGGAATAGAAGGGTCATTCCTAAAAATAATAAACAGTATATATCTAAAACCATCAGCTAATATCATCTGCAATGGGGATAAACTAAATCCATTCCCATTAAGATCAGGAGTGAAACAAGGATGCCCATTATCACCTCTATTATTTGACATTGTACTAGAAACACTAGCAGTAGCAATTAGAGAAGAAAAAGAAATTGAAGGCATTAAAATAGGCAAGGAGGAGACATGATGGTCTACTTAAAGAATCCTAGAGATTCATCCAAAAAGCTAATTGAAATAATCAACAACTTTAGCACAGTTGCAGGATACAAAATAAACCCACATAAGTCATGAGTATTTCTATATAATTCCAACACAGCTCAGCAGCAAGAACTAGAAAGAGAAATCCCATTCAAAATTACCTTAGACAAAATAAAATACTTAGGAATCTATCTCCCGAGACAAACACAGGATCTATATGAACACAACTACAAAACACTTTCCACACAACTAAAAATAGACTTGGGACAATTGGAAGAACATTAACTGCTCATGGGTAGGATGAGCCAATATAATAAAAATGACCATCCTACCCAAACTCATCTATCTATTTAGTGCCATACCCATGAAACTTCCAAAAATTTTCTTTATTGATTTAGAAAAAACCATAACAAAGTTCATTTGGAAGAACAAAAGATCAAGGATATCCAGGGAAATAATGAAAAAAAAATACAAAGGAAGGGGGTCTTGCAGTCCCAGATCTCAGACTATATTACAAAGCAGCAGTCATCAAAACAATTTGGTACTGGCTAAGAGACAGAAAGGAGGATCAGTGGAATAGACTGGGGGCAAGCAACCTCAGCAAGACAGTATATGACAAACCCAAAGATCCCAGCTTTTGGGACAAAAATCCACTATTTCATAAAAACTGCTGGGAAAATTGGAGGACAGTGTGGGAAAGATTAGGCTTAGATCAACACCTCACACCCTACACCAAGATAAATTCAAAATGGGTGAATGACTTGAACAAAAAGAAGGAAACTATAAGAAAATTAGGCAAACACAGAATAGCATTCATGTCAGACCTTTGGGAAGGGAAATACTTCAAAACCAAGCAAGAATTAGAAAGAGTTACAAAATGCAAAATAAATAATCTGGATTACATCAAATTAAAAAGGTTTTATACAAACAAAAGCAATGTAACCAAAATCCAAAGGATAACAACAATTTGGGAAAAAATCTTCATAAAAACCTCTGACAAAGGTTTAATTACTCAAATTTATAAAGAACTAAATCAATTGTACAAAAAATCAAGCCATTCTCCAATTGACAAATGGGCAAGGGACATGAACAGGCAGTTTGCAGCCAAAGAAATCAAAACTACTAATAAGCACATGAAAAAGTGCTCTACATCTCTTATAATCAGAGAGATGCAAATCAAAACAACTGTGAGGTATCACCTCACACCTAGCAGATTGGCTAACATGACAGCTATGGAAAGTAATGAATGCTGGAGGGGATGTGGCAAAGTGGGGACATTAAATCGTTTCTGGTGGAGTTGTGAATTGATCCAACCATTCTGGAGGGCAATTTGGAACTATGCCAAAAGGGCGATAAAAAAATGTCTGCCCTTTGATCCCGCCATAGCACTGCTGGGTCTGTACCCCAAAGAGATAATGGACAAAAAGACTTGTACAAGAATATTCACAGCTGCGCTCTTTGTGGTGGCCAAAAATTGGAAGGTGAGGGGATGCCCTTCAATTGGAGAATGGCTGAACAAATTGTGGTATATGTTGGTGATGGAATACTATTGTGCTAAAAGGAATAATAAAGTAGAGGAATTTCATGGAGACTGGAACAACCTCCAGGAAGTGATGCAGAGCGAGAGAAGCAGAGCCAGGAGAACATTGTACACCCTAACCCTAACCCTAATACACTGTGGTACAATCGAAGGTGATGGACGTCTCCATTAGTATCAATGAAATTTCCCTGAACAATCTGCAGGGATCTAAAAAATACTACCCACAAGTAGAGGTTAAACTGTGGGAGTAAAAACACCGATGAAAAGCAACTGCTTGACTACAGGGTTGGAGGAGATAAGACCGAGGAGAGACTCTAAATGAACACTATAATGCAAAATCCAACAACAGGGAAATGGGTTCGAGTCAAGAACACATGTGATAACCAGTGGAATCATGTGTCGGCTATGGGAGAGGGAAAGGCGGGGGGCAGGGGGGAGGAGGGGAGGAAAAGAAAATGATCTTTGTTTCCAGTGAATAATGTATGAAAACGACCAAATAAAATAATGTTTAAAAATTAAAAAAAAATAATTCATCCATAAGGATGTCAAAGTCCAAATAAGAAGGATTGTTAAGCTTAACTAAATGCTTGAACTTCTTTACAACACTCATGGGTTCTTCTTCATATGATGATGGAGTATTTTTCTTAAAACTGTCTATATCAGCCTGTGTAAACTTTTTATGGCACATAAGGTTCATTAAACCACGCTCTGGAGACATTATGGATACCTTCCTTAGAGCAAACATATGAGCTGGTTTGCTTTCTAATGCTTTAGTTTCCATTTATAATTTAGTTGGTTTATAGGAATTAGTTACATCCTCTAATTTAGTTGCTTCATGTTCTTTAGTTTCTGCCATTGTCCCTTTAGCCTTGAGTAATTCCGCATATTGAGTTTGCATTCTATCTAGTTTAGTTTCTAGATAGTTCGCTTTTAACATTAGACCACTCTTTGCAGTAGCTTGCTTTGTTTAAACATTGTTTAATTTAATTTAATTTTTAAAAATTTTTAATTAATTAATTAATTAAATTAATTAATTTATTAATTAATTATTAATTATTATTAATTAAATTAATTAATTTTATTATTATTTTTATATAATTTATTATTTTATTAATTTATATATATATAAATATAATTTATTAACATATATTTTATATAATATTTATAATTATTAAATTAATTAATTAATTAAAATATTAATTAATTAATAATAATTAAATAATTAATAAATTAATTTATATATAATTAGTTTATATATAATAAATTAAATTAATTAATTTTATTATTATTTTTATATAATTTATTATTTTATATATATAAATATAATTTATTAATATATTTTTATATAATATTTATAATTATTAAATTAATTAATTAAATAAAATATTAATTAATTAATAATAATTAAATAATTAATAAATTAATTAATAAATTAAATTAAAAATTAAATTTAATTAATTAATTAAATTAATTAATTTAATTTAATTAATTGTTTAAACACAATTTCCAAAGATTTGATCATCATTTAAAAGCACATGATAAACAATAGTAGCACAGTGACATAAGAGATTAGTTGTAGGAGTTTCAGTGGGAGTAATGGCATTAAAAAGTCATAGGCAAGTAAATTTTGTACATATTCTGGTACAATAGTGAAAATGAGAGGAGTCATATCTAATAGAGAAAATCCCATGGTGATTTAATGTAGCTAATTCACCAGATTTTCTGAGAGTAAAGATTCTTTGTATCAAGTTGACTGAGATTTTGTATCTAGCTAGAGTTCAGCTCATGGTGAAACTCAGCTCTAGCTGCTTCCACAGATCCCCTGCTGAGACAATGGTTCCAACTACCCAAATAGACAATTGGACTCTTAAAATTAGAGAATTAGGTTCTTTGTCCTATTTAGCACACCAAACTGTAAAAATAAAATGGCAAGTTAAAAAATATATTTAGATGAAAAAACTGTTCCAACACAGGTTCAAAACTGGTCAAAACTGTTTGGATACTTTCAGATATAGGGCAGAGCCCCTCTCTCATACACATCCCTGCCCCTGCCCCCAGTACCACCACTGTCCTTGCTTCCAGCCACTTCCTGCCACTACTGCTATCCAAAATACTATTGCAGTCTGCCTCTGGCAAGGGTCCCAAAGCAGTTTGGAAGCACCTTGGTTTTCCTGCACAGAAGGGTGAGATCTACTCAGTGCTGAGGAGTGACTGAAAACAGCTGGATAGCTATTGTTTGCTGCTACCTGGGACACCTGGGTTTTTTTCTTCATAGACTCTGGGGGAACTTAATAGGTCCAGTTCAGTCTTTTATTTTTTTCATCAGAAAGTGTTAATTGTTGGGCTAAGTTGACAAAGCTGGGTCTTATTTTACTCCTAGAAGTCTGTTCTTTCTTTAATGCCTTTCCTGAACCCCCATTTATCTCTAGCACTGGCTTAAGGGCAAGGTGGAACACTGAAGAGGGTACAATCACTGAAAGTAGCGGTAGAGTTAACTTAAACTGCTCCTTTAATCCTGAGAAATTTTCAAAGCCTTAAGTGCAAAATCTCAACAACCCACAGGTTTCCCTCCTAGACCAGCTCAGCAAAGCAGTTTCCTGCCCATGTACTGATGGAAACACATGACCCACTGGTGTTTTTACCCCTAAGGGGGGAGGGGAAGAGAGTAAACTCTTCCAAACCTCTTGGCTTTACCCCTATGTTTTGTCTGTTTGTTTTGCTTCAAGAAAGTGTGTTTTGGGGGACAGCTGGGTAGCTCAGTGGATTGGGAGCCAGGCCTAGAGACTGGAGGTCTTAGTTCAAATCTGTCCTCAGACACTTCCCAGCTGTGTGACCCTGGGCAAGTCACTTGACATCCATTGCCTAGCCCTTACCATTCTTCTGCCTTGGAACCAATACACAGTATTGATTCCAAGATGCAAGGTAAGGGTTAAAAAAAAAAAAAGTATGTTTTCTTTTGCCTAAAATAGAAAGCTTTTGCTTTTTCCTGTTGTCCCTCCTATATATAGTATCAGGCTAATGCATTTTGCCCACTCTCCATTCAAAGACTAATTAGGATATTTCTCCTTCTACATCAAATTTCTTTTTTATTTAAAGTCTTTACAACCCAAGCCAGTACACACGAAGGTAGTACCCCCTATGGACAGGAAGTAGAATTCCAAGCAATTTAATAATTATATTTGAAAATAAACAGGCAACTGAGTATGGTGCTAAAAAGTATGGCCCATACTTAGAGAGAACATTTTCCTGCCTATCTGAAACAGCTTCTCTTCCCAGAGAAATTGTTTTCAAATAGCTCATAAGTTCCTAGGTGTTCTTATTCAAATTGGATACCTTGCAGTTTATCCATTTCTCCTCAAGGAAAAACAACAGAATGTTAGCTTGAGTGATCACAAGACTCTGATAGAAAATCTTGAGAAAAGATTGAATTATTTCGAGATTCAGGAGAGAGATCCATCTCCCTTTATCCCCTTACTAACTAAGCCTATTCAGCCTCTGCCTCACCCTAATTGCTCTGGCCATGGCAACCTTCTCCCTTTCCTTGCTCAGCTTTTCTCTGCCCCTACCTCTCATCCTTCCTTCTCTTCCCCCCCTTCAGATCCTTTTGCCCTACCCCACCCCCAGACCAGCCCCCACCTCTCAGCTCATTTACTCTTCCCCCTCCCCTTACCTATTCCATTAGAACCCAAACTATGAGCCAAGCAGCAGGAAGAACAGAATTCAATTAGATTCCTATTCCCCTTAAGGAAAGTTTCCATGTATCCCCATTTATTTTTATTAGACTTCCATTGTTAAGAGCTACTCTTGACTTGAGAGTTAATTATATAGTAGTGCCACAATATTTTATTAATATTACATTTAATAATTTTACTTTCATTTATTACAAGTGCCACTGAAGAACATACTCACTGAGAGATATTCTGTGATGGGAAATAGGGACTTTCCAGTGGGTAAAATTTACATGGATTTAGTGCTCACAGAGAATACTACCTCTTAGAGAATTTTGTGCCCCCAAGGACAACACCCAATCATAAGAGAAATCACATCTCTTGGGATAACAAATACCTAGAAGAGTTGTAGGAAATTAACCCACAGAGATTTCATGGTAAATTGGGGAAAAAATGACTGTAGGGAAGGCAGAGGACAGAAAGAGACCATATAGTCAGGAATGCAAGAAAATTTGTCCTATGGGGCAGTGCTACTATTCTCTTCATCTTTGGAAGCAATTGATACTTCTAAAAGTGAGGGAAAACAGAAAAAAAGCAGAGGGGAGAAGACCTACAAGTTTAACATAGAAATCTTTTGGGGATTTAATAGGTAAAACTTTAATCCCACAAAGAGCACAGAGTAAAGAAGGAATAAATAACAACAAGAACCATGAATCTAAGAATAAAAATTTAGGATACAAGGAAGTGGGAATGAGATAAATAGTTTGGTTTTGGAAAAAGTTAACAAAAATGAAACAAGCCCCTCCCCCCCCCAAAAAACAAAAGAAGTTGAAAGAAGGAGAAGAGAAATTTTAATTAACTACTTAACTGGAAGGGAAAAAAGAAAAGTATACTTAGATAACTATATAAAAGGAAGGAAGGAAGAAAAAAATAATAAGTGAAGCAAAATTCTAAAACTAGTGAAAGTGGTTATAAATGGAAGGACATCTTTAGAGTAATATGAAGAGAGCTTGTAGAATAGGGTTCCTTTAAAGGAAAGTAAGTAAAAACAAATGGAGACAAAGGACTGTGTTAAAAAGGAAAAGGGGAAAGAAAGCAAGTCCTAATTCAGGGATTAAAAACCAATTTTAGAAAGAAATGGAAAAGATTTAAACCTAACTAATAATTAAGTATGAATGCATGTAGACAGTTAGGTGGTCCAGTGTATAGAGAACTAGACCTGAAGTCAGGGAGACCTGATTTCAAATATGAATTTTGTGACCTTGACCAAATCATTTAATTCTGTCTGTCCCAGTTTCATCAACTCTAAAATGTGGATAATAATAGCACTTACTTCCCAGGGTTGTTATGAGAACCAAATGAGTTAATATTTGTAAATTGCTTAATAAAAAAGAGGGTTGGCACAGAGCAGAAACTATACACATATTAGTTATTATTATTATTAAGTAGCAGTCTTAGTCATAGTAGTAATAGTGGTGGTGGTAACTAGGTGGCACAATGGATTTAGTGCTGAAATATTTTTCTGTTCCACTTTAAAAAGTATCAATCACTTCACACAAGACAAAAAGACCCATCTTTCTAAATTCATGTACAGTCTAAGACACCTCAAAACTGTATGACCCCGTAAAAATCACTTAACCCTATTTGCTTCACTTTGCTCATCTATAAAATAAGTCAGAGAATGAAATGGAAAACTACTTCAGTGGTCTCCATAGAGAGAGTCTGAAATACCCCAGCTGCTATGAAATGTGAGCTTTGAGTACACCAGGGAAGGATAGAGATACCTGATAAAAGATCAAGTCAGTAACCTGAGATTTCCATTGGTTTAAATCATGTGATTCTATCACATCCTCCAAAAAAACACTCAGAGACTTGGGGAAACTATACAATGAGGTAGAAAAAGGAAGCAGATGAAACCAGAAAGTGACTAATTGCCTAAAGTAAGAGGGACTGAGTAAACAAAGTTCCAGGAAGAATAGAGCCTGAATTTGAGAACACTTGGGATTGAGGGGAACGAAGAAGGAAGGTCCCAGAACCACTCCCCCCACCTACAGAACTGAGCCACCAGCAGTGGCTGGAATCTCTGGGCAGACAAGAGTGCTAGTCTGAAGGGAGTAACTTGATGGTAAAGCTGTGCCAGGCTCAGGGCTCTGATCAAAGGTTGTGAGGAGGCAGATGAAGGAAAACCTCAAAGAATCCCAATCACAGCTGAGACCTTTTCCCAAGGTTTTGGCCTCGGAACATCCAGCTCTGCAAGTTCAACTCAGGTGAACTTAATCTTATAAAGTTTTCAGAAGGCAGGGAAGCTCAAGCTCCAATACCCCTACCCCACAGACTGCTCGGAGAGTCTTGCAAAACACCCAGGGTGAAGGTCCACAGAAAACCCCAAACCCACACATCCAACACATAATGAGAGAAGCAAGACTACAGGGGGAAAAGAAGGGGAAAATATGAGCAAACACCTGAAAAAGAAAAAGAAGAACTTACAATTGACAGCTTCTGTCCAGACAAAGAACAAAAAGCAAATGAAACAGAGGAAGACCAAGGAACACCAAGCAAAAATACAGAAACTCCAGCAAATTGGACACAGGCTTTGGAGGACTTCAAAATACAATTCACAACACAATTAAGAGAGGCTGAAGACAACTGGGAAAAGAACTTAAGCAATATAAGCCATCTGGAAACACAGACACTTGAACTAAAATGAAAAAAAAAATAATGTCTTCAAAGCCAAAATTAATTAGCTTGAAAATGAGACAAAGAAGATGAAAGATGAGGCAAAGGAAATGAAAGATGAACTCCCAAGAAAATCAGACCAAAAGGAGAAGGATGACCTAATAGCCAGGGATGAAATTCAGGCTTTAAAAACCAGAATACAACAATTAAAAGCAAGTGGCTTCACAAGGCAGCAGGAAACAATAAAACAAAATCAAAAGAATGAAAAATTGAGGAAAATATGAAACACCTCAATTACAAAACAGAAGATTTTAAAAATCAGTCCAGGACTTCAGGGTAAGCATGTTGGCAATCTAAACGCTCCTTACTTTCTCTCCCCAGCATACACCAACAAGGACTACCCCAAAAGACCTTAAGAATCATTTTCAGAGGAGCGAAGGAGCTATAAATTGGGGTGCAGCATTGAAGATGTGTCGGATTGGAGCTTTTCTAGTCTATAAGTGGGTGAAAGGGCTTCCACTCAAATGCGAGTTGATCCACCCTCCCCCAAATCCACCTACAGAGCCAGAGCCAGCGCCCGCCAAGACAAATGAGCAAGGGGCAACTCTGGAGTTAGTAGTGGGCACCTCTGGGTCCTAGGGAGCTGACTAGGACCACAGGGGACCCACCCCTGAAGGCAGCTAGGAGGAAAACCCCAGCGAGCAAGAGAGTACAGACTTTAGATGCTCAGAGCCAGCATACCCGCCAGAGCCAGGGAGTGAGCAAGGAGTGCTTTTGGAGCAAGCAGGGAGCACTTCATGGTCTTGGGAGCTGATTAGGACACCCCAGGAACTTACCCCTGAAAGCAGCTAGGCGGGCAGGAGAGCGCAGACCTTGAGTGTCCCTGGGAAGGTAACACCGAGAAGAGCTGCAAAAGACTGCGGAGATTCAAGAGCTTGGCTCTGTCAAAATCCTTGTTCCTTAAGTACATATACAGAGAACCTGCCCAGATGACTCAGATTTCTGACTAAAGAGGGAATGGAAAACATCCAGAAAAATGGCAAATTGTGCACAGGACCTTAAAATCCTTCCCCCCCCCCAAAAAAAAAAAACTAAAAAGAAGGCTGTGACCCTCAAAAATATTTACGGAGGAAAAACCTAGGATGAAATTCAAACAAAGGCAAAACCAAAACAAAACAAAACAAAACAAAAACAAAAAAAAAACAGAAATTGTCTGGAAGAATATCAAATGGAGCTTATCAAAACAATGGAAATATTCTGGAAAGAGAAGTGGGAAATGATTTTTAAAAAATGAAGAAATCGTATCTGAACACCAAAATTTAAAGCAGAAATCCAAAATATTTTAACAGGAAACCAGGCCTTAGGAACCAAAATTGAGCCAACGATCTTGCAAAAGAGCAAGAATTAATGAAGCAAAGTCAAAAGACTCACAAAAGAGAAGAAAGCATAAAATATCTCACTGACAAGGTGAGAGATCAGGAAAAATGAGGAAGGAGAGACAATTTGAGAAACTTTGGTCTACCTGAAAATCCAGAAATAAACCGAAACATTGACATCATACTACAAGAGAACATCAAAGAAAATTGCCCTGAAATTCTGGAACAAGAGGGCAGAATAGACATTGAAAGAGTTCGTAAAACACCATCTACCCTAAACCCCCAAAAAACAAATCCCAGAAATGTAATTGCCAAATTCCAGAGCTTTCAAGCTAAGGAGAGAATCCTGCAAGAAGCCAAAAAGAAACAATTCAGATACCAAGGAGTATCAATAAGCATCACACAAGATCTGGCAGCTTCCATATTAAAGGACCACAAGGCCTCGAACATAATATATAGAAAGGCAAGATAATTGGGTCTTCAACCAAGAATCACCTATCCATCAAAACTGACTATATACTTCCAAGGAAAACTATGGGCATTCAACAAAATAGAAGATTTCCAAGTATTTGTAAGGAAAAGGCCAGAACTAAGTGGAAAGTTTGATATCCAAACACAAAAAATAAAGAAAAACATGAAAAGGTAAATATGAAGAGAGGGAAAAGGAGAAATTTTTTTTCTTTTTTTTTAATCAAAGTCTTTCTTTAAGGGCTACAATAAGATCAAATTATATATATATATATATATATATATATATATATATATATATACATATATATATTTGGGAAAATGTTATTTGTAACTCTCAAAAATGTTTTCAATATTATAGTAAATAGAATAATCATTCATAGGAAAAGTTTGGGTCATTAAAGGATATAAAAGGATATGAAAAAAATGGTTAGGGGTAATTGATGATGGTACTAAGAGATACCTGAAGAAAAAAAAATAAATAGAAAAATCTTTGTCATACAAAGAAACACATGGGAAGGGGAGGGGAAGAATACTCTTAAAAGAGCAAAAGGAAGAGAGTGCTAATAGGTAATACTCGCATATAACTCTCATGGAAATCAATTGTGAGAGGGAAGAGCATCTAGATCCATTGGGATCTTGAAGTCTATATTATCCTACAGGGTAAGAAAGAAGGGGAAACTGAGGGGGGTAGGGGAGAGGGATCTCAAATAAAATGGGAGGGAAGGAGAGGGAGAAGGGAACTTAACAGACCGTAAAAAAACAAGAAGGGAACAAAAAGGGAGAGGCCAGAAAGGAAAGCATATCAAGAGAGGGGAATACGGGGATTGACTAGGAGCAAACCACTGGTTTAAAAGGATATAGTAAAAGACGAAAGGTTAGAACTAGGAGAGGATATCAAAACTCCAGGGATTTCAAAAGTGACAATCGTAACTTTGAACGTAAATGGGATGAACTCACACATAAAATGTAGACAAATAGGAGAGTGGATTAGAATCCAGAATCCTACCATATGTTGCCTACAAGAAACACACATTAGTTGAGTAGATACTCACAAGGTCAGAATTAAAGGATGGAGTAAGACCTATTGGATCTCAACTAACAGAAAGAAGACAGGAGTTCCAATTATGATATCTGACAAAACCAAAGTAAAAGTAGACCAAATTAAAAGGGATAGGGAAGGTAAACACATCCTGATAAAAGGTAGTATAGATAATGAGGAAATATCAGTAATCAACATGCATGCACCAAATGGTAGAACATCCAAATTTCTAATGGACAAACTAGTGGAATGGAAGGAGGAAATAGATAGTAAAACTATACTAGTGGGAAACCTGAACCTACCACTATCAAATTTAGATAAATCAAATAAAAAAATAAATAAGAAAGAGGTAAATGAGGTGAATGAAATCTTAGAAAAACTAGAGTTAGTAGGTATATGGAGAAAAATAAATAGGGACAAAAAGGAATACACCTTCTTTTCAGCAGCACATGGCACACTCACAGAGATTGTCCATATACTAGGCCATAAAAACATTGCATACAACTACAGAAAAGCAGAAATGATAAATCAACCTTTTCAAATCATAAGGCAATAAAAATAATAATCAGTAAGGGTACATGGAGAGCTAAATCAAAAATTAATTGGAAATTAAATAATATGATTCTCCAAAATCAACTAGTCAGAGAACATCATAGAAACAATTAATAATTTCATTGAAGAAAATGACAATCATGAGACATCATTTCAAACTCTATGGGATGCAGCCAAAGCAGTACTCAAGTGAAAATAAATATCCATGAGTTCATATATTAACGAATTAGGAAGGACAGTAATCAATGAATTGGACTTGCAAATCAAAAAGCTTGAAAGAAAACAGATTAAAAATCCCCAGAAGAAAACCAAATTAGAGATCTTAAAAATTAATGGAGATGTTAATAAAATTGAAAGTGATAAAACTATTGAACTAATAAATAAGACTAGAAGCTGGTATTTTGAAAAAACAAACAAAACTGACAAAATATTGATCAATCTAATAAAAAAGAGCAAAGAAGAAAATTAAATTGAGAGTATTAGGGATGAAAAGGGAGAACTCACTTCCAATGAAGAGAAAATTAAGGCAATCATTAAATTTTTTTTGCCTAATTATATGGCAATAAATATGCCAATCTAGGAGATATGGATGAATATTTACAAATATATATATTGCCTAGATTAGCAGTAGAAGAAATAGAATTTGTAAAAAATCCCATGTCAGAAAAAGAAATTGAACAGGCCATCAAAGAATTCCAAAAAGAAAAAATCCCCAGGGTCTGATGGATTCACAAGTGAATTCTATCAAACATTGAAAGAACAGCTAATCCCAATACTATACAAACTATTTGACACAATAAGCAAAGACACAATAAGCAAAACCAAATTCATTTTACAACACAAATATGGTGCTCATCTCATAGACAGGCAGGCCAAAAACAGAGAAAGAAAACTAAAGACCAATCTCTTTAATTAACATAGATGCAAAAATCTTAAACAGGATACTAGCAAAAAGACTCCAGCAAGTCATTATGAGGGTTATTCACTATGAGAAGGTGGGATTTATACCAGGAATGATAGTATGGCTCAATATCAGGAAAACCATCCACATAATTGACCATATCAACAAGGAAACCAACAAAAATCACATGTTTATCTCAATAGAAGCAGAAAAAGCCTTTGGCAAAATGCAACATCCATTCCTATTGAAAACACTAGAAAGTATAGGAATAGAAGGATCTTTACTAAAAATAATAAACAGTATTTATCTAAAACCATAAGCCAACATCATCTGCAAAGGGGATAAACTAGATGCATTCCAAATAAGATCAGGAGTGAAACAAGGATGCCCCTTATCACCTTTAGTATTCAATATTGTACTAGAAATACTAGCAGTGGCAATTAGAGAAGAAAAAGAAATGGAAGGTGTTAAAATTGTCAATGAGGAGACCAAGCTATCACTCTTTGTGGATGACATGATGGTGTACTTAATGAATCCTAGAGATTCAACTAAAAAGCTAATGGAAATAATCAACAACTTTACCAAAGTTGTGGGATATAAAATAAACCCATGTATGTCATCAGCATTTCTGTATATCTCCAACACAACTCAGTAGCAGGAATTATAAAGAGAAATTCCATTCAAAATCACCTTAAGCAATATTAGATACTTACGAATTTATCTGCTGAGACAAACACAGGAACTATATGCTGAGCAAAACCTCTCGAACCCCCTTCAGGGTATAGCACTACATTGAACTTCCAAAATCCTTGTTTACTGAACCATAACAAAGTTCATTTAGAGGAACAAAAGATCAAGGATATCTAGGGAAATAATGAAAAAAAATATGAAGGAAAGTGGCCTTGCAGTCCCAGATCTCATACTATATTATAAAACAGTGGTTATCAAAACTATTTGGTACTGGCAAGGGACAGAAAGGTGGATCAATGGAATAGACTTGGGGTAATTGACCTCAGCAAGACAGTCCATGACAAACACAAAGACCTCAGCTTTTGGGACAAAAATCCACTATTTGACAAAAACTGCTGGTAAAACTGGAAGACAGTGTGGGAGAGATGGAAAAACCCAGGCTAGAGAGGAAATACAGGAGGAAATTCTAAAAAAGCCAAAACCTTCTAAAAAATGGATATTGTCCAAAAACTCTTGAAGAATTTAAATTGGAGCTTATCAAAATGATAGAAGCCTTCTGGCAAAAAAAGTGGGAAATAGTTAAAAGATAAAATAATAGTTTAAAGGACAGGAACTCCCAATTGGAGAAACAGCTGGAAGCAACAAAAACCAGGACAGACCAAACCAGAAAGGAAATTCAAAAGATTACAGCAGAAAATCTAAAGATTAAAGAAGAAAACCAAAGGAGTATAACAGAAAACCAGGCCTTAAGGACCAGAATTGGGGAACTGGAAACCAAAGATCTTGCAAAAGAGCAAGAATTAATAAAGCAAAATCAAAAGACTGACAAAATAGAAGAAAACATAAAATATCTCACTGACAAGATGACCGATCAGAAAAATAGATCATGATGAGACAATTTGAGAATCGTTGGTCTACCTGAAAATACAGAAATAAACAGAAATATTGACATCATACTACAAGAAATCATCCAAGAAAACTGCCCTGATGTTATTGAACAAGGGGGGAAAATACACTTTGAAAGAGTTCATAGAACACCATCTACACTAAATACTCAAAAGACAACACCCAGGAATGCAATTGCCAAATTCCAGAGCTTTCAAGCTAAGGGGAAACTTCTACAAGAAGCCAAAAAAGAGACAATTCAGATACCAAGGAGCATCAATCAGCATCACACAAGATCTGGCAGCTTCCATATTAAAGGACCACAAGGCCAGGAACATAATATTTAGAAAGGCGAGATAATTGGGTCTTCAACCAAGAATCACCTATCCATCAAAACTGACTATATACATCCAGGGAAAATATGGGCATTCAACAAAATAGATTTCCAAGTATTTGTAAAGAAAATACCAGAACTAAGTGAAAAGTTTGATATCCAAACAAAAAGATCAAGAGAAAAATGTAAAGGTAAATAAGAAAGAGAGGGAAAGGGGGACAATGTTTTCTTTTTCATTCAAACTCTCTTCTTTAAGGGCTACAATTAGATCAAGTTATATATATTAATATATGGGGAAAATGTTATGTGTAACTCTCAAAAATTTTATTCATTATTATAGTAATTAGAAGAATCACTCACAGGAAGAGATTGCAGCATTAAGGGCTATAAGATGATATGAAAAAAAAAGAAAAAGGAAGGGGGGAATTGAATATGGCACCAAGGGATACTTGAAGAAATAAAATAAATAGGATAATCCTTATCACACAAAGATACTCATGGTAAGGGTAGGGGAAGAATACTAGTATAAGAAGGAGAGGAAGAGAGTGCTAATAGGTAATACTTAAAACTTATTCTCGGTGAAATCAGTTCTGAGAGGGAATAGCATCTAGATCCATTGGGATCTTTAATTCTATCTTATTATACAGGGCAAATGAAAAAGGGAAAACTAAGGTGGAAGGGAGAAGGTAGTTAAAAGAAAGGAGGGAAGGAGAGTGGGGAGGGAATGTAACAGATGCTAAAAAAAACATAAAAGGAACAAAAGAGAGGGGCCATAAAGGAAAGACTATTAAGGGAGGGAATTGGGGGGATTGATTAAAAGAAAACCACTGGATTAAAAGGATATAGTAAAAGAAAAAAGGACAGAATTAGGAGAGGATATAAAAATGCCAGGGAATCCACAAGTGACAATCATAACATTGAATGTGAATGGGATGAACTCACCCATAAAACAAAAACAAATAGGAGAGTGGATTAGAATCCAAAACCCTACCATATGTTGTCTACAAGAAATACACCTGAGGTGGGTAGATACTCACAAGTTTAGAATTAAAGGTTGGGGCAAAACCTATTAGGCTTCAACTGATAGAAAGGAGGAGGAGTTTCAATCATGATATCTGACAAAACCAAAGTAAAAATAGATGTGATTAAAAGGGATGGGGAAGGTAAATACATCCTGATAAAAGGCTATATGGATAATGAGGAAATATCAGTAATCAACATGTATGCAACAAATGGTATAGCATGCAAATTTCTAAAGGAGAAACTAGTGGAATTGAAGGAGGAAATAGATAGTAAAACTATACTAGTGGGAAACCTGAACCTACCACTATCAAATTTAGATAAATCAAATCAAAAAATAAATAAGAAAGAGGTAAATGAGGTGAATGAAATCTTAGAAAAACTAGAGTTAGTAGATACATGGAGAAATATAAACAGAGACAAAAAGGAATACACCTTCTTTTCAGCAGCACATGGTACATTCACAAAGATTAACCATGTACTAGGTCATGAAAACATGGCAAACAAATGCAGAAAAGCAGAAATAATAAATCTAAAATATTCAGGTCATAAGGCAATAAAAATAATGATCAGTAAAGGTATATGAAGAGCCAAATCAAAAATTATTGGAAATTAAATAATATAATTCTCCAAAATCAGTTAGTTAGAGAACAAATCATAGAAACAATTAATAATTTCATTGAAGAAAATGACAATAATAAGACATGCTTTCAATACCTATGGGATACAGCCAAAGCAGTACTCAGGGGAAAATTTATATCCTTATGTTCATATAATAACAAATTAGAGAGGGCAGAGGGCAATGAATTGGACATGAAAATCAAAAAACTTGAAAGCGAACAAATTAAAAATTCCCAGAAGAAAATTAAATTAGAGATCCTAAAAATTAAGGAAGAAATAAATAAAAATCAAAAGTGAAAGAACTATTAAATTAAGAGACAGAAAGGAGGATCAGTGGAATGGACTTGGGGTAAATGACCTCAGCAAGACAGCCTAAGATAAGCCCAAATATCCCAGCTTTGTGGACCAAAATCCACTATTTGATAAAAACTGTGGGGAAAATTGGATGACAGTATGGGAGAGATTGGATCAACATCTCACACCCTACACCAAGATAAACTCAGAATGGGTGAATGACTTGAATATAAAGAAGGAAGTTATAAGGAAAAGGAAAGATTTTAAGACCAAGTAAGAGTTAGAAAAAAATCACATAATGTAAAATAAATAATTTTGATTCTATCAAAAAGTTTTTGTACAAACAAAACCAATATAACCAAAATTAGAAGTGTAGTAACAAATTGTGAAACAATCTTCTTAACAAAAACTTCTGATAAAAGTGCAATTACTCAAATTTACAAAGGCCTAAATCAAGGGTGCAAAAAATCAAGCCATTCTCCAATTGATTAATGGGAAAGGGACATGAATAAGCAATTTTCAGTCAAAGAAATCAAAACTATCAATCAGCACATGAAAAAGTGTTCTAAATCTCTTATAATAAAAGAGATGAAAATCAACACAACTCTGAGGTACCACCTCACACCTATCAGATTTACTAACATGACAGCAACAGAAAGTAACAAATGCTGGAGGGGATGTGGCAAAGTCGGGACATTAATTCATTGCTGGTGGAGTTGTGAATTGATCCAACCATTCTGGAGGGCAATTTGGAACTATGCTCAAAGGGCACTAAAAGACTGTCTTTTTATCCAACCATAGCACTGCTGACTTTGCATCCCAAAGATTAGTAGTAGTCTCTCAGTAACCTAGAATGATGATTTTCTTTGTGCGCTTTCATCTATGATGTAGATGAGTGTGCACAAAAACACTTGTGCATGAAGGAGATTTAAGTGGAAAAGTCGATGCACAGAGACAGTCCCACTCTCTCGGCTTTGGAAACCATTGGCATGAAAAATCGTTACACCTGGAGACTTCCTTAGCTTCATTAGATGGCCGTGTTGTCTTTTGTGTTCCAACATGTCCTAAGCACTCCACAGTACTTTGCTGCGTCGCACTCTCTGCTATTGAACCTTTTTATTGGTTTCTTCCGTCTGTTCCGCCGAAGCAGTCTTCACATGCTGGGTGAGCAACGCCTTAGTTCACCAGGCATCTACGACCCAATGGCTACCCTCACAAGGTTTAGCTGGCCTGTTGCCCGGGCTGTGGCTGCTGCCGCATGCTAACAGCTATTGGGAGCCACAAGTGAGAGCTGGGTGTCAGGTGAGGGTCAGAGGTTGGAGAGCTGCCCTAGGAGGGCACGACAAGCCCTCCATACCAGAGATACTCCTCCTCCCTGAGCACCCCATACACCCCAACCCCAAAGAAGTAATAAGGAAAAATACAAGTACAAGAATATTAATAGCTGCTCTCTTTGTGATTGCAAAAAAATTTAGAATGAGAGGATGCCCTTCAATTGGGGAATGGCTGAACATATTGTCAGACATATTGGTGATGAAATACTATTGTGCTCAAAGGAATAATAGAGTGGAGGACTTCCACAGGAACTGGAACAACCTCCAAGAAGTGATGCAGAGTGAAAGGAGCGGAACTAGGAGAACATTGTACACAGAGACTGATACACTGTGGTACAATGGAATGCAATGGACTTCTCTATTAGTGGCAATGCAGTATTCCTGAACAATGCAGTATTCCAGAACAACACGGAGGGATCTATGAGAAAGAACACTATCCACATTCAGAGGAAAAACTGTGTGGGCAGAAATATAGAAGTAAAACAACTGCTTGATTACATGGGTCAAGGGGAGGTAGAATCTAAATGAACATCCTAATGCAAACACCAAGGACATAGGAATTGGTTCTGATCAAGGACACATGCAGTACCCAGTGAAATTGCATGTCAGTTATTGGAGGGGCATGTGAGAGGGTAGGGAGGAAAAGAATATGATTTTTGCAAGCAAGGAATAATGTTTGAAATTCACCCAATTTAAAAGAAAAACTAGAAAGTGGACAAATTAGAAATCCTCAGATGAAGACTAAATTGGAGATCCAGAAAATCAAAGGAGAAATTGAAAATCAAAGAACTATTGATTTAATAAATAAAACTAGAAGCTAGTACTTTGAAAAAAATAAAATAGACAAAGTACTGGTCATTCTAATTTAAAAAAGGAAAGAAGAAAACCAAGTTGATAGTATCCAAGATGAAAAGGGAGACCTCACTTCTAATAAAGAGAAAATTAAGGACATCATTAAAAATTATTATGCCAATTATATGGCAAAAATATGCCAATCTAGGTGATTTGGATGAATATTTACAAAAATATAAATTGCCTAAATTAAGAGAAGAAAAAATAGACCATCTAAACACCCAATATCAGAAAAAGAACTTGGACAAGCCATAAAGAACTTAAGAAACAATCCCCAGGACCCGATGGACTCCAAATGAATTCTATCAAACATTCAAAGAACCACTAATCCCAATATTATACAAAATATTTGACACAATTAGCACAGAAGGGGCTCTACCAAATTCCTTTTATGACACAAATATGGTATTGATTCCATACACAGGCAGGTCATAAACCGAGAAAGAAAACTATAGACCAAACTCCCTAATAAACATAGATGCAAAAATCTTAAATAGGATACAAGCAAAAAGACTCCAACAAGTGATCACGAGGGCTATTCATTATGACCATATAAGATTCATACTGGGAATGCAAGGATGATTCAATATTAGGAACACCATCTATATAATTCATCATATTAACAAGCAAACTAACAAAAATCACATGATTACTTCAATAGATGCAGAAAAAGCCTTTGATAAAATGGAACACTCATTCCTATTGAAAACACTAGATGGTATAGGAATAGAAGGGCCTTTCCAGAAATAATAAATAGTATTTATATAAAACCATCAGCCAACATCATCTGCAATGGGGATAATCTGGATGCATTCCCAATAAGATCAGGAGTGAAACAAGCTTGCTGATTATCGCCTCTTTTATTTAAAATTGTACTAGAAGCAGTAGCTATAGCAATTAGAGAGAAAAAAAGAAATTCAAGGGATTAAGATAGACAATGAGGAGAAAAAACTATCTCTCTTCATTGATGATATGATGGTCTACTTAAAGAATGATGGAGAATCAATGAAAAAAGCTAATCAAAACAAACTTTAGCAAAGTTGCAGGATACAAAACAAACCCATATAAGTCATCAGCATTTCTATATATTTCCGATACATCTCAGCATCAAGAATTATAAAGAGAAACTCCATTTACAATCACCATAGACAGTATAAAGTACTTAGGAATCAATGTGCTGAGACCAACACAGGAACTATATGAATACCTCTACAAAACAGTCTCCACACAATTAAAACTAGATTTAAGCAATTGGAAAAACATTGATTGCTCATGGGTAGGATGAGATTACATAATAAAATTGGCAATCCTACCTAAATTAATTCACTTATTTAGTGTCATACCCATTGAACTACCAAAAAACTTTTTTACTGAATAAGAACAAACCATAACAAAGTTCCTTTGGAAGAACAAAAGATCAAGGATATCCAGGGAAACAATGAAAACAAATGTGAAGGAAGGTGCCCTTGCATTCCCAACTCCCACACTATACTATAAAGCAATGGTCATCAAAACAATATGGTACTGGCTAAGAGACAGAAGGGAGGATCAATGGAATAGGCTTAGGGTAGGTGACCTCAGTAAGACAGTCTATGATAAGCCCAAAGGTTCTAGATTTGGGGTCCAAAATCCACTATTTGATAAAAACTGCTGGGAAAATTGGAAGACAGTATGGGGGAGATTAGGTTTGGATCAGCATCTCAGACCCTACACCAAGATAAACTCAGAATGGGTGAATGACTTGAATATAAAGAAGGAAACTGTAAGTATATTAGGTGAACACAGAATAGTATACATGTCAGATATTTGGGAAAGGAAAGATATTAAGACCAAACAAGAGTTGAAAAAAATCACACATATAAAATAAATAATTTTGATTACATTAAATTAAAAAGGTTTTGTACCAGCATAACCAATGCAACCAAAATTAGAAGGGAAGGAACAAAGTAGGGGGGAAATCTTCATAACAAAAACCTCTGACAAAGTTCTAATTATTCAAATTTATAAAGATTTAAATCACTTGTACAAAAAATCAAGCCATTCTCCATTTGATAAATGGGCAAGTGATATGAATAGGCAATTTTCAAATAAGGAAATAAAAAATATCAATAAATGCATAAAAATATTCTAAATCTCTTATGATCAGAGAGATGAAAATCAAAACAACTCTGAGGTATCACCTCACACCTAGCAGATTGGATAACATGACAGCAAAGGGAAATAATTCATGCTGGAGACTTTGTGGCAAAGTTGAGGCATTAATGCATTGCTGGTGGAGCTGTGAATTGATGGAACCATTCTGGAGGACAATTTGGAAATATTCCCAAAGGGTGCTAAAAGACCCTCTGCTCTTTGATGCAGCCATAGCACTGCTGGGTTTATACCACAAAGAGGTAATAAGGAAAAAAGACATGTACAAGAATATTCATAGCTTATTCGTCATCTTAATACAGGTAAATAAATTTAGGTGGAACTCATTTCCATAATTATAGACTGATGCATAAATTCTCCCATTTTAGCTAGGTGTTAACCTAGCTTTTTCATTTATGAATTCTGCAGCTGTCAGGTTTAAGTAGTACAAAACCCTATACCACATATACGCCAGAGTCAAATGCAAACTTCTTTCTATATCCAAATAGGAAATCCAAGACATCTAATCAGACAAAATGATGACAATAACATTAACAACACTAAGGAACACAGGCTCCAAAATATCAGTACAAACTCAAACGGCATAGTTTCACTTTTGTTTCCTCTTCTCAGGGCAGAATTCCTAAGAATTCTCACTGAACTAAAAGGGACTTAACAAAATGATTCCCAACTTCACAACATGAGGAAACATTTAAGATTGTCAATGTGGAATCTAGAAGTCCCCAAACTTGTAGCTTAGAAAGATTTAGTGATCCCCAGTTTATTTAGCTTGGAGGTAAAAGCCTCAGGTTTGTCCCTATTCCTGTGAGAATTAAGCCCAAACCGAAACTGAGTGACTCTTCTAGTCTCCAGAAGCCTCTCCCTGTATATCACACCCTTCTTCAGCTTTCAAGACTGAGTCACTGCCTACTGTGCCAAAGAGCCACTGGGCTTCGATTTGGGCTTAGTCCCTATTTAAAGTGGATTGTTAAGCCTGAGATTCCCCTCAGGGTGGGTTCTCACAGGAACTGAGGATTTCACCTCAAAGCTAAATAAACTGGGGATCACTAAATAAATCTTTCTAAGCTACAATTTTGGGGACTTCTAGATTCCATGCTGACAAGATCATATCTAAAACAGAACAGTACAATAAAAATTACAATACCTAACATATGGTAAGGAAGATGGGTACAACTATTTATAGTTGTATATATATAGCTGATTTATTTTGTAACAGGACTAAGCAGTTGACACATTTTGTCCTCTACTTGTAGATAGTGTCTTTTAGACATTTTAGATAGTGTCATTTAGATATTTTAGCCCTAGCTTTCTGTCTTTACTATTTTTTCTCAATTAAAACAAAATCTTGTTAAACTGCTCTCCTGTCATTTTCAAGCTCCTAATTTTAACCCCTACAGGGTATTATGCTCAGTAATGGAATACATTAGGAACTTTATTTGCAGAATTTAGCTTGACTTTCCAAAATGATTGTACCTTTTCACATTTCTACCAATGATATATTATTGTGCCTATCTTTTCATGATCCCTCCAACATTACATGTTGACATTTTAGACATCTCTATCAATTTGAATATATGAGGTTCCTTTGATTTGCATTCTTCTTCTTACCTATTTTTAGCTTCTTGTTATTTTTTGTTAGACCTGTCTAGATCTAAAATGGATATATTAAGGTCTTCCACTGTTGAAGTTTTACTATTTATCTTTTAAATTTAATTAATTTTCTTATAAGTGTTAAGATATTATGCTTCTATTAAACATTGATATTGATTTGTTATTCATGATGTTTTTAAGCATAATGTAATTTCCCATCTTATCTCCTTTTATTATCTATATTTACTGTAGCTTTATCTTAAATTATAATTATTGCCCTTGATTTTTAGTTCAACTGAAGCAAAATAGATTTTGTTCTTCTTGCAAATTTTAACTCTATATTTTTCTTTTTTCCACCTCTTATACAGTTGTGATTTCTCCTTCCTTATTCTTCTTTTCCTTTCCAGGATAATCCATGTCCTTATTTTTCTGCTCCCAATATTACCCATAGACTCTCAGTCATTGTAAATTTTCTCTATTAGGACTATGTAGTGTAACAGAGTTGTAAGGATTTTCAGGGTTTTTTAGCCCCTTTTTAACATGTAAATAATTCATCCTTAAATATTCCCTTTCAATAAATAAAAAATGTATGTATTTCTTGTTTTTTTCTAAGTGCCTGAATTTACCTTTATGTTTTGATTTTTTCTAGGAATGTTTAGAAATACTCTACTCCATTAAAACTCTATATTTTCCTCTGTAAAACTATGCTTAGTTTTGCCAGAAAGATTATCCTCGGTTGTAACTTTTTTCTTCCTTACCTTTTTGAATATCATATTCTAAGCTCTCCTTTCCTTTAATAAAAACTTCTATTACCTGATTATTATTTTGGTTTCTTTTTGTCTAATCTCAGCTCCTTTTATATTGCCACTAAGGTACCCAGAAAAGTATGATGAAAAGAGGGAGCTAGAATTTTGTAAAGCCATTCTAAAGTACAACAAAGAGCTATGTTCAAAGGGACATAAAACTATGTCTACTCTTTGTCCCAGCAATACTACTTCCAGAATTATACCAAGAGACCAAATAAAGTGAAAATGGTTGCTTACATACCAAAGTTTTTATAGAATCTTTTTTTGTTGTTGTGAAAAGAAATCAGAAACTATGGAAATGCCCATGAATCAGGGAATGGCTAAATAAGTTGGTTCATATGATTGTGATGGAATATTGTTGTGCCTTAAGAAATGGTGATGTGGATGGTTTCAGATGCAAAGTGAAGTGAGAAGAACCAGGAGAACAATCTACACAGTTAAAACAATATATAACTGAGAAAGTCTTAGTAACTGATCAAAATAGCAAGCCATTACAACTCCAAGGGACTCATGATATAAAGTGCTATCCATCTCTAGATAGAAAACTCATAGTGCAGATTAAAACATTTTGTTCCTTGCTTTTTTATTTTTTAGTAATATAGTTAGTGAGGAAATTGGCGAATATTAGAATCTGGTCTTTTCAGTGAAAGGGAGAGAGTAAAAGGAGGGAGATATAGAAATAAAACTAAAAAAAAGGAAAAAAAGGAGGCACTAGGCTCTTGATTGAAGGATGGCCAGGCTCATGATAGAGCTCATTGTCTCCTATTTTCTGTGTCTCTTTATTAGGGAGAGGCTACCAGAAGGATACGAGCAGGTAGGGGGCATAAGAGATAAGAGTGCTGGAGTCAGAAAACTCCTCTTCCTAAATTCAAATCTAACTACAGACACTTACTAGCTGTGGGACCCTGGGCATGTCACTTAACCCTGTTTACCTCACTTTTCTTATATATAAAATAAGTTGAAGAAGGAAATGACAAACCATTCCGGTATCTTTGGCAAAACAACCCCAAATGGATTCATGTAGAGTTAGATACCACTGAAAATAACTAAACATTAACAACAACCAGACTTAAAGAGCAGAAAGGACATTGACAATGACTACCAAGACCTATGACTGGCAGGACAATGACCCCATTTTCACAATTAGAATTATTAAAAAATTTGGCTATAGGGGGCAGCTGGGTGGCTCAGTGGATTGAGAGTCAGACCTAGAGACAGGAGGTCCTAGGTTCGAATCTGGCCTCAGACTGTGTGACCCTGGGCAAGACATTTAACCCCCATTGCCTAGCCCTTACCACTCTTCTGCCTTGGAGCCAATATACAGTATTGACTCCAGGATGGAAGGTAAGGGTAAAGTAAATAGGTATTAGCTTTGCAACAGTGAGGGGGGGAGGAGGTAGAGGGAGAGGAAGAGGGAGAGGGAGAGGGAGAGGGAGGAGAAGGAGAGGGAGAGGGAGAGGGAGAGGGAGAGGGAGAGGGAGAGGGAGAGGGAGAGGGAGAGGGAGAGGGAGAGGGAGAGGGAGAGAGAGAGAGAGAGAGAGAGAGAGAGAGAGAGAGAGAGAGAGAGAGAGAGAGAGAGAGAGAGAGAGAGAGAGAGACCTTTTTTGTATTAACAAAGCATAAAAAATTTTACTGTCATTGTTTGGGGCATGGTAAAGAGACACTGCAGTGAGGGCTAAGAAGAGCACCCCTGGAAGTCAAGAAAGTAATAAGAGCAGGACTAATATGAGAATTATTTATGTCTGCATTCCAGGTTAGTTCCCCTATCTATGACTCTGGTCCCTTCTTAATACAAAAAATATTGATGCCTGTGTGAGGAAGAAATTAGATTCCAGAACCATTAAACTGCTTTCCTTATTTCATTTGTCCCCAAATATAAAAGTTATACAGGCTCCTCTTTGACATTGTCACTTTAATTGGTTGGATTTAACAAGATATATTTTCTCCTACATGCTACAATCTAAAATACAATCACTAAGTTAAGCAGTAGTGCCTCTTAACAGGTGTCCAATGACTAGGATCTCTTCACTTGTGAATAACCAAGAAGAGTAGAAATAATATAAAATCCATCTAGTGTTATTTGTAGAAAACTTGAGCCAAAGATGCTGAGGATCTGTGTGGCAGAAATGGTATAACATAGATTCAGAACACTGAGAGAACCTGAGTGCAATGGAAAGAACAATGCATCTTCTCCTCCTCGTTTAATCCTATACTGCCTGACGGTTCAAACTTTATCTATCAAAACTCTCCATTTTTATCCAAATTAATTAATTTCTTTAGTGCCATACCCATTGAACTACCAAAAAACTTTTTAATGACTTGGAATAAGCCAAAAAAGGTTCATTTGAAAAAAAAACAAAAGATCAAGGATATACTGGGAAATAATGAAAAAAAAAAACAAGAATGAAGGTGACCTTGCAGACCCAGACCTCAAACTATACTATACAGCAGTGATCATCAAAATAATTTGGTACTGGTTAAGAGACAGAAAGGAGGATCAGTGGAATAGACTGCGGGTAAGTGACCTCAGCAAGACAGCCTATGATAAGCCCAAGGACCCCAGCTTTGGGGACCAAAATCCATTATTTGATAAAAACTGTGGGGAAAATTGGAAGACAGTGTGGGAGAGATTGGATCAGCATCTCACACCCTACACCAAGATAAACTCAGAATTGGTGAATGACTTGAATATAAAGAAGGAAGCTTAAGTAAATTGGGTGAACACAGAATAGTATGCATGTCAGACCTTTGGGAAAGGAAAGATTTTAAGACCCAGCAAGAGTTAGAAAAAAATCACAAAATGTAAAATAAATAATTTTGATTCTATCAAATTAAAAAGTTTTTGTACAAACAGAACCAATGCAACCAAAATTAGAAGCATAGTAACAAATTGGGAAACAATATTCATAATAAAAACCTCTGACAGAGGTCTAATTACTCAAATTTACAAAGAGCTAAATCAATTGTTCAAAAAAATCAAGCCATTCTCCAATTGATAAAAGGGAATGAATACACGAATAGACCATTTTCAGGTGAAGAAATCAAAACTATTAATAAGCATATGAAAAAGAGTTCTAAATCTCTTATAATCAGAGAGATGCAAATCAAAACAACTCTGAGGTATCACCTCACACCTAGCAGATTGGATAACATAACAGCAAAGGAAAGCACTGAATGTTGGAGGGGATGTGTAAAAGTTGGGACATTAATGCACTGCTGGTGGATTTGTGAATTGACCCAACCATTCTGTAGAGCAATTTGGAACTATGTCCAAAGGACATAAAAAGACCGTCTGCCCTTTGATCCAGCAATAGCACTGCTGGGTTTATACCCCAAAGAGATAATAAGGAAAGAGACCTGTACAAGAATATTCATAACTGCTCTTTGTGGTGGGAAAAAAATGGAAAATGAGGGGATGCCCTTCATTTGGGGAATGGCTGAACCAATTGTAGCATATGTTGGTGATGGAATACTATTGTGCTCAAAGGATTAAAAAACCTGGAGGAATTCCATGTGTACTGGAATGACATCCAGGAATTGATGCAGAGTGCGAGGAGCAAAACCAGGAGAACATTATACATGGAGACTGATAAACTGTGGTGCAATCAAATGTAATGGACTGTAGTGGCAATTCAGTGATTCTGAACAACTTGGAAGGATCTAGGAGGAAGAACACTATCCACATCCAGAGGAAAAACTGTGGGAGCAGAAAAACTGAAGAAAAACAACTTGATTACATGGGTCGAGGGGAATATGATTGGGGATATAGACTTTAAATTATCATCCTATTGCAAACATCAAAAACATGGAAATAGGTTCTGATCAAGGACACATATAAATCCCTGTGAAATTGCACATCAACTATGGGAAAGGGTTGGGGGAGGGGAGGGAGGGAAAGAATATGATTCTTGTTACCAAGGAATAATGTTCTAAATTGACTAAATAAATTTTTCAAAAAAAATCTCTACTTTTACCCCAATACTTCCTTACCCCTCCTCAATAAACACATGCTAATCCTTACCATATCTATCTACTTTTCATTAATCTATCTTGTTTTTGTTGTATTTGGAGTAGTGAGGTAGCTTCAGTGCCAGCCTCAAGTCAAGAACTCATATCCCTGAGTCTCAGACACCCACTAGCTGTGTTACCCTGGGCAAGTCACTTTACCCTGTTTGACTCAGCTTCCTAATATGTAAAATGAACTAGAAAAGGAAATGGCAAAGTACCCTATTATATTGACAAGAAAACTCCAAATGGTGTCATGAAGTGTCAGAAATAAAACAAAATTTGAAAATGAAAAAATGAAAAAAATTTGAAAATATAAAATTTGATGTGTTTATATCCCAGATTCCTATCCTATCCTTTACACCCACCTTCAAGCCCCCTGTACCCATAAACTGTACACATAATCACATAAAGTTGTGTTATCTTTCAACATTGCTTCCTAAGACTACTACATTTCAGACTAAAATCTTTAGAAATAATAAATTACCAGAATTCAATCCTCAGTGATTAGCATATTTAAATCCATCCCAATAATTCTAAGTTCCAAGTTGTCACTCTTTAAACCTCATTTTCCATGCCCCTCAATTCAATATTCCTCACCTTTTTCAAAGTCTCAAACCTAGGTACCCACTCCTTCCCATTGTTTATGAATGATTTTTTTAAAAGTTTTTTTTCTATCTTAAATCTTTTCCTTTCTCACTTTTTCCATCATTTTGCATTAATTTGCTCCCTCACAATGACACAACATTTCTGGCCACTCATATCTTGACTCACTGGGTATGGTAGGGATTTGGAATATTTTTTGTTCTCTATTGACATTTCTAGACTTTAACTCTAAGACCTTCATTGAGAATTGAAGGAAATCAACTGATTCTGTACACCATATAATAATTGGTTTATTCTGTGACCCTATCCTCTATTACCATCCTTTTTTTTATCATTACTCAATCCAAATTAATTTTTTAATTTTTTTTAAATTTAGACCCTACTTTATTTGTGTAAAACTGTTTTACACTTCTGGGTAAGCATGGGGACAGTCTAAACATGGGTCACTTCCTCTCTCCAGCACATACCAAGAAGGACTACCCCAAAAGACCTTAAGAATCATTTTCAGAGGAGTGGAGGAGCTGTACAGTAAGGCACAGCATTGAATGTGTGTGGGATTGGGGCTTTTCCAGTATATAAGAGGGTGAAAGGGCCTCCACAAAAACACAAGCTGATCCACCCTACCCCAACCCCATTTACAGAGCCAGAGCCAGAGCCAGCGCACGCCAAGAGGAGTGAGCAAGGAACACCTCTGGACTGAGCAAGGGGAACCTCTGGGTCCTTGGGAGCTGACTAGGACCACAGGGGACCCACCCCTGAAATCAGCTAGGCGGGAAAGACCAGCACGCAAGGGAAGGCAGACCTTAGGTGCCCGGAGCCAGTGCATATGCCAGAACCAGGGAGTTAGTAAGGCGTAACTCTAGAGCAAGCAAGGGGCACTTCTAGGTCCTTGGGAGCTGACTAGGACAACAGGAGAACCACCCCTGAAAGCAGCTAGACCAGAAACCCAGGTGGGCAGGAGATTGCAGACCTTGAGCATCCCTGGGAAGGTAGCACCGAGAAGAGCTGCAAAAGACTACGGAGATTCGAGAGTTTGGCTCAGGCAAAATCCTTGCTTCTTAACTACATATACAGAGAACCTGCCCAGGTGACTCAGATTTCTGACTAAAGAGGGAAGGGAAAACATCCAGGAAAATGGCTAATTGTACACAGGAGACTCAAAATCCTTCCAAAAATCCCCAAAAATACTGGACAGAATTCAAACAAAGGCAAAACCTAAAAAACAGGGAAATTGTCCACAAACCCTGGAAGAATCTCAATTGGAGCTTATCAAAAAGATGGAAGCCTTCTGGAAAGAGAAGTTGGAAATGGTTCAAAAAAAAATTGAAGAAACAATAGCTGAATATCAAAAGGTTAAAGCAGAAAACCAAAAGATTATAACAGAAAACCAGGCCTTAAGGACCAGAATTGAGCAACTGGAAACCAATGAGCTTGAAAAACAACATGAATTGATAAAATAAAGTCAAAAGACTGACAAAATAGAAGAAAACATAAAATATCTCACTGACAAGGTCAGGAAAACAGAGGAAGGATATAATTTGAGAATCACTGGTATACCTGAAAAGCCAAAAATAAACAAAAATATTGACACCATACTACAAGAGATCATCCAAGAAAACTGCCCTGAAGTTCTTGAACAAGGAGGAAAATAGATATTGAAAGAGTTCATAGAACACCCTCTACACTAAACCCCCCAAAAACAACTCTCAGAAATGTAATTGCTGAATTCCAGAGCTTTCAAGCTAAGGAGAAAATCCTATAAGAAGCCCAAAACAAACAATTCATATACAAAGGAGCACCAATCAGGATCACACAAGACCTGGCAGCTTCCACACTAAAGGATCACAAGGCATGAAACATGATATTCAGAAAGGCAAGAGAACTCAGTCTTCAACAAAAAAATCACCTATCCATCAAAACTGAATATATATTTCCAGAGGAAAGTATGGGCATTCAACAAAATAGAAGATTTCCAAGGATTTGTAAGGAAAAGACCAGAACTAAGTGGAAAGTTTCATATCCAAACACAAAGATCAAGAAAAACATGAAAAGGTAAATATGAAAGAGAGAGAAGGGGGAAAGAAATATATATATATTTTTACTCAAACTCTCTCCTTTAAGGGCTACAATTAGATAAAATTATATTTATTAATATATGGGGAAAATCTTATTTGTAACTCTCAAATAGTGTTTTCATTATTATAGTAAATAGAAGAATTATTCAAAGGAAAAGATTGGGGCATTAAAGTCTATAAAATGATATGTGGGAAAAAGGGGTGGGGGAATTAATGATGGAACTAAGAGATACTTGAAGAAATAAAATAAATAAAATAATCTTTGTCACACAAAGATACACATGGGAAGGGGAGGGGAAGAATACTCTAATAATAGTGAGAGGAAGAGAGGGCTAATAGGTAATACTTAAATATTACTCTCATGGAAATCAATTGAGAGAGGGAAGAACATCTAGATCTATTGGGATCTTGAAGTCTATCTTATCCTACAGGGTAAGGAAGAAGGGAAATCTAAGGGGAGTAGGGACAGGCAGTTCAAAAAAAGGGAGAGAAGGAGAGGGGGAAGGGAACTTAACAGACCCTAAAAAACAAGAAGGGGACAAAAAGGGAGGGGCCAGAAAGAGAAGCATATCAAGGGAGGGGAATAGGGAGATTGACTAATAGTAAACCACTGGTTTAAAAGGATATAGCAAAAGAAGAAAGGTCAGAACTAGCAGAGGATATCAAAATGCCAGGGAATTCAAAAGTTATAATCATAACATTGAATGTGAATTGGCTGAACTCACCCATAAAAGGTAGACTAAGTTCTGAACTGTCTGTAACTCCATATTTCTAAAGTAAACATGTGGGAAGCAGGACAAGGTCAAAAGCTTTCCCAGGTTTTTCTAGTCCTAATTTAGGCAGTTGCTAGCCAGGACCTTAGGGCCCTGTTGCTAAGATCTAAAACAGCTTAATTTAAGAAAAATCAAAAAGGTTTTTTATTCACCCATTCTTGCAGCTGTATTTTTGAAGCCAAGTTAAAAAGGAAACAAAACTAACTGATAGAGCAAATAATAAAGAGAGAGAAAGAAAAGAGATTTCACAGAAACTTTTTGAGAGTTTTCTCACCAACTTTGTGGTCTGCCATAAACTGTGGTAATTAATATAGTGGGAGCCAGCAACTGTAATAATTAAAATAGTGGAAGACTTAAATTGTAGTAGATATAAGAGTGGATGAGTAAGTTGTGACTGCAGAAAATATGTTTCACTACAGTGTCTTGTTTCAAATCAATATATAAGGAGGTCGCCAGGGAAATATTCCCAATTATTCAAATATACCCAAGTCAGCTGGGTTTTATAGAGATTTTAATGAATACAAATGAGGAATTAAAGAAAGAGAGAAAAAGAGGGAATAATGAGAAAGGGATAAGCTGGCCCTGGCCAGTCCTGGCCAATCCAGGCCTAAACCCTAAGAGAAAAGATCAGTCAGTCCTTAATCACTCACCACAAGATCTGTCTAAGCAAGGATTCTAGTGACACCAGGCCAGCTCCATCTCAGCTACCTTCACCAGCTCAGTACTGAATCTGAAATGTCCCTGAGAGAGTCTTGAGAGAGACCTTCAAGGCAGCCTTTCCCAGCTGACTGTTTCCAGAGAGAGTTTTTCATCTCCTTTTAAAGGGCATTTTCTCCTTTGTCACCTCCCCTAAGTTCTTCCATCTACCAACCACAGTAGACATTTTCCAAAGGACAGCCCATTCTGAATTCACACCTGAGTAGACTAAACTTTTTAGTAATCCACACCTGAGTAGACTAAAATCTCTGAGTAAGTTCTTTGTTCCTTGTAAGTTCACAAGTTTCCTGACCTTTATAGGTACTTAGCACCCCTTTGTATTAGTTCTAAAATAGGCATGGCTTAAGTACGGGTGGAGTAGAGGATTCACATTTCTGATCTAAGTAGAGTTCACTGCCCAAATGGGGAATGGTCTTAATCCAATCTTATGAAGTAGGGTCTGGGAATTTTTAAGGTTCACAGAATAAAAGCAGAAATAATAAACACAACTTTTTCAGATCATAAGGCAATAAAAATAATGATCAGTAATGGTACATGGAGAGCCAAATCAAAAATTAATTGGAAATTAAATAATATGATTCTCCAAAATTGACTAGTCAGAGAAAAAATCATAGAAATACTTAATAATTTCATTGAAGAAAATGACAATGATGAGACATCCTTTCAAACTCTATGGGAGGCAGCCAAAGCAGTACTCAGGGGAAAAGTTATATCCTTGACTTCATATATTAGCAATTTAGAGAGGGCAGAGGCCAAAGAATTGGACATGCAAATCAAAAAACTTGAAAGCGAACAAATTAAAAACCTCCAGAAGATAACCAAATTAGTTATCCTAAAAATTAAGGGAGAAATTAATAAAATCAAAAGTGACAGAACTATTGAAATAATAAATAAGACTAGAAGCTGGTATTTTGAAAAAAAAACAAAATAGATAAAATATTGGTCAATCTAATAAAAAAGAGGAAAGAAGAAAATCAAATTAACAGTATCAGAGATGGAAAGTGAGAACTCACCTCCAATGAAGAGGAAATTAAGGCAATCATTAAAAACTATTTTGCCTAATTATATAGCAACAAATATGCCAATCTACTTGATATGGATGAATATTTACAAAAATGTAAATTGCCTAGATTAACAAAAAAAGAACTAGAATTCTTAAATAATCCCATATCAGAAAAGAATTTGAACAGGCCATCAAAGAACTCCCCAAGAAAATAATCCCCAGGACCTGATGGATTCACAAGTGAGTTCAATCAAACATTTAATGAACAGCTAATCCCAATACTATACAAAGTATTTGACATAATAAGCAAAGATGGAGTTCTACCAAATTCATTTTATGACACAAATATGGTAGTGATCCCAAAGCCAGGCAGGCCAAAAACAGGGAAAGAAAACTACAGAACAATCTCCTTTATGAACATAGATGCAAAAATCTTAAACAGGATGCTAGCAAAAAGACTCCAGCAATTTGTCACAAGGGTTATTCACTATGATCATGTGGGATTTATACCAGGAATGCAAGGGTGGTTCAATATCAGGAAACCCATCCACATAATTGACCATTAGAAGTTAGAAGTTCCAATTATAAGGTAAACATAAAAATCTGCTAGCATTTGAAAGGAGATGAAAGGTCTTTTAGTCCAAAATATACATAAAGAGCTACAGCATACAACATCTTCTTGAATGGGGAGTTCACTATATCCTGTAGCAGCCACATTCACTTTAAAATACCTCTACTTTGGAGGAAATTTAGCTCACTACAGGAGGAGACTACACAGCTTTTTAATAAATGCAATTAAAAAAAATATACCTTCAGCTCCTGAACCTGAAAACTACTCTAACTCTGAGGTATGAATATGAATCCTGTCATCTCTGAAAGTATAATTTCTTTTTATGAAGTTTCAAAGGTTGATTAATGGCAGGTACTTTGCCTAAAGGTAGGGAGATGGTGGAAGAATGTGAGGAAAGGAGAGATTTATTTGTAAAGGAGTGATTAGCTATTTTGCATCTATACTTCATTAATACACAGATATAATCTGAACAAATTCCACTGAATTGTTGGCTTCTTGAAAGCAGGGACTTTTGTCATATTTGTATCTGTTTCTTTATGATATTGAGCATGTTACAGGTGTTCAAATAAAAGCTTGTTGAATGAATAAATAAGACTAATTTAGCTGAGTCAAAAGACAAATTGTTTCCAGTTAACTCTTTCTTACTCTTTTATTATAGATATGCTAATTACTTAGGTATGTTAATTATTTGGGCACATTCCATGATCATAAATTTGGCCAGATTCATAAAAGAAAGAGCAGACTGTGTATGAGCTCATAGACACCTCTCACTTTATAATAGAGGGGGAAAAGTAATGATTCTTTGTAGCCAATAAAAATTGTGACTCTATACAGACATATTTACACCTAAGCAATTACACTCACTAGAAGCACCTACAGAGAATTTTTTGTATATCTAAATCAATGCCCATTTAATATCAATTTGTTCCATCAAGTTTAGCTTCATGCACTTGCTCTGGCTCAGCCCTTTCCAGTTTGCACAAGACTATATAATCCAGACATCAGTATATGAAAATGAAGAGAAAGAAGGAAAAACAGTTATAGTGTTTTTGTATTACAGATTCTATATCACTTGTACCCAAGAGCATTTTTCATCAAGTATTTAGGATACTAGGTAGAAGAAAGAGAATTGGGAAATAATGTTTTAATGGTTTATGAAAAACATGAGAATATTTAGTAAGATTAAATGTATGTAACCAGCCTGTAAGATGAGTACAGGAGATCTGGTGGTACAATGTTTGGACCTGGGCTCCTTCCTTTGTTTTGCCATTAAGTATGGGAAAGATGTTTGAAGGTTAAAACACCAGTTTAAGCCTGCAGTTCATTTTACTCCTGTGGCTACTTTTAGCATACACTAGTGTTGGGAAGGAAACACTGATGTGCTTTGAGCATTGACCAGAGCCCAAATAAGATTATTCATTTTAATTGTACTAATTGAACTTGTTTTGAGTTTTCCATGTAGAGAGAAAGGTGCCACTCCTTATGGCAAGGTCATTGTGCTTATGTCAACTGCTCCAGATGACCTCTTGACATTTAATTTGACTTTTACTGCAACTGTTCCAGTTGCAGTAAACAGAATATGAAATACAAATGACTATTAAAAAAATCTTATTTCTTATGCCAGTGTACTGTGTCACCTCACCTAAGAAGGACCATAGGTATAGGGAGCCACCTCCCACCCCATCAGGATACATGGGGATTTCTTTAGCCCACATAAAAGAAGGACCACCCCACCACCCACACTTAAAACCTCCAGACTATGGTGTGGCAGTACAGAGGTCAAAGATAGCATAGCAACCTCTTTAGATTTTCATCAGCCTCTCTCGGTAGTGAACCCATGGCCTGCATTTCATTGAAGATCCCATCTCAGCCACAGTGGCATAATCTGCAGCCATCCCATCCTAAACTAGCCGGTGTGACTGATGCAGATAGTGAAGTAGATTGTATGTTGATACATTACCTTTGATGCTTATTAAGCAAATTTCTATGCAAATAAATCAAGTCTCAAAACTGTAAACCTTAAAATTTCTTAGACTTATAAATGTTGGAAATTTCACCATTGGGAAATTTCATACTTGAAAAATTTCCTATTGAGAGTGGGAACTCTATTGGAATGTGAACCCCATTGGCATGGGAGGTTCCTCCTCCTCCCTTCTTAAGATTACTTTAGGACAGAAACCTTTTGCTGAACAATGGAAAGGGCTTTGACCTATACTTAAGCATAGAACAGGAATTTCTTTGAGTCATGATTGATTTTAGAATTGATACAATGGAGATACTTGGAATGACAGAACCAGGTCTTGGAAATTGCAATCTCCACCCTACTCAGTCCTAACAGGATTTAGGAAGGGCTGCAGCATAGATCAAAATTTAATTATTCCAATCTCTACCCTACTCAGGGTAACAGGATTTAGGAAGGGCTGTAGCAAAAGATCAAGATTTAATTATTTGAGAATATGACCTTCAACAGACATGTGCAAAGCCACAGACCTCTGGGCGGTCCTGGGTTAAGCTAGAGCCACCATTGGCACAGGGAAAATGATGGACAGTGATTGGTAGATGTGAGAACTGAGGGGAGGGAACTTGGATGGTTTCCTTAAAGATAGAGGGGTCTGAGGATGGTGGGGGTTGGTGGGAGAGTTTTTTGGCTCTGAGAGGTTGTGCTGCTCTGAAGGAAGATGGAGGTGGAGGCCGCTGAGACTGTTTCTCCATTTTGGTCATGTGAGTAATAGGGACTGATCTCCTTTCTTTGCTTCAGCTATCTAAGGGCTTGGGCCTTTTGGCCCAGCCTAAACCGAAGGGGTATTTAAGCCCTATTCCCTTCTCTCCCCTTTCTCTCTCCCTCTCTGTCTCTATCTCTAATTCATTTCTTCCTCCTGTTTGTAATTAAACTCTATAAAAGGTTGACAGCTGACTTGAGTTTTCATTTAGGAATTACATAGCTGAATTCCTTGGCGACCTTAAATTAATATATATATATATCAGTCTTTTAAAGTGATTTCCTTGACAAAACTATGGCTTTTTAATTGAATTTTTCTTAGTCGTTAATGGTATTGTAAAATATGATTTCAAAATTATTTTAAAGTATCTCAAAAAGTATGACAATCTTGTAGCTTTTATCTATGTAGACAAGCTGACTTCAGAACTTAAACCGTATGCTATTATCTTTTTTTTTTAATAAACCCATACCTTCCATCTTGGAATCAATACTGTGTATTGGTTCCAAGGCAGAAGAGTGGTAAGGGCTAGGCAGTGGGGGATTAAGTGACTTACCCAGGGTCACCCAGATAGGAAGTGTCTGAGGCAAGATTTGAACCCAGGACCTCCCATCTCTGGGCCTGGCTCACAATCCACTGAGCCACCTAGCTTGCCCCTGTTATCTCTTTTTAAAAAGTAGTATTCATTCTATGGTTCTGTTTTAGGGAGTAGACATTTAAAAAAAGTCAAAAATGAAACATTGAATTATTATGTTAGCATTGTTATATTAGGAGAATCTTAATATTATTTTTGTTATTAAAATTTATTTTGCCCAGCAATTATAGATCCTTCCAAACTTACTCTTTTGCACAATTGTTGATTTTTTTATGTGTTTGGAGCAAGATAAATATCATAGTGGATAAAGCACTGGGTTTCGAATCAGAATGACTCAAGTTTATATTTGGCTTCACACATTTACTAATTACCTAACCCTGGGCGGGGGTGTATGGGGTGCTCAGGGAGGAGTAGTATCTCTGGTAGGGAGGGCTTGTCGTGCCCTCCTAGGGTAGCTCTCCAGCCTCTGACCCTCACCTGACACCCTGCTCTCACTTGCAGCTCCTAGTAGCTGCTAGCATGCAGCAGCGGCCACACCCCGGGCAACGGCTTCGACAGGTTGGCTAAACCTTGTGAGGGTAGCCATTGGGTCGTAGACCCAATTTGCTCACCCACCATGTGAAGACTGCTTTGGCTGAACAGATGGAAGAAACCAATAAGAAGGTTCAAAGGCTGAGAGGGCAATGCAGCAAAGCACTGTGGAGTGCTTAGGGCATGTTGGAGCACAAAAGACAACACTGCCATCCAATGCAGCTGAAGAAGTCTTCAGGTGTAACGACTTTTTGTAGCACTGGACCGAGGCTTCCAATGCCAAGAGAGTGGGACTATCTCTGTGCATCGACTTTTCCACTTAAATCTCCTTCACGCACAAGTGTTTTTGTGCACACTCATCTACATCACAGATGAAAGCGCACAAAGACAATCGTCATCCTCGGTTACCGAGAGACTACTACTACTATTAAAAAATCTCCTGATGAGGGTGGGAATAAAAGCAATGAGATTTCAAGTATTTGTTTTCTAGATCCTATAGTATCCCTTGTCATGCCTCTGCTGATATTCACTATTCCAGAATAGTAAGTCTCACTGGGGGAAGGATGTGTTTAAAGTATAAACAAATTTGAACTATATTATGCTAGTCTTCCAGACTAGGAACTTTTCCAAGTGTCCACAGAGCGTGCAAGAATTCCCAGTCAACTATCCATGCATCACAGAATTTTGTGGACTATCTTTATTACATTGACAAATATTTTGTCTATTTTTTTTTCAAAATAACAGCTTCTAGTCTTATTTATTATTTCAATAGTTCTATCACTTTCGATTTTTATTAATTTCTCCCTTAATTTTTAGGATATATAATTTGGTTATCTTCTGGAGGTTTTTAATTTGTTCGCTTTCAAGTTTTTTGATTTGCATGTCCAATTCTTTGGCCTCTGCCCTCCCTAAATTGCTAATATATGAAGTCAAGGATATAAATTTTCCCCTGAGTACTGCTTTGGCTGCCTCCCATAGAGTTTGAAAGGATGTCTCATCATTGTCATTTTCTTCAATGAAATTCTTATATGTTTCTATGATTTGTTCTCTAACTAGTCAATTTTGGAGAATCATATTATTTAATTTCCAATTGATTTTTTATTTTACTCTCCATGTAACATTACTGATCATTATTTTTATTGCCTTATGATCTGAAAATGTTGCATTTATTATTTCTGCTTTTATTCTTTTGTTTGCCATGTTTTTATGACCTAGTATAAGGTCAATCTTTGTGAGTGTGCCATGTGCTGCTTAAAAGACAGCGTGTTCCTTTTTGTCCCTATTTATTTTTCTCCATATATCTATTAACCCTGATTTTTCTAAGATTTCATTCACCTCTTTTACCTCTTTATTATTTATTTTTAAATTTGATTTATATAAATTTGATAGTGTTAGGTTCAGGTCTCCCACAATGTATAGTTTTTATTATCTATTTCCTCCTTTAATTCTATTAATTTCTCCATTAGAAATTTGGGTGCTATACCATTTGGTGTATACATGTTGCTTAGTGATATTTCCTCATTGTCTATACTCCCTTTTATCATGATGTATTTACCTTCCCTATCCCTTTTAATCAGGTCTATTTTTACTTTGGCTTTGTCAGATATCATGATTGCAACTCCTGCCTTCTTTCTGTCAGCTGAGGCCTAATAGGTCTTGCTCCACCCTTTAATTCTGAATTTGTGTGTTTCTCAAGTGTGTTTCTTGTAGGCAACATATGGCAGGATTCTGGATTCTAATCCACTCTCCTATTCATCTACCTTTTATGGCTGAATTCATCCAATTCACGTTCAAAGTTATGATTTTCACTTTTGAATTCCCTGGCATTTTGATATCCTCTACTAGTTATGACCTTTCCTCTTTTGCTATATCCTTTTAAACCAGTGGTTTACCATTAGTCAATCTCCCTATTCCCCTCCCTTGATATGCTTCCCTTTCTGGCCCCTCCCTTTTTGTTCCCTTCTTGTTTTTTTAGGGTCTGTTAAGTTCCCTCCCCCTTCTCCTTCCCTCCCTTTTTTTAACTGCATCCCCACCTACCCCCTTAGTTTTCCCTTCTTCCTTACCCTGTTGGTTAAGATAGACTTCAAGATCCCAATAGATCTAGATGTTCTTCCCTCTCACAATTGATTTCCATGAGAGTATATTTGAGCATTACCTATTAGTACTCTCTTCCTCTCACTATTATTAAAGTATTCTTCCCCTCCCCTTCTTTGTATCTTTGTATGACAAAGATTATTTTATTTATTTTATTTCTTCAAGTATCTCTTAGTACCATCAATGATTCCTCCTACCCCTTTATTTTTGCATATCATTTTATAGCCTTTAATTCCCCAATCTTTTCCTATGAATGAGTCTTCTATTTATTATAATAATGAAAACATTTTTCAGAGTTACAAATAAGATTTTCCCCCTATATTAATAAATATAATTTGATCTAATTGTAACCCTTAAAGACGAGAGTTTGAGTAAAAAAAAAAATATATATATATGTATATATATATATACATATATATATATATATATATATATATTTCTTTCTCCTTTTCCCTCTCTTTCATATTTGCCTTTTCATGTTTCTCTTGATCTTTGTGCTTGGATATCAAACTTTCCACTTAGTTCTGGTCTTTTCCTTACAAATACTTAGAAATTTTCTATTTTGTTGAATGCCCATACTTTCCTCTGGAAGTATATAGTCAGTTTTGATGAATAGGTGATTCTTTGTTGAATACCCACTTCTCTTGCCTTTCTGAATATCATGTTTCACACCTTGCGATCCTTTAGTGTGGAAGCTGCCAGGTCTTGTGTGATCCTGATTGGTGCTCCTTGGTATCTGAATTGTTTGTTTTGGGCTTCTTATAGGATTTTCTCCTTAGCTTGAAAGCTCTGGAATTTAGCAATTACATTTCTGGGAGTTATTTTTGGGGGGTTTAGTGTAGAGGGTGTTCTATGAACTCTTTCAATGTCTATTCCCCCCCCCTTGTTCAAGAACTTCAGGGCAGTATTCTTGTATGATCTCTTGCAGTATGGTGTCATGGTTTTTGTTTATTTTTGGCTTTTCAGGTATACTGATGATTCTCAAATTGTCTCTCCTTCCTCCGTTTTCCTGATCTGTCACCTTGTCAGTGAGATATTTTTTTGTTTTTTTGTTTTTCTCTTTTGTCAATCTTTTGACTTCGCTTTTTAATTCTTGCTGTTTTTCAAGCTCATTGGTTTCCAGTTGCTCAATTCTGGTCCTTAAGACCTGATTTTCTGTTATAATCTTTTGGTTTTCTGCTTTAACCTTTTGGTATTCAGCTATGGTTTCTTCAATTTTTTTTTTGGAACCATTTCCAACTTCTCTTTCCAGAAGGCTTCCATCTTTTTGATAAGCTCCAATTGAGATTCTTCTAGGGTTTGTGGACAATTTCCCTGATTTTTAGGTTTTGCCTTTGTTTGAATTCTGTCCAGTATTTTGGGGTTTTTTTTGGAAGGATTTTGAGTCTCCTGTGCACAATTAGCCATTTTCCTGGATGTATTCCCTTCCCTCCTTAGTCAGAAATCTGATTCAGTTGGATAGGTTCTCTGTGTATCAAGTTAAGGAGCAAGGATTTTGCCTGAACCTAGCTCTCGAAACTCCACAGTCCTTTGTAGCAATTCTCTCTGCTACCTTCCCACTGGCGCTCAAGGTCTGTGCTCCCCTGCCAGCCTGGGTCTCCAGCCTGTCTGCCTTCAGGGGTAATTTCCCAATGGTCCTTGTCAGCTCCCAAGGACCCAGAAGTATCCCTTGCTTGCTCCAGAAACACTCCTTGCTCATTCCCTGGTTCTGGGGGGTGAGCTGGCTCCAGGCACCTAAGGTCTGAGCTCTCTCACGAGTTGGGGTTTCCCGCCTAGCCACCCCCAGCTTTGGGTCCCCTGAGGTCTCAGTCAGCTCCCAAGTTCACAGATGTGCCCCTTGCTCAGTCCAAAGGTGCACCTTGCTTGCTCTTCTTGAATTGTTCTGGCTCTGACTTCAGCTCTATTGGTGGGGGTGGGGGATGGTGGATTGGCTCACCTTTGGGTAGAGGCCCTTTCACTCTCTTATAGACTGGAAAAGTCCCAATAGCATGCACCTTCAATGCTGCACCCTACTGTACAGCTCCTCCACTCTTCTGAAAATTATTATTAAGGTCTTTTGGGTAGTACTTCTCTGTATGTGCTGGGGAGAGGAAGTGGCCGCATTTAGACTGCCGCCATGCTTACCTGGAAGTCTATTACCATCATTTTAAAGAAGAATAATTGAAATGGTTTGCTCAAGATCTCATGGCTAGTTTGAGGTAGGACTAAATTCAGGTCTTTCCTAAATTGAAGCCAAATTCTTGAGGCAATATATCTCTTAAATCCTATAGTATCATTATTGGAGTATCTAAGGGAAAAGATTTCTCTAGAGTTGATGACCAGCCTTTTGGTCCAGTGTTGACATTTAGAGAATGCTGACAATGTTTGCTCTTCAGCAGCCTATAAACAATTTGATTTAGCAGCAAGTGATAATAATTTCTTGCCCTTAACCATTTATTTTACTGATGTAAGGAACTCTTGGTGAAAAAATCCTACTAATTCAGACTAAAAACATTTAGAAATTGTAGCCTTAGAGTATTATTTATGAAACTAAAAATATTACTTGAAAATTTATCAGGAACAGACAGCACTAAATGTCAGAAGTGCTATTTGAACATAGGCTTTCCTAACTTTGCATTCATTTTCAATGACTCTTTCTTCCTCAGCATCATCTGCCCATGATTGTGAGTATTCTAAGGACTCTTTCTATATTTCACTCAGGTAACCTTCTATCCCCAGGCCTATAGACATATTGAATTTTCCCTAAAAACTTGATTTGAAGGCATTTTTTGGGCTGACAGGTATTAGAATCGACTCTTAGACAATTATGGTTCTAAGCACAGGAGGCTGGTGGATATCTTTTTCTCCCCCTTTTTTCACCATTTAAAAGAAGGAAATTATTTCTATGTTCATGGGGATAATACCAAAATATCCCAGTATGGTACTAACCATAGATACAGGTGGTTTCTGAGTTGTGTAGACTGTGATATTGTTTGTCAGAAAAACTGCAGTTTTGTGACAGCTCATGGCCAAAAATCCAATGCTCAAGCTATTTCTAATTTGTCTACAATAATTTTTCCCATCTATAGGATTCTCTAAAAATCCTAATCTGATGACCAACAACTGTGTGGAAGTGATACTTGTCTCTCAATGGTTGTGCCAAGACATCAACGCTCAATTCATTCTATCAATCTAGAAATTCTTTGTGTTCAGAACTCATTATGGAATTTATGTTTTTCAATACAATATTCATGATATTCACGTGAGGCTCACAATATTCAGAGAGGCTCACCACCATTTTAGAAGCTAAGTACAGCATATTTTTAGCTTTAACCTATTATCTAATAAATTGTCATAGAGTTATATAGGAAGGGAAACCTAAAACAACAAAGTAAAAGATATTCAAATTATTGAAATAGTGATTGTTTTTGCCCCATAAGTTCTTTAAAATTTTATTATTAAGTTTTCAATTCCTTTTAAGTTATCATTTAAAAGCCCTATTTGATTGCATTATGACATATTTCTGCTTTCATACTTTGTTTTTGGTATGGTTTTTGTATCCCCAGGTACAATATGTTTTTGTAAAGATGCGATGTGCAGCTGTACAACATTTAAATTCTTTTCTACTCAACTTCTTCAATCACCAGAGATCTATTATCTATTAACTTCTTTATATCCTCTTTTGTTTATTTTTTAAGATTTATTAGGCCTAAAATATGTTCATTAAAGTTCTCCATTATCATAGTTTTACTATTTCTCTTTCCAATTCAACTAATTTTTCTTTTTTTAAGAATTTTGATAATGTAATTTCTCTGCTTTTTTTTTTATCATATCTATATGTACTGGAAGCATGTGGTTTATCTAACCTCATCTGTAATCCTAATTACTACTCTTGCACTTATTCTAGCCACACATTTCAACTTTGTATAAAATTTGTTTCAAGGATGTTTTTGATGAACAATATATATTATTGGATCCTATTTTCTAATCCATTTTTATTTCATACTAAAGGTAAATTAATCCCATTCATATAAGTTATGATTGTTGTTAATTGAGTATTTCTCTTGATCATGTCCTTATTCTTTTTCCTCTTTTTCTTTTCACCTCCTTTATAACCAAGAAGGCGATAGAATTATGAATTAAGTAAAATAACTTGTTTCTTCTCCATCGTATATTTTCTTTTGTCCTTTCTCTGTACCTGATCTTAATTTTTTTCTTTCATCCTATATTTTTAATCTCCCCTTCACATTCACCCCTCCAGAATTCTAGTTTCTTTTGATTATGGTTAATGGATATTCTCCCTTTCCTCTTAGACTCTTTGTTCCAAATCTTCTAAGTGTCACACTGAATAGAAAACTGAACCTAGAGTCAGGAAGAGCTTAATTCAATTCCTATCTCAGAAATTTATTAGCTATGTAAAACTGGGCAAAGTATTTAACCTCCATTGCCTTACTTTCTTAAATTCTAAAATGAGTATAATTAAAAGAATCTCCTTTTCATTGTGAAAAATCATCAGAAAAATGGCAAACACTATAAATAAGGCCTTGATTTATTATTAGGTTGAATATCTAGATTTAATAAAATTATGGTGTTAATGTTGATAATGTAGGTTAAACTTAAAAGTAAGTTATGTACATTTTTTTTCAGTTCTTTTCCCAGTTGTCTTTGGCCTCTATTAATTGTTTTTTGAATTGTATTTTGAGTTCTTCCAAAGCCTGTGTGCAATTCACTGGAGTTTCTGTGTTTTTGCTTTGTGTTCCTTGATCCTCCTCTGTTCCATTGATCATCCTTTTTTCATTGCCTGGATAGAAGCTGTCAATTGTAATTTCTTTTTTTCTTGTTCTGTTCTATACTCATATTTTCTGCTCCCTCCCCCTTGTAGTTGCCTGTAGTCTTATTCTTCTCATTATGTGCTAGGGTCGGTTTTGTCCTGAAGGGGCTTCTTCTCTGTTCTACTGATTGATGAGGTTAGTCAGAATGTCCCGAACTGACAGTAGAAGCTGAGAATGAGATGGGATTCCCACCTGTTATCAAATTTTTTGCCCGTAGTTTGTTGCTGCCTTTGTCCCTTGGAGCTCTCATCAGTAAGGCTCTCAGATCAGTGGGGGGGGGGGGGGTGTTGGAGTTTGAGCTTTCCTGCCCTATGAAGGCTTCTTATCTCCCCTGTGGATGAGATTAAGCCAGGGTCCAGTTGATCTATAAAGCTGGCTGTGCCCTAAGGCCAAAACCTCGAGTTGGAGGGGGTGTGTGTGGCAAGATGGAATATCTTGCCTGGGACTAGACTGCTTGCTTTGTGCTTCTCCTCCAGCTGCCGACACACTGCCTGTGTTCAATGCTCTGAGCCTGGCATAGCTGTGCCAATAAGGTACTCTGTCAGGACTAATGTTCTTGCCTAACCAGAGATTCTAGCCACTTGCTGGAGGCTCAGCTCTGTAGGTGGGGGAGGAGGCCTGGGATGTTCCTTCTTTCTTCCCCTGTGTGTTCTTGAATTCAGACTTTTTTGGGGGGTGTACCATTTAAGTTGGGTCCAGGAGGAGGGTTCCCTAGTTCTGTCCTGTTGTTAGATTTGGTTATCAGTTCCCTCAAAGCATTGAGTTTTTGATCAGTGAGGAAGGGTTTGTGGAGGTCTGAGCTGTTGCTGTCTCTAAGCCGACATCTTGACTCTGCCTCTGCTGAGCTGTGTAACTTAAGTAACCTAAACATTTTTTCATAAAAATAGTTATGAACATTTATCACCAATGTGCTATTATTGGTTGAAGTTCTATTGTGATTAAGCTAGCCTTGGGCTATTTCTATTTTTGCTGTTCTAGGGTGGCCAGAATATCCTGAAATTGCTCTGTCTAGAGCAAAGAGTAGGTAATCAGTCAAGACCTTAGGCTTGTCAGTCTCATTTTTGAGGCTCTCCTCTTGGGAAGAGATTAGAACCCAGGATTCACCCAGAATGCCCCCAAATCCCTTTCCTGTATCTTCAGGCTCTGGGAAATCTCAGGGGTCCTGTGCTCCACAGAGCTCTGCATAAGAGTTCTGAAACTGCTCCAGGCCTTTAGAGACAATTGTTCACTGCCTGAACTGCCTTCTGGGCATGGCTCTCAGTTTACCTGTCTCAGGATTTCCACAGGACTTTGCAGGTCCCTCTGTAGATTCTTTGGTTGGATGAAAGAGTTTAGATGTGATTTCTTCTATGATCTAGTGGTGTGATGCATCTCTAAGCCCTGAGTTGTAATTGAGGGGGACCTCGGTTTCTTTGCATTCTAGTATGATGCCATTTTCCCACAAACTTCTTGGTTCCCTCTATATTTATATTTTTGTAACTGGTTCCCCTGTCTCTGATCTCTTCTCTGATCTATTTGAAATTCACCGGATTAGACTTCCTAAAATATCACTTGCAAAATGTTTGCTTCTGCCTGAAACTCTCAGCAAGAGGTTATTCAAACTTTTGCATGACATTTGAGGCCTTCCATATTTATTACTCATCTAGTTCACCAAATATACTTCTACTGTTCCCCTACCTTTATTCTAATCAAACTGATCTATTCCTTTTTCATTATACCCATTTGTACCTCCATACTTGTTCTTATTTTTCTTCCCATAGTTTTGTCTTCTTTTTTCTCTCTACTTTTCTCTAAGTCTTATTCATCCTTCATAACCTAGCTCAAATCATCCTTCTTTGTCTAAGTTTTCTTTTGCATTGCCAGTTTACAGAGATGTCTCACTACTCTCATATACCAAATGTGTGATTCATCACTTAGATTGGTTTTTAACTTTTCATGTGTAAAAAATGTCATTTTTGTAAGAGGTCATTTTTGGGGAGTAGAAAACCAAATTACTTTGAGTTAAGATATAGACATTTGAATACTGAAACTGGCATTTGCTAACTATATTATTCTATGCATGTCACAGCCTCTCTGAACATCTTTTCTCTTTTGCAAAAACAGTATAACAATTGGGCTATCTATATCAGTGGGTTGTTGCAGAGAAAGTGTTTTACAAATCTTAATGTGGTATGTATATATGTACATAGATGTTATTTGGTCTCCTTGACAGGGACTGCATATAATTTTCAATGTTGCTTGAAGAATTGAATCATAAATTATTAAAGAAAGCTGAAGCTGGAAAGAGTCCCAGAAGTCATCAAACCCAAGGCCCTCATTTTCACAACAAATGTAAAATTAATATCTTGTGGATTTATGACAATGAGTAAGACACTCAGGATCACCTGAAAAAATAACTGTTTCTTGCCTCCCAAAGGAATCCTTGTCCATTAAATTTGCATTTACCTTTGATTCATAGAAAAGAAAAATAAAACATAAATGTCTAGTTATTCAGAATTCTATCAGCCAAAACTATATTAAGGCTCTAATGTAACTTCTATGTAAAATGATCATTGATACTCATTATTTTAGTATCTTGTAAGATACAGAAGACTTTTCTGTATCATTAAAAAAAAAGAATGAATTGTATTCAGTATTGAATTAACCTGAAACACACTGCTTCACTCTGGCTCTCCTTTTCAAATCCTTTTTTTCCCAGAACTACTTGGGCTGTCTCCCTGGGACTTTTGATCTGTGAATTTTGACTTCTCTTTCCTAGAATCCAGATTCCACACCATTTCCTGGAAAATTCCAAATGATAACACCTCACACCATTATATCATAGCTCTCCTTTATACATTGCCTTCCCCAACTAGATCATAAATTCCTTAGGCACTGTTATAGTGAAATTGAAAAAAAAAAAGCAAAACTGTGTTTCATCCACACAAATGATTTATTGGGTTGTAAAGAAAACCAGGATAAATACAATTGGGAGGAAATGAAAAATGGGATTATAGGGATTGCACCCCCCTGGTTTCTAACTGATAAAGAAGAAATCTATAGGTACTGAGATAAAAGGAAAATAGTATTCTTGTAGTTGAGTGATAACGGGGAGGGGAAGTAGTCTTGTAAAATCTCTAACAGGTGATTCCCATGGAGTTGAAACAACTCCACAAAATGGTGAGAATGGATAAAATGTTGGAAATACCACAAAATGAAGTTACTTTAATTATTTTTAATGTAACAGCAGGAACTATTTTGCTTCCTTGAATTTGTACCCCAATATTTTAACACCATAGCTGGCATAAAGTAAGAGTTAATAAATTATTTTCATTATTCATTTATTAATTTATTGAATCATTCATTCGTTCAAATATAATTCTTATTCTTCAAGCAGGAAAAGCCATGGTATAGTATATACAGCCTTATACCTGGAGTCAGGAGGATCTGAATTAAAGTCCAGATCCTGACTTATATAGTAGCTATATGTCCCAAGAAAGTTACTCTCTTAAGTCCCAAGCACCTAGTGCATTTAAGACTTACATTAACAGACATATTTTTGTCCATGTAGAGATTTTCCACAATAGAAGTTACAATGAAATTACAGATTCAGATCTGCAGTATATAAATTAATACTAATGAAATATTTGATTTATCAGAATATTACAACTGAAATAATGTGTATTCTTGATTAATAATCATTAATTAAATTGATTAAGAGTCATTGCCTTTATTCAAATAATTTCCATTAATATTTATTAGTATTGGCTAATATTAATTTCCTTAGTACATAATTTTCCTATTTCTTATGTCACAATAGTATGCCATCACATTAATCTACTATAGGTTTAGTCAGCAATTCCTTAGCTGAAGGGCATCCCTTTAATTTCTAGAATTTTCCATCACCAAAAGAATGTGTGCATAATATGATTGAATGTATGTGTAGAATGTATGTCAGTGTGTAAAAATACATATATGTTCATATATATATATATATAACTTTTTATTTTTATTTCTTTTGTTTATAAGTTGCACCATTTACTAACATTTTATGCTTAATTTCAAATTGCTTTTCAGAAATGTTCTATACAGATCCACTAATTGCTCAGAAATGCATCTACTATTATATAATCCTTTCAACGTTTATCATATTCTTTTTGATCACCTTTGCTAATCTGATGGATATGAGATTCTGATGGAAATCTCAGAACTTTTTAAATTTGCATTTCTCTATCATTGATTTGGACCCTTTTTTTTAAAATGTGGCCTGAGATAGCTCGAGTTTTTTTTTTTTCTCTTAAGAACTTTGGGTCCATACTTTTAAGCCAACCATCATTTGGGAAATGACTCTTGTTTTTTAGCTCCATATTTCTCTTGGAAATAAGATGTAACAAATATGTTTTCCCCATGTTTCTCTAATTTGTGATATAACATTTCATATTTATATTATGTATCTATTGATCCTCATATGGCATAATGTGTAAGGTTTTGATCTAAGACAAGTCTCTTTCATGTTACTGTCCAATTTCTCTAGTATTTTTTTAACCCAATAGTGAGTCTTTATCCCAGTATCTGGAGTGCTTGTTGCACTATATTTATTTGTTTATTACTACTAGATCCATTTGCTTTTATATGTTCTGTATCTAATCTGTTCTATTGATTGACCTTTCTCCCAAGTAGCATATTGTTTTGAGAATTACTGCTTTGTAATGTAGATTTAAATCTGGCACTGCTAAACCCTCTTCATTCCCTCTGTTTTAATTATTTTCCTTATGCTTGACCTTTCTTGCTTTCATGTGATTTTCATTATTGTTTTATCTCATTTTGTGAAGTAATTCTTTAGCCATTTGATTGATATATCACTTAATATGTAAATTAATTTAGGGAGAATTGCCATTTTATGCAAACTTGTCCTAGCCATGAGCAATTACTGTTTTTCCAATTATTTAAATTTGTATTTATGTAAATTATAGTTTATATTTGTCTTTATATAGTCCTTGTGAGTATCTTGCTGGACAGACTTCTCCAAATTTTATGTATTCCACAGAGCTTTTAAATGAAATTCCTTTAATTTGTTTTGCTGTGTTTAATTGTTATTTTATAAAAATGCTGATGAATTTGTGGATTTATTTTATATCCTGCAATTTCATTAAATTTATAGTTGTTTCAGATAGCTTTAGTTGGCTCTCTAAGTACAGTGCCTAGCACATAGTAGGTAGTATATACATACTTATGTCTTTTCCTTCTTTCCCCCTCTAGGAGTTTGTATACTATCATATCTCCAAAAACTGATAATTGTGCCTTTTTACTTCTGATTATTCTTTCATCTTATTTTTCTTATTTTACATAGAAATATGTCTAGTAGAAACAATAAAATGGATATGCTTGTTTCTACTTTGATTTTATTGGAAAGAATTCTAATTTATCCCTGTTAAATAAAATCTTAGTGATCGATTTTTGGATATTCAATATGAAATTTATCATGTTATGTAATGGGGTTTGTTTAATCCTGTTTTCTAGTATTTTATAAGGTTTTTCTTCATCCATTTGTATAATCATGTAGATTTTAATTTTAGTTATTAGTATATCTTCCTAAATTTATATTTTTCTTAAGATAAAATAACTCTTTGTTACTGGTATAAATCCAACCTAGTAATGATATGTAATTTTTTATAATACTCATTTTTAGCCTTTTAAAGAATATATTTTATTTAAAATTTTACATTGATATTCACTAGGGATATTAGTCTCTAGTTTTCTTTTTTCCTTTTTGACTCTTCCTGATTCATGTATGAAGACTAATCTATATCATAGAAGGAATTTGGTACCTTTGTATTTAATATTTTTGCAAACAATTTGCATAATATTCAAATTGTTTTTTGAATCTTTGATAGAATTTTCACTTCAGTTTATCCATTTTGACCTCATATTTTTTTGCCTTTGCTAATACATGTATGATTTCTACAGTTTCTTTCTAGGAGATGAATTATTTAATCTTTCTTCCTCCTTTAGTGAAAAATTGACAGCAGTGTCCATGCCCCTAGAACTGAGCTGCTATTTCTGAGATTGTGAAGTTGGACCAAGTAGTTTCAGAGTAAATTTTAGAATCAGAATAAGAAATACAAAATAGCTTTCTTGTGTGAACTTTAAAAACTTTAAAAACACCCTACTTAGACCATACTTTAGGAGAAGATAAAGTTGTAATCTCCTGATTGAACAATGAAGGTACTTAGTTCTCATCTTATAGTGAAGCTAGAACTTTAAGCTAAGTCTATTTTTAAATCTAATGCAAAAAGGTGTTAAGTAACTATAAAGGTTAAATTAATCACAAAAAAGGTCAAGTAACTCACAAAAGGTGAACTTAACAAAGAAGTGTTAAGTAACTAAAGATATAATCAAATCAAAGAAGGTGAGAACTAAAAGTATGGGCAGTCCTGGAGAAAAAGCCTTTAATGTGATTGGTAGATGTGAACATTTAGAGGTGGAGACACAAGGATGAAAGGTGTCTATATTTGAAGTTTTTCGTCCCTCAAGAAAATGCTCTCTCTCTTTCCCTGATTGGTGGTGTAAAGTTAGCTGAGAGCTGCATGCTGAGCCTTTCAGCATCTTAGTGTGGCTATAAGCTAATGTCCAGTTCAGTGGTGAGTTTCTGACTGAATTTTCCTCCTTTACATTCCAACTTTTTCCTCTCAGAAGCCTCTAATGTTCTTCAGAGACCTAGAGGCAGGGAGTTTAAAACTCCCCTTGGCATAGGCCAGGTAGGAGAAATCCTATATCCTCGTTCTTCCTTCTCCTTAAATGCCTTCCCTCTATATTAATTAAATTACCATAAATTTCCAGACTGACTTGGGAATTTTATTTGGTGACCATTTAAATCTAGATTTAAAGTCACAACCCTAAAATTATCTGACAATGTGAACAGGACCCTCAAATTTCTGTGTAATCTCTTTCTTTCTTTATTACTTACTCAAGTCAGCCTCTTAAACAGTTTGAAAAACAGCTGCGAGTGCTGGTGAGTATAAAATATTTTTATTTCTCTCATTTCTCCTTAATTTGAATTGAATATATATATATATATATAATGAATACTACATTCTTTGACATTTATATGGTGGTAAAAGAATTAGGGACATTGAGGAATTCAGGATACTTCCAATTTTTTATGTTATTAGGTAATGTCATTTTTGTTCTCCTCATTACTGTTAAGAGATACTAACATAAAAAAAAATATTTGAAGCTGAAATGCAAAAATCTGAAGATAAAAACACAGGAAAACATAAAAAATCATGCAAGAGAACACACAAGCCCAATAAGACAATTTAAAATGCTTCTTATGGGATGAATTATCAAACATCCACCCCATCAGAAAACAGGTCTGAACCTGACAGACCTATTTCTGAACCTCTAAATGAGGAAATTTCCTTCCCCAAAATAGAGATGGAAAATACCTTCCCTATAGCTCAGCTAACAGACTGGTTCTCCCATGGTCTGCAAATCTTGTCTGAACTTAATCCCTAAGAAATTCCGGTTTCTCATGTACCTTCTCCTACACAAAACCATTTCCACCACAAAGGAAATCTCATTCTTCTAAAGAAACTCATCTTAGTCAAACTGACCAACAGGTACCAAATTCAATTAGAAGCCTATTTCCTCTAAGAGAAGTACCTGAAATAGGATGGAATTGGGATGTGGTGACTTTAAGGCACAATATACTGTTTACCCCCAAGAAATAAATAAATTTACATGAAATATTCCCACATATGAACAAGATCCCTTTCTGGTAACAAAAAAGATGACAGATATATTTCTTCAATATAATTCATATCACAAAGATGTTGAGAACTTGCTACAGGCTTTTTTAAATGAATGTGAGAAAAATAAAATAATTGCTCATGTCAACCAAATCTGGGGGTGCAATGCAGCACACTGGCCATCTCAGGATCCCAAATGGGACTATAACAACTCTGAGTATAATCTACAACTATACCATTGTAGAGAGGACATCTTAACAGCAAGAGTGTGCAGACAGTACAGATAAGTGGGCAGAATTTGAAAGAATTAAACAAAATGAGGAAGAGCCACCTCCAGATTCATGGATAGCATAATTGAGTTTGGGGGTAGTTACCTGGATTTTGACCTATCTAAAGAAAATTGCATAAGACAAATTAGAAGGCAATTTGTCAATAACTCTTACAAAGTGATTAGGGATTATTTTAGAACACATTGCCCTAGATGGCCGGAGATGGACCTTAAAAAATTGTGGAAAAAAGCTCTATATGTTTCAAAGGGAAACAAAGAAAAGGAGGAAGAAAATAATAATCTCATGGAAGAAATGAAGAAAGAATTGAGATATTTAAAAGATATGATTATTGAACTGAACAGTGGGCATGATACTCAACCAATGGCACTTGCCCCTCTCCAGGAATCTAATTATCGATTTATTACCTGCCAATTCTGTGAGAAGAAGGGCCACAGAATTGTAGAGTTTAGAACTTTATTCAAGGCACTCAGAAGGAATCTGCAATTTAATAACAACAACTACAGAAATGATAATTATAGAAATAACTATAATAATGATAATGGAAACCACAACTTTAGGAATGATAATGATAGGAATAGATATTGGGAAAATGATAAATAAAACCAAATGACTACACAACAATATAACTTAAGTTGTTCTCATCCAAAAAATACTCAAGGTGCTAATGCCCCTAAGGGGGGTGCCCTTCAGGGGGGTGCCCAAGGAACTTCCCAAATACAATGAAGGTGTCCAGGGGTGCGGGGCACAGGAATCAGAGGATACAACCTTTGATTTTCCAGACCCTGATGTCCTACTACTCATTATCCCTATCCATTCCCCCCTATACTAATGAACCCCATATTACCTTAAAGGTGGGTAACACCTATTATGATTGTCCTTTAAACACTGGAGCTTCCAGGTCTGTATTAAAGAGTGCACCTGATTTACATTGTTATTATGTTGGTTCAGAAAGTGTAATGGGAGTGTCAGGAATGGAATACCCCAAAGAGTTAAAAAACTTACCCCTAGAATGGTGTCTGTAGGAACCCTAGAGGTACATCATTCCTTCCTTTTGAAGCCTGTCTCCTCTTTAAATTTGCTGGGGAGAGACCTTCTATACAAACTCAGAGCCACAATAAATTGCTCCCCAGATAGTTACTTATCAATGGAAGTACCTGAGGAATCTTTAAATTGCTCCCTATAATTCTCTGAGAGTCAGGAGGTGAAGGAGCATTCCACCTTTGCAATACCTGAAGATATATCAGAGTCTCTTTGGGCCACATCTTCTTCTGATGTAGGCTTACTTAAATCTGCTGTTCCTGTGCAGATAAAAACTAAATCTAGCCCACCTCCTTCCATTCCTCAGTATCCCCTATCAAAAGAGGCAGTTGAGGGTATTACCCCAGTAATAAACTCATTAATTGAACAAGGAATAATAATCCCTTGTAAATCTGAATACAACACACCCATCCTGCCTGTTAAAAAAAAAACAAAAAGGGGGTCAGATGGAAAGCACCTCTATACATTCTTACAGCATCTGAAGGCTGTGAACAACCATGTTATAAAGAGACACTCTGTAGTTTCCAACATACATATAATTATCTCTTCTATTCCAAGCACAGCTACATACTTTACAGTAGTAGACTTGTGCCCAGCCTTCTTTTCCATACCCATACATGAGAACTCCAGGCATATTTTTGCTATCACCTGGAAGGGCTCCAAGAACACATAGAGTAGCCTGCCACAAGGGTTCATGTAAAGCCCGAGTTTATTTGCACAAATTTTGAGCCAAGACACAGATAATAGTAGTAGTCTCTCGGTAACCGAGAATGACAATTGTCTTTGTGCTTTTTCATCTATGGTGCACCCTCATGTGGCTTGAAGAGGGTGGATGGGGTTGGGATAGATGAGTGTGCACAAAGACACTTGTGTGGGAAGGAGATTTAAGTGGAAGAGTCAATGCACAGAGACAGTCACACTCTCTCGGTGTTGGAAGCCTGGGTACAGTGGCACGAAAAGTTGTTACACTTGGAGACTTCCTCAGCTGCATTGGATGGCCGTGTTGTCTTTTGTCCTCCAACATGCCCTAAGCACTCCACAGTGCTTTGCTGCATTGCCATCTCAGCCGTTGAATCTTCTTATTGGTTTCTTCTGTCTGTTCTGCCAAAGCAGTCTTCACATTCTGGGTGAGCAAGGCCCTGGTTCACCAGGGGTTTACGACCCGATGGCTACCTTCACAAGGTTTAGCCGGCCTGTCGAACCCGTTGCTCGGGGTGTGGCTGCTGCCACATGGTAGCAGCTACTAGGAGCCACAAGTGAGAGCTGGGTGTCAGGTGGGGGTCAGAGGCTGGAGAGCTGCCCTAAAAGGGCATGACAAGCCCTCCATACCTGAGTACTACCCCGCCCTGAACATCCCATACACCCCACACAGAAAATATAACATTTAAAAATAGTAAATTAATCAAATATGTAGATGATCTGCTCTTGGCTTCAACAGACACAGAAGCATGTTGGGAATATAGTAAACACCTTTAAGCACTCCTACCACTAATAAACAGTTGAAAGCAATTTTAAGAGTAACAAGGTTTTGTAGACAATGGATTCCTTAATATGGGAAAATTACTAGACCCCCTTAGAGCACTAACAAGGGATACGGTCCCTGAACCCCTCAAATTAGAGCCAGAAAACTTGTCAGTTCTATCAGATCTAAAACAGGATATCCTATCTGCCCCTGCTCTAGGCTTCCCAGATTACAATAAGCCATTTACTTTGTATGTACATAAGTGAAGAGGGGTAGGTTCAGGTGTTTTAACTCACACTTTGGGACCTTCTCAGCTCCCAGTAGCTTATTATTCTTCCCAACTGGACCCAGTAGCATCAGGGGCACTACCATGTCTTAGAGGAGTAGCTGCTATAGCCTTACTAATGACAAAAACTGTTGATCTAATATTGGGAGGCCCATTAACAATTATGTGCCCATGTGAGGTAGAAGCATTGTTGCTAAGGCATAGAACATAGGCATTCTCGGATCAGTGAATTACAAGGTATGAAATAACATTGTTAAATAATGAAAACATTACCTTGAAACACTGTACAACCCTTATCCCTGCCTCCTTGATTCCATATTTACCAATGTCAGGAGAACCATTACACAGTTGTGAAACACTAGTGTCCATGGCAGAAAAGCTTTGAGATAATGCCTTGGACACTCCCTTATACAATCCAGATCTGGTCTTATTTAATGATGGTTCCTCTTTTGTGAGGGATGGCATACACTTTACTGGAGCTGCTGTAGTCTCAGAATTTGCTACAGAGTGGTCACTTTCACTGCCCTCTAATATTAGCACTCAAGGAGTAGAACTCATAGCTCTCAAGCATGCCTGTATAATTGCCAAGGATAAAAAGGCAACAATGTATATGGATTCTAGATATGCTTTTGGCATTTGTCACTCAGCTGGGATCTATGGTCTAGAGAGGATTTTTAACCTCACCTGGAAAATCTATAACTAATTCAAAAATTATGAATGAAGTTCTTTCTGCTCTTAAGCTTCCTGAAGCCCTAGCTGTAGTTCATTGCTCTGCCCATACATGTGGCACTGACCTTGCCTCTAGGGGAAATGATAGAGAAGATGCTGCTACAAATCTAGCAGCCATAAAAGGGCCTGAATTAATTTTAACATTAACAACCACTGATGACTTAAATTTATCACATTCCTATAATGAAAAAGAAGTGGAAAATGGAAGCAAAAATTCAAAGCAAAAGAGATTAATGGAGTATGTAAAAAATAGACTTGAATACAGGACTACAATCCCCATGAGCCTTTGCTCCACTTCCCCAGAATGCCTTGTAATCTCACCTGGGCCGAGATCGAGAAGGTATTTAAGCTGATTCAAAGGCTTTTGAAGGGCTCTCTCTCTCTTGGCTCTTTTTGGACTTCCATTTTGGAGTAGGTGGTCTCTTGCTTGATGTGAGGTTATTTTGTCTAGGTCTCTGGCCTAGGCACATGTTTCTTACTTGTATATTCTTTAATCTTTAACCTTTAATAAACCTCTAAAAATATAATACTCCTTGCAGAGAGAAACTAATTTCTGCCTGCCTCAGTCTCCCCATGTCCCCTAAATTTTAATCTTTACAGTTTGGCGACCACGAAGGGACTAAGTGGTGAGATGGTATAGTAAAAAGGCAAGGAATTTCAGAAGTTTATTGAGAGAATTCTTTAGACTCCCGTGTGGTCAGCCACATGTGACAAGGAAATCACTTTAAAAGATTGATATATATTAATTTAAGGTCGCCAAGGAATTCAGCTATGTAATTCCTAAATGAAAACTCAAGTCAGCTGTCAAGCTTTTATAGAGTTTAATTACAAACAGGAGGAAGAAAGGAATTAGAGAGAGAGAGAGAGAGAGAGAGAGAGAGAGAGAGAGAGAGAGAGAGAGGAGAGAAGGGAATAGGGCTTAAATACCCCTTCTGTTTAGGCTGGGACAAAAGGTTCAAGCCCTTAGATAGCTGAGGCAAAGAAAGGAGATCAGTCCCTATTACTCACGTGACCAAAATGGAGAAACAGTCTCAGGGGCCTCCACCTCCAGCTTCCTTCAGAGCAAGCTTCTCAGAGCACCTCTCCAACCACTCAGAGCCAAAACTCTCCAACCAACCACCCCTCAGTCCTCAGACCCCTCTATCTTTAAGGAAACCATCCAAGTTCCCTCCCCTCAGTTCTCACATCTACCAATCATTGTCCATGTCTTCCCTGTGCCAATGGTGGCTCTAGCTTAACCCAGGACCATCCAGAGGTCTGTGGTTTTGCACATGTCTGTTGAAGGTCATATTATCAAATAATTAAATCTTTGATCTATGCTGCAGCCCTTCCTAAATCCTGTTAAGACTGAGTAGGGTGGAAATTGTATTTTCCAAGACCTGGTTCTGTCATTCCAAGTATCTCTATTGTATCAATTCTAAAATCAATCATGACTCAAAGAACTTCCTGTTCTATGCTTAAGCATAGGTCAAAACCCTTTCCATTGTTCAGCAAAAAGTTTCTGTCCTAAAGAAATCTTAAGAAGGGAGGAGGAGGAACCTCCCATGCCAATGGGGTTCACATTCCAATAGAGTTCCCACTCTCAATAGGAAATTTCTCAAGTATGAAATTTCCCAATGGTGAAATTTCCAACATTTATAAGTCTAAGAAATTTTAAGGTTTACAAGTATGGGTGTCATCTGAAGGGAAACCCCTTCTCCCTAGAAATTTCTACCACCAAATTTGCCAATCTATTCATAAAAATGGTCACTTTGCCACCCAGGGAATTATGGACTCTGTTAAGAGAGTATGGATAACCCCTGGTATAACTACTATAGTTTCTAAAGTGTGTTCAGCCTGCTCTACCTGCCAAGCATATAACCATTGTGCCTTTCATGGAAAAGCCTTTGGTGGGCATCCTCTGGCTTACAAACCTTTTGAGCACCTACAGATTGATTTCCTAACAATTCCAAAGGCCAGAAATAAATTTTGTCTAGTCATAGTTGATCAGCTGATGAGATGACTGGAAGCATTTCCTGGGACCTGAGCCACAGTGCTTTTGTTGCTAAGGTGCTTTTTAAAAAATTAAACATTATTTTATTTGGTCATTTCCAAACATTGTAGGAAACAAAGATCATTTTCTTTTCTCCCCCCCCCCCCACCTCTCCCATAGCCGACGCATGATTCCACTGCGTGTCACATGTGTTCTTGGTTCGAACCCATTTCCATGTTGTTCATATTTGCATTAGAGTGTTCATTTAGAGACTCTCCTCGGTCATATCCCCTCCACCCCTGTAGTCAAGCAGTTGCTTTTCCTCGGTGTTTTTACTCACACATTTTGTCCTCTACTTGTAGATAGTGTTTTTTAGATCCCTGCAGATTGTTCAGGGACATTGCATTGACCCTAATGGAGAAGTCCATTACCTTCCATTGTACCACAGTGTATCAGTCTCTGTGTACAATGTTTTCCTGGTTCTGCTCCTTTCACTCTGCATCACTTCCTGGAGGTTGTTCCAGTCTCCATGGAATTCCTCCACTTTATTATTCCTTTTAGCAGAATAGTATTCCATCACCAACATATACCACAATTTGTTCAGCCATTCCCCAATTGAAGGGCATCCCCTCATTTTCCAATTTTTGGCCACCACAAAGAGCGCAGCTAAGAATATTCTTGTTCAAGTCTTTTTCCTTATTATCTCTTTGGGGTACAAACCCAGCAGTGCTATGGCGGGATCAAAGGGCAGACAGTCTTTTATTGCCCTTTGTGCATAGTTCCAAATTGACCTCCAGAATGGTTGGATCAATTCACAACTCCACCAGCAATGAATTAGTGTCCCTACTTTGCTACATCCCTTCCAGCATTCATTACTTTCCATAGCTGTCATGTTAGCCAATCTGCTAGGTGTGAGATGATAACTCAGAGTTGTTTGATTTGCATCTCTGTTATTATAAGAGATTTAGAGCACTTTTTTCATGTTCTTATTAATAGTTTTGATTTCTTTGTCTGAGAACTGCCTGTTCATGTCCCTTGCCCATTTATCAATTGGAGAATTGCTTGATTTTATGTAAAATTGATTTAGCTCTTTGTAAATTTGAGTAATTAGACCTTTATCAGAGGTTTTTATGAAGATTGTTTCCCAATTTGTTGCTTCCCTTCCGATTTTAGTTATATTGGTTTTGTTTGTACAAAAACTTTTTAATTTGATGTATTCAAAATTATTTATTTTGCATTTGGTGACTCTTTCTAAGTCTTGCTTGGTTTTAAAATCTTTCCCTTCCTTAAAGGTCTGACACGTATACTATTCTGTGTTTGCCTAATTTTCTTATAGTTTCCTTCTTTATGTTCAGGTCATTCACCCATTCAGAATTTATCTTGGTGTAGGGTGAGGTGATGATCCAAACCCAATCTTTTCCACACCCCAATCTTTTCCACACGGTCCTCCAATTTTTCCCAGCAGATTTTATGAAATAGTGGACTTTTGTCCCCAAAGGTCGAATCTTTGGGTTTGTCATATACTGTCTTACTGAGGTCACTCACCCCAAGTCTATTCCACTGATCCTCCTTTCTGTCTCTCAGCCAGTACCAAACTGTTTTGATGACCGCTGCTTTATAGTATAGTATGAGATCTGGGAGTCCAAGGCCCCCTTCCTTTGTATTTTTTTCATTATTTCCCTGGATATCCTTGATCCTTTGTTCTTCCAAATGAACTTTGTTATGGTTTTTTTCTAATTCAGCAAAGAAGTTATTTGGAAGTTCAATGGGTATGGCACTAAATAAATAAATAAGTTTGGGTAGGATGGTCATTTTTATTATTTTGGCTCGTCCTACCCATAAGTAGTTAATGTTTTTCCAATTGCTCAAGTCTAGTTTTAGTTGTGTGGAGAGTGTTTTGTAGTTGTGTTCATATAGTTCCTCTGTTTGCCTCAGGAGATAGATTCCTAAGTATTTTATTTTGTCTAAGGTGATTTTGAATGGGATTTCTCTTTCTAGTTCTTGCTGATGTGCTGTGCTGGAAGTATATAGAAATGCTGATGACTTATGTGGCTTTATTTTGTATCCTGTGACTTTGCTAAAGTTGTTGATTATTTCAATTAGCTTTTTGGTTGAATCTCTAGGATTCTTTAAGTAGACCATCATGTCATCCGCAAAGAGTGATAACTTAGTTTCCTCTTTCCCTATTTTAATGCCTCCAATTACTTTTTCCTCTCTCATTGCTACTGCTAGTGTTTCTAGTATATGTCATATGTATAATGTCAAATAATAGAGGTGATAATGGGCATCCTTGTTTCACTCCTGATCTTATTGGGAATGCATCAAGTTTATCCCCATTGCAGATAATATTAGTTGATGGTTTTAGATATATACTGTTTACTATTTTTAGGAATGACCCTTCTATTCCTATGCTTTCTAGTGTTTTTAATAGGAATGGGTGTTGTATTTTATCAAAGGCTTTTTCTGCATCTATTGAAATAATCATGTGATTTTTGTTGGTTTCTTTGTGGATGTGGTCAATAGCTTTCCTAATATTGAACCAGCCCTGCATCCCTGGTATAAATCCTTCTTGATCATGGTGAATGACTCTTCTGATCACTTGCTGGATTCTTTTTGCTAGTATCCTATTTACGATTTTTGCATCTATATTCATTAGGGAGATTGGTCTATAATTTTCTTTCTCTGTTTTTGGCCTGCCTGGCTTTGGAATCAGTACCATGTTTGTGTGATAAAAGGAATTTGGTAGAACTCCCTCTTTGCTTATTATGTCAAGTAGTTTGTATAATATTGGGGTTAGCTGTTCTTTGAATGTGTGATAGAATTCACTGGTAAATCCAGTGAACTTTTGCTGCCTCTAAGCTGCCATCTTGACCAGAAGTCCTGTCCTCTAGTTCTTGACTGGGTTCTAGATAGACAATTTATTACTCTATTTAGAAATAAATCTCATTTCCTAACATTTTTAGCCATTTTCTTTATGAAAAGTACTATTCTGTATTTGAATATGTACTACACCTGTTGTTTTTTCTTTATTGGAAGTCAGTCATCTGTATAGAATCTAATTATGATGGCATCAGAGGCTGGAACTCTGAGTGAAGAAAAATCAGCAGGAGCTGATAAACTCAAAATGCAAGAAATCTGTTTAGATGCAAATGTCCCAGGTTACCCCAGAAAGGAGAGGAGAAATATTGAGAAATGTACAAACACATGTGAATCATATTTGTATAGATCTCTGCCCATGTGGAATACAACCAATACTCTAAGAGTGATAGCTTTGGATTCAATAGATCTTGGTTCAAATTCCATTGCAGTCATTAATTCTTTAAGTCACCTTGAAAAGTTCTCTTGTCTTCTCTGGGTCTTAATTTCTTAATATGAAAATATGATGTTGTGGGGGTAAGGAATGAGTAAAAAGCAACATGGTGTAGAAATTCAGAAAGCTGGTGAAGAGGTAGAAACTCCTAGGTCTAGGTATGGTTGACACATATTTACTAGAAGACCCAGAATATTTAATGTTAAATCTCAGCAGTTCAGTAAATTCTCTAGGATACATATTCCAGAATTTAACTGTAAGGAAATCCTTCCTTCCATCCTTCCTTCCTTCCTTCCTTCCTTCCTTCCTTCCTTCCTTCCTTCCTTCCTTCCTTCCTTCCTTCCTTCCTTCCTTCCTTCCTTCCTTTAGCTAAATTGAGAGGACTTCATGGCCTAAGGGGGAGGAGAAATGTTATTGTGTGGAAGAGGAGTCCTCTTCTGTAATATCTGAGGTGTTATTATGGGATGTTTAAGGGGAAGAAACAAGAGGTAAACATACACATTTTGAGTTTATTAATGGGGAAATGGGATATGAATGAGGGTAACAAGGAGAAAGATAATTTCTAAACCTTATCCCCCTTATCCCCCAAACTAATTTTTCCTAATAACTATTCTATTGGCTAACTTCCTAAGCTAAATAAGTTAAATCCCACATAAATAGTATCTCACAAAGTTGAGTCCAAGATGGGCCAAAGTCCAAAATGAAAGATAACAGCTCCCAGACAAGTAGGTGAATCTTCCTTATGCTCTCCAGTCTAGCTGACCTGCAGTCTAACTGAAGAAGTCACTCACCACAGCTGATGTCTTCAAAGGATCAGTGGTATCTTTGTATAGTTGAAATTATAGATAGCAGCCACACTTACTTCTGCTCCAGAAGGAAAAACTGTTGTCAGTTGGGATAAACTTCCCCCAATCTTCTTGCTTGGAATCTTGACCCAGGGTCTCATGTGATTGTGTCACATGTCTCTGTCAATCAAAATGCAGTCTTTCTTTGCTTACTATAGAAGGCAACTATCTTTCTTCTTTTTTAAGTTTATTTACTTAAATTAACTAATTTTGGATATTTTTCAATGGTTACATGATTTATGTTCTTTCCCTCCTCTCCATCCAACCCCCTCCCATAGTCAAAAAGGAATTCCACTGGGTTTTACATGTGTCATTGATTGACCTATTTCCATATTATTTATATATGCTCTAGAGTGATTATTTAGAGTCTACATCCCTAGTCATATCCCCATTGAACTGTGTGAACAAGGAAGTGTTTTTCCTCTGTGTTTCTACTCCCACAGTTCTTTCTATGGATGTAGATAGTGTTCTTTCTCATAAGACCCTCAAAAACTGTTGTGGATTATTGCATTGCTGCTAGTAGAAAACTCCATTACATTCCATTGTGCCACAGTACATCTGTCTCTGTGTATAAGGTTCTCCTGGTTCTGCTCCTTGCACTCTGTATCAATTCCTGGAGGCCATTCCAGTTCACATGGAAATCCTCCAGTTCATTATTCCTTTTAGCACAATATTATTCTGTCACCAACAGATACAACTTGTTTAGCCATTCCCCCAGTTAAAGAGCATCCCCTCATTTTACAATTTTTTGCCACCTCAAAGAGCACAACTATAAATATATTTGCACAACCAGAATTGTTGGATCAATTCACAACTCCATCAGTAATGCATTAATATCCGAGTTTTGCCATATCCCCTCCAACATTGTTTACTTTCCTCTGCTGTCATGTTAGTCAATCTGCTAAGTGTGAGGTGGTACTTCAGAGTTGTTTTGATTTGCATTTCTCTAATTATAAGAGATTTAGAGCACTTTTTCATGTGCTTATTTCTAGTTTTGACTACTGGGGACAGGATTTCCTGGTCAGACTTAAGAGTACCATTCCCTGTTCTCTACCAGTATTATGTTCCCTATAATTGCCAGCCCAATATCTGACATCAGGTCAGTGTGTTTAAAGTTACAAAAGTAAATTTTTGTTCTTTAAGATACACTTTGATAGTGGCAGCAAGGAAGCACACTAGATAGATAGCCAAACCTGAAGTCAGAAAGACCTGATTTCAAATGTGACCTCAGACACTTTCTAACTATGTGACCCTAAGTTAGTCATTTACTCCTGTTTGCCTAGCCCTTGCCTTTCTGTCTTACTTAGAGTTGTTACTAAAACAGAAAGCAACATTTAAAAATAAAAGATATATTTTGATTGAGGTTTGTCTATAGTGGTCTTAAATGGTATAAATTTAGAATATCAGGCATTATTATTTAAAATTTAAAATGTATGTTACTATTATAAGAAACCATTGTGTAAGAAATAGAAAATATAACTCATTATTTAGAACAGGGTATTAGCTCTCTCCAGATTCTGAAAGTGGAGAGTTAGCAGAGAATAAGTATGATTTAATTTGAAAAAATTCTTTCAGTTGATCTCTGTAGATAATATAACACATTTTGCTTGTTTATTGGGAAGCCCTTTGCAGGCTGATAAGTAGAGATAAGAGGGATCACTGCTGTGCTTTTAATAGGAGTAGAAGCTTTTATAGACTTCCTCAAGATGTTTGTAATTACTAATAACACCTTAATGGGTTTTAAAGGATTTTTAATCACAATTTTTTATAGTTGTGATAGAAAAATTAGTGGAAAGGTGTCACCTGAGTTTAAATTATGTAACTGCAAAAGTAAAATTTTTAGTTGTCATTAGTTTTGTTAACAATGATGTGTGATAAGAGGAAAAGTCAGTGGAGTACACTTGGTTGTACACCAAAGACTCAGTGGAGTACAGAGTTGGGAAGTGAAGGACATAGTACTTGAAAAAGTAATGAAAGGTTTTAGATAAGAATAATGCTGAATAATTAAAATGCTATATGAAACCATTTGGAAATATAGATTTTCCTTGGTCTAAAATACTCTGTTTTGAGTTATCCTAAAATGTTTATAAAATTGTCTTTCTTTTTAGTTTTCCAATTTGTACTGTGGATACAAATATCCAACAAGAATTTGATACCTTTTTTTAAATGGAAGACTCCTTTTTAATCTAGATTCTTTAGGGTTATAAATTAAATAAGTATACATTCAATCATTGAAAGAAAGTTGTAAATTGCTTGAAACTATTCCTTTGGGAATGTAATGGGTAATAATATTTTTACTATGATTTTCATATGCAAGAGATCTCTTCAAACTATTTTCTTCTGTGAAAAGCAAAGAACTAAGTCTTTTCCAGCCTTACTAGCTATTTATAGTGATTTAATTTTATAGTAAAACCTTGGTACTTGACAGCTTTGGAACTCATTGAATTTGGTATTTGATGCATTTTGAAAAAGAAATTGGTGTGGTATTTAACATTTGCTTGGCACCCAATGTGCTTACTAGAATTTGTAGACATTGTAATCTTAGGAAGCATATGCTTGATCCAACCAAAATACAGGATCATGTATTAGTTCTGGAACATAAAGAACTCAACACTGAGGAACTGCAGGAACTTGAAAGGTAGCTGCAACAACTAGTGGTGGTGGAGTTTTCTTGAGGTGAGGACGAGGCAATGGAAGCTATTTCCACTTTATTAATCAAGGAAATGTGTGAAAAGGACTAGAAGTACAAAACTTTGTTGTAAAATATTACTCTCATAAAGCTTTAAGGAGCAGAATCTTAAATTTGTTAAATGACCAGACCTTTTTCCACTTCAGAGGAATTTTGAAATGCAGAAGAAACAAACACCATTGGATAGGATTCTTGTGAAGCTTACATCTGGTGAATCTCAAGAAGGGCTCAGTGGTGATAAGAGACAGATAAGGGAAAGAGCAAAAACACCAGAAAGGTAGTTGCCAATTATCTCAAGAGATGCAGAAAAACTTTGACAAAATACAACACACATTCCTATTGAAAACTCTACAAAGGATAGGAATAGATGGGCCTTTTCTTAAAAATTATAAACAATATATAACTAAAACCACCAGCAAGTACCATAAGCAATGGGGATAAATTAGAAGCCTTCCTAATAAGATCTGGAGTGAAGCAAGGATGCCCATCATCACCTCTATTATTTAATATTGTACTAGAAACACTAAGAGGAGCAGTTAGAGAAGAAAAAGAAATTCAAGTGATTAAGATAGGCAATGAGGAGACAAAACTATCATGCTTTGCTGATATGGTGGTCTACTTAAAGAGTCCTAGAGAATCAACTAAAAAGCTAGTGGAAATAATCAACAACTTTAGCAAAATTACAGGATACAAAATAAACCCTCATAAATCATCAGCATTTCTATGTATTTACAGCACAACTCAGCAGCAAGAGTTAGAAAGAGAAATTCTATTTAAAATCACTCTAGACAATATAAAATATTTAGGAATTTTTTTGCCAAGACAAACACAGGCATTATATAAACACAACACTTTCCACAGAATTAAAACTAGATCTAAATAATTTGAAAAACATGCTTGTGGGTAGGAGGAGTTAACATAATAAAAAGGAGGAGTTAACATAATAAAAATGACAATTCTACCCAAATTAGTTTACTTATTCAGTGCCATATCTATAAAACTCCAAAGAAACATTTTTTATTGAATTACAACAAATTTTATTTGGAAGAACAAAAGATCAAGAATATCAAGGGAAATAATAAAAAAATATGAAGAATGGGGGCCCATCAGTACCAGATCTTCAACTGTACTATAAAGCAGTGGTCATCAAAACAATATGGAACTGACAAAGAGAGAGAAGGGAGGATCAGTGGAATAGAATTGGGGTAATGACCTCAGCAAGATATTGTACAATAAAACCAAAGATCCCAGCTTTAGGGACAAAACCCCACCATTTGACAAAAAACTTCTGGGAAAATTGAAAAATAATATGGGAGAGATTAGGTTTAGATCAAGATCTCACACCCTACATGAAGATAAACTCAGAATGTGTGAATGACTTGAATATAAGGAAGGAAACTATAAGTAAATTAGGTGAATATAAAATATCTGGCAGATCTTGGGGAAAGAAAGGATTTCAAGACTAAGCAAGAATTCAAAAAAATAACAAATTATAAAATAAATAATTTTGATTACATTAAATTAAAAATTTTGGTTCAAACAAAACTGATGCAACCAAAATTAGAAGGGAAGCAAAAAATTGAGAAAAAATTCATCATTAAAAAATCCTCTGAAAAAGGTCTAATTACTCAAATTTATGAGGAGCTAAATCAATTATACAAAAATACCAAGCCATCCCCCAATTGATAAATGGGCACGGGACATGAATAGGCAATTTTCAGATGCAGAAGTCAAAACTAGAAATAAGCACATGAAAAAGTGCTCTAAATCTCTTATAATTAGAGAAATGCAAATCAAAACAACTCTGAAGTACCACCTCACACTTAGCAGATTGACTAACATGACAGCAGAGGAAAGTAAACAATGTTGGAGGGGATATGGCAAAACTCGGATATTAATGCATTACTGATGGAGTTGTGAATTGATCCAACAATTCTGGTTGTGCAAATATATTTATAGTTGTGCTCTTTGAGGTGGCAAAAAATTGTAAAATGAGGGGATGCTCTTTAACTGGGGGAATGGCTAAACAAGTTGTATCTGTTGGTGACAGAATAATATTGTGCTAAAAGGAATAATGAACTGGAGGATTTCCATGTGAACTGGAATGGCCTCCAGGAATTGATACAGAGTGCAAGGAGCAGAACCAGGAGAACCTTATACACAGAGACAGATGTACTGTGGCACAATGGAATGTAATGGAGTTTTCTACTAGCAGCAATGCAATAATCCACAACAGTTTTTGAGGGTCTTATGAGAAAGAACACTATCTACATCCATAGAAAGAACTGTGGGAGTAGAAACACAGAGGAAAAACACTTCCTTGTTCACACAGTTCAATGGGGATATGACTAGGGATGTAGACTCTAAATAATCACTCTAGAGCATATATAAATAATATGGAAATAGGTCAATCAATGACACATGTAAAACCCAGTGGAATTCCTTTTTGACTATGGGAGGGGGTTGGATGGAGAGGAGGGAAAGAACATAAATCATGTAACCATTGAAAAATATCCAAAATTAGTTAATTTAAGTAAATAAACTTAAAAAAGAAGAAAGATAGTTGCCTTCTATAGTAAGCAAAGAAAGACTGCATTTTGATTGACAGAGACATGTGACACAATCACATGAGACCCTGGGTCAAGATTCCAAGCAAGAAGATTGGGGGAAGTTTATCCCAACTGACAACAGTTTTTCCTTCTGGAGCAGAAGTAAGTGTGGCTGCTATCTATAATTTCAACTATACAAAGATACCACTGATCCTTTGAAGACATCAGCTGTGGTGAGTGACTTCTTCAGTTAGACTGCAGGTCAGCTAGACTGGAGAGCATAAGGAAGATTCACCTACTTGTCTGGGAGCTGTTATCTTTCATTTTGGACTTTGGCCCATCTTGGACTCAACTTTGTGAGATACTATTTATGTGGGATTTAACTTATTTAGCTTAGGAAGTTAGCCAATAGAATAGTTATTAGGAAAAATTAGTTTGGGGGATAAGGGGGATAAGGTTTAGAAATTATCTTTCTCCTTGTTACCCTCATTCATATCCCATTTCCCCATTAATAAACTCAAAATGTGTATGTTTACCTCTTGTTTCTTCCCCTTAAACATCCCATAATAACACCTCAGATATTACAGAAGAGGACTCCTCTTCCACACAATAACATTTCTCCTCCCCCTTAGGCCATGAAGTCCTCTCAATTTAGCTAGGAAGGAAGGAAGGAAGGAAGGAAGGAAGGAAGGAAGGAAGGAAGGAAGGAAGGAAGGAAGGAAGGAAGGAAGGAAGGAAGGAAGGAAGGAAGGATGGAAGGAAGGATTTCCTTACAGTTAAATTCTGGAATATGTATCCTAGAGAATTTACTGAACTGCTGAGATTTAACATTAAATATTCTGGGTCTTCTAGTAAATATGTGTCAACCATACCTAGACCTAGGAGTTTCTACCTCTTCACCAGCTTTCTGAATTTCTACACCATGTTGCTTTTTACTCATTCCTTACCCCCACAACATCATATTTTCATATTAAGAAATTAAGACCCAGAGAAGACAAGAGAACTTTTCAAGGTGACTTAAAGAATTAATGACTGCAATGGAATTTGAACCAAGATCTATTGAATCCAAAGCTATCACTCTTAGAGTATTGGTTGTATTCCACATGGGCAGAGATCTATACAAATATGATTCACATGTGTTTGTACATTTCTCAATATTTCTCCTCTCCTTTCTGGGGTAACCTGGGACATTTGCATCTAAACAGATTTCTTGCATTTTGAGTTTATCAGCTCCTGCTGATTTTTCTTCACTCAGAGTTCCAGCCTCTGATGCCATCATAATTAGATTCTATACAGATGACTGACTTCCAATAAAGAAAAAACAACAGGTGTAGTACATATTCAAATACAGAATAGTACTTTTCATAAAGAAAATGGCTAAAAATGTTAGGAAATGAGATTTATTTCTAAATAGAGTAATAAATTGTCTATCTAGAACCCAGTCAAGAACTAGAGGACAGGACTTCTGGTCAAGATGGCAGCTTAGAGGCAGCAAAAGTTCACTGGATTTACCAGTGAATTCTATCACACATTCAAAGAACAGCTAACCCCAATATTATACAAACTACTTGACATAATAAGCAAAGAGGGAGTTCTACCAAATTCCTTTTATCACACAAACATGGTACTGATTCCAAAGCCAGGCAGGCCAAAAACAGAGAAAGAAAATTATAGACCAATCTCCCTAATGAATATAGATGCAAAAATCGTAAATAGGATACTAGCAAAAAGAATCCAGCAAGTGATCAGAAGAGTCATTCACCATGATCAAGAAGGATTTATACCAGGGATGCAGGGCTGGTTCAATATTAGGAAAGCTATTGACCACATCCACAAAGAAACCAACAAAAATCACATGATTATTTCAATAGATGCAGAAAAAGCCTTTGATAAAATACAACACCCATTCCTATTAAAAACACTAGAAAGCATAGGAATAGAAGGGTCATTCCTAAAAATAGTAAACAGTATATATCTAAAACCATCAACTAATATTATCTGCAATGGGGATAAACTTGATGCATTCCCAATAAGATCAGGAGTGAAACAAGGATGCCCATTATCACCTCTATTATTTGACATTATACATATGACATATACTAGAAACACTAGCAGTAGCAATGAGAGAGGAAAAAGTAATTGGAGGCATTAAAATAGGGAAAGAGGAAACTAAGTTATCACTCTTTGCGGATGACATGATGGTCTACTTAAAGAATCCTAGAGATTCAACCAAAAAGCTAATTGAAATAATCAACAACTTTAGCAAAGTCACAGGATACAAAATAAAGCCACATAAGTCATCAGCATTTCTATATACTTCCAGCACAGCACATCAGCAAGAACTAGAAAGAGAAATCCCATTCAAAATCACCTTAGACAAAATAAAATACTTAGGAATCTATCTCCTGAGGCAAACAGAGGAACTATATGAACACAACTACAAAACACTCTCCACACAACTAAAACTAGACTTGAGCAATTGGAAAAACATTAACTACTTATGGGTAGGACGAGCCAAAATAATAAAAATGACCATCCTACCCAAACTTATTTATTTATTTAGTGCCATACCCATTGAACTTCCAAATAACTTCTTTGCTGAATTAGAAAAAAACCATAACAAAGTTCATTTGGAAGAACAAAGGATCAAGGATATCCAGGGAAATAATGAAAAAAATACAAAGGAAGGGGGCCTTGGACTCCCAGATCTCATACTATACTATAAAGCAGCGGTCATCAAAACAGTTTGGTACTGGCTGAGAGACAGAAAGGAGGATCAGTGGAATAGACTTGGGGTGAGTGACCTCAGTAAGACAGTATATGACAAACCCAAAGATTCGACCTTTGGGGACAAAAGTCCACTATTTCATAAAATCTGCTGGGAAAAATTGGAGGACCGTGTGGAAAAGATTGGGGTGTGGAAAAGATTGGGTTTGGATCATCACCTCACCCTACACCAAGATAAATTCTGAATGGGTGAATGACCTGAACATAAAGAAGGAAACTATAAGAAAATTAGGCAAACACAGAATAGTATACGTGTCAGACCTTTAAGGAAGGGAAAGATTTTAAAACCAAGCAAGACTTAGAAAGAGTCACCAAATGCAAAATAAATAATTTTGAATACATCAAATTAAAAAGTTTTTGTACAAACAAAACCAATATAACTAAAATCGGAAGGGAAGCAACAAATTGGGAAACAATCTTCATAAAAACCTCTGATAAAGGTCTAATTACTCAAATTTACAAAGAGCTAAATCAATTTTACATAAAATCAAGCAATTCTCCAATTGATAAATGGGCAAGGGACATGAACAGGCAGTTCTCAGACAAAGAAATCAAAACTATTAATAAGAACATGAAAAAAGTGCTCTAAATCTCTTATAATAACAGAGATGCAAATCAAACAACTCTGAGTTATCATCTCACACCTAGCAGATTGGCTAACATGACAGCTATGGAAAGTAATGAATGCTGGAAGGGATGTAGCAAAGTAGGGACACTAATTCATTGCTGGTGGAGTTGTGAATTGATCCAACCATTCTGGAGGTCAATTTGGAACTATGCACAAAGGGCAATAAAAGACTGTCTGCCCTTTGATCCCGCCATAGCACTGCTGGGTTTGTACCCCAAAGAGATAATAAGGAAAAAGACTTGAACAAGAATATTCTTAGCTGCGCTCTTTGTGGTGGCCAAAAATTGGAAAATGAGGGGATGCCCTTCAATTGGGGAATGGCTGAACAAATTGTGGTATATGTTGGTGATGGAATACTATTCTGCTAAAAGGAATAATAAAGTGGAGGAATTCCATGGAGACTGGAACAACCTCCAGGAAGTGATGCAGAGTGAAAGGAGCAGAACCAGGAAAACATTGTACACAGAGACTGATACACTGTGGTACAATGGAAGGTAATGGACTTCTCCATTAGGGTCAATGCAATGTCCCTGAACAATCTGCAGGGATCTAAAAAACACTATCTACAAGTAGAGGACAAAATGTGTGAGTAAAAACACCGAGGAAAAGCAACTGCTTGACTACAGGGGTGGAGGGGATATGACCGAGGAGAGTCTCTAAATGAACACTCTAATGCAAATATGAACAACATGGAAATGGGTTCGAACCAAGAACACATGTGACACGCAGTGGAATCATGCGTCGGCTATGGGAGAGGTGGGGGGGGGGGGAGAAAAGAAAATGATCTTTGTTTCCTACAATGTTTGGAAATGACCAAATAAAATAATGTTTAATTTTTTAAAAAGCACCTTAGCAACAAAAGCACTGTGGCTCAGGTCCCAGGAAATGCTTCCAGTCATCTCATCAGCTGATCAACTATGACTAGACAAAATTTATTTCTGGCCTTTGGAATTGTTAGGAAATCAATCTGTAGGTGCTCAAAAGGTTTGTAAGCCAGAGGATGCCCACCAAAGGCTTTTCCATGAAAGGCACAATGGTTATATGCTTGGCAGGTAGAGCAGGCTGAACACACTTTAGAAACTATAGTAGTTATACCAGGGGTTATCCATACTCTCTTAACAGAGTCCATAATTCCCTGGGTGGCAAAGTGACCATTTTTATGAATAGATTGGCAAATTTGGTGGTAGAAATTTCTAGGGAGAAGGGGTTTCCCTTCAGATGACACCCATACTTGTAAACCTTAAAATTTCTTAGACTTATAAATGTTGGAAATTTCACCATTGGGAAATTTCATACTTGAGAAATTTCCTATTGAGAGTGGGAACTCTATTGGAATGTGAACCCCATTGGCATGGGAGGTTCCTCCTCCTCCCTTCTTAAGATTTCTTTAGGACAGAAACTTTTTGCTGAACAATGGAAAGGGTTTTGACCTATGCTTAAGCATAGAACAGGAAGTTCTTTGAGTCATGATTGATTTTAGAATTGATACAATAGAGATACTTGGAATGACAGAACCAGGTCTTGGAAAATACAATTTCCACCCTACTCAGTCTTAACAGGATTTAGGAAGGGCTGCAGCATAGATCAAAGATTTAATTATTTGATAATATGACCTTCAACAGACATGTGCAAAACCACAGACCTCTGGATGGTCCTGGGTTAAGCTAGAGCCACCATTGGCACAGGGAAGACATGGACAATGATTGGTAGATGTGAGAACTGAGGGGAGGGAACTTGGATGGTTTCCTTAAAGATAGAGGGGTCTGAGGACTGAGGGGTGGTTGGTTGGAGAGTTTTGGCTCTGAGTGGTTGGAGAGGTGCTCTGAGAAGCTTGCTCTGAAGGAAGCTGGAGGTGGAGGCCCCTGAGACTGTTTCTCCATTTTGGTCACGTGAGTAATAGGGACTGATCTCCTTTCTTTGCCTCAGCTATCTAAGGGCTTGAACCTTTTGTCCCAGCCTAAACAGAAGGGGTATTTAAGCCCTATTCCCTTCTCTCCCCTTTCTCTCTCTCTCTCTCTCTCTCTCTCTCTCTCTCTCTCTCTCTCTCTCTAATTCCTTTCTTCCTCCTGTTTGTAATTAAACTCTATAAAAGCTTGACAGCTGACTTGAGTTTTCATTTAGGAATTACATAGCTGAATTCCTTGGCGACCTTAAATTAATATATATCAATCTTTTAAAGTGATTTCCTTGTCACATGTGGCTGACCACACGGGAGTCTAAAGAATTCTCTCAATAAACTTCTGAAATTCCTTGCCTTTTTACTATACCATCTCACCACTTAGTCCCTTCGTGGTCGCCAAACTGTAAAGATTAAAATTTAGGGGACATGGGGAGACTGAGGCAGGCAGAAATTAGTTTCTCTCTGCAAGGAGTATTATATTTTTAGAGGTTTATTAAAGGTTAAAGATTAAAGAATATACAAGTAAGAAACATGTGCCTAGGCCAGAGACCTAGACAAAATAACCTCACATCAAGCAAGAGACCACCTACTCCAAAATGGAAGTCCAAAAAGAGCCAAGAGAGAGAGAGCCCTTCAAAAGCCTTTGAATCAGCTTAAATACCTTCTCGATCTCGGCCCAGGTGAGATTACAAGGCATTCTGGGGAAGTGGAGCAAAGGCTCATGGGGATTGTAGTCCTGTATTCAAGTCTATTTTTTACATACTCCATTAATCTCTTTTGCTTTGAATTTTTGCTTCCATTTTCCACTTCTTTTTCATTATAGGAATGTGATAAATTTAAGTCATCAGTGGTTGTTAATGTTAAAATTAATTCAGGCCCTTTTATGGCTGCTAGATTTGTAGCAGCATCTTCTCTATCATTTCCCCTAGAGGCAAGGTCAGTGCCACATGTATGGGCAGAGCAATGAACTACAGCTAGGGCTTCAGGAAGCTTAAGAGCAGAAAGAACTTCATTCATAATTTTTGAATTAGTTATAGATTTTCCAGGTGAGGTTAAAAATCCTCTCTAGACCATAGATCCCAGCTGAGTGACAAATGCCAAAAGCATATCTAGAATCCATATACATTGTTGCCTTTTTATCCTTGGCAATTATACAGGCATGCTTGAGAGCTATGAGTTCTACTCCTTGAGTGCTAATATTAGAGGGCAGTGAAAGTGACCACTCTGTAGCAAATTCTGAGACTACAGCAGCTCCAGTAAAGTGTATGCCATCCCTCACAAAAGAGGAACCATCATTAAATAAGACCAGATCTGGATTGTATAAGGGAGTGTCCAAGGCATTATCTCAAAGCTTTTCTGCCATGGACACTAGTGTTTCACAACTGTGTAATGGTTCTCCTGACATTGGTAAATATGGAATCAAGGAGGCAGGGATAAGGGTTGTACAGTGTTTCAAGGTAATGTTTTCATTATTTAACAATGTTATTTCATACCTTGTAATTCACTGATCCGAGAATGCCTATGTTCTATGCCTTAGCAACAATGCTTCTACCTCACATGGGCACATAATTGTTAATGGGCCTCCCAATATTAGATCAACAGTTTTTGTCATTAGTAAGGCTATAGCAGCTACTCCTCTAAGACATGGTAGTGCCCCTGATGCTACTGGGTCCAGTTGGGAAGAATAATAAGCTACTGGGAGCTGAGAAGGTCCCAAAGTGTGAGTTAAAACACCTGAACCTACCCCTCTTCACTTATGTACATACAAAGTAAATGGCTTATTGTAATCTGGGAAGCCTAGAGCAGGGGCAGATAGGATATCCTGTTTTAGATCTGATAGAACTGACAAGTTTTCTGGCTCTAATTTGAGGGGTTCAGGGACCGTATCCCTTGTTAGTGCTCTAAGGGGGTCTAGTAATTTTCCCATATTAAGGAATCCATTGTCTACAAAACCTTGTTACTCTTAAAATTGCTTTCAACTGTTTATTAGTGGTAGGAGTGCTTAAAGGTGTTTACTATATTCCCAACATGCTTCTGTGTCTGTTGAAGCCAAGAGCAGATCATCTACATATTTGATTAATTTACTATTTTTAAATGTTATATTTTCTGTGTGGGGTGTATGGGATGTTCAGGGCGGGGTAGTACTCAGGTATGGAGGGCTTGTCATGCCCTTTTAGGGCAGCTCTCCAGCCTCTGACCCCCACCTGACACCCAGCTCTCACTTGTGGCTCCTAGTAGCTGCTACCATGTGGCAGCAGCCACACCCCGAGCAACGGGTTCGACAGGCCGGCTAAACCTTGTGAAGGTAGCCATCGGGTCGTAAACCCCTGGTGAACCAGGGCCTTGCTCACCCAGAATGTGAAGACTGCTTTGGCAGAACAGACAGAAGAAACCAATAAGAAGATTCAACGGCTGAGATGGCAATGCAGCAAAGCACTGTGGAGTGCTTAGGGCATGTTGGAGGACAAAAGACAACACGGCCATCCAATGCAGCTGAGGAAGTCTCCAAGTGTAACAACTTTTCGTGCCACTGTACCCAGGCTTCCAACACCGAGAGAGTGTGACTGTCTCTGTGCATTGACTCTTCCACTTAAATCTCCTTCCCACACAAGTGTCTTTGTGCACACTCATCTATCCCAACCCCATCCACCCTCTTCAAGCCACATGAGGGTGCACCATAGATGAAAAAGCACAAAGACAATTGTCATTCTCGGTTACCGAGAGACTACTACTATTATCTGTGTCTTGGCTCAAAATTTGTGCAAATAAACTCGGGCTTTACATGAACCCTTGTGGCAGGCTACTCTATGTGTTCTTGGAGCCCTTCCAGGTGATAGCAAAAATATGCCTGGAGTTCTCATGTATGGGTATGGAAAAGAAGGCTGGGCACAAGTCTACTACTGTAAAGTATGTAGCTGTGCTTGGAATAGAAGAGATAATTATATGTATGTTGGAAACTACAGAGTGTCTCTTTATAACATGGTTGTTCACAGCCTTCAGATGCTGTAAGAATGTATAGAGGTGCTTTCCATCTGACCCCCTTTTTGTTTTTTTTTTAACAGGCAGGATGGGTGTGTTGTATTCAGATTTACAAGGGATTATTATTCCTTGTTCAATTAATGAGTTTATTACTGGGGTAATACCCTCAACTGCCTCTTTTGATAGGGGATACTGAGGAATGGAAGGAGGTGGGCTAGATTTAGTTTTTATCTGCACAGGAACAGCAGATTTAAGTAAGCCTACATCAGAAGAAGATGTGGCCCAAAGAGACTCTGATATATCTTCAGGTATTGCAAAGGTGGAATGCTCCTTCACCTCCTGACTCTCAGAGAATTATAGGGAGCAATTTAAAGATTCCTCAGGTACTTCCATTGATAAGTAACTATCTGGGGAGCAATTTATTGTGGCTCTGAGTTTGTATAGAAGGTCTCTCCCCAGCAAATTTAAAGAGGAGACAGGCTTCAAAAGGAAGGAATGATGTACCTCTAGGGTTCCTACAGACACCATTCTAGGGGTAAGTTTTTTAACTCTTTGGGGTATTCCATTCCTGACACTCCCATTACACTTTCTGAACCAACATAATAACAATGTAAATCAGGTGCACTCTTTAATACAGACCTGGAAGCTCCAGTGTTTAAAGGACAATCATAATAGGTGTTACCCACCTTTAAGGTAATATGGGGTTCATTAGTATAGGGGGGAATGGATAGGGATAATGAGTAGTAGGACATCAGGGTCTGGAAAATCAAAGGTTGTATCCTCTGATTCCTGTGCCCCGCACCCCTGGACACCTTCATTGTATTTGGGAAGTTCCTTGGGCACCCCCCTGAAGGGCACCCCCCTTAGGGGCATTAGCACCTTGAGTATTTTTTGGATGAGAACAACTTAAGTTATATTGTTGTGTAGTCATTTGGTTTTATTTATCATTTTCCCAATATCTATTCCTATCATTATCATTCCTAAAGTTGTGGTTTCCATTATCATTATTATAGTTATTTCTATAATTATCATTTCTGTAGTTGTTGTTATTAAATTGCAGATTCCTTCTGAGTGCCTTGAATAAAGTTCTAAACTCTACAATTCTGTGGCCCTTCTTCTCACAGAATTGGCAGGTAATAAATCGATAATTAGATTCCTGGAGAGGGGCAAGTGCCATTGGTTGAGTATCATGCCCACTGTTCAGTTCAATAATCATATCTTTTAAATATCTCAATTCTTTCTTCATTTCTTCCATGAGATTATTATTTTCTTCCTCCTTTTCTTTGTTTCCCTTTGAAACATATAGAGCTTTTTTCCACAATTTTTTAAGGTCCATCTCCGGCCATCTAGGGCAATGTGTTCTAAAATAATCCCTAATCACTTTGTAAGAGTTATTGACAAATTGCCTTCTAATTTGTCTTATGCAATTTTCTTTAGATAGGTCAAAATCCAGGTAACTACCCCCAAACTCAATTATGCTATCCATGAATCTGGAGGTGGCTCTTCCTCATTTTGTTTAATTCTTTCAAATTCTGCCCACTTATCTGTACTGTCTGCACACTCTTGCTGTTAAGATGTCCTCTCTACAATGGTATAGTTGTAGATTATACTCAGAGTTGTTATAGTCCCATTTGGGATCCTGAGATGGCCAGTGTGCTGCATTGCACCCCCAGATTTGGTTGACATGAGCAATTATTTTATTTTTCTCACATTCATTTAAAAAAGCCTGTAGCAAGTTCTCAACATCTTTGTGATATGAATTATATTGAAGAAATATATCTGTCATCTTTTTTGTTACCAGAAAGGGATCTTGTTCATATGTGGGAATATTTCATGTAAATTTATTTATTTCTTGGGGGTAAACAGTATATTGTGCCTTAAAGTCACCACATCCCAATTCCATCCTATTTCAGGTACTTCTCTTAGAGGAAATAGGCTTCTAATTGAATTTGGTACCTGTTGGTCAGTTTGACTAAGATGAGTTTCTTTAGAAGAATGAGATTTCCTTTGTGGTGGAAATGGTTTTGTGTAGGAGAAGGTACATGAGAAACCGGAATTTCTTAGGGATTAAGTTCAGACAAGATTTGCAGACCATGGGAGAACCAGTCTGTTAGCTGAGCTATAGGGAAGGTATTTTCCATCTCTATTTTGGGGAAGGAAATTTCCTCATTTAGAGGTTCAGAAATAGGTCTGTCAGGTTCAGACCTGTTTTCTGATGGGGTGGATGTTTGATAATTCATCCCATAAGAAGCATTTTAAATTGTCTTATTGGGCTTGTGTGTTCTCTTGCATGATTTTTTATGTTTTCCTGTGTTTTTATCTTCAGATTTTTGCATTTCAGCTTCAAATATTTTTTTTTATGTTAGTATCTCTTAACAGTAATGAGGAGAACAAAAATGACATTACCTAATAACATAAAAAATTGGAAGTATCCTGAATTCCTCAATGTCCCTAATTCTTTTACCACCATATAAATGTCAAAGAATGTAGTATTCATTTATATATATATATATATTCAATTCAAATTAAGGAGAAATGAGAGAAATAAAAATATTTTATACTCACCAGCACTCGCAGCTGTTTTTCAAACTGTTTAAGAGGCTGACTTGAGTAAGTAATAAAGAAAGAAAGAGATTACACAGAAATTTGAGGGTCCTGTTCACATTGTCAGATAATTTTAGGGTTGTGACTTTAAATCTAGATTTAAATGGTCACCAAATAAAATTCCCAAGTCAGTCTGGAAATTTATGGTAATTTAATTAATATAGAGGGAAGGCATTTAAGGAGAAGGAAGAACGAGGATATAGGATTTCTCCTACCTGGCCTATGCCAAGGGGAGTTTTAAACTCCCTGCCTCTAGGTCTCTGAAGAACATTAGAGGCTTCTGAGAGGAAAAAGTTGGAATGTAAAGGAGGAAAATTCAGTCAGAAACTCACCACTGAACTGGACATTAGCTTATAGCCACACTAAGATGCTGAAAGGCTCAGCATGCAGCTCTCAGCTAACTTTACACCACCAATCAGGGAAAGAGAGAGAGCATTTTCTTGAGGGACGAAAAACTTCAAATATAGACACCTTTCATCCTTGTGTCTCCACCTCTAAATGTTCACATCTACCAATCACATTAAAGGCTTTTTCTCCAGGACTGCCCATACTTTTAGTTCTCACCTTCTTTGATTTGATTATATCTTTAGTTACTTAACACTTCTTTGTTAAGTTCACCTTTTGTGAGTTACTTGACCTTTTTTGTGATTAATTTAACCTTTATAGTTACTTAACACCTTTTTGCATTAGATTTAAAAATAGACTTAGCTTAAAGTTCTAGCTTCACTATAAGATGAGAACTAAGTACCTTCATTGTTCAATCAGGAGATTACAACTTTATCTTCTCCTAAAGTATGGTCTAAGTAGGGTGTTTTTAAAGTTTTTAAAGTTCACACAAGAAAGCTATTTTGTATTTCTTATTCTGATTCTAAAATTTACTCTGAAACTACTTGGTCCAACTTCACAATCTCAGAAATAGCAGCTCAGTTCTAGGGGCATGGACACTGCTGTCAATTTTTCACTAAAGGAGGAAGAAAGATTAAATAATTCATCTCCTAGAAAGAAACTGTAGAAATCATACATGTATTAGCAAAGGCAAAAAAATATGAGGTCAAAATGGATAAACTGAAGTGAAAATTCTATCAAAGATTCAAAAAACAATTTGAATATTATGCAAATTGTTTGCAAAAATATTAAATACAAAGGTACCAAATTCCTTCTATGATATAGATTAGTCTTCATACATGAATCAGGAAGAGTCAAAAAGGAAAAAAGAAAACTAGAGACTAATATCCCTAGTGAATATCAATGTAAAATTTTAAATAAAATATATTCTTTAAAAGGCTAAAAATGAGTATTATAAAAAATTACATATCATTACTAGGTTGGATTTATACCAGTAACAAAGAGTTATTTTATCTTAAGAAAAATATAAATTTAGGAAGATATACTAATAACTAAAATTAAAATCTACATGATTATACAAATGGATGAAGAAAAACCTTATAAAATACTAGAAAACAGGATTAAACAAACCCCATTACATAACATGATAAATTTCATATTGAATATCCAAAAATCGATCACTAAGATTTTATTTAACAGGGATAAATTAGAATTCTTTCCAATAAAATCAAAGTAGAAACAAGCATATCCATTTTATTGTTTCTACTAGACATATTTCTATGTAAAATAAGAAAAATAAGATGAAAGAATAATCAGAAGTAAAAAGGCACAATTATCAGTTTTTGGAGATATGATAGTATACAAACTCCTAGAGGGGGAAAGAAGGAAAAGACATAAGTATGTATATACTACCTACTATGTGCTAGGCACTGTACTTAGAGAGCCAACTAAAGCTATCTGAAACAACTATAAATTTAATGAAATTGCAGGATATAAAATAAATCCACAAATTCATCAGCATTTTTATAAAATAACAATTAAACACAGCAAAACAAATTAAAGGAATTTCATTTAAAAGCTCTGTGGAATACATAAAATTTGGAGAAGTCTGTCCAGCAAGATACTCACAAGGACTATATAAAGACAAATATAAACTATAATTTACATAAATACAAATTTAAATAATTGGAAAAACAGTAATTGCTCATGGCTAGGACAAGTTTGCATAAAATGGCAATTCTCCCTAAATTAATTTACATATTAAGTGATATATCAATCAAATGGCTAAAGAATTACTTCACAAAATGAGATAAAACAATAATGAAAATCACATGAAAGCAAGAAAGGTCAAGCATAAGGAAAATAATTAAAACAGAGGGAATGAAGAGGGTTTAGCAGTGCCAGATTTAAATCTACATTACAAAGCAGTAATTCTCAAAACAATATGCTACTTGGGAGAAAGGTCAATCAATAGAACAGATTAGATACAGAACATATAAAAGCAAATGGATCTAGTAGTAATAAACAAATAAATATAGTGCAACAAGCACTCCAGATACTGGGATAAAGACTCACTATTGGGTTAAAAAAATACTAGAGAAATTGGACAGTAACATGAAAGAGACTTGTCTTAGATCAAAACCTTACACATTATGCCATATGAGGATCAATAGATACATAATATAAATATGAAATGTTATATCACAAATTAGAGAAACATGGGGAAAACATATTTGTTACATCTTATTTCCAAGAGAAATATGGAGCTAAAAAACAAGAGTCATTTCCCAAATGATGGTTGGCTTAAAAGTATGGACCCAAAGTTCTTAAGAGAAAAAAAAAAAACTCGAGCTATCTCAGGCCACATTTTAAAAAAAAGGGTCCAAATCAATGATAGAGAAATGCAAATTTAAAAAGTTCTGAGATTTCCATCAGAATCTCATATCCATCAGATTAGCAAAGGTGATCAAAAAGAATATGATAAACGTTGAAAGGATTATATAATAGTAGATGCATTTCTGAGCAATTAGTGGATCTGTATAGAACATTTCTGAAAAGCAATTTGAAATTAAGCATAAAATGTTAGTAAATGGTGCAACTTATAAACAAAAGAAATAAAAATAAAAAGTTATATATATATATATGAACATATATGTATTTTTACACACTGACATACATTCTACACATACATTCAATCATATTATGCACACATTCTTTTGGTGATGGAAAATTCTAGAAATTAAAGGGATGCCCTTCAGCTAAGGAATTGCTGACTAAACCTATAGTAGATTAATGTGATGGCATACTATTGTGACATAAGAAATAGGAAAATTATGTACTAAGGAAATTAATATTAGCCAATACTAATAAATATTAATGGAAATTATTTGAATAAAGGCAATGACTCTTAATCAATTTAATTAATGATTATTAATCAAGAATACACATTATTTCAGTTGTAATATTCTGATAAATCAAATATTTCATTAGTATTAATTTATATACTGCAGATCTGAATCTGTAATTTCATTGTAACTTCTATTGTGGAAAATCTCTACATGGACAAAAATATGTCTGTTAATGTAAGTCTTAAATGCACTAGGTGCTTGGGACTTAAGAGAGTAACTTTCTTGGGACATATAGCTACTATATAAGTCAGGATCTGGACTTTAATTCAGATCCTCCTGACTCCAGGTATAAGGCTGTATATACTATACCATGGCTTTTCCTGCTTGAAGAATAAGAATTATATTTGAACGAATGAATGATTCAATAAATTAATAAATGAATAATGAAAATAATTTATTAACTCTTACTTTATGCCAGCTATGGTGTTAAAATATTGGGGTACAAATTCAAGGAAGCAAAATAGTTCCTGCTGTTACATTAAAAATAATTAAAGTAACTTCATTTTGTGGTATTTCCAACATTTTATCCATTCTCACCATTTTGTGGAGTTGTTTCAACTCCATGGGAATCACCTGTTAGAGATTTTACAAGACTACTTCCCCTCCCCGTTATCACTCAACTACAAGAATACTATTTTCCTTTTATCTCAGTACCTATAGATTTCTTCTTTATCAGTTAGAAACCAGGGGGGTGCAATCCCTATAATCCCATTTTTCATTTCCTCCCAATTGTATTTATCCTGGTTTTCTTTACAACCCAATAAATCATTTGTGTGGATGAAACACAGTTTTGCTTTTTTTTTTTTTCAATTTCACTATAACAGTGCCTAAGGAATTTATGATCTAGTTGGGGAAGGCAATGTATAAAGGAGAGCTATGATATAATGGTGTGAGGTGTTATCATTTGGAATTTTCCAGGAAATGGTGTGGAATCTGGATTCTAGGAAAGAGAAGTCAAAATTCACAGATCAAAAGTCCCAGGGAGACAGCCCAAGTAGTTCTGGGAAAAAAAAGGATTTGAAAAGGAGAGCCAGAGTGAAGCAGTGTGTTTCAGGTTAATTCAATACTGAATACAATTCATTCTTTTTTTTTAATGATACAGAAAAGTCTTCTGTATCTTACAAGATACTAAAATAATGAGTATCAATGATCATTTTACATAGAAGTTACATTAGAGCCTTAATATAGTTTTGGCTGATAGAATTCTGAATAACTAGACATTTATGTTTTATTTTTCTTTTCTATGAATCAAAGGTAAATGCAAATTTAATGGACAAGGATTCCTTTGGGAGGCAAGAAACAGTTATTTTTTCAGGTGATCCTGAGTGTCTTACTCATTGTCATAAATCCACAAGATATTAATTTTACATTTGTTGTGAAAATGAGGGCCTTGGGTTTGATGACTTCTGGGACTCTTTCCAGCTTCAGCTTTCTTTAATAATTTATGATTCAATTCTTCAAGCAACATTGAAAATTATATGCAGTCCCTGTCAAGGAGACCAAATAACATCTATGTACATATATACATACCACATTAAGATTTGTAAAACACTTTCTCTGCAACAACCCACTGATATAGATAGCCCAATTGTTATACTGTTTTTGCAAAAGAGAAAAGATGTTCAGAGAGGCTGTGACATGCATAGAATAATATAGTTAACAAATGCCAGTTTCAGTATTCAAATGTCTATATCTTAACTCAAAGTAATTTGGTTTTCTACTCCCCAAAAATGACCTCTTACAAAAATGACATTTTTTACACATGAAAAGTTAAAAACCAATCTAAGTGATGAATCACACATTTGGTATATGAGAGTAGTGAGACATCTCTGTAAACTGGCAATGCAAAAGAAAACTTAGACAAAGAAGGATGATTTGAGCTAGGTTATGAAGGATGAATAAGACTTAGAGAAAAGTAGAGAGAAAAAAGAAGACAAAACTATGGGAAGAAAAATAAGAACAAGTATGGAGGTACAAATGGGTATAATGAAAAAGGAATAGATCAGTTTGATTAGAATAAAGGTAGGGGAACAGTAGAAGTATATTTGGTGAACTAGATGAGTAATAAATATGGAAGGCCTCAAATGTCATGCAAAAGTTTGAATAACCTCTTGCTGAGAGTTTCAGGCAGAAGCAAACATTTTGCAAGTGATATTTTAGGAAGTCTAATCCGGTGAATTTCAAATAGATCAGAGAAGAGATCAGAGACAGGGGAACCAGTTACAAAAATATAAATATAGAGGGAACCAAGAAGTTTGTGGGAAAATGGCATCATACTAGAATGCAAAGAAACCGAGGTCCCCCTCAATTACAACTCAGGGCTTAGAGATGCATCACACCACTAGATCATAGAAGAAATCACATCTAAACTCTTTCATCCAACCAAAGAATCTACAGAGGGACCTGCAAAGTCCTGTGGAAATCCTGAGACAGGTAAACTGAGAGCCATGCCCAGAAGGCAGTTCAGGCAGTGAACAATTGTCTCTAAAGGCCTGGAGCAGTTTCAGAACTCTTATGCAGAGCTCTGTGGAGCACAGGACCCCTGAGATTTCCCAGAGCCTGAAGATACAGGAAAGGGATTTGGGGGCATTCTGGGTGAATCCTGGGTTCTAATCTCTTCCCAAGAGGAGAGCCTCAAAAATGAGACTGACAAGCCTAAGGTCTTGACTGATTACCTACTCTTTGCTCTAGACAGAGCAATTTCAGGATATTCTGGCCACCCTAGAACAGCAAAAATAGAAATAGCCCAAGGCTAGCTTAATCACAATAGAACTTCAACCAATAATAGCACATTGGTGATAAATGTTCATAACTATTTTTATGAAAAAATGTTTAGGTTACTTAAGTTACACAGCTCAGCAGAGGCAGAGTCAAGATGTCGGCTTAGAGACAGCAACAGCTCAGACCTCCACAAACCCTTCCTCACTGATCAAAAACTCAATGCTTTGAGGGAACTGATAACCAAATCTAACAACAGGACAGAACTAGGGAACCCTCCTCCTGGACCCAACTTAAATGGTACACCCCCCAAAAAAGTCTGAATTCAAGAACACACAGGGGAAGAAAGAAGGAACATCCCAGGCCTCCTCCCCCACCTACAGAGCTGAGCCTCCAGCAAGTGGCTAGAATCTCTGGTTAGGCAAGAACATTAGTCCTGACAGAGTACCTTATTGGCACAGCTATGCCAGGCTCAGAGCATTGAACACAGGCAGTGTGTCGGCAGCTGGAGGAGAAGCACAAAGCAAGCAGTCTAGTCCCAGGCAAGATATTCCATCTTGCCACACACACCCCCTCCAACTCGAGGTTTTGGCCTTAGGGCACAGCCAGCTTTATAGATCAACTGGACCCTGGCTTAATCTCATCCACAGGGGAGATAAGAAGCCTTCATAGGGCAGGAAAGCTCAAACTCCAACACCCCTCCCCCCCCCCCCCCCCCCACTGATCTGAGAGCCTTACTGATGAGAGCTCCAAGGGACAAAGGCAGCAACAAACTACGGGCAAAAAATTTGATAACAGGTGGGAATCCCATCTCATTCTCAGCTTCTACTGTCAGTTCGGGACATTCTGACTAACCTCATCAATCAGTAGAACAGAGAAGAAGCCCCTTCAGGACAAAACCGACCCTAGCACATAATGAGAAGAATAAGACTACAGGCAACTACAAGGGGGAGGGAGCAGAAAATATGAGTATAGAACAGAACAAGAAAAAAAGAAATTACAATTGACAGCTTCTATCCAGGCAATGAAAAAAGGATGATCAATGGAACAGAGGAGGATCAAGGAACACAAAGCAAAAACACAGAAACTCCAGTGAATTGCACACAGGCTTTGGAAGAACTCAAAATACAATTCAAAAAACAATTAATAGAGGCCAAAGACAACTGGGAAAAGAACTGAAAAAAAATGTACATAACTTACTTTTAAGTTTAACCTACATTATCAACATTAACACCATAATTTTATTAAATCTAGATATTCAACCTAATAATAAATCAAGGCCTTATTTATAGTGTTTGCCATTTTTCTGATGATTTTTCACAATGAAAAGGAGATTCTTTTAATTATACTCATTTTAGAATTTAAGAAAGTAAGGCAATGGAGGTTAAATACTTTGCCCAGTTTTACATAGCTAATAAATTTCTGAGATAGGAATTGAATTAAGCTCTTCCTGACTCTAGGTTCAGTTTTCTATTCAGTGTGACACTTAGAAGATTTGGAACAAAGAGTCTAAGAGGAAAGGGAGAATATCCATTAACCATAATCAAAAGAAACTAGAATTCTGGAGGGGTGAATGTGAAGGGGAGATTAAAAATATAGGATGAAAGAAAAAAATTAAGATCAGGTACAGAGAAAGGACAAAAGAAAATATACGATGGAGAAGAAACAAGTTATTTTACTTAATTCATAATTCTATCGCCTTCTTGGTTATAAAGGAGGTGAAAAGAAAAAGAGGAAAAAGAATAAGGACATGATCAAGAGAAATACTCAATTAACAACAATCATAACTTATATGAATGGGATTAATTTACCTTTAGTATGAAATAAAAATGGATTAGAAAATAGGATCCAATAATATATATTGTTCATCAAAAACATCCTTGAAACAAATTTTATACAAAGTTGAAATGTGTGGCTAGAATAAGTGCAAGAGTAGTAATTAGGATTACAGATGAGGTTAGATAAACCACATGCTTCCAGTACATATAGATATGATAAAAAAAAGCAGAGAAATTACATTATCAAAATTCTTAAAAAAAGAAAAATTAGTTGAATTGGAAAGAGAAATAGTAAAACTATGATAATGGAGAACTTTAATGAACATATTTTAGGCCTAATAAATCTTAAAAAATAAACAAAAGAGGATATAAAGAAGTTAATAGATAATAGATCTCTGGTGATTGAAGAAGTTGAGTAGAAAAGAATTTAAATGTTGTACAGCTGCACATCGCATCTTTACAAAAACATATTGTACCTGGGGATACAAAAACCATACCAAAAACAAAGTATGAAAGCAGAAATATGTCATAATGCAATCAAATAGGGCTTTTAAATGATAACTTAAAAGGAATTGAAAACTTAATAATAAAATTTTAAAGAACTTATGGGGCAAAAACAATCACTATTTCAATAATTTGAATATCTTTTACTTTGTTGTTTTAGGTTTCCCTTCCTATATAACTCTATGATAATTTATTAGATAATAGGTTAAAGCTAAAAATATGCTGTACTTAGCTTCTAAAATGGTGGTGAGCCTCTCTGAATATTGTGAGCCTCACGTGAATATCATGAATATTGTATTGAAAAACATAAATTCCATAATGAGTTCTGAACACAAAGAATTTCTAGATTGATAGAATGAATTGAGCGTTGATGTCTTGGCACAACCATTGAGAGACAAGTATCACTTCCACACAGTTGTTGGTCATCAGATTAGGATTTTTAGAGAATCCTATAGATGGGAAAAATTATTGTAGACAAATTAGAAATAGCTTGAGCATTGGATTTTTGGCCATGAGCTGTCACAAAACTGCAGTTTTTCTGACAAACAATATCACAGTCTACACAACTCAGAAACCACCTGTATCTATGGTTAGTACCATACTGGGATATTTTGGTATTATCCCCATGAACATAGAAATAATTTCCTTCTTTTAAATGGTGAAAAAAGGGGGAGAAAAAGATATCCACCAGCCTCCTGTGCTTAGAACCATAATTGTCTAAGAGTCGATTCTAATACCTGTCAGCCCAAAAAATGCCTTCAAATCAAGTTTTTAGGGAAAATTCAATATGTCTATAGGCCTGGGGATAGAAGGTTACCTGAGTGAAATATAGAAAGAGTCCTTAGAATACTCACAATCATGGGCAGATGATGCTGAGGAAGAAAGAGTCATTGAAAATGAATGCAAAGTTAGGAAAGCCTATGTTCAAATAGCACTTCTGACATTTAGTGCTGTCTGTTCCTGATAAATTTTCAAGTAATATTTTTAGTTTCATAAATAATACTCTAAGGCTACAATTTCTAAATGTTTTTAGTCTGAATTAGTAGGATTTTTTCACCAAGAGTTCCTTACATCAGTAAAATAAATGGTTAAGGGCAAGAAATTATTATCACTTGCTGCTAAATCAAATTGTTTATAGGCTGCTGTAGAGCAAACATTGTCAGCATTCTCTAAATGTCAACACTGGACCAAAAGGCTGGTCATCAACTCTAGAGAAATCTTTTCCCTTAGATACTCCAATAATGATACTATAGGATTTAAGAGATATATTGCCTCAAGAATTTGGCTTCAATTTAGGAAAGACCTGAATTTAGTCCTACCTCAAACTAGCCATGAGATCTTGAGCAAACCATTTCAATTATTCTTCTTTAAAATGATGGTAATAGACTTCCAGGTAAGCATGGCGGCAGTCTAAATGCGGCCACTTCCTCTCCCCAGCACATACAGAGAAGTACTACCCAAAAGACCTTAATAATAATTTTCAGAAGAGTGGAGGAGCTGTACAGTAGGGTGCAGCATTGAAGGTGCATGCTATTGGGACTTTTCCAGTCTATAAGAGAGTGAAAGGGCCTCTACCCAAAGGTGAGCCAATCCACCATCCCCCACCCCCACCAATAGAGCTGAAGTCAGAGCCAGAACAATTCAAGAAGAGCAAGCAAGGTGCACCTTTGGACTGAGCAAGGGGCACATCTGTGAACTTGGGAGCTGACTGAGACCTCAGGGGACCCAAAGCTGGGGGTGGCTAGGCGGGAAACCCCAACTCGTGAGAGAGCTCAGACCTTAGGTGCCTGGAGCCAGCTCACCCCCCAGAACCAGGGAATGAGCAAGGAGTGTTTCTGGAGCAAGCAAGGGATACTTCTGGGTCCTTGGGAGCTGACAAGGACCATTGGGAAATTACCCCTGAAGGCAGACAGGCTGGAGACCCAGGCTGGCAGGGGAGCACAGACCTTGAGCGCCAGTGGGAAGGTAGCAGAGAGAATTGCTACAAAGGACTGTGGAGTTTCGAGAGCTAGGTTCAGGCAAAATCCTTGCTCCTTAACTTGATACACAGAGAACCTATCCAACTGAATCAGATTTCTGACTAAGGAGGGAAGGGAATACATCCAGGAAAATGGCTAATTGTGCACAGGAGACTCAAAATCCTTCCAAAAAAAACCCCAAAATACTGGACAGAATTCAAACAAAGGCAAAACCTAAAAATCAGGGAAATTGTCCACAAACCCTAGAAGAATCTCAATTGGAGCTTATCAAAAAGATGGAAGCCTTCTGGAAAGAGAAGTTGGAAATGGTTCCAAAAAAAAAATTGAAGAAACCATAGCTGAATACCAAAAGGTTAAAGCAGAAAACCAAAAGATTATAACAGAAAATCAGGTCTTAAGGACCAGAATTGAGCAACTGGAAACCAATGAGCTTGAAAAACAGCAAGAATTAAAAAGCGAAGTCAAAAGATTGACAAAAGAGAAAAACAAAAAAACAAAAAAATATCTCACTGACAAGGTGACAGATCAGGAAAACGGAGGAAGGAGAGACAATTTGAGAATCATCAGTATACCTGAAAAGCCAAAAATAAACAAAAACCATGACACCATACTGCAAGAGATCATACAAGAATACTGCCCTGAAGTTCTTGAACAAGGGGGGGGGAATAGACATTGAAAGAGTTCATAGAACACCCTCTACACTAAACCCCCCAAAAATAACTCCCAGAAATGTAATTGCTAAATTCCAGAGCTTTCAAGCTAAGGAGAAAATCCTATAAGAAGCCCAAAACAAACAATTCAGATACCAAGGAGCACCAATCAGGATCACACAAGACCTGGCAGCTTCCACACTAAAGGATCGCAAGGTGTGAAACATGATATTCAGAAAGGCAAGAGAAGTGGGTATTCAACAAAGAATCACCTATTCATCAAAACTGACTATATACTTCCAGAGGAAAGTATGGGCATTCAACAAAATAGAAAATTTCTAAGTATTTGTAAGGAAAAGACCAGAACTAAGTGGAAAGTTTGATATCCAAGCACAAAGATCAAGAGAAACATGAAAAGGCAAATATGAAAGAGAGGGAAAAGGAGAAAGAAATATATATATATATATATATATGTATATATATATATACATATATATATATTTTTTTTTTTACTCAAACTCTCGTCTTTAAGGGTTACAATTAGATCAAATTATATTTATTAATATAGGGGGAAAATCTTATTTGTAACTCTGAAAAATGTTTTCATTATTATAATAAATAGAAGACTCATTCATAGGAAAAGATTGGGGCATTAAATGCTATAAAATGATATGCAAAAATAAAGGGGTAGGAGGAATCATTGATGGTACTAAGAGATACTTGAAGAAATAAAATAAATAAAATAATCTTTGTCATACAAAGATACAAAGAAGGGGAGGGGAAGAATACTTTAATAATAGTGAGAGGAAGAGAGTACTAATAGGTAATGCTCAAATATACTCTCATGGAAATCAATTGTGAGAGGGAAGAACATCTAGATCTATTGGGATCTTGAAGTCTATCTTAACCAACAGGGTAAGGAAGAAGGGAAAACTAAGGGGGTAGGTGGGGAGGCAGTTAAAAAAAGGGAGGGAAGGAGAAGGGGGAGGGAACTTAACAGACCCTAAAAAAACAAGAAGGGAACAAAAAGGGAGGGGCCAGAAAGGGAAGCATATCAAGGGAGGGGAATAGGGAGATTGACTAATGGTAAACCACTGGTTTAAAAGGATATAGCAAAAGAGGAAAGGTCATAACTAGTAGAGGATATCAAAATGCCAGGGAATTCAAAAGTGAAAATCATAACTTTGAACGTGAATTGGATGAATTCAGCCATAAAAGGTAGATGAATAGGAGAGTGGATTAGAATCCAGAATCCTGCCATATGTTGCCTACAAGAAACACACTTGAGAAACACACAAATTCAGAATTAAAGGGTGGAGCAAGACCTATTAGGCCTCAGCTGACAGAAAGAAGGCAGGAGTTGCAATCATGATATCTGACAAAGCCAAAGTAAAAATAGACCTGATTAAAAGGGATAGGGAAGGTAAATACATCATGATAAAAGGGAGTATAGACAATGAGGAAATATCACTAAGCAACATGTATACACCAAATGGTATAGCACCCAAATTTCTAATGGAGAAATTAATAGAATTAAAGGAGGAAATAGATAATAAAAACTATACATTGTGGGAGACCTGAACCTAACACTATCAAATTTATATAAATCAAATTTAAAAATAAATAATAAAGAGGTAAAAGAGGTGAATGAAATCTTAGAAAAATCAGGGTTAATAGATATATGGAGAAAAATAAATAGGGACAAAAAGGAACACGCTGTCTTTTAAGCAGCACATGGCACACTCACAAAGATTGACCTTATACTAGGTCATAAAAACATGGCAAACAAAAGAATAAAAGCAGAAATAATAAATGCAACATTTTCAGATCATAAGGCAATAAAAATAATGATCAGTAATGTTACATGGAGAGTAAAATAAAAAATCAATTGGAAATGAAATAATTTCAATTAAATTAAATAATTAAATAATTAAATAATATTTGACTAAACAAAATTGACTAGTTAGAGAACAAATCATAGAAACATATAAGAATTTCATTGAAGAAAATGACAATGATGAGACATCCTTTCAAACTCTATGGGAGGCAGCCAAAGCAGTACTCAGGGGAAAATTTATATCCTTGACTTCATATATTAGCAATTTAGGGAGGGCAGAGGCCAAAGAATTGGACATGCAAATCAAAAAACTTGAAAGCGAACAAATTAAAAACCTCCAGAAGATAACCAAATTATATATCCTAAAAATTAAGGGAGAAATTAATAAAAATCGAAAGTGATAGAACTATTGAAATAATAAATAAGACTAGAAGCTGTTATTTTGAAAAAAAAATAGACAAAATATTTGTCAATGTAATAAAGATAGTCCACAAAATTCTGTGATGCATGGATAGTTGACTGGGAATTCTTGCACGCTCTGTGGACACTTGGAAAAGTTCCTAGTCTGGAAGACTAGCATAATATAGTTCAAATTTGTTTATACTTTAAACACATCCTTCCCCCAGTGAGACTTACTATTCTGGAATAGTGAATATCAGCAGAGGCATGACAAGGGATACTATAGGATCTAGAAAACAAATACTTGAAATCTCATTGCTTTTATTCCCACCCTCATCAGGAGATTTTTTAATAGTAGTAGTAGTCTCTCGGTAACCGAGGATGACGATTGTCTTTGTGCGCTTTCATCTGTGATGTAGATGAGTGTGCACAAAAACACTTGTGCGTGAAGGAGATTTAAGTGGAAAAGTCGATGCACAGAGATAGTCCCACTCTCTTGGCATTGGAAGCCTCGGTCCAGTGCTACAAAAAGTCGTTACACCTGAAGACTTCTTCAGCTGCATTGGATGGCAGTGTTGTCTTTTGTGCTCCAACATGCCCTAAGCACTCCACAGTGCTTTGCTGCATTGCCCTCTCAGCCTTTGAACCTTCTTATTGGTTTCTTCCATCTGTTCAGCCAAAGCAGTCTTCACATGGTGGGTGAGCAAATTGGGTCTACGACCCAATGGCTACCCTCACAAGGTTTAGCCAACCTGTCGAAGCCGTTGCCCGGGGTGTGGCCGCTGCTGCATGCTAGCAGCTACTAGGAGCTGCAAGTGAGAGCAGGGTGTCAGGTGAGGGTCAGAGGCTGGAGAGCTACCCTAGGAGGGCACGACAAGCCCTCCCTACCAGAGATACTACTCCTCCCTGAGCACCCCATACACCCCCGCCCAGGGTTAGGTAATTAGTAAATGTGTGAAGCCAAATATAAACTTGAGTCATTCTGATTCGAAACCCAGTGCTTTATCCACTATGATATTTATCTTGCTCCAAACACATAAAAAAATCAACAATTGTGCAAAAGAGTAAGTTTGGAAGGATCTATAATTGCTGGGCAAAATAAATTTTAATAACAAAAATAATATTAAGATTCTCCTAATATAACAATGCTAACATAATAATTCAATGTTTCATTTTTGACTTTTTTTAAATGTCTACTCCCTAAAACAGAACCATAGAATGAATACTACTTTTTAAAAAGAGATAACAGGGGCAAGCTAGGTGGCTCAGTGGATTGTGAGCCAGGCCCAGAGATGGGAGGTCCTGGGTTCAAATCTTGCCTCAGACACTTCCTATCTGGGTGACCCTGGGTAAGTCACTTAATCCCCCACTGCCTAGCCCTTACCACTCTTCTGCCTTGGAACCAATACACAGTATTGATTCCAAGATGGAAGGTATGGGTTTATTAAAAAAAAAAGATAATAGCATACGGTTTAAGTTCTGAAGTCAGCTTGTCTACATAGATAAAAGCTACAAGATTGTCATACTTTTTGAGATACTTTAAAATAATTTTGAAATCATATTTTACAATACCATTAACGACTAAGAAAAATTCAATTAAAAAGCCATAGTTTTGTCAAGGAAATCACTTTAAAAGACTGATATATATATATATTAATTTAAGGTCGCCAAGGAATTCAGCTATGTAATTCCTAAATGAAAACTCAAGTCAGCTGTCAACCTTTTATAGAGTTTAATTACAAACAGGAGGAAGAAATGAATTAGAGATAGAGACAGAGAGGGAGAGAGAAAGGGGAGAGAAGGGAATAGGGCTTAAATACCCCTTCGGTTTAGGCTGGGCCAAAAGGCCCAAGCCCTTAGATAGCTGAGGCAAAGAAAGGAGATCAGTCCCTATTACTCACATGACCAAAATGGAGAAACAGTCTCAGCGGCCTCCACCTCCATCTTCCTTCAGAGCAGCACAACCTCTCAGAGCCAAAAAACTCTCCCACCAACCCCCACCATCCTCAGACCCCTCTATCTTTAAGGAAACCATCCAAGTTCCCTCCCCTCAGTTCTCACATCTACCAATCACTGTCCATCATTTTCCCTGTGCCAATGGTGGCTCTAGCTTAACCCAGGACCGCCCAGAGGTCTGTGGCTTTGCACATGTCTGTTGAAGGTCATATTCTCAAATAATTAAATCTTGATCTTTTGCTACAGCCCTTCCTAAATCCTGTTACCCTGAGTAGGGTAGAGATTGGAATAATTAAATTTTGATCTATGCTGCAGCCCTTCCTAAATCCTGTTAGGACTGAGTAGGGTGGAGATTGCAATTTCCAAGACCTGGTTCTGTCATTCCAAGTATCTCCATTGTATCAATTCTAAAATCAATCATGACTCAAAGAAATTCCTGTTCTATGCTTAAGTATAGGTCAAAGCCCTTTCCATTGTTCAGCAAAAGGTTTCTGTCCTAAAGTAATCTTAAGAAGGGAGGAGGAGGAACCTCCCATGCCAATGGGGTTCACATTCCAATAGAGTTCCCACTCTCAATAGGAAATTTTTCAAGTATGAAATTTCCCAATGGTGAAATTTCCAACATTTATAAGTCTAAGAAATTTTAAGGTTTACAGTTTTGAGACTTGATTTATTTGCATAGAAATTTGCTTAATAAGCATCAAAGGTAATGTATCAACATACAATCTACTTCACTATCTGCATCAGTCACACCGGCTAGTTTAGGATGGGATGGCTGCAGATTATGCCACTGTGGCTGAGATGGGATCTTCAATGAAATGCAGGCCATGGGTTCACTACCGAGAGAGGCTGATGAAAATCTAAAGAGGTTGCTATGCTATCTTTGACCTCTGTACTGCCACACCATAGTCTGGAGGTTTTAAGTGTGGGTGGTGGGGTGGTCCTTCTTTTATGTGGGCTAAAGAAATCCCCATGTATCCTGATGGGGTGGGAGGTGGCTCCCTATACCTATGGTCCTTCTTAGGTGAGGTGACACAGTACACTGGCATAAGAAATAAGATTTTTTTAATAGTCATTTGTATTTCATATTCTGTTTACTGCAACTGGAACAGTTGCAGTAAAAGTCAAATTAAATGTCAAGAGGTCATCTGGAGCAGTTGACATAAGCACAATGACCTTGCCATAAGGAGTGGCACCTTTCTCTCTACATGGAAAACTCAAAACAAGTTCAATTAGTACAATTAAAATGAATAATCTTATTTGGGCTCTGGTCAATGCTCAAAGCACATCAGTGTTTCCTTCCCAACACTAGTGTATGCTAAAAGTAGCCACAGGAGTAAAATGAACTGCAGGCTTAAACTGGTGTTTTAACCTTCAAACATCTTTCCCATACTTAATGGCAAAACAAAGGAAGGAGCCCAGGTCCAAACATTGTACCACCAGATCTCCTGTACTCATCTTACAGGCTGGTTACATACATTTAATCTTACTAAATATTCTCATGTTTTTCATAAACCATTAAAACATTATTTCCCAATTCTCTTTCTTCTACCTAGTATCCTAAATACTTGATGAAAAATGCTCTTGGGTACAAGTGATATAGAATCTGTAATACAAAAACACTATAACTGTTTTTCCTTCTTTCTCTTCATTTTCATATACTGATGTCTGGATTATATAGTCTTGTGCAAACTGGAAAGGGCTGAGCCAGAGCAAGTGCATGAAGCTAAACTTGATGGAACAAATTGATATTAAATGGGCATTGATTTAGATATACAAAAAATTCTCTGTAGGTGCTTCTAGTGAGTGTAATTGCTTAGGTGTAAATATGTCTGTATAGAGTCACAATTTTTATTGGCTACAAAGAATCATTACTTTTCCCCCTCTATTATAAAGTGAGAGGTGTCTATGAGCTCATACACAGTCTGCTCTTTCTTTTATGAATCTGGCCAAATTTATGATCATGGAATGTGCCCAAATAATTAACATACCTAAGTAATTAGCATATCTATAATAAAAGAGTAAGAAAGAGTTAACTGGAAACAATTTGTCTTTTGACTCAGCTAAATTAGTCTTATTTATTCATTCAACAAGCTTTTATTTGAACACCTGTAACATGCTCAATATCATAAAGAAACAGATACAAATATGACAAAAGTCCCTGCTTTCAAGAAGCCAACAATTCAGTGGAATTTGTTCAGATTATATCTGTGTATTAATGAAGTATAGATGCAAAATAGCTAATCACTCCTTTACAAATAAATCTCTCCTTTCCTCACATTCTTCCACCATCTCCCTACCTTTAGGCAAAGTACCTGCCATTAATCAACCTTTGAAACTTCATAAAAAGAAATTATACTTTCAGAGATGACAGGATTCATATTCATACCTCAGAGTTAGAGTAGTTTTCAGGTTCAGGAGCTGAAGGTATATATTTTTTTAATTGCATTTATTAAAAAGCTGTGTAGTCTCCTCCTGTAGTGAGCTAAATTTCCTCCAAAGTAGAGGTATTTTAAAGTGAATGTGGCTGCTACAGGATATAGTGAACTCCCCATTCAAGAAGATGTTGTATGCTGTAGCTCTTTATGTATATTTTGGACTAAAAGACCTTTCATCTCCTTTCAAATGCTAGCAGATTTTTATGTTTACCTTATAATTGGAACTTCTAACTTCTAATGGTCAATTATGTGGATGGGTTTCCTGATATTGAACCACCCTTGCATTCCTGGTATAAATCCCACATGATCATAGTGAATAACCCTTGTGACAAATTGCTGGAGTCTTTTTGCTAGCATCCTGTTTAAGATTTTTGCATCTATGTTCATAAAGGAGATTGTTCTGTAGTTTTCTTTCCCTGTTTTTGGCCTGCCTGGCTTTGGGATCACTACCATATTTGTGTCATAAAATGAATTTGGTAGAACTCCATCTTTGCTTATTATGTCAAATACTTTGTATAGTATTGGGATTAGCTGTTCATTAAATGTTTGATTGAACTCACTTGTGAATCCATCAGGTCCTGGGGATTATTTTCTTGGGGAGTTCTTTGATGGCCTGTTCAAATTCTTTTCTGATATGGGATTATTTAAGAATTCTAGTTCTTTTTTTGTTAATCTAGGCAATTTACATTTTTGTAAATATTCATCCATATCAAGTAGATTGGCATATTTGTTGCTATATAATTAGGCAAAATAGTTTTTAATGATTGCCTTAATTTCCTCTTCATTGGAGGTGAGTTCTCACTTTCCATCTCTGATACTGTTAATTTGATTTTCTTCTTTCCTCTTTTTTATTAGATTGACCAATATTTTATCTATTTTGTTTTTTTTTCAAAATACCAGCTTCTAGTCTTATTTATTATTTCAATAGTTCTGTCACTTTTGATTTTATTAATTTCTCCCTTAATTTTTAGGATAACTAATTTGGTTATCTTCTGGAGGTTTTTAATTTGTTCGCTTTCAAGTTTTTTGATTTGCATGTCCAATTCTTTGGCCTCTGCCCTCTCTAAATTGCTAATATATGAAGTCAAGGATATAACTTTTCCCCTGAGTACTGCTTTGGCTGCCTCCCATAGAGTTTGAAAGGATGTCTCATCATTGTCATTTTCTTCAATGAAATTATTAAGTATTTCTATGATTTTTTCTCTGACTAGTCAATTTTGGAGAATCATATTATTTAATTTCCAATTAATTTTTGATTTGGCTCTCCATGTACCATTACTGATCATTATTTTTATTGCCTTATGATCTGAAAAAGTTGTGTTTATTATTTCTGCTTTTATTCTGTGAACCTTAAAAATTCCCAGACCCTACTTCATAAGATTGGATTAAGACCATTCCCCATTTGGGCAGTGAACTCTACTTAGATCAGAAATGTGAATCCTCTACTCCACCCGTACTTAAGCCATGCCTATTTTAGAACTAATACAAAGGGGTGCTAAGTACCTATAAAGGTCAGGAAACTTGTGAACTTACAAGGAACAAAGAACTTACTCAGAGATTTTAGTCTACTCAGGTGTGGATTACTAAAAAGTTTAGTCTACTCAGGTGTGAATTCAGAATGGGCTGTCCTTTGGAAAATGTCTACTGTGGTTGGTAGATGGAAGAACTTAGGGGAGGTGACAAAGGAGAAAATGCCCTTTAAAAGGAGATGAAAAACTCTCTCTGGAAACAGTCAGCTGGGAAAGGCTGCCTTGAAGGTCTCTCTCAAGACTCTCTCAGGGACATTTCAGATTCAGTACTGAGCTGGTGAAGGTAGCTGAGATGGAGCTGGCCTGGTGTCACTAGAATCCTTGCTTAGACAGATCTTGTGGTGAGTGATTAAGGACTGACTGATCTTTTCTCTTAGGGTTTAGGCCTGGATTGGCCAGGACTGGCCAGGGCCAGCTTATCCCTTTCTCATTATTCCCTCTTTTTCTCTCTTTCTTTAATTCCTCATTTGTATTCATTAAAATCTCTATAAAACCCAGCTGACTTGGGTATATTTGAATAATTGGGAATATTTCCCTGGCGACCTCCTTATATATTGATTTGAAACAAGACACTGTAGTGAAACATATTTTCTGCAGTCACAACTTACTCATCCACTCTTATATCTACTACAATTTAAGTCTTCCACTATTTTAATTATTACAGTTGCTGGCTCCCACTATATTAATTACCACAGTTTATGGCAGACCACAAAGTTGGTGAGAAAACTCTCAAAAAGTTTCTGTGAAATCTCTTTTCTTTCTCTCTCTTTATTATTTGCTCTATCAGTTAGTTTTGTTTCCTTTTTAACTTGGCTTCAAAAATACAGCTGCAAGAATGGGTGAATAAAAAACCTTTTTGATTTTTCTTAAATTAAGCTGTTTTAGATCTTAGCAACAGGGCCCTAAGGTCCTGGCTAGCAACTGCCTAAATTAGGACTAGAAAAACCTGGGAAAGCTTTTGACCTTGTCCTGCTTCCCACATGTTTACTTTAGAAATATGGAGTTACAGACAGTTCAGAACTTAGTCTACCTTTTATGGGTGAGTTCAGCCAATTCACATTCAATGTTATGATTATAACTTTTGAATTCCCTGGCATTTTGATATCCTCTGCTAGTTCTGACCTTTCTTCTTTTGCTATATCCTTTTAAACCAGTGGTTTACTATTAGTCAATCTCCCTATTCCCCTCCCTTGATATGCTTCTCTTTCTGGCCCCTCCCTTTTTGTCCCCTTCTTGTTTTTTAGGGTCTGTTAAGTTCCCTTCCCCCTCTCCTTCTCTCCCTTTTTTTGAACTGCCTGTCCCTACTCCCCTTAGATTTCCCTTCTTCCTTACCCTGTAGGATAAGATAGACTTCAAGATCCCAATAGATCTAGATGTTCTTCCCTCTCTCAATTGATTTCCATGAGAGTAATATTTAAGTATTACCTATTAGCCCTCTCTTCCTCTCACTATTATTAGAGTATTCTTCCCCTCCCCTTCCCATGTGTATCTTTGTGTGACAAAGATTATTTTATTTATTTTATTTCTTCAAGTATCTCTTAGTTCCATCATTAATTCCCCCACCCCTTTTTCCCACATATCATTTTATAGACTTTAATGCCCCAATCTTTTCCTTTGAATAATTCTTCTATTTACTATAATAATGAAAACACTATTTGAGAGTTACAAATAAGATTTTCCCCATATATTAATAAATATAATTTTATCTAATTGTAGCCCTTAAAGGAGAGAGTTTGAGTAAAAATATATATATATTTCTTTCCCCCTTCTCTCTCTTTCATATTTACCTTTTCATGTTTTTCTTGATCTTTGTGTTTGGATATGAAACTTTCCACTTAGTTCTGGTCTTTTCCTTACAAATCCTTGGAAATCTTCTATTTTGTTGAATGCCCATACTTTCCTCTGGAAATATATATTCAGTTTTGATGGATAGGTGATTTTTTTGTTGAAGACTGAGTTCTCTTGCCTTTCTGAATATCATGTTTCATGCCTTGTGATCCTTTAGTGTGGAAGCTGCCAGGTCTTGTGTGATCCTGATTGGTGCTCCTTTGTATATGAATTGTTTGTTTTGGGCTTCTTATAGGATTTTCTCCTTAGCTTGAAAGCTCTGGAATTCAGCAATTACATTTCTGAGAGTTGTTTTTGGGGGGTTTAGTGTAGAGGGTGTTCTATGAACTCTTTCAATATCTATTTTCCTCCTTGTTCAAGAACTTCAGGGCAGTTTTCTTGGATGATCTCTTGTAGTATGGTGTCAATGTTTTTGTTTATTTTTGGCTTTTCAGGTATACCAGTGATTCTCAAATTATATCCTTCCTCTGTTTTCCTGACCTTGTCAGTGAGATATTTTATGTTTTCTTCTATTTTGTCAGTCTTTTGACTTTATTTTATCAATTCATGTTGTTTTTCAAGCTCATTGGTTTCCAGTTGCTCAATTCTGGTCCTTAAGGCCTGGTTTTCTGTTATAATCTTTTGGTTTTCTGCTTTAACCTTTTGATATTCAGCTATTGTTTCTTCAATTTTTTTTTGGAACCATTTCCAACTTCTCTTTCAGAAGGCTTCCATCTTTTTGATAAGCTCCAATTGAGATTCTTCCAGGGTTTGTGGACAATTTCCCTGTTTTTTAGGTTTTGCCTTTGTTTGAATTCTGTCCAGTATTTTTGGGGATTTTTGGAAGGATTTTGAGTCTCCTGTGTACAATTAGCCATTTTCCTGGATGTTTTCCCTTCCCTCTTTAGTCAGAAATCTGAGTCACCTGGGCAGGTTCTCTGTATATGTAGTTAAGAAGCAAGGATTTTGCCTGAGCCAAACTCTCGAATCTCCGTAGTCTTTTGCAGCTCTTCTTGGTGCTACCTTCCCAGGGACGCTCAAGGTCTGCAATCTCCTGCCCACCTGGGTTTCTGGTCTAGCTGCTTTCAGGGGTGGTTCTCCTGTTGTCCTAGTCAGCTCCCAAGGACCTAGAAGTGCCCCTTGCTTGCTCTAGAGTTACGCCTTACTAACTCCCTGGTTCTGGCATATGCACTGGCTCCGGGCACCTAAGGTCTGCCTTCCCTTGCGTGCTGGTCTTTCCCGCCTAGCTGATTTCAGGGGTGGGTCCCCTGTGGTCCTAGTCAGCTCCCAAGGACCCAGAGGTTCCCCTTGCTCAGTCCAGAGGTGTTCCTTGCTCACTCCTCTTGGCGTGCGCTGGCTCTGGCTCTGGCTCTGTAAATGGGGTTGGGGTAGGGTGGATCAGCTTGTGTTTTTGTGGAGGCCCTTTCACCCTCTTATATACTGGAAAAGCCCCAATCCCACACACATTCAATGCTGTGCCTTACTGTACAGCTCCTCCACTCCTCTGAAAATGATTCTTAAGGTCTTTTGGGGTAGTCCTTCTTGGTATGTGCTGGAGAGAGGAAGTGACCCATGTTTAGACTGTCCCCATGCTTACCCAGAAGTGTAAAACAGTTTTACACAAATAAAGTAGGGTCTAAATTTAAAAAAAATTAAAAAATTAATTTGGATTGAGTAATGATAAAAAAAAGGATGGTAATAGAGGATAGGGTCACAGAATAAACCAATTATTATATGGTGTACAGAATCAGTTGATTTCCTTCAATTCTCAATGAAGGTCTTAGAGTTAAAGTCTAGAAATGTCAATAGAGAACAAAAAATATTCCAAATCCCTACCATACCCAGTGAGTCAAGATATGAGTGGCCAGAAATGTTGTGTCATTGTGAGGGAGCAAATTAATGCAAAATGATGGAAAAAGTGAGAAAGGAAAAGATTTAAGATAGAAAAAAAACTTTTAAAAAAATCATTCATAAACAATGGGAAGGAGTGGGTACCTAGGTTTGAGACTTTGAAAAAGGTGAGGAATATTGAATTGAGGGGCATGGAAAATGAGGTTTAAAGAGTGACAACTTGGAACTTAGAATTATTGGGATGGATTTAAATATGCTAATCACTGAGGATTGAATTCTGGTAATTTATTATTTCTAAAGATTTTAGTCTGAAATGTAGTAGTCTTAGGAAGCAATGTTGAAAGATAACACAACTTTATGTGATTATGTGTACAGTTTATGGGTACAGGGGGCTTGAAGGTGGGTGTAAAGGATAGGATAGGAATCTGGGATATAAACACATCAAATTTTATATTTTCAAATTTTTTTCATTTTTTCATTTTCAAATTTTGTTTTATTTCTGACACTTCATGACACCATTTGGAGTTTTCTTGTTAATATAATAGGGTACTTTGCCATTTCCTTTTCTAGTTCATTTTACATATTAGGAAGCTGAGTCAAACAGGGTAAAGTGACTTGCCCAGGGTAACACAGCTAGTGGGTGTCTGAGACTCAGGGATATGAGTTCTTGACTTGAGGCTGGCACTGAAGCTACCTCACTACTCCAAATACAACAAAAACAAGATAGATTAATGAAAAGTAGATAGATATGGTAAGGATTAGCATGTGTTTATTGAGGAGGGGTGAGGAAGTATTGGGGTAAAAGTAGAGATTTTTTTTGAAAAATTTATTTAGTCAATTTAGAACATTATTCCTTGGTAACAAGAATCATATTCTTTCCCTCCCTCCCCTCCCCCAACCCTTTCCCATAGTTGATGTGCAATTTCACAGGGATTTATATGTGTCCTTGATCAGAACCTATTTCCATGTTTTTGATGTTTGCAATAGGATGATAATTTAAAGTCTATATCCCCAATCATATTCCCCTCGACCCATGTAATCAAGTTGTTTTTCTTCAGTTTTTCTGCTCCCACAGTTTTTCCTCTGGATGTGGATAGTGTTCTTCCTCCTAGATCCTTCCAAGTTGTTCAGAATCACTGAATTGCCACTACAGTCCATTACATTTGATTGCACCACAGTTTATCAGTCTCCATGTATAATGTTCTCCTGGTTTTGCTCCTCGCACTCTGCATCAATTCCTGGATGTCATTCCAGTACACATGGAATTCCTCCAGGTTTTTTAATCCTTTGAGCACAATAGTATTCCATCACCAACATATGCTACAATTGGTTCAGCCATTCCCCAAATGAAGGGCATCCCCTCATTTTCCATTTTTTTCCCACCACAAAGAGCAGTTATGAATATTCTTGTACAGGTCTCTTTCCTTATTATCTCTTTGGGGTATAAACCCAGCAGTGCTATTGCTGGATCAAAGGGCAGACGGTCTTTTTATGTCCTTTGGACATAGTTCCAAATTGCTCTACAGAATGGTTGGGTCAATTCACAAATCCACCAGCAGTGCATTAATGTCCCAACTTTTACACATCCCCTCCAACATTCAGTGCTTTCCTTTGCTGTTATGTTATCCAATCTGCTAGGTGTGAGGTGATACCTCAGAGTTGTTTTGATTTGCATCTCTCTGATTATAAGAGATTTAGAACTCTTTTTCATATGCTTATTAATAGTTTTGATTTCTTCACCTGAAAATGGTCTATTCGTGTATTCATTCCCTTTTATCAATTGGAGAATGGCTTGATTTTTTTGAACAATTGATTTAGCTCTTTGTAAATTTGAGTAATTAGACCTCTGTCAGAGGTTTTTATTATGAATATTGTTTCCCAATTTGTTACTATGCTTCTAATTTTGGTTGCATTGGTTCTGTTTGTACAAAAACTTTTTAATTTGATAGAATCAAAATTATTTATTTTACATTTTGTGATTTTTTTCTAACTCTTGCTGGGTCTTAAAATCTTTCCTTTCCCAAAGGTCTGACATGCATACTATTCTGTGTTCACCCAATTTACTTAAGCTTCCTTCTTTATATTCAAGTCATTCACCAATTCTGAGTTTATCTTGGTGTAGGGTGTGAGATGCTGATCCAATCTCTCCCACACTGTCTTCCAATTTTCCCCACAGTTTTTATCAAATAATGGATTTTGGTCCCCAAAGCTGGGGTCCTTGGGCTTATCATAGGCTGTCTTGCTGAGGTCACTTACCCGCAGTCTATTCCACTGATCCTCCTTTCTGTCTCTTAACCAGTACCAAATTATTTTGATGATCACTGCTGTATAGTATAGTTTGAGGTCTGGGTCTGCAAGGTCACCTTCATTCTTGTTTTTTTTTTTTTCATTATTTCCCAGTATATCCTTGATCTTTTGTTTTTTTTTCAAATGAACCTTTTTTGGCTTATTCCAAGTCATTAAAAAGTTTTTTGGTAGTTCAATGGGTATGGCACTAAAGAAATTAATTAATTTGGATAAAAATGGAGAGTTTTGATAGATAAAGTTTGAACTGTCAGGCAGTATAGGATTAAACGAGGAGGAGAAGATGCATTGTTCTTTCCATTGCACTCAGGTTCTCTCAGTGTTCTGAATCTATGTTATACCATTTCTGCCACACAGATCCTCAGCATTTTTGGCTCAAGTTTTCTACAAATAACACTAGATGGATTTTATATTATTTCTACTCTTCTTGGTTATTCACAAGTGAAGAGATCCTAGTCATTGGACACCTGTTAAGAGGCACTACTGCTTAACTTAGTGATTGTATTTTAGATTGTAGCATGTAGGAGAAAATATATCTTGTTAAATCCAACCAATTAAAGTGACAATGTCAAAGAGGAGCCTGTATAACTTTTATATTTGGGGACAAATGAAATAAGGAAAGCAGTTTAATGGTTCTGGAATCTAATTTCTTCCTCACACAGGCATCAATATTTTTTGTATTAAGAAGGGACCAGAGTCATAGATAGGGGAACTAACCTGGAATGCAGACATAAATAATTCTCATATTAGTCCTGCTCTTATTACTTTCTTGACTTCCAGGGGTGCTCTTCTTAGCCCTCACTGCAGTGTCTCTTTACCATGCCCCAAACAATGACAGTAAAATTTTTTATGCTTTGTTAATACAAAAAAGGTCTCTCTCTCTCTCTCTCTCTCTCTCTCTCTCTCTCTCTCTCTCTCTCTCTCTCTCTCTCTCTCTCTCTCTCTCTCCTCTCCCTCTCCCTCTCCCTCTCCCTCTCCCTCTCCCTCTCCCTCTCCCTCTCCCTCTCCCTCTCCCTCTCCCTCTCCCTCTCCCTCTCCCTCTCCCTCTCCCTCTCCCTCTCCTTCTCCTCCCTCTCCCTCTCCCTCTCCCTCTTCCTCTCCCTCTACCTCCTCCCCCCCTCACTGTTGCAAAGCTAATACCTATTTACTTTACCCTTACCTTCCATCCTGGAGTCAATACTGTATATTGGCTCCAAGGCAGAAGAGTGGTAAGGGCTAGGCAATGGGGGTTAAATGTCTTGCCCAGGGTCACACAGTCTGAGGTCAGATTCGAACCTAGGACCTCCTGTCTCTAGGTCTGACTCTCAATCCACTGAGCCACCCAGCTGCCCCCTATAGCCAAATTTTTTAATAATTCTAATTGTGAAAATGGGGTCATTGTCCTGCCAGTCATAGGTCTTGGTAGTCATTGTCAATGTCCTTTCTGCTCTTTAAGTCTGGTTGTTGTTAATGTTTAGTTATTTTCAGTGGTATCTAACTCTACATGAATCCATTTGGGGTTGTTTTGCCAAAGATACCGGAATGGTTTGTCATTTCCTTCTTCAACTTATTTTATATATAAGAAAAGTGAGGTAAACAGGGTTAAGTGACATGCCCAGGGTCCCACAGCTAGTAAGTGTCTGTAGTTAGATTTGAATTTAGGAAGAGGAGTTTTCTGACTCCAGCACTCTTATCTCTTATGCCCCCTACCTGCTCGTATCCTTCTGGTAGCCTCTCCCTAATAAAGAGACACAGAAAATAGGAGACAATGAGCTCTATCATGAGCCTGGCCATCCTTCAATCAAGAGCCTAGTGCCTCCTTTTTTTCCTTTTTTTTAGTTTTATTTCTATATCTCCCTCCTTTTACTCTCTCCCTTTCACTGAAAAGACCAGATTCTAATATTCGCCAATTTCCTCACTAACTATATTACTAAAAAATAAAAAAGCAAGGAACAAAATGTTTTAATCTGCACTATGAGTTTTCTATCTAGAGATGGATAGCACTTTATATCATGAGTCCCTTGGAGTTGTAATGGCTTGCTATTTTGATCAGTTACTAAGACTTTCTCAGTTATATATTGTTTTAACTGTGTAGATTGTTCTCCTGGTTCTTCTCACTTCACTTTGCATCTGAAACCATCCACATCACCATTTCTTAAGGCACAACAATATTCCATCACAATCATATGAACCAACTTATTTAGCCATTCCCTGATTCATGGGCATTTCCATAGTTTCTGATTTCTTTTCACAACAACAAAAAAAGATTCTATAAAAACTTTGGTATGTAAGCAACCATTTTCACTTTATTTGGTCTCTTGGTATAATTCTGGAAGTAGTATTGCTGGGACAAAGAGTAGACATAGTTTTATGTCCCTTTGAACATAGCTCTTTGTTGTACTTTAGAATGGCTTTACAAAATTCTAGCTCCCTCTTTTCATCATACTTTTCTGGGTACCTTAGTGGCAATATAAAAGGAGCTGAGATTAGACAAAAAGAAACCAAAATAATAATCAGGTAATAGAAGTTTTTATTAAAGGAAAGGAGAGCTTAGAATATGATATTCAAAAAGGTAAGGAAGAAAAAAGTTACAACCGAGGATAATCTTTCTGGCAAAACTAAGCATAGTTTTACAGAGGAAAATATAGAGTTTTAATGGAGTAGAGTATTTCTAAACATTCCTAGAAAAAATCAAAACATAAAGGTAAATTCAGGCACTTAGAAAAAAACAAGAAATACATACATTTTTTATTTATTGAAAGGGAATATTTAAGGATGAATTATTTACATGTTAAAAAGGGGCTAAAAAACCCTGAAAATCCTTACAACTCTGTTACACTACATAGTCCTAATAGAGAAAATTTACAATGACTGAGAGTCTATGGGTAATATTGGGAGCAGAAAAATAAGGACATGGATTATCCTGGAAAGGAAAAGAAGAATAAGGAAGGAGAAATCACAACCGTATAAGAGGTGGAAAAAAGAAAAATATAGAGTTAAAATTTGCAAGAAGAACAAAATCTATTTTGCTTCAGTTGAACTAAAAATCAAGGGCAATAATTATAATTTAAGATAAAGCTACAGTAAATATAGATAATAAAAGGAGATAAGATGGGAAATTACATTATGCTTAAAAACATCATGAATAACAAATCAATATCAATGTTTAATAGAAGCATAATATCTTAACACTTATAAGAAAATTAATTAAATTTAAAAGATAAATAGTAAAACTTCAACAGTGGAAGACCTTAATATATCCATTTTAGATCTAGACAGGTCTAACAAAAAATAACAAGAAGCTAAAAATAGGTAAGAAGAAGAATGCAAATCAAAGGAACCTCATATATTCAAATTGATAGAGATGTCTAAAATGTCAACATGTAATGTTGGAGGGATCATGAAAAGATAGGCACAATAATATATCATTGGTAGAAATGTGAAAAGGTACAATCATTTTGGAAAGTCAAGCTAAATTCTGCAAATAAAGTTCCTAATGTATTCCATTACTGAGCATAATACCCTGTAGGGGTTAAAATTAGGAGCTTGAAAATGACAGGAGAGCAGTTTAACAAGATTTTGTTTTAATTGAGAAAAAATAGTAAAGACAGAAAGCTAGGGGAGGGGAAGAGAGAGAGAGAGAGAGAGAGAGAGAGAGAGAGAGAGAGAGAGAGAGAGAGAGAGAGAGAGAGAGAGAGAGAGATTTAACTATCTACCCTAATACTACCTAAAAACTACCTAAATATTCTTATATCAACCTGTAAACTACCTAAAAACTATCATTTGAGAGAGTCTCACTAACAACTCTTCAGCCTAGCTAACCAGGCTGAACCTACACTATATATGTATTCTAACTAACTCACTAAACAATGGATAGCAACCAAAACACTCTCCTTCAATCAGATTTTACAGCAGCCAAATGTCAACAACTGCCAGCAACACCCAGCCCTAAGAAACCTTAGAATGAAAGACCCTTTCTCACCCATCATACTTTCCTTTATCTCTCACTCTCCAACAGTCATTCTTATATCACTTCTTCTCTGAGGGCAGTTTCTATTTCCTTTAACTGTGGGCTGGTCTCCATGGTAACAGAACCTCTTATCTTTGGGTCTGGATCTCTGTCCACTGAGCCAGCCAGCTCTTTCCCCAGTTAGGTTGGTTAGAGCAAGGGTTCCCTTTTACATGCCCCTGTGATAATTTGGGAGAAGCTAGTCTCCCAATGGATCATATAAACATATATCTTATACATATATATATGTGTATATATATATATATATATATATATATATATAATAGAGTTGATAATGGACATCCTTGTTTCACTCCTGATCTTAAGGGGAATGAATCTAGTTTATCCCAATTGCAGATGATATTAGTTGATCGTTTTAGATATATACTGTTTATTATTTTTAGGAACGACCCTTCTATTCCTGTGCCTTCTAGTGTACTTTTATTAGGAATGGATGTTGTATTTTATCAAAGGCTTTTTATGCATCTATTGAAATAATCATGTGATTTTTGTTGGTTTGCTTGTTGATGTGGTCAATTATGTGGATGGCTTTCCTAATATTGAACCAGCCCTGCATCCCTGCTATAAATCCTACTTGATCATGCTGAATGACCCTTCTGATCATTTGCTGGAGTCTTTTTGCTAGTATCCTATTTAAGGTTTTTGCATTTTTATTCATTAGGGAGATTGTTGTATAATTTTCTTTCTCTGTTTTTGGCCTGCCTGGCTTTGGAATTAGTACCATGTTTGTGTCATGAAAGGAATTTGGTTTTTTGGTCTTTGCTTATTAAGTCAAATAGTTTGTAAAGTATTGGGGTTACTTGTTCTTTGAATGTTTGATAGAATTCACTGTTGAATCCATCAGGCCCTGGGGATTTTTTCTTAGGAAGTTCTTTGATGACCTATTGGATTTCGGTTTCTGATATGGGATTATTTATGAAATCTATTTCTTCTTCTGTTAGTCTAGGCAATTTATAGTTTTGTAGATATTCATCCATATCACCTAAGTTGGTATATTTATTGCCATATAGTTGGGCAAAGTAGTTTTTAATATTTGCCTTAATTTCCTCTTCTTTGGTGGTGAGGTCCCCCTTTTCATCCTTGATTTAATTTGCCTTTCTTCTTTCCTTTTTTTAAATTGATTGACCAGCACTTTGTCTATTTTGTCTGTTTTTTCAAAGTACCAGCTTCTAGTCTTGTTTATTAGCTCAATAGTTCTATCACTTTTGATTTTATTAATTTCTCCCTTAATTTTTAGGATCTCTAGTTTGGTTTTCTTCTGGGGGTTTTTAATTTGTTTGTTCTCACATTTTTTGATTTGCATTTCCAATTCATTGATATCTGCCCTCCCTAATTTGTTAATATATGCACTCGTGGATATGAATTTTCCTGTAAGTACTGCTTTGGCTGCATCCCATAAGATTTGACAGGATGTCTCACCATTGTCATTTTCCTGAATGAAATTATTAATTGTTTCTATGATTTCTTCTCTAACTAACCAATTTTGGAGTATCATATTAATTACTTTCCAATTAATTTTTGATTTGGCTCTCCATGTACTCTTTCCGATCAATATTTTTATTGCTTTATGATCTGAAAAGGTTGCATTTATTATTTCTTCTTTTCTGCATTTGAGTGCCATGTTTCTGTGTCCTAGTGTATGGTCTATTTTTGTGAATGTGCCATGTGGAGCTGAAAAGAAGGTGTATTCCTTTTTGTCCCTATTTATTTTTCTCCATATGTCTATTAACTCTAATTTTTCTAAGATTTCATTCACCTCTTTTACCTCTTTCTCGTTTATTTTTTGGTTTGATTTATCTAAATTTGATAGTGGTTGTTTCAAGTCTCCCACTAATATGGTTTTACTGTCTATTTCCTCCTTCAATTCTCCTTGTTTCTCCATTAGAAATGTGGATGCTATACCATTTGATGCAAAAATGTCAATTAGTGATATTTCCTCATTGTCTATACTCCCTTTTAACAGAATATATTTACCTTACCTATCCCTTTTGATCAAGTCTATTTTTGGTTTGGCTTTGTCAGATATCATGATTGCAACTCCTGCCTTCTTTCTATCAGTTGAGGCCCAAAAGGTCTTACTCCATCCTTTAATTCTAACCTTATGAGTATCAACCCATCTCATATGTGTTTCTTGAAGACAACAAATCGTAGGGTTTGGGGTTCTAATCTAATCTGCTATTTGTCTACATTTTACGGGTGAGTTCATCCCATTCCCATTCAAAGTTATGATTGTCACTTGTAGATTCCAGGGCATTTTGATATCTTCTCCTAGTTCTGACCTTTCTTCTTTAGCTATATCCTTTTGAACCAGTGATTTACTTTAGGTCAGTCCCCCTAGTCCCCTCCCTTGATATGCTTCCCTTTCTAGTCCCTCCATTTTTATACTCCCTCCTCCCTCCCCTCCTTGATTATCCTTTCTTTCTTACCCTGTTGGATAAGATAGAATTCAGGATCCCACTGGATCTATATGTTCTTCCCTCTCAGATTTGATTTCAATGAGAGTAAGGTTTAAGTAATACCACTTCATACTTTCTTTATCTTTTTCTCATATGAGAGTTCTTCCCATCTCCTTCCCATGTGTATCTTTGTAAGGAAAAGATTATTCTATTTAGTCCCCCCCCTTATTTCTTGAAGTAAATGTTAGTATTATCTATGATTCCCCCTCCCTTTTTCTTTCTTTGCACCCCCTTTCACCAAATCTTCTTGATGCCCCAATCTTTCCCTATGCATGATTCTTCTAACTACTCTCATGATGCATAAAATTTTTGAGAGTTACACATTAAATTTTTCCCACATATTAATATGTATAATTTTATGTAAATGTAGTGATTATAGAAGAGAGTTTGACTTACAGAAAAAGATAAGATTTATCTCCTTTTCCCTTTCTTTCATATTTACCTTTTCATGTTTTTCTTGCTTTCTGTGACTGGATGTCAATTTTTCCACTACGTTCTGGTCTTTTCTTAGCAAATGCTTGGAAATCTTCTATTTTGTTGAATGCCCATACTTTCCCCTGGAAGTATGTAGTCAGTTTTTCTGGGTAGTTGATTCTTGGTTGGAGACCCAGCTTTCTTGCCTTTCTAAATTTTGTGTTCCATGCTTTGCAGTCTCTTAGTGTGTTAGCCGCTAAGTCCTGTGTGATCCTTATGGGAGCACCTCTATATCTGAAGCTCCTCTTTTTGGCTTTTTGTAGGATTTTCTCCTATTCTTGGAGCTCTTGAATTTGGCGATTACATTTCTGGGGGTTGTCTCTTGGGGATTTAGTATAGAGGGTGTTCTATGAACCCTTTCTATTTCTATTTTGCCCCCTTGCTCCAGAACATATGGGCAATTTTCTTCTATAATCTCCTGTAGAATAGCATCAAGGTTTTTGTTTATCTCTGGTTTTTTGGGGAGACCAATAATTCTGAGGTTGTCTTTCTTCCTCTCTTTTCCTAGTCTGTGACATTTTCAGTGAGATATTTCATGTTTTCTTCTAATTCATTAATTTTTGCTTTGCTTTATTGATTCTTGCTGTTTTATAATCTCGCTGTCTTCCATTTGCTTAATTCTGGTTGTTAGGGACTGGTTTTGCTTTTCAGCTTTGTCTGCCCTTCTCCAAATGTGAAGTCTTGCCTATCAGACTGCTGATCTCATTCTCCAATTTTTTTTTCAAAAGGTTTCCATCTTTTGGGTAAACTCCAGTTTGAGATCTTCCAGAGCTTGTGGATAGTTTCCATTTTGGGAGGCATGTTCTGAATTTGTTTGGATTTCATCATCATTCTCTTCTTTTCCTTGGGTACTCCCTCCATAAAAGCTTTCAATAGTCAGTTTTCCCCCCCTTTCTTCTTGGAGGCTTGATATTGGGACATGTGAGCTATCCCTTTGGTGGTTTTATTCCACTTTCTTTTTTTGGTCTAGGGACTGGGTGATGTGGGTGTGTTTTCTGTGAATTTAGGTTGCCTCAGACTACTTCTTCCCAGCCTCAGAGGTTTCTTAGAGCACGGGGACCCTGTGATCAGCCCAACCACCCAGGCAATCAGTGCAGCCTGCCTAGGTGTTGAGCTCAGCCCAGGTGCTCAGTGCAACTGCAGTGGAGTTCAGTTCTACAGCCCCCTGTACTCAGCACAGGATTCTCCTGTGAAACCACCCTGAGAGGTCATTTCCTTGAAGTCTTTTGATCCCAAGGACCCTGTTGTGCCCCCCACACACACACACAGACAGAGACACTCCTTACTCACTTGCTGTCCCAGTGAGAGCTCTGATAGCTTACTCTGGGATGGGGGGTGGAAGGGAAAGGGCCACTCAGTTCATGTTTTTGTGCGAGCTTTTCCTCCTCCTTATAGTGTAGAAATGTTCAAACCCTGCATACCTTCATTTCTGTGGGGTACTGGAGAGTCACTCCGTTCTTCCAAACATGATTTTTATGCTCTTTTGAGGTAGTCTATTTCGTTCGGTGCCGGGGAAGGGAAGTGAGTCACATCTAGATTGCAGCCATGTTTACCCGGAAGTCTGTCTAGGGTGATTTTAAAGGGAATTTCTATTTCTAATTCTGGCTGATGAGATGCATTGGAGATATATACAAATGCTGATGACTTATGGGGTTTTATTTTGTATCCTGCAACTTTGCTAAATTTGTTGATTATTTCAACTAGCTTGATAGTTGATTGTCTAGGATTTGTTATCATTTGCAAAGAGTGATATCTTGGTCACTTCATTGCCAATTTTAATACCTTCAATTTCTTCTTCTCCTCTAATTGCTACTGCTAGTGTTTCTAGTACAATGTTAAATAATAAAGGTGATAACAGGCATACTTGTTTCACTTCTGACCTTATTGGGAATGCATCTAGTTTACTCCCATTGCAGATGATGTTTGCTGGTGGTTTTAGATAGATATCGTTTATTGTTTTTAGGAAAGACCCTTCTATTGCTATACTTTCTAGTGTTTTCAATATAAACGAGTGTTGTATTTTGTCAAAGGACTTTTCTGCATCTCTTGCGATAATCATGTGATTTTTGTTGGTTTGATTGTCAATATGGTCAATTATGTGGATGGTTTTCCTGATATTGAACCATCCTTGTATTCCTGGTATAAATCCTACCTGATCATAATGAATAATCCTTGTGATGACTTGTTGGAGTCTTTTTGCTAGTATCCTATTTAAGATTTTTACATCTATGTTCCTTAAGGACATTGGTCTATAGTTTTCTTTCCCTATTTTTGATCTGCCTGGCTTTGGATTCAGTGACATATTTGTGGCATGAAAAGAATTTGGTAGAAGTCCCTATTTCTTATTATGTCAAATAGTTTGAATAGTATTAGGATTGGCTGTTCTTTGAATGTTTGATAGAATTCACTTGTGAATCAATCAGGCCCTGGGGATTTTTTCTTAAGGAGTTATTTGATGGCCTGTTCAATTTCTTTTTCTGATATGGAATTATTTAAGAATTCTATTTCTTCTTATTTTAATCTAGGCAATTTATGTTTTTGTAAATATTCATACATATAATCTAGATTGCCATATATATTTTGCTAATAGTTTTTAATGATTGCCTTAATTTACTCTTCATTAGAGATAAGGTTTCCCTTTTCATCTTGAATAATTTTAATTTGGTTTTCTTCTTTCCTTTTTTTAATTAGACTGACCAGTACTTTCTCTTTTTTATTTCTTTTTTCCAAGTACCAGCTTCTAGTCTTATTTATTAAATCAATAGTTCTTTGACTTTCAATTTTATTAATTTCTCCTTTGATTTTTAGGACCTCTAATTTAGTTTTCATCTGAGGATTTTTAATTTGTTCACTTCTACTTTTTAAATTTGAATGCCCAATTCATTGACCTCTGCTCTCCCTAATTTGTTAATATATGAACTCAAGGATATAAATGTCCCCCTGTGTACTGCATTGGCTGCATTCCATAGGTTTTGAAAGAATGTCTCATCCTTGTCATTTTCTTCAATGAAATTATTAATTGTTTCTATGATTTGTTCTTTGACTAACCAGTTTTGGATAATTGTATGGTTTAATTTCCATTTAATTTTTGATTTACCTCTCATGTACCCTTACTAATTATTATTTTAATTTCATTGTGATCTGAGAAGTTTACATTTATTATTTCTCCTCTTTTGCACTTCTTTGCAACCATGTGCTGCTGAAAAGGAGTATTGCTTTTTGTCCCTATTTATTTTTCTCCACATACCTATTAACTCTAATTTTTCTAAGATTTCATTTACTTCTCTTACCTCTTTCTTATTTATTTTTTGGTTTGATTCATCTAGTTCAGATATAGGAAGGTTCAGGTCTCCCACTAGTATAGTTTTTCTATCTATTTCATTCTTGAGCTCCACTAGTTTCTCCTTTAGAAATTTGGATGCTATGCCATTTGGTGCATACATGCATTAGTGATATTTCCTCATTATCTATACTCCCTTTTATCAGGATGTAATTACCTTCCCTATATTCTTTGAACTAGAATTATTTTTACTTTGGCTTTGTCAGATATCATGATTGTGACTCCTGCCTTCTTTTTATCAGTTGATTCCCAATAGATTTTACTCCATCCTCTTACTTTCATCCCATGCATTTCTACCTTCCTCATGTGTGTTTCTTACAGACAGCATATGATAGGGTTTTAAATTTTAATCCACTCTGCTATTTGCTTGTGTTTTATGGGTGAGTTCATTCCATTCACATTCAGAGTTATGATTACCAGCTGTTTGTTTCAAAGCATTTTAATTTCTACACCTTTTCATCTTTCACAATTTCCTTCTACAACAATGTGTGTTTTTATTCAATCCCCCTACTTCCCTCCCTTATTATACTTCCCTTTTTACCCCACTCCCTACTTATTCCCCCCTCATTTTCTTTGCAGTCTTTTAAAAAGTACCCACCACCCTTTCCTTCCATTATTCTCCTTACCTCCCCACCAGTCCTTTTGTTACTCTACTCCCCTATAGGGCATGAATCTATTCTCTGCCCCAGTGGATTGGATTGTTCTTCCATCTTTGGGTCAATTTCAATTCACGTAAGCATTGAGTATTCCCTGTCTCCAATCTCTACCCTTCCAGTGTATTGATGTTCTCCCCCCTCCCACCATGAGCATCTCTTGATATATAAATTTACCCCCTTTGTTTCTTTTCCCATTTATTTTAGTATTAACCTCTTTTTTTTAGCTCTAGTTGTGTTGGTATATATATATATATATATATATATATATATATATATATATATATATATTATATACATGCACATGTATTTATGCATACATATATTTATATACCTATTTATGTCTTGTTATTTCATCCTGTACAGTATGTCAATATTTCCTCTAAGTTTAATTCTTCTAGATGGCCAGGTGATAACAGTTTTTAAGAGTTAGCAATGACCTCTTTTCTTATAGGGATACATATCATTTTAACTTAGTGGGTCTGTTTTAAAAAATGGTTTTTTTTGTTTGTTTTTCTTTCTTCACTCTTTTTAAATTACTTTTTGATGGTTCTCTTGAGTTCTGTGGTTAGAAATCAAATTTTCTGTTCAGATCTGGTCTTTTCTTTACAAATTCTTGGAATTTTTCTATTTTGATGAATGACCATACTTTCCCCTTTAAAAATATAGTCAGTTTTGCTGGGTCATTGATTCTTGGTTTTAGACCTAGTTCTCTTGCTTTCTGGAATATCATATTCTATGCCTTTTGGTCCTTCTGTGTAGATGCAGCCAGACCCTGTGTTATCCTCACTGTGGTTCCATGCTATCTGAATGAATTTTTCTTGGCAGCTTGTAATATTTTTTCTTTGGTCTGATAGTTCTTGAATTTGGCTATAACATTCCTGGGTGATGTCAGTAGGGGATTAAGTACAGGAGGTGATTTGTGGATTCTTTCAATCTTGACTTTTCCCTCTTGTTCTAGAATATCAGGGCAGTTTTCCTGTAGTGTTATGTCCAGGCTTTTTCTTTTGTCATGGTCTTCTGGTATTCCAATGATTCTTAAATTGTCTCTCCTTGAATAACTTTCTAAATCTTCTGTTTTGTGAATAAGATGTTTCATATTTTCCTCATTTTTTTTTCATTTTTTTATTGCTTTGGTTGTATAGTGTCCTGTTGCCTTGTGACTTCATTTAATTCTAGTTGTTGTATTCTGGTTCTTAAAGACTGGATTTCATCCCTGGCTTTTTGGTCATCCTTATCCTTCTGGTCTGATTTTCTTTGTAGGTCATCTTTCATTCTATTCACCTCATTTCTCATCTCATTTGCCTCATTTTCAAGCTATTTGATTTTGGCTTTCAAGACACTATTCTCTGTTTCCAGATGACATCTTAGTTTTTAAGTTCTTTTCCCAATTGTCTTCAGCCTCTCTTATTTGTATTTTGAATTGCATTTTTAGTTCTTCCAAAGCCTGTACCCAATTCTCTTGGATTTCTGATTTTTCCTTTGCTGATCCCTCCCCCTCTGTTTCATTCGGTCTTTGCTCTTTACCTGTACAGAAGCTGTCTATTGTAATTTTTTCTTCTTTTTCTGTTGTTTGCTCATAATTATGTCCTTCTTTTCTCCCCATATTTGTCTGTGTTCTTGCCTCTGTCGTTGTTTTGGTTTTAGGGGGTTTCTGTCAGGCTCCCTTCTTAGAGCTTTGACAGAACGTCTCTCCTTACAGTCTCTGTGTTAGGGATGTTGTCCTTTGAGCTTTCCAGTCCTCTGGTGGCTTTTGATTGGATTAACTTAAAGTCCAGAACTCTGTGAGGGAGGGTTTTGGAGTTTAGACTTCTCTGAACTCTGAAGACTTTTGATGGGATTAAGTTCAGCTGGGTTGGGATGGATATGCCCTGAGGCCAAAACCTACTGAAAGCCTTGAGGTCACAATATGAAGGGTCTTCATAGCTCTGTACAGACTGCCAGCTCTGCACTCCCTCTCCAGCTCCTTCCTCATCACCTGTGTTCGATGCTCTGAATCTGGCACAGTCCTGCCCACAAGGTATACACTCCAGACCAGTGCCTTTGCCCACCCAGAGTTTTCTGCTACTGCTGGAGCCTTATCACTCTAGTTGGGGTGTGGGGTGTGGTCCTGGGACCTTCCTTCTGTCTTCCCTTTAAACCTGAATATTCTCTGATTCCAGTTTTTTTGGGGGTGTACCTTTTGGACTGAGTCCAGCAGGAGGTTTCCTTGACTCTGTCTTGTTGTTAGGTTTGATTTTCAGTCTCCTAGGAATAGTCAGTTTGTGATCGGTAAGGAAGGGTCTTCAGAGGTCTTAACTTCTGCTGCTTCTAAACTGCCATCTTGACTCCATCCCCTGAACTATGATACTGTTCATTTGGTTTTCTTCTTTCCTTTTTTTTTAGACTGACCAGTTCTTTGTCTATTTTGTTTGCTTTTTCAAAATACCAGATTCTAGCCTTATTTATTAGTTCAATAGTTCTTTTGCTTTCTATTTTATTAATTTCTCCCTTCATTTTTAGGATGTCTAATTTAGTTTTCATCTGTGGATTTTTGATTTGTTCACTTTCAGGTTTTTGGATTTGCATGTCCACTGACCTCTGCCCTCACCAATTTGTTAATATATGAACTCAAGGATATAAATTTTCCCTGAGTACTGCTTTGGCTGCATCCCATAGATTTTGAAAGGATGTATCATCATTGCAATTTTCTTCGATGAAATTATTAAATGTTTCTATGATTTGTTCTCTAACTAACTGATTTTGGAGAGTCATATTATTTAATTTCCAATGAGTATTTTATTTGACTCTTTTTGTATTCACTGCATTATGATCTGAAAATGTTGCATTTATTATTTCTGATTTTCTGCATTTGTTTGACATGTTTTTATGCCTTAGTACATGGTTAATAATTGTGAATGTACCATGTGCTGCTGAAAAGGTGTATTCCTTTTTTGTCCATATTTATTTTTCTCCACATATCTATTTACTCTAATTTTTCTAAGATTCCATTCACATCTTTTACCTCTTTCTTTTTTATTTTTTTATTTGATTTATCTAAATTTGATATTGGTAAGTTCAGGTCCCCCAATAGTATAGTTTTACAATCCATTTCCTCCTCCAATTCCACTAGTTTCTCCTTTAGACATTTGGATGCTATATAATATTCTGCATACATGTTGATTACTGATATTTCATCATTGTCTCTACTGCCTTTTTTCAGGAAATATTTACCTTCCCTATCCTTTTAAATCATACTTATTTTTACTTTGGATTTGTCATATATCATGATTGCAACTCCTGCCTTCTTTCTATCAGTTGGAAACCCAATAAGTTTTGCTACAACATTTAATTGTAAACTCGTGAGTGTCTACCTACATCAAGTGTGTTTCTTGCAGACAACATATGGTAGGATTTTGATTTCTAATCCACTCTTCTATTTGTTTTCCCTTTTATGGATGAGATAATCCCATTTATGTTCAAAGTTATGATTTTCACTTGTGTATTCCCCAGCATTTTGATATCCTCTTCTAGTTTTGTCCTTTCTTCTTTTGCTATATCCCTTTTTAAAAAAAATTTAATTCTTGGTATTTAGTTTCAAACACAAAGTGTTTTATAAATACTTTATGCTTCCATTTGAATATCTCACTTAAATTTTCTAATTCAAGGAAAGAAAACAGCTAGGTATGAATATAGAAAAAACTTTTAAAAAATAGATATTTTACTATGACCTCCAAAAACCAGTTTATAATTTTTTCATGTGTACTGATTTAGAAAATAAATGACATCTACATATTATAGTTAAAACTAAATTATCTCCACCATATTTACATGAATTAGATCCTGGTGAATATAAGTATTAAAATGGCTTAGAGACATCAAGAATTGTTCATTAGTCAAGGAATATGCTAAACTAAAAGAAACTGGGAGGAAATTAAAAGTTTCTTATTTGTAAATTTCTGTGGATTATCACAATTATCAGTCAAGTCCACAATCAATCATCCTATCTAAAAGCATGAATATGTCAAAATTAAGTTGTCTAATGGTAGAGGTACTCTTTATGGTGGGGTAAAAAATAGAAAAGTACATTTTTATATGCCTCAATTGTAAAAAATTTCATTTTAACAAAGACAATAACTTTTATAATTTATTTAAAACCTTTTCTGATTTGAGGAGTTCCAAAAGTTTTATATATCATTATTGCTACAAATTTTGAAGACAAAGTTATAAAACAGCAATGGTAATTAGTTCATCACCTTTCATCTGCTAATAATTAGTAATTAGTAATTAGTAAACTAATAATTCATTGGGGTTTTTTAGTTGATCATTCCTCCAAAATTAGGCCAAATTGCAATGTCATATAGCCCAGGCAATAATACCTCATTAAATCTGAACAATCAGAAAACATGTAAAAAAAAAACATTTCACTTTGTAAGTGAAACTATTTTTCTATTTTCCAATAAAAAGCATTTAAAAAAAATGCATTCCCTCACTGGCTTAAACAGAATAATACAGGATCCCAGAATGGTTGTTACTATACAGTTACATCACCAATACTGAGTAAGAACCAGCTTCATTTATGTCATTTATCATCACAACAGTCAATTCATATTTGTGCAAATATTATGATGCTATTGTTTCTAATTATATACAGCTTTTTTTAAACCAAGTCTAATCACTGTTGTCAATTGTTATTCCTTCTATTCTTATTTTTTCCTATTCTGCGGACTTCTCTTATATTCAGTAAGCTATATGAGTGCCTCTCCTATGCAATCAGTTTCCCAGTGGTTGAAGGTGGCTGGGAGAATGGCCAACTGAGAGAAGTATATCATGCTTTTTTTATGTCTGTGGAAGACTAATCCACCACCCAAGTGGTATGGATTACTTTACAATCATTAGAATCTTCTTTTGGAGAGGGAGGTCAGATCTGTGACTTCACTGTTATGATGAATTCTATTATGAAAATTCCCTCCACCAAAATAAATGAGCAATTCACAATCTTGGAAATTTAATTAAGGCAAGGAGAAATGGCTAACCTTTGGTAACATAGCTGGTATATGTCAAAAGGCAAAACTTGAACCTAGGTCTTCCTGACTCCAGTGCCGGCCTTCTATCCATTATGTCAGACTGCTTCTCAATGTCATAATTAGAATCACTACAAAAATTATAATCTTATGGTAAATAGTTAACCTCTCAAAACTTTTGAGTATTTTAAGATTTTCTAGTTATTTAATAATAAAAATTTTCCTTCTGAAGTTAATCAAAAGAATATTCAATGTAGATTTCACAGGATCTTGACTGAACAGAGAACTAGATATCAACTGTTCAGAAAAAGGAAATTTGCTTCTAAAAATAAGTGGTTCTAGTGAACCATATATGGAAAACATGAGAAGCAGGTGGCATTAAACCCAATGTGTAATAATTTTCTGCCTTCATATGTGCAACCAATAGGTAGTTATTGATTAATGTGAAAACAATTTTGATTGCTCTCATTCCTGAGTAGAATTAAAGTATGACAAAATTTCTCCAGACAATAAAAAGCTAGTTAACCAATAATTAATTAGTACAATTAGGGAAATGCTTTTACTAGACATAAGTGAAAGATATAAGATAAAATTGCACAGGTTCCACGAGGAACCTAAAGAGTTCTATACCTGAAATCTTGTCCCTGAAGTTCAGTGAAAAGTAAAACACTTTAGCCACATTTGCAGTAGTTAAAAGTAAGTGTACACAGTACACAAAGAATTTTCTTTCTTCTTACAGCTAAATGGTACATTTCAATGCTTTCAGAGGTCAGAAAGATAGCTATGAATTTCAGTTTCCATTTATTCCACCCAGTCAACAGGTATGAAAATCAGATGTGAAATATTTGGCATAACAGTTTTTTTAAGTGGCTTTCAAATATAATACTAGAAATCTTCTCTGGTTTTTTTTGTTTGTTTTTTACAGGTGACATAGTTGCAGTTATACACTGCAAAATGTGGTCATGTCCTTTGGTTCACTGCTTGGCACATACCAGTCATACACACATGATTGGTATTATAATGTTTCCAAGCAGCTTTATTGTACATTGGGAGCCTCTCCACTGACTGTGTTGATAGGACCTTAATGTAAATAACAGCATTTGTTCCATAACTTTCTAAGGAATACAATTTCAGGTCTCCTTGAAAGTACTGTGTAAAAAGGTGAGATATTGGCAATTCATAACCAAAACCAGCCAGGGGCACAGCTCAAGATGTCTCAACACGAGGTCGGGGTGCAGTTGAATACATTTGTTGAAAAGTCTATCAATTTTCCTCAAAGGAACACCACCTCCACAATCACTCATCTTCAGTCAAGTCCTCATTACCCAGTGTTACATGAACCTGAATAAGAGGGTAAATGCCTTTGTCAGCATAGATGCTCTCATTGCATTCTTGAAAAGTTCAAACACAATGTGATAGAGATGTGATGGTACATAAACCATTTGCATTTGTTGTCCTGGTGATTTTGCACTTAATTCTTCAAGTTCTAGTTCCAGAGAATTAACATAATATAAATCACAAAGACACTTTGCATTTTCATAGCCATCTTTAATAACTTTGACGACATTACAATTTGGATTAATGCTTCCTATGTGTTTTTGGTGAGTTGAACTTCCTTTTCCTTTCCCACCAAATACTAAGGAGTGCTGATTGAGTAGCATTCTGATTAAAATGCGACTCATGTAAAAATGATTAAAAAAATACTGTACTCTGGCTGGTCACTGGATCCACACCAAAGCTTTCCATCATTCAATCCAAAGTATTCAATCACACCCTGAGCCATGGTTGGAATGACATCATTAGGTTGATTTCAGATTCTTATCACAGTATCTGTAAAGTCATGAACAGCTTTTGCATCTTCAGCACTTTAATTTTTAAAATAAAGGAGTTCTTATAGACTCTGAATATACCAGCTCTGTACCAGTTGAACTGAAGGTGTTCTTAAAAGATTATCTGGAAGAAGACATTTCTTTCATTATGTTTGCCAATCACACTGGCAACTCTTGCCTCAAAAATATAAATGAGGTCTTTTCACATGCATTCACAGATTCAAAGTCCAGAAACTGCTTCATGGAGAGATGGGACGGGGAGAAGCATGAGAAGAAATCCACTGGGCCCTGGACGCTGCTTTTGGGGCTGGCACCAGAACCTGGTTTTGGACTGGGACCTGGACCTGGGGCCAGGCTGGCCAACACGGCCTGTCACAGGTACCTCACTAACATCATTAAGGACTGCGCTCCAGAAGAAGAAAAGAAACAGCAGCCCTGGACATGGGAGGAGCCATCACATGTGTGGTTCCTGGCACGCATGGTGCTTGCATTTTGCTATATACTTTTAAACTAATGGTTTGCTTTTAATCGGTCCCCCTAATCCTCTCCCTTAATAAGCTTCTCTTTCTGCCCTGTCCCTTTTTGTTCCCTTCTTATTTTTTCAAGGTCTATTAAGTTCCCTCCCCCTTTTCTTTCCCTCCCTTTTTGTACTCCCTGCCCCCTACCCCACCTTGGTTTTCCCTTCTTATTTTCCCTGCCAACTACGATAGAATTCAATTCCCAAATGGATCTAGATGCTCTTCACCCTCAGAACTGATTTCATTGAGAGTAAAGTTTAAGTATTCCCTATTAGCACTCTCTTCCTCTGCTTCTTATAAGAGAATTCTTCTCCTCCCCTTCCTATGTGAATCTTTGTGTGATAAAGATTATCCTATTTATTTTATTTCTTCAAGTATCTCTTGGTGCCATCTTCTATTCCCCCCTCCCCTTTTCTTTTTTGTATATCATCTTATACCACTTATTACCCCAGTCTCTTCCTGTGAATGATTCCTCTAATTACTATAATAGGGAATATAATTTTTGAGAGTTACAAATAATATTTCCCCCATATAGTAATATATACCATTTGATCCTTTTGAAGCCCTTAAAGAAGAAAGTTTGAATAAAAAAAAAATTTCCCCTTTTCCCTCTCTTTCTTATTTACCTTTTCATGTTTCTCTTGATCTTTGTGTTTGGATATCAGACTTTCCATTTAGTTCTGGTCTTTTCTTTACAAATACTTGGAAATCTTCTATTTTGTTGAATGCCCATACTTTCCCCTGGAAGTAATATAGTCAGTTTTTATGGATAGGTGACCTTTGGTTGAAGACCCAATTCTCTTTCCTTTCGGAATATAATATTCCAAGCCTTGTGGTCCTTTAGTGTGGAAGCTGCTAGATCTTATGTAATCCTGATTGGTGCTCCTTGATATCTGAATTGTCTCTTTTGGGCTTCTTGTAAAATTTTCTCCTTAGCTTGGAAGCTCTTGAATTTGGCCATTACATTCCTGAGTGTTGTCTTTTGAGGATTTAATGTAGAGGGTGTTCTATGAACTCTTTCAATGTCTATTTTGCCCCCTTGTTCAAGAACATCAGGGCAGATTTCTTAGATAATTTCTTGTAGTATGATGTCAAGATTTCTGTTTATTTCTGGATTTTCAGGTAGAACAATGATTCTCAAATTGTCTCATATGCAATCTGTTTTCCTGATCTGTCTTCTTGTCATGTGAGATATTTTGTTTTCTTCTATTTTTTTCAGTCTTTTGACTTTGCTTTATTAATTCTTGCAGTTTTGCAAGATAAGTAGCTTCCAAATTACCTAATTCTGGTCTTTAAGGACTTGTTTCCCTATTCGGTTTGGTCTATTCTGCTTTTCATGGCTTCTAGCTATTTTTCCAATTGGGAGTTCTTGTGTTTTAAACTGTTATTTTCTTTTTGAACTATTTCCCACTTTTTTGCCAGAAGACTTCTATCTTTTTTATAAGCTCCAATTTAAATTCTTCAAGAGCTTGTGGTCAATTTGCATTTCTTTTTTATTTGGAAGGATTTGGTATATTTATTTGTATTTCCTCTTCTATTTCCTCTGTAGTCTGGGTTATTCCTCTGTAAAAATTATCCAGTGTCAGCCCCTTCTTCTTGTATTTCTTGGTGTAGGGAAGTTGTTTTTCCTGGGCACTGTTTGCCATTATGGTGGTGTTTTTTACTTCCCTTTCCAGTTAGAAATCTGAGTGAGATGGGCAGGCTCTCTGTGTATGGAGCTAAGAAGCAAGGATTTTGGCTGAGGCCAGCTCTTGAGTCTCTGCAGCTTCCGCTGTTTGCTGTTCCTCTCTGTGCTATCTCCCACGATCTGGGCTCCTCAATCTGCTGGGGCCTCAGGTCTAACTGCTCTCAGGGGTAGGTCCTCAGTGGTCTCAGTCAGCTGCCAAGGGTCCAGAGGTGCCCCTCACTCACTCACTGATTCTAGTGTGTGCTGGCTCTGACTCTGGGTTCATAGGTGGGGTGGGGGAGGGTTGATCAACTCACATTTTGGTGGAAGATTTTTTACCCCCTTATGATGTGGAAATGCCCAAGTCCGACATACCTTCATTGCTGTGCCCTACTGTATAGTCCCTTCATTCATATGGATTTGGGTTTGGGTTTTTTTTGCTTTATTGTAGTCAGTATCAGTGGATGGTGAGGAGAGGAAGGGTCTTGAGTCTAGACTGCCACCATGTTTATCCTGCTGGTTGAGAGAAAACACAGAAGGTTTAAAATAAGTATTCTTGGTCACATAAAAAGGATAGTGCAAAGACTAGTGCAAAGTTCTTGGGGCATTTTATTAGAATGAATTATCTTTTTTATTATGGAATTTGAAAACCTCTGTTGTAATTCTGAAATATTTCATTTCAGCTACTGAATGTAATGAAAACAAAAGTACTTTCCCTTTGTATTGCTACAATAGTCTTGGACATGTATTCTATTTTCAGTACTTTTGGTTATGACTCATTTTGTGTTCTTTCTTTTCCCTTCTCTCTCTTCACATCTCCCTACTACTTCCATGTTTCCCCTTCTACACCTTTGTGGGTCATAACCTTGTTGACATTTGTCAGAAGATTCTGGGACAAGTTACATCACTTGTGGCAGTTTCATTAGAGTGAAGACACAGGTTTGCACTTTTCCCTGTTTGTTGTTTGAACTAATGTGGAACTTTGAACTAATGTGGAAGAAAAGAGTTCCTACCATTTCGGAAACAGACAAAATAACATAAACTTGAACTGTGTAACTGCTTAGCAAAACTGAAACCTTGCTCCAATCAACAAGTCATATCTCTGAATTCCTGTTCTCCACTTGTCCAATTTTTTCCCCTAAGCATGAAGCAGAAAATCCCATTTAGGGAAACTGCAATCAAGATTACTTTGACAAGACCTTACTTGTAACCTCATTTGGCACCTGTTATATTAGATGTAGCTAAAAAAAAAACCCTAGAAATTTCAAATAAATGGTCACCAGCTTGACTGGTCCAAGGAGTCCTGTTATTCTTGGATTTTTAATCAGAAGACCTGTGATAAATTCCTAGTTGTATTACTTACTCTTTTTATGCTTTCTACTTGTAAATTAATTTCTCTGAGTTTCAGTGTTCTCATCTAAAAATGAGAAGGACAAAAGGAGAGGAATCACATGATTTTTCTGAACCTTTCTATCTCCAAATCTTGTGACTGGAGTCTAAAATTCCATCTATAGAAATAATTTATTACATTTATAGGATGTACTTCATAGTACATTCTGTTATACCTGTATCCAGTCTTCAAGTCTGGATAATTAAGAAAACTGAAAATAAGCAATATTCATTTCTATAGTACAACAGGGATTGTAAAGTACTTTTCTAGAAATAACCCTGTATTTGGAAAGGTAAATACTATGTAATAGAGGGTGTATTTAGGTGGTAAAAGAGAGAGGGATAAAAGAGTACTCTCCCTTTCAAGGAAAGGCATAGGAGGGATATCTGTTATTCAATTTGTCTAGGCAGGAGAAGGAGGGTGAGTCTGTTTGTTCTCCCCCTTCAGCCCTACCTAGATATGTCCCTCACTAATCCTGTCAGATTACTCCCCACTATTACTGTTGCTCTCCAGCAAGCTTTTCCTACCAGTGGGGAAGAGAGGTATCTTCACTCCCCTCTCAGTTATAAACTACCTTTTATTCACTCTTTAGCCAGTTGTTGTATAAAACAGAATTTATTCTTGGGTAACAGGAATACAGGATGAAAGTAGGAAAGGCTGGTAAGTTGAGGCAAAGGGAAGAGTAAGGAGAGGTCCCTAACTGTCTAAACCCCTTTCGCCAAAGTTGAGGTGTCTTGTGCTTAATGGCTTCAAGCCCCTGTGGGGTTCAAGGTGATGAACCCTGATTTGTTAGCCCTGCCCAGCAGAAGCCTCTGTTCAGAAAAGGAGACTGTGATTTCTTCTTTTGCACTCTCTTCCTTTCAGTCTCTGTCCACTTGTTGGAGGGTGTGGGGGGATAGGTATTAGGAGTCAGTGAAAAGAGAAGTTTCTTGGGAACTGTAGCAGTTAAAATTAGTTTCTCTGATAAAAGTATTATATTTTATGAGGTTTATTAAACATTAAGAAATAAAGAAAACACAAAATAAGAAAGTACGTGTCTAGGCCCAGAGAGCCCATTCACAACATCCTGCCTGGTAGAGCCACGTGAGCCCAGACGTGGAAGCCCAGAGAGCGAGAAATAGCTGGAGTCCCTTTAAATAATAATTTGTGATTTCGCACTTAGGTGAGATTCAGGGAATTTATTTTTTTCCTTTTCTCTTTTTCCTTTATTTTATTATTTTTTCTTTTATTAAAAATATTTTATTTTCCCTTTTCTCATTTCTATGTACTCAAGGTACATAAATCAATATTAATTTTTATTCTACAATAATATTAGTTTAAATATATATACTTGATATATTAATACATAACCAAACAGCTTTAGACTGTGGGAACCTGCCATTTATTGATAATTGTTATGGGACTGTGATTAATGTTTGTGTCTGATTCTAGGAAATGGGATCAAAAAGGAGCACAGAGATAACCTGAATAATGCCAAAAGAGCTCACAGGTCAACAAATCAAAAACCAATCCAGGTAGGATTAATGCACTTCTAAGCCAATACTAAGGATTTGAACCACACATGAGACTCGAGGTTGCAACACTTGATATACATTAAGATGTAGGCCCTCCTTGTATCCACACTCTTCATGAAAATACAGACAAGTACCAAAGGTTGGCTATCATCCTGGCTCCCTCTATACCTGAGAATGAAGGTAAAATCAGACCAGGGAATGACATTTCCCTATTAAAATAAAAATCTGGTCCTTTTCTCTCTCCTATAGTATGGCAACTTCCTGTAGCCTTGGCTGCAAATGGTTAAGTAAAAATTACTGCATACTGTCCTACAGACTTGTGAGATTAGAAATTACTTAACTGGACCCTAATACAGGGGCCTGTGAGAAATTTATCCTTGCTTTCTCAAAATTTTGTATTTTGTATCTCAGATTTTTGATATTTTGATACTGATTTTGGATTCTTCTTTAAAATACACACACACACACACACACACACACACACACACACACACATATATATATATATATATATATATATATATATATAAAGGGTTTAAATTTTTTCCCTTAATTTTTCCCTTTTTCTTTTGTTTTTCTTTAATTTTGTTTTCATTTTTGTTTTTGTCTTTCTTTTGAATTAACTCATGCATCCCCATAACTAAACCTTGCAACCTCAGCTGGACTTGGTGTTTTTTCAATACTTTATTCAGGGGGGATTATATTTTCATAAAATCCAAGATTTAAATTTTTTTTGAGATAAATATTCAGAGAAGAAGCTTGCTAACTAACTGAATCCATAGAATGAACTGTTTGCAGAAAGATACCTAAACCCTTACACTACAGGAAGATCCAGAATGAACCTTGGGGTGAGGTTGATTGAACATTTATTTTGAATGTACACTCTTACGTCAAAGGGGACTGCCCCCTAATTGGCTTTTGTCAATGCGCCAAGCAAAACATTGGTTTTGCTGTCTTTTTCTCTCCTCTATTTCCCCTTATCTACAACTATTGTAGTTTTCCTCTTAGAGGGTAAAATTTTGTGTACACCTGCAGTTAGAATTTTTTGGGATGCAGAACTCTTATGTTTAGTGATCAAATGGTGCAACTAGTCCCCCAGTCATCATCAGGGGGGATTGTAATTTTTAAATCTCCTTCATCTTGCTTGGACTAGCATCCAAAAATGTCCACACCCACAATACACAGGCATGTGCTAGTCAATGACAAATCAGAAATAACTAACTGCTCACCTGGGCTGTCCTAAGCCAAGCTTGAGCCACCATTGGCACATGTGAGGTGCAGGAATTGAGGTAGAGAATAACCTCTGGAATTCACTGACTTCCTGTGAACAGGGCTAGGCACCAGTTCATTCTAGGAGCTCGAGCAGGGAGGAGGCCCACAGGCAGCTTTCCTTCAGATCAGTCATGTGAGTGAAAGGTCTGATTCCCTTCCCTGCCTTGACCTTCCAAGGCCTAAACTCCCTCTGATGCTGCCAGAAAGTTGAGTTAACCACTTTCCTTGTCCCCTTCTTTCCTTCTCTCCCTATCCTTCTTTCTTACTCCTGTTATAATTAAACAGCCATAAAACTCCATTCTGACTTGAGTGTTTCATTTAGGAATTTCATAAGTGAAATCCTTGGTGACCTTAAATAAATATATATCAGTCTTTTAAAGTGATTTCAGTATCACAGTTCAGGACCCAGTCAAAGACTGCACCTTCTCCATAGCTGTCTCAAAGTCAAAGACAATGACTCCAACTGCCTCACTCTGGATTCTTTTCCCCAGGATTCCAAGACTTCTCCACCCATCACCCACTGCTGCTGCTGGGATCTTTGCAGCCAACTCCAGGCTTTCTGCATGTCCAAAAAATCTCTGGATTTCCTCTTCTCACACATCTCCCCATTTTCTCTTGTTCATGTCGCGTCACCTTGATCCCACACGAATTACTTACCTTACTACTCTACCTATGCTAAACTATCTATTCTATTTGCTATTCCCACCTAATATTCCCCTCCCAAAATAACAAATCTTGGCCTAACCTATATCTGAGCTATATTTAAACCTGTTCTCTAAGCTAAGATCTGGGTGTGGGAAAATGGGTGTAGGTCAGATTTATGATATATAGGTGTTGTACAGGTTAACAAATTCCTTTTGGGTTTTTAACAATGTTTATAACAATAGACATGCTTATCTCTATGCCAAACACAATGTAACATATAAATATGTAATATAATAAACTTTCTTATCATTTATACTATTCATGATTATTGAAAATATCCTACTTTAATAATATCTATGAATATGCTGTCTTCTATCTTTTTAGGTAGAGTTAATGCTGTCCCTATTGCTACCTCTCTATGTTTCCGAAATTCCCTTTTCTCTCTAACTATTCTATCCCTGTATGTTATGGGTTAATAAGTTAGTCCTGTACTATCCTACATTAGTTTATTAGCTCAATAGTACTTTACATATCTACACGTGTTTCCTATATAAAAGTATTTCATATGTTACACACACACACACACACACACACACACACACACATATATATACACACACTCTGTTTTGAAGTCATTCAGACAGAAAAGTTATTATCCCTTTTTGCCTGTATGAATTCTGCCAGAAACTCATTTACAACTGTATAATTTTCTATGGGTTGTTCTTATTTACTAAGCAGCCCCTAAGGTCAGTGTGATTTTAGTGTTTGTGTACTAGGTATGTAGTGTGGATGCTTATATTTACTCCACTTCTGGACTTCCTCTTCTCATGTTATCTGATGAATTAAATCATCTTCTTTCTGTCTTCTTCTGCTAGGTTTTATGTGCACATGCATGTAATTCCCTAAGTGTGATGTTTATGTGTACGATGATTAATCTTATGTGACCCTTTAATGGTAGTTCATTTCTCATAATGTCCTTGGTTGACAGTTCTTTTCTGTAGTCAAAGTTCATTTACAGTTTTTTGGTGTTGATTTGAGTTTCACTGCTCCTGAAATCTTCTTTTCTGGTACCCATTTTGATGGTTGTCTCACCTTGAAAGTTGAACTCTCATCAGGTTAACCAGAAATACAGAATCATGCATGTGTGTAAAAGTGTTTTGTCATTTTGTGTGTGCAAGTAAGAGTGATTTGTATTGGGTGTGTGCAAAATTGTCTGCATTTTCTTCATGAGTGCGGGTATGCTTTATTTTTGTGTAATGATGTGTTTTCCTACAGAGAGTTTTGTGAGATGGAGAACTCTATGTCTATCTTTCCTATTTATATAATTTCATTCTACTTTATATTCACTGTCATTCATTCTGTGTATTCAGTATCTCTTCCACTACTACCTGTGCATCTTGTGTTGGCATATAGGTTTGTCGATTGGTTTTTTAGGGGCAATTCTTATTGTTCCTGGGGCGTTTTTGTTTGCATAGATTCTGAGACTGTTTCTCTACTTTCTTCTGGGTTCTCAATGTGGGCATAATGGTGTTTTATGTGAGAAGCATGGTATCATGGATCTTTTCCTATCACTTTTATTGATGTTGAAGTAGTAAGAGCCACATCAAAAGGACCATTCCATTCTGTAGGTGTTTCCTTGGTGAAATTTTGACATACACTTTATCTCCTGGTTTGATGTTATGCAGTGAGAAATACAATGGTACCCTCTGTACTAATAATTCTAGTCTCCACAATTCTTTAAGCTTCTCTTGTATTTCTGTTATATAGGTATGCAATTGGCATTCTCCTCCAAACATGGACTTGTACGATGGTTTAGCAGTCCTTCCATGCCATAAACGTTGTCCAAAAAAATATCCCATAAAGGGAGATATGCAAGTCTCCTCTGGGTTTAGTTCTAAGGTAAAATAGAAGTAGTGGAAGAGTTTCTGTCCACTTCAGATGAGTTTGTGCACAGAGTTTCCCTATAGTGGTTTTCAATTCTTTATTCATCCTTTCCACTTGCCCTGACCTCTCTGGTCTGTAGATATTATGTAGACTGCCTTTTATTCCAAGATTTTTATAGACTTGTTGCAAAATTTGTGCTATAAAGTCACTTCCCCTGTCTGAGTCAATGATGTCTAGAATGCCATACCTAGGAATTGTTTCTTTTAACAATTTTCTCACTGCCATGCCTGTGTTGTTCTTTTTAGTTGTATATGTCTCTGTCCAATGTGTGAGTTGATCTATAATCACTAAAGCATACTTGAATCCCCTGTCACTAGGCATGTTAATGTAGTCTATCTGCAAGCACTGGGAGGGTGTATATGCTAGTGGTCTCTCTCCCAATGCTTTGCACTTGAAATGACCCTGATTGAACTTTTTACATATGTCACATGCCTGGCAAGCTCTTATAGCATTAGTGGATATCCCTGGGGCTGCCCCAAAGTGATGTATTTCATCAAGCAAGGATTGCACTCCATAGAGACCTTTGGAGTGTATCACATTGCACATATGTGGGTATAATCTTTTGGGCAGAATAGGTTTTCCACCTTCTGCTATCCATAGTCCTTTAACTAATTTGACCCTGAGTTGCTTTTTCCATGACTGAACCTCCTCTAAGTTGAATGCTTGTGTTATATTTTGCTTATCAAGCAGAGAGAGGTTTAGAACACAACTGGGGTCAAATCTAACAGCGAATTTCACAGTCACATCTAATCTATAATTGCCCTGGGATATTTCATCTTTGCCAGCAGTGTGTGCAATGTGTTGTATCACATTCACTTCTTTTGGCAATTCCACTGCTGCCAAGAGTTGGGATATTAGATCTCCATATGCAATCTTCTTCCCAGTTGTGATTAATCCCCTATTCTTCCATGTTTGTCTGTTTGTGTATAACATGGCAAAAGCATAAGCAGAATCTATGCATATGTTAAATCTCTTGCCTTTTGCCAATTATAGAGCTTTTATCAGAGCTTTGAGTTCTGCACCCTGGGCACTGGCATGGCTGGGAAGTGATGCATGCTAGAGTGTTCTGTGACCTGTCACTACAGCTTCCCCTGTGATCTGCTTTTCTCTGTATACCCATCAGAAAAAAAAAATTGTGTGTTGGGGTTGTTAAAGGATATATCCTTCTCTTGTCTTGGTTACTATCTCTATAGCTTGGGTGCATTCATGTAGGGGTTCCTCTTCTAATGGCAAGTCCAATATTAATGTTTCTGGGCTTAATGAAGCACATCTATGTACGGTCAAGTTGTCTGTCATTCCCAAGCAAAATGATCTCATACTGTGATAACCTTGCTGATGTAAATGCATGAATATTCTGTGATTTTAGAAGTTTTTCAATCTGATGTGCAGAATATACATGGAGTTTGCATCCAAGTCCTAACTAATTTGCTTTCTTGGTCATGAGAGTGGCTGCAGCTATCCTCCACAGGCAATGGACCATGCCATTTACTACAGAATCTAGGATTGCACTATAGTAAGCTATTGGTCTTAAATGCAATTCTCAATATTGGGCCAGCACTGCAGAAGCTATTCTTTATGCCTCATGGACATAGAGATGAAAATCTTTCTCATAGTTATTTATGCCAAATGCTGAAGCTGTTAGAATAGCTTGTTTCAATTTATATAATGCATGGAGGTGTTCTTTTGTTAGTTTTAATGGCTCTTCAGTGTCATTCTTAGTTTGATCTGTGAGGCATTTGAAGATGTTGGAATATCCTATGATATATTGTCATGAGAACTCTGCCATCTCAAGGAATGTCCTAAGTTGTTTGTTGATTTTGGGGATTCCTAGCTTCTATATATCAGCTGTTCTCTTGTTGGAGATTTTTCTGGTGCCCTTTTCTAGGATAAAGCCTAAATATTCAACTTTTGGAAGAACCCCCTATAGCTTTTACTTTAAAACCTTGTACCCTCTTTTATATAGGTTTATTAACAATCTCTTTGAGTCTTCCAAACATATTTTGGGGTCAGGAAATGCAAAGAGCAGATCATTAACATAAAACACTAGTTTGCAATGCTTGATTTTGAACTTTATGGATTCCAGTTCTCTTTTTAACAGCTGTCAGAATATCGATGTTCTTCTGCAACATCACTGAACTAGTTGCATCCAGCAGAGATGAATTTTTGTTGCTGAGATCAATTACAGTAAATCAGCATGCTGTTCATGGGATGACTGTTATTATATCATTTGGATATTGAGTGACTGTGTTTTTGTCTTTATAAAATTATTGATTACCCTGAGATCCTGAACAAACCTCCAACTTATTGACCCATCAGAATTTCTCTTGCTCTTTTTGATGGTCTGTATTGGGCTATCGTATTTGGATACTGTTGGTCTTAGTATGCCCTTCTCAAGCAAGCTGTTGATTATTAGGGTAATGCCTTGAATCGCCTCTTTGCTGAGCTTATATTAAGGTACTTTGGGAGGTACGCCATCTTTAACTTCTATATTGACTGGTGTTACTGACTTAAAATCCCTACATCTTTCTGGTGTTTTGCCCATACACCCTGTGGAATATCTTTGGGAATCTCATAGAGTGATGTCACTGCATGATTGTTGGTCATTTGTCTCCTTTAATTGTTCCAGGAATAACAAAGAATAGTGCTTCAGTGATTGTTTTGGTAAATGCAAAGATATGTTCCCCGATTGATCGCAATTCAATGTTGCTTCAATTTACAAAAAAAAAAAAAAAACCTCATCCCAAAAGGTTGTCTGGGCACCCAGGTATTAGAAGGAATGTATGGTCTGTAGACAGTGGACCTAACTTTACCATCATAGATTTTAGCTCTGGGACCCATTCCATTTGTTCTATTGCACCTGCTACGTAAACCATTCCTTCTATGGTGGTATTTCCTGGGAATGACTTTAATACAGATCTACTTGCCCCTGTATCAATGACAATTTTGTAACTCTGTTTTCCCACTTTTATCTAAACATTATCTAAATCTTGTAAATTTGCTATCATGTTATTTAAATGTACAATTCCCCCAGTGTCTTTTGTTCCTTCTTGCTCTTTAATATGTTGTGAATTTGTGTAGTTTTGCAATTCTTCTTGTTTCTCATGTATTAAAATGCTATCATTTATCCCCCTTTGAATGTTCCCATCTCCAATCAATTCCATGTGAGGTGACTGCACTTCAGGACCTTGGACAGTTCTGTGCTGGCAGGTTGCCTGCATAGGAACAGAAAGAGTCTGCATTCAGAATGTTTAAAATTTGACTGTCTATGTAGCTAGTATCTTGTTCTCTCACACAAGTATTATGTTAATTTACTAAAAATATTGAGGTGGAGAGAGTTTAAAGGGCACAAAGATAGAAAACAATGCATAAGTGTCTAGGTCTTTTGACCTCAATTCCACTGTTTTTTTCCTATGTCATGAGGGCAGATATTTTGCAGATATAATTTATCTATTATATATATTTAATTAATTAATTTATTTTTTATTATAAATTTATTAATTATAAATTATTTATTAATTAAAATTAAATATTAATAATAAATAATATAATTCCTATTGTTGTATTACATTTCTTTGTCACAGCATAATGTTATATTTCACATTTTCTATAAGACAGCTCTGATCTTTTCTGTGTGAACACACATCAAGGGCTAGGAAGAATATTGAGAATTATCTAGTCCAAACTACATATTTTACAGATATGGAATTTGACTTCCCAGAAATTATCTTACTGGTGAAAAATCAAATAGCTAGTAAGCATAAGAGCCAGAATTGAATCTAGGCATTTTTGAAAGGCTCTGTTCAGAAGTTACTCACCCATTTCCAGATATAAGAAAATTATACATGTGATATTACAGTCATTAAAATTCATAAAGTAAATAAATATTTCTCTTTCAGATTTGTCTAATAATTACTGAGAAACCAATCAAGGGCACTCAATAGGACAACTTTCATTTCAGAAGGGTTTTTATGAGGTTGTATTTCAAACATCTTCATTATGTTCCCTTGCCTGTACCTTCCACTCCACTCCCTTTATAGTTTTATTTTAGCCATTATTTTCTTCTATTAAAATGTAAGCTCCTTGAGGGTAGGGCTCATTTTAAAATTTGCTTGTTTTCATATTCCGAGGACTTAGCTGAGTGTAAGTACTACATACATACATCATTAGTGTTAATAAATAATAATAATTTATTATCATATAATATAAAATAAACAATAAATGTTTGTCAACAGACTGACGGATGAAGATAAATTTTTAGAAACATCAAGACCAGGAGGGTGATTAAAGCTGAAGGGTAGGTCTAAGAAACAAGGAGAATTAACTGAGAACTAAAATGGAGTCAGTATTAGAGTCAAAGACAACAGAGAAATGTTAAGGAAAGTGGGTGGTTTTCCTATGTGAGACCGGTAGTCAAAATGGGCTAGAAGTTTATGTAAATGAAGATACTGAGTGTTGGGGAAATTAAAAAATATATAGTCATATATAGTATAAAATTAAAATTCAAAGAATTGAAGTCAAGGCCTTAAAAATTGCCAGAAAGGAAGTTTCTGGTAAACATGGCAGCAGTCTAGACAAAAGACTCATCCTCTCCTCTGCAACCATCAATTTAGACTACCTCAAAAGACAAAAAAAAACAACAAAATTCATGAGAATGAAGGGATTGTACAGTAGGGCACAGCATTGAAGGTACATTGGATTTGAGCATTTCCACATTATATTTTTTTCCATTTGAATTACTTTATTTAGTCAATTAAGAACATTATTCCTTGGTTAAAATAATCACATTATTTCCCTCCTTCCCCTCAACCCACTCTTCCCACAGCCAACATGCAATTTCATTGGGTATTATATGTGTCCTTTATCAGAACCCCATTCCCATGTTGTTGTTTACACTAGGATGTTCATTTAGAGTCTACATTCCCAACAATATGCCTTCAACCCATGTATTCAAACAATTGTTTTTCTTTGGTGTTTTTACTCCCATAGTGTTTCCTCTGGATGTGGATAGTAGTTTTTCTCATAGGTTCCTCTGAGTTGTTCAAGGTCATTGCATTGCCACTAATGGAGAAGTCCATTACATTCGATTGTACCACAGTGTATCAGTCTCTGTGTACAATGTTTTCGTGGTTCTGCTCCTCTCACTCTGCATCAATTCGTGGAAGTTGTTCCAGTCCCCATGGGATTCCTCCACTTTATTATTCCTTTGAGCACAATACTATTCCATCACCAACATATACCACAATTTATTCAGCCATTCCCCAATTGAAAGGGATTTTTTCCAATTTTCCTCATTTTCCAATTTTTTGAATATTTTTGTAAATGTCTTTTCCTTATCTTTTTGGGGTACAAACAAAGCAGTGCTATGGCTGGATCAAAGGGCAGACAGTCTTTTATCACACTTTGGGCATAGTTCCAAATTGCTGTCCAGAATGGTTGGATCAATCCACAGCTCCACCAGCAATGAATTAATGTCCCAACGTTACCACATCCCCTCCAGCATTTCTTACTTTGCTTTGCCGTCACATTAGATAATCTGATATGTGTGAGGTGATACCTCAGAGTTGTTTTGATTTGCATTTTTCTGATAATTAGAGATTTAGAACATTTTTTCATGTGCTTATTAATAGTTTTCATAGTAGTTTTGAGTACTGATATTTCCTCACTATCTATACTGCCTTTTATCAGGATGTAATTACCTTTCTTATTTTTACGTTGGCTTTGTCAGATATCATGATTGTGACTCCTGCCTACTTTTTATCAGTTGATGTTCAGTAAATTTGGCTCCATCCTCTTAATTTCACCCTATGCATATCTGTCTTCCTAATGTGTGTTTCTTGTAAACAGAATATGGAAGGGTTTTGTGTTTTGGATTCTAATCCACTCTGCTATTCCCTTGAGTTTTATGGATGAGTTCATTCCATTCACATTCAGAGTATGATGACTAGCTTTGTATTTCCCCTCATTTTGATTTCTACTCCTAGTCCTGCCTTTTCTTCTTTCACTATTTCCTTTTACAGCAATGTTTGTTTATAATCAGTCCCCCTAGTTCCCACCCTAATTTTACTTCCCTTTTTATCCCCCTCACTTCTTATTCCCCCTTATTTTCCCTGTAATCTTTCTAAAATTTCCCCTCACCATCTCCCCCACTTGTACTGCTTCCCTCCACACCAGTCCATTTGCTACCACTCTACTCCCCTATAGTGCACAAATCTATTCTCTGCCACAATGGATTGGATTGTTCTTCCCTCATTGGATCGGTTTCAAAGCACATAAGAGTTGAGTATTTCCTATCTCTGACCTCTTTACCCTTCCAGTGTATTGATGTTCTCCCACCTCCCGCCATGAGCTTCTTTCTGACATATAAATTTACTGCCATTTGTTTGTTTTCCCATTTCTTTTAGTATTAACCTCTTTTTTAGCTCTTGCTGTAAATATATATATATGTATATATGAATGTATGTATTTGTGCATGCATATATCTATATACCTATTTATGTCTTGTCCTTTCATTTTATACAGTTGGTCACTGTTCCCTCTAAGTGTGATTCTTCTAGCTGCCCAGGTGATAGCAACAGTTTTTAAGAGTTACCAATGACCTCTTTTCTTAGAGGCATACATATCATTTTAACTTATTGAGTCTCTTGAAAATTTTTTTCTTTTCTTTTGTTTTTCTTTTCCCCCTCTTTTTTAATTGCCTTTTGATGATTCTCTTGAGTTCTGTGCTTTAACATCAAATTTTCTATTAAGGTCTGGTCTTTTCTTTACAAATTCTTGGAATTCTTCTATTTTGTTGAATGACCATACTTTCCCCTGTAAGAATATAGTCACTTTTGCTGCGTAGTTGATTCTTGGTTGTAGACCTAGTTCCCTTGCTTTCTGGAATATCATACTCCATGCCTTTCGGTCCTTCTGTGTGGATGCAGCAAGATCCTGTGTTATTCTCAGTGTGGTTATATTTTATAGGAATGACTTCATCTTGGCAGCTTGTAATATCTTTTCTTTGGTCTGATGGTTCTTGAATATGACTATAACATTTCTGGGTGTTTTCATTTGGGGATTAAATACAGGAGGTGATCTGTGGATTCTTTAAATCTCCAATTTTCTCTCTTGTTCTAGGATATTGGGGCAGTTTTCCTGAATAATATCCTGTTGTATTATGTTCAGGCTTTTTCTTTTGTCATGGTCTTCTGGTAGACCAATAATGACTAAATCGTCTCTACTTGAAAGATGTTCAAAATCTTCTGTTTTATGAATGAGATGTTTCATATTTTCCTCAATTTTTTCATTCTTTTGGTTTTGTTTTATAGTGCCCTGCTGCCTTGTGAGGTCACATAATTCCAGTTGTTGTATTCTGGTTCTTAAACATTGGATTTCATCCTTGGCTTTTTGGATATCCTTTTCCTTCTGGTCTGATTTTCTTTGAAGGTCATCTTTCATCCTCTTTACTTCATCTTTCATCTCCTTTGTCTCATCTTTCATCTTCTTTGCCTCATCTTTCATCTCCTTTGCCTCCTTTTCCAGCTGGTTGATTTTGGCTTTCAAGACACTATTTTCTCATTTTAGTTCAAGTGTCTCTCTTTCCAGATGACTTATCTTAATTTTTAAGTTCTGTTCCCAACTGTCTTCAGCCTCTCTTAATTGTGTTTTGAATTCTTCCACAGCCTGTATCCAATTCGCTAGGATTTATGATTTATCATTTGCTGATCTTCCCCCCTATGTTCAGTTTGCTGAATAGAAGCTGTCTATTGTGGTTTCTTCCTTCTTTTTCTGTTGTTTGCTCATATTCACACCTTCTTTACTTCCCATATTTGTCTGTGCTCTTGCTCCTCTCATTTTTTTGGTTTTGGGGTTTCTGTCAGTCTCCCCTCTTGGAGCTTTAACAGAAGATCTCTCAGTGTAGTCTCTGAGGGAGGGTTGTTGGGGGTTTGAGCTTCCCTGTCCTCTGGAGGCTTTTGATTGGATTATAGTCCAGCAGTCAATGAGGATGTGTGTGGAGCCTGGGCTTCCCTGAGTTCTGGAGACTTTTGATGGGATTAAGTTCAGCTTAGTTGGGCTGGGTGTGCTCTGAGTCCAAAACCTCCTGGAAGACTGGAGCAAATATGGAGGAACTCCACAGCTCTGGCCAGGCTGCCAGGTCCATGCTCCCTCTCTAGCTCCTTCCCCACCATCTAACAGATGAGCATCTGTGTTGGATGCTCTGAACTTGGCACAGCCCTGCCCACAAGGTACACCCTCCAGACCAGCACCTTTAGCCACCCAGAATTTCCCGCTGCCACTGGAGTCTCAGTGTTCTGGGTGGACAGGGGGGGAGGAGTCCTGGGACCTTCCTTCTGCCTTCCCCTTAAACCTGAATGTTCTCAGATTCCAGCTTTTCAGGGGGTGCACCTGTTGAATTAAGTCCAGCAGGAGGCTTCCTTGACTCTGTTTTGTTGTTAGGTTTGATTTTCAGTCCCAAAGGAGTGTTCAGTTTGTGATAGGTAAGGAAGGATATTCAGAGGTCTGAACTTCTGCTCCTTCTAGGCCACCATCTTGACTCTGCCTCACATTTCTACACTATAATGTGGTGAAAAAGCTCACACCAAAACCATGAACTGATCTATCCTTCCCTACCCCACCTATGGAGCCAGTCAGAGCCAGCACACACCAGAATGAGTGAGCAAGGGGCACCTCTAGATTGAGTAAGGGGCACCTCTTGGTCCTTGAGATCTGATTAAGACAACAAAAGACCTACCCCTGAGAGCAGCTACACCAGAAACCCCAGCAGGCTAAAGAGCATAGTCTATGGGTGCTCACAGGAAAATAGCACAGAGAAGGGCAGCAAACAGCAGAAGCTGCAGATATTCGAGAGATTGCGTCAGGCAAAATTCTTGCTCCTTAGCTCCATACACAGAGAGCCTGCCCATCTCACTCAGATTTCTAACTAAAAAGGGAAGGAAAAACCTCCACAGTGATGGTAAATTGTGTCCAGTAGCAACAACCTCCCTCCAAGAAAAACAGGATGAAGTAGTTGATACTGGAAAATTTTTATGGAAAAAATCCAGGCTACAGAGGAGATACAGGAGGAAATTCAAATAAATCCAAAACCTTCCCCCCAAAAATGGAAATTGTCCACAAGCTCTTGAAGAATTTAAATTGGAGCTTATAAAAAAGATGGAAGCTTACAGGCAAGAAAAGTGGGAAATAAATCAAAGAGAAAATAATGGTTTAAAAGAAAAGTCCTCTTAATTGGAGAAACAGCTGGAAGCCATAAAAAGCAGGATATATCAAACCGAAAAAGGAAAATCGAAAGATTATAGCAGAAAGATCAGTCATTAAAGACCAAAATTAGGACTAGAAGATAATGATCTTGCAAAACAGCAAGAATTAATGAAGCCAAGTCAAAAGGCTGACAAAATAGAAGAAAACATAAAATATCTCACTGACAAGATGACAGATCAGGAAAACAGATTGCATATGAGACAATTTGAGAATCATTGGTCTACCTGAAAATCCATAAATAAACAGAAATCTTGACATCATACTACAAGAAATTATCTAAGAAATCTGCCCTGATGTTCTTGAACAAGGGGGCAAAATAGACATTGAAAGAGTTCCTAGAACACTCTCTACATTAAATCCTCAAAAGACAACACTCAGGAATGTAATGGCCAAATTTAAGAGCTTCAAAGCTAAGGAAAAAATTCTACAAGAAGCCAAAAAGATACAATTCAGATACCAAGGAGCACCAATCATGATCACACAAGACCTGGCAGCTTCCAAGTAAAGAACCTCAAGGCTTGGTACATGATATTCCGAAAGGAAAGAGAATTGGGTCTTCAACCAAGGATTACCTATCCATCAAAACTGACTATATACTTCCAGGGGAAAGTATGGACATTCAACAAAATAGAAGACTTCCAAGTATATGTAAAGAAAAGACCAGAACAATATGGAAAGTTTAATGACCAAATACAGAGATAAAGAGAAACATGAAAAGGTAAATAAGACAGAGAGTGAAAAGGGGAAAATGTTTTCTTTTTCATTCAAACTCTCTTCTTTAAGTTCTACAACTAAATCAAATTATATATAAATATATATTAATATGTGGGGAAAATGTTATCTGTAACTCTCAAAAATTATTTTCACTATTGTAGTAATTAGAAGAATCATTCACAGGAAGAGATTGGGGTAATAAGTGGTATAATATGATATACAAAAAAAAAGAAAAAGGGAGGGGGGAATAGAAGGTGACACCAAGAGATACTTGAAGAAATAAAATAAATAGGATAATCTTTATCATGCAAAGATAAGCATGGAAAGGGGAGGAGAAGAATACTTTTATAAGGGGGAAAGGAAAAGTTTGCTAAGAGGTAATACTTAAACCTTAGTCTCAGTGAAATCAGTTCTGAGAACTTCCAGGTAATCATGGCTGCAATCTAGACGCCACACGCTTCCTCTCCCCGGCACCGAACGAAACAGACTACATCAAAGGAGCATAAAAATCACCTTTGGCAGAACAGGACTTCCCAGTATCCCACGGAGGTGAAGGTACGTGGGGCTTGAACATTTCCACACTATAATAAGAAGGAGGAAAAGCTGGCACAGAAAAGTGAACTGAGCCTCCCTTCCCCCACCCCACCTCCCCCACCAAACCAGAATGGGCTACCTGAGTGCTCACTGGGACAGTGAGTGAGTGGGGAATGTCTCTGTCCTGGGGGGGAGGCACTCCACGGTCCTTGGGATCTGAGGACTGCCAGGAAAAAACATCTCAGGGCGGTTTCACTGGAGAACCGGCTCTGAGCACAGGGGTCAGTGGAGCTGTACTTGGGGCAGCTGCGCTGAACATCTCCGCAGAGCTAAACACCAGGGGTGGACCATGCGCTGATTATCTGGGCGGAGCTGAACACCTGGGCAGTGTGGCTGAGATCAGGGACCCAGCACTCTAAGAAACCTCGGAGGCTGGGAAGAACTAGTCTGAAGCAACCTAAATTCACAGAAAAACTGCCCATATAACCCAGACCCCAGACCAAAAAGGAAAGGGGAATAAAACCACCAAAGGGATGGCTCACATGGCCCAAAATCAAGCCTCCATGAAAAAATGGAAAAAAGTGACTATTGAAAACTTTTATGTTGGAAGTACCCAAGGAAAAGAGGAGAATGAGGAGGAAACCCCAAAAAAATCAGAACATGCCTCCCAAAATGGAAACTATCAACAAGCTCTAGAAGATCTCAAACTGGAACTTATCCAAAAGATGGAAACCTGGAAAGAAAAATGGGAGAAAGAGATCAGCAGTCTGACAGATAAGACTGCTCAATTGGAAAAAGAGCTCGAGGCATCCAATAGAAGGGCAGACAAAGCTGAAAAGCAAAAACAGTCCCTAACGACCATAATCAAGCAACTCGAAGAAAGTGAGATGATAAAACAGCAAGAATCAAAAAAGCAAATCCAAAAAATTAATGAATTAGAAGAAAACATAAAATATCTCACTGAGAAGGTCACCGATCTGGAAAACAGAGGGAGAAGAGAAAACCTCCAAATTATCGGTCTCCCAGAAAAATCAGAGATAAACAATAAACTCGATATTATTCTACAGGAGATTATGAAAGAAAATTGCCCACATGTTCTGGAGCAAGGGGGCAAAATAGAAATAGAAAGGATTCATAGATCACTCTCTATACTAAATCCCCAAAAGACATGTATGTCTTTTGTATGTCTAGGAATGTAATTGCCAAATTCAAGAGCTTCCAAGAAAAGGAGAAAATTCTACAAGAAATAGGAAGAGGAGCTTCAGATATAAGGGGGCTCCCATAAGGATCACACAGGACTTAGCGGCTAACCACAAAGCATGGAACATGATATTTAGAAAGGCAAGAGAGCTGGGTCTCCAACCAAGAATCAACTACCTAGAAAAACTGATTACATACTTTCAGAAGAAAGTATGGTCATTCAACAAAATAGAAGATTTCCAAGCATTTGCTAAGAAAAGACCAGAACTTAGTGGAAAATTTGACATCCAATCACAGAAAGCAAGAGAAACATGAAAAGGTAAATATGAAAGAAGGGGAAAAGTAGATAAATCTTATCTTTTTTTAAGTCAAACTCTTCTATAAGGACTATATTTACATCAAATTATATATATTAATATGTGGCGAAAATGTTTTGGGTAACTCTCATAAATTGTAGCATCATAAGAGTAGTTAGAAGAAAAATGCATAGGGAAAGATTGGGGCATTAAGAAGATTTGGGGAAAGTGAGGGCAAAGAAAGGAAAAGGGAGGGGGGAACCATCGATAATACGAAGATTTACTTCAAGAAATGGGGGGGACTTAATAGAATAATCTTTCCCATATAAAGATACACATGGGAAGGGGAGGGGAAGAATTCTCATATGAGAAGGAGAGGAAGAGAGCGTGAAGTGGAATTACTTAAACCTTACACTCAGTGAAAGCAAATCTGAGAGGGAAGAACATCTAGATCCAGTGGGATCCTGAATTCTATCTTATCCATTAGGGCAATAAAGAAAGGAAAATTAAGGAGGGGGAGGAGTGAGGGAGTATAAAAAGGGACGGAAGGAGAGGTGGGAGGGGAAGGGAGCATAAAAAGGGAGGGGCTAGAAAGGGAAGCATATCAAGGGAGGGGACTAGGGGGACTGACCTAAAGTAAATCGCTGGTTCAAAAGGAAATAGCTAAAGAAGAAAGGTCAGAACTAGGGGAAGATATCAAAATGCCAGCGAATCCACAAATGACAATCATAACTTAGAACGTGAATGGGATGAACTCACTCATAAAAAGTAGACAAATAGCAGAGTGGATTAGAAACCAAAACCCTACCTTATGTTGTCTTCAAGAAACACATCTGAGAGGGGTTGACACTCACAAGGTTAGAATTAAAGGTTAGAGTAAGAACTTTTGGGCCTCAACTGATAGAAAGAAGGCAGGAGTTGCAATCATGATATCTGACAAAGACAAAGCAAAAATAGACCTGATCAAAAGGGATAGGTAAGGTAAATATATTCTGCTAAAAGGGAGTATAGACAATGAGAAAATATCACTAATCAACATGTATCCACCAAATGTTATAGCATCCAAATTTTTAATAGAGAAACTAGGAGAAATTAAGGAGGAAATAGACAGCAAAAGCATATTAGTGGAAGACTTGAACCAACCACTATCAAATTTAGATAAATCAAACCAAAAAATAAACAAGAAAGAGGTAAAAGAGGTGAATGAAATCTTAGAAAAATTAGAGTTAATAGACATATGGAGAAAAATAAATAGGGACAAAAAGGAATACACCTTTTCAGCACCACATGGCACATTCACAAAAATAGATCATACACTAGGACAAGGTCATAGAAAAATGGCACTCAAATGCAGAAAAACAGAAATAATAAATGCAGCCTTTTCAGATAACAAGGCAATAAAAATATTGATCGGCAAGGGTACATGGAGAGACAAATCAAAAATTAATTGGAAATTAAATACTATAATACTCCAAAATCAGATACTTAGAGAAGAAATCATAGAAAAAATTAATAATTTCATTGAAGAAAATGACAATGGCAAAACATCCTTTCAAACCTTATGGGATGCAGCCAAGGCAGTACTTAGAGAAAATTTCATATCCCTTAGTGCATATATTAACAAATTAGAGAGGACAGAGATCAAGGAATTGGAAATGCAAATCAAAAAACTTGAGAACGAACAAATTAAAAACCCCCAGAAGAAAATCATACTAGAGATCCTAAAAATTAAGGGAGAAATTAATGAAATAGAAAGTGACAGAACTATTGAGCTAATAAACAAGACTAGAAGCTGGTACTTTGAAAAAACAGACAAAATAGACAAAGTACTGGTTAATCTAATTAAAAAAGGGAAAGAAGAAATGCAAATTAACAGCATCAAGGATGAAAAGGGGGACATCACCTCCAAAGAAGAGGAAATTAAGGCAATCATTAAAAACTACTTTGCCCAACTATATAGCAATAAATATACCAACCTAGTAGATATGGATGAATATTTACAAAAATATAAATTGCCTAAACTAACAGAAGAAGAAATAGTTTTCTTAAATAATCCCATATCAGAAAAAGAAATCCAACAGGCCATCAAAGAACTTCCTAAGAAAAAATCCCCAGGGCCTGATGGATTCACCAGTGAATTCTACCAAACATTCAGAGAACAGTTAATCCCAATACTATACAAACTATTTGACATAATAAGCAAAGAGGGAGTTCTACCAAACTCCTTTTATGACACAAACATGGTACTGATTCCAAAACCAGGCAGGCCAAAAACAGAGAAAGAAAATTATAGGCCAATCTCCCTAATGAATATAGAGCAAAAATCTTAAATAGGATACTAGCAAAAAGACTCCAGCAAGTGATCAGAAGAGTCATCCACCAGGATCAAGTAGGGATGCAGGGCTGGTTCAACATTAGGAAAACTATCCACATAATTGACCACATCAACAAGCAAACCAACAAGAACCACATGACTATCTCAATAGATGCAGAAAAAGCCTTTGATAAAATACAACATCCATTCCTACTAAAAACACTAGAAAGCATAGGAATAGAAGGGTCATTCCTAAAAATAATAAACAACATATATCTAAAACCATCAACTAATATCATCTGCAATGGGGATAAACTAAATCCATTCCCATTAAGATCAGGAGTGAAACAAGGATGCCCATTATCACCTCTCTTATTTGTCATTGTATTAGAAACACTAGCAGTAGCAATTAGAGAAGAAAAAGAAATTGAAGGCATTAAAATAGGCAAGTAGGAGACCAAATTATCTCTCTTTGCAGATGACATGATGGTCTACTTGAGGAAGCCTAGAGATTCAACCAAAACCTAATCGAAATAATCAACAACTTTAGCAAAGTTGAAGATGGCGGCTTAGAGAAACCTAAAGTTCAGATCTCCGGAAAACCCTTCCCGACCAATCTCAAACTATAAGCTCCTAAGGGGGCGAAATTCAAGAAGATCAACAGCATAGACCCTGGGAATCCTCCTCCTGGACCTGAACCTGGATCAAAAGGTACGGCCCCCCTCAAAACCCAGAACCTGAGATCACACGGACCTAAGGGGTAGGAGCTCAGAGTCCAAGCCTCAGAGAAGCCGCAGCTCTGCCCCGCTCAGAGAGCAGGGTCTTTGGAACAACAACCCTCAGGGCATTGTTTCAAGGTGACAGATCTGGAAAATAGAGGGAGAAGAGATAATTTAAGAATAATTGGACTCCCAGAAAAGCCAGAAATAAACACCAAACTCGACATGGTGATACAAGATATAATCAAAGAAAATTGCCCAGAGATTCTAGAACAAGGAGGCAATACAGCCACTGACAGAGCTCACAGAACATCTTCTACACTAAACCCCCAAAAGACAACTCCCAGGAATGTAATTGCCAAATTCCAAAGCTCTCAAACAAAAGAAAAAATCCTACAGGAAGCCAGAAAAAGACAATTTAGATATAAAGGAATGCAAATCAGGGTCACACAAGACCTTGCAAGTTCTACTCTGAATGATCGTAAAGCATGGAACATGATCTTCAGAAAGGCAAGAGAGCTGGGTCTCCAACCAAGAATCAGCTACCCAGCAAAACTGACTATATACTTCCAAGGGAAAGTATGGGCATTCAACAAAATAGAAGATTTCCAACTTTTTGCAAAGAAAAGACCAGAGATCTGTGGAAAGTTTGATACCAAAAATCAAAGAGCAAGGAATACCTGAAAAGGTAAATATTAAGGAAAGGGGAAAAATGTTATCTTCTTCTTTTACTCAAACTCTATTCTATAAGGACTACATTTATATCAATCTATGTATACTAATATGTGGGGAAAATGTAATGTATAAATAGGGGGTAAAGAAAGACCAAATAGAATAATCTTTCTCACACAAAGATTCACATGGGAAGGGGAGGGGAAGAAAACTCCTATAAGAAGGAGAGGAAGAGGGGGGGGGTTACTTAAACCTCAATCTCAGGGAAATCAACTCTGAGAGGGAAAAACATCCAGATCCATTGGGATCTTGAATTCTATCTTACCCAACAAGGGTAAGGAGAAGGGAAAACCAAGGGGGGGAGGGGGAGAGGGAGAACAAAAAGGGAGGGAAAGAGAGGGGGGAGGGGGAGGGAACAAAAAGGGAGGGACTAAAAAGGGAAACATCAAGGGAGGGGACAAGGGGGACTGATTCAAAGTAAATCACTGGACTAAAAGGTAGAGCCGAAGAAGAAAAGGTTAGAATTAGGGAAGGCTATCAAAATGCCAGGGAGTCCACAAATGACAATCATAACTTTGAATGTGAATGGGCTGAACTCACCCATAAAACGTAGATGAATAGCAGAATGGATTAGAATCCAAAACCCTACCATATGTTGTCTTCAAGAAACACACATGAGGGGGGTTGACACCCACAAGGTCAGAATTAAAGGATGGAGTAAGACCTTCTGGGCCTCAACTGAGAGAAAGAAGGCAGGAGTGGTAATCATGATATCTGATAAAGCCAATGCAAAAATAGACCTGATCAAAAGGGTTAGGGAAGGTAATTATATTTTGTTAAAAGGGACTCTAGAAAATGAGGAAATATCATTAATCAACATGTATGCACCAAATAATATAGCACCCAAATTCCTAATGGAGAATCTAGGAGAATTGAAGGAAGAAATAGACAATAAAACCATACTAGTGGGAGACTTAAACCAACCATTATCAAATTTAGATAAATCAAATCAAAAAATAAATAAGAAAGAAGTAAAAGAAGTGAATGAAATATTAGAAAAAATAGAATTAATACACATATGGAGAAAAATAAATACGGATAAAAACGAATACACCTTCTTCTCAGCACCACATGGCACATTCACAAAAATTGACCATACATTAGGTCACAGAAACATAGCAAACAAATGCAAAAAAGCAGAAATAATGAATGCAGCCTTCTCAGATCACAAGGCAATAAAAATAATGATTAGTAATGGTACATGGAAAACCAAATCTAAAATCAATTGGAAATTAAACAATATGATACTCCAAAACCGTTTAGTTAAAGAAGAAATCATAGAAACAATTAATAATTTCATCGAGGAAAATGACAATGGCGAAACATCCTTTCAAACCTTTTGGGATGCAGCCAAAGCAGTAATCAGAGGTAAATTCATATCCCTGAATGCTTATATTAACAATCAAGGGAGAGCAGAGATCAATCAATTGGAAATGCAAATGAAAAAACTCGAAAGCGATCAAATTAAAAACCCCCAGCAGAAAACCAAATTAGAAATCCTAAAAATTAAGGGAGAAATTAATAAAATCGAAAGTGATAGAACTATTGATTTAATAAATAAGACAAGAAGCTGGTACTTTGAAAAAACAAACAAAATAGACAAAGTACTGGTCAATCTAATTAAAAAAAGGAAGGAAGAAAAGCAAATTCACAGCGTTAAAAATGAAAAGGGGGACAGCACCTCCAATGAAGATGAAATTAAGGCAATCATTAGAAATTACTTTTCCCAATTATATTGCAATAAATACACCAATTTAGGAGAAATGGATGAATATATACAAAAATACAAACTGCCTAGACTAACAGAAGAGGAAATAGAATCCTTAAATAATCCTATATCAGAAATTGAAATCCAACAAGCCATCAACGAACTTCCTAAGAAAAAATCCCCAGGGCCTGATGGATTCACCAGTGAATTCTATCAAACATTCAGAGAACAGTTAATCCCAATACTATACAAACTATTTGACATAATAAGCAAAGAGGGAGTTCTACCAAACTCCTTTTTGTGTCATAAAAACCCAAAACCAGGCAGGTCAAAAACAGAGAAAGAAAACTATAGGCCAATCTCCCTAATGAATATAGATGCAAAAATCTTAAATAGGATACTAGCAAAAAGACTCCAGCAAGTGTGATCAGAAGGATCATTCACCATGATCAAGTAGGATTCATACCAGGGATGCAGGGCTGGTTCAACATTAGGAAAACCGTCCACATAATTGACCACATCAACAAGCAAACTAGCAAGAACCACATGATTATCTCAATAGACGCAGAAAAAGCCTTTGATAAAATACAACAACCATTCCTATTAAAAACACTAGAAAGCATAGGAATAGAAGGGTCATTCCTAAAAATAATAAACAGTATATATCTAAAATCATCAGCTAATATCATCTGCAATGGGGATAAACTAGATGCATTCCCAATAAGATCAGGAGTGAAACAAGGATGCCCATTATCACCTCTACTATTTGACATTGTACTAGAAACACTAGCAGTAGCAATTAGAGAAGATAAAGGAATTGAAGGCATCAAAATAGGCAAGGAGGAGACCAAGTTATCACTCTTTGCGGATGACATGATGGTCTACTTAAAGAATCCTAGAGATTCAACCAAAAAGATAATTGAAATAATCAACAACTTTAGCAAAGTTGCAGGATACAAAATAAACCCGCATAAATCATCAGCTTTTCTATATATCTCCAACACAGCTCAGCAGCAAGAACTAGAAAGAGAAATCCCATTCAAAATCACCTTAGACAAAATAAAATACCTAGGAATCTACCTCCCAAGACAAACACAGGAACTATATGAACACAACTACAAAACACTCGCCGCACAACTAAAACTAGACTTGAACAAATGGAAAAACATTAACTGCTCATAGATAGGACGAGCCAATATAATAAAAATGACCATCCTACCCAAACTTATTTATCTATTTAGTGCCATACCCATTGAACTACCAAAATACTTCTTCACTGATTTAGAAAAAACCATAACAAAGTTCATTTGGAAGAACAAAAGATCAAGGATATCCAGGGAAATAATGAAAAAAACACATATGATGGGGGCCTTGCAGTCCCTGACCTAAAACTATATTACAAAGCAGCAGTCATCAAAACAATTTGGTACTGGCTAAGAAACAGAAAGGAAGATCAGTGGAATAGACTGGGGAAAGCGACCTCAGCAAGACAGTATACGATAAACCCAAAGATCCCAGCTTTTGGGACAAAAATCCTCTATTCGATAAAAACTGCTGGGAAAACTGGAAGACAGTGTGGGAGAGACTAGGAATAGATCAACACCTCACACGCTACACCAAGATAAATTCAAAATGGGTGAGTGACTTAAACATAAAGAAGGAAACCATAAGTAAATTGGGTAAACACAGAATAGTATACATGTCAGACCTTTGGGAGGGGAAAGGCTTTAAAGCCTAGCAAGATATAGAAAGAATCACAAAATGTAAAATAAATAATTATGACTACATCAAACTAAAAAGCTTTTGTACAAACAAAACCAATGTAACTAAAATCAGAAGGGAAACAACAAATTGGGAAAAAATCTTCATAGAAACCTCTGACAAAGGTTTAACTACTCATATTTATAAAGAGCTAAATCAATTGTACAAAAAATCAAGCCATCCTCCAATTTATAAATGGGCAAGGGACATGGATAGGCAGTTCTCAGATAAAGAAATCAAAACTATTAACAAGCACATGAAGAAGTGTTCTAAATCTCTTATAATCAGAGAGATGCAAATCAAAACAACTCTGAGGTATCACCTCACACCTAGCAGATTGGCTAACATAACAGCAAAGGAAAGTAATGAATGCTGGAGGGGATGTGGCAAAGTAGGGACATTAATTCATTGCTGGTGGAGTTGTGAACTGATCCAACCATTCTGGAGGGCAATTTGGAACTATGCCCAAAGGGCGACAAAAGAATATCTACCCTTTGACCCAGCCATAGCACTGCTGGGTCTGTACCCCAAAGACAATGGACAAAAAGACTTGTACAAAAATATTCATAGCTGCGCTCTTTGTGGTGGCCAAAAACTGGAAAACGAAGGGATGCCCATCAATTGGGGAATGGCTGAACAAACTGTGGTATATGTTGGTGATGGAATTCACCAACACTATTTTTTAGCACTATTAGCTAAAAGGAATAATAAAGTGGAGGAGTTCCATGGAGACTGGAACAACCTCCAGGAGGTGATGCAGAGCGAGAGGAGCAGAACCAGGAGAACATTGTACACAGAGACTAATACACTGTGGTATAATCGAACGTAATGGATTTCTCCATTAGTGGCGGTATAATGTCCCTGAACAACTTGCAGGGATCCAGGAGAAAAAAACACCATTCATAAGCAAAGGATAAACTATGGGAGTGGAAACACCGAGAAAAAGCAACTGCCTGAATACAGAGGTTGAGGGGACATGACAGAGGATAGACTCTAAATGAACACTCTAATGCAAATACTATCAACAAAGCAATGGGTTCAAATCAAGAAAACATCTAATGCCCAGTGGACTTACGCGTTGGCTATGGGGGTGGGGGGGAGGAAAAGAAAATGATTTATGTCTTTAACGAATAATGCTTGGAAATGATCAAATAAAATATATTTTAAAAAAAATAACTAAAAAGAAGGCTATGACCCTCAAAAATTTGTAAGGAGTAAAATCCCAGGCTACAGAGGAATTACTGGACGAATCTCAAACAAAGGCAAAACAAAACAAAACAAAACTGAAATTGTCCACAAGACCTGGATGAATAGAAAATGGAAATTATAAAAAAGATGGAAGCCTTCTGAGCCTTCTGGAAAGAGAAGTGGGAAATGGTTCAAAAAATAAAGAAATAATAGCTGAATACCAAAAGATTAAAGCAGAAAACCAAAATATTATAACAGAAAGCCAGGCCCTAAGGACCAGAATTGAGCAACTGGGAACCAATGATTTTGCAAACCAGCAAGAATTAATTAAAAAAAAAAGTCAAATGACTGACAAAATAGCATAAAATTGGCTCCAAGGCAGAAGGGTGGTAAGGGCTAGGCAATGGGGATCAGTGACTTGCCCAGGGTCACATAGCTAGGAAGTATCTGAGGCCATATTTGAACCTAGGATCCCCCATCTCTAGGAGTGACTCTCAATCCACTGAGCCACACAGTTGCCCCCAGTCAATCTTGAAAAGCAAGGGCAGAGGGCAGGAAACTCACTGTATAGACTCTAGTTGTCTGTATAAAATATCTCACTGACAACTTCCGGGTAAACATGGCTGCAATCTAGACGTGACTCGCTCCCCCTCCCCTGCACCGAATGAAATAGACAACCTCAAAAGAGCATAAAAATCACCTTTAGAAGAATAGAGGGATACCCCAGTACCCCACAGAAACGAAGGTAAGTGGGGTTTGGACATTTCCGTACTTTAAGGAGGAGGAAAAGCTCACACAAAAACTTGAACTGAGCCTCCGCTCCCCTCTCCCCCTCAACCAACCCAGAGTAAGCTATCAGAGCACTCACTGGGACAGCGAGTGAGTGAGGAGTGTCTCTGTCTGGGAGGGCACACCAGGGTCCTTGGGATGTAAAGACTGCAAGTAAATGACCTCTCAGGGTGGTTTCACGGGAAAATCTTGCACTGAGTAAAGGAGCGGCTGTGCTGAGAAAAGGGGCAGCCATTCTGAGAGGCTGCGCTGAGCAAAGGGGAGCTGAGAGACTGTGCTGAGCAAAGGGGCTGCCGCGCTGAGTACAGGAGCCTGCGCTCTAAGAAACCTCCATGGCTGGGAAGAAATAGTCTGAGGCAACCTAAATTCACAGAAAACCCACCCACATCACCCAGACCCTAGACCAAAAAAAGGAAGTGGAATAAAACCACCAAAGAGATGGCTCACATGTCCCAAAATCAAGCCTCCAAGAAGAAAGGGGGGAGGGGGAGTGACTATTGAAAGCTTTTATGGAGGGAGTACCCAAGGAAAAGAAGAGTATGAGGATGAAATCCAAAAAAAAAAAAATCAGACCACACCTCCTAAAATGGAAACTATCCACAAGCTCTAGAAGATCTCAAATGGGAGCTTACCCAAAAGATGGAAACCTTTTGGGGAAAAAAAGGGAGAAAGAGATCAGCAGTCTGATAGACAAGACTTCACAATTGGAGAAGGAGCTGGAAGCATCTAATAGAAGGGCAGACAAAGCTGAAAAGCAAAACCAGTCCCTAACGACCAGAATTAAGCAAATGGAAGACAGCGAGGTTACAAAACAGCAAAAATCAATACAGCAAAGCTAAAAAATTAATGAATTAGAAGAAAACATGAAATATCTCACTGAAAAGGTAACAGACTTGGAAAACAGAGAAAGAAGAGACAACCTCAGAATTATTGGTCTCCCCAAAAAAACAGAGATAAACAAAAACCTTGATGCTATTCTACAGGAGATTATAGAAGAAAATTGCCCATATGTTCTGGAGCAAGGGGGCAAAATAGAAATAGAAAGGGTTCATAGAACACCCTCTATACTAAATCCCCAAAAGACAACCCCCAGGAATGTAATTGCCAAATTCAAGAGCTTCCAAGAAAAGGAGAAAATCCTACAAGAAGCCAAGAAGAGGAGCTTCAGATATAGGGGGGCTCCCATAAGGATCACACAGGACTTAACGGCTAACACACTAAGAGACCTCAAAGCATGGAACACGATATTTAGAAAGGCAAGAGAGCTGGGTCTCCAACCAAGAATCAACTACCCAGAAAAACTGACTACATACTTCCAGGGGAAAGTATGGGCATTCAACAAAATAGAAGATTTCCAAGCATTTGCTAAGAAAAGACCAGAACTTAGTGGAAAATTTGACATCCAATCACAGAAGGCAAGAGAAACATGAAAAGGTAAATATGAAAGAAAGGAAAAAGGAGATGAATCTTATCTTTTTCTTTAAGTCAAACTCTCTTCTATAAGGACTACATTTATATCAAATTATATATATATATATATATATATTAATATGTGGGGAAATGTATTGTGTAACTCTCCAAAATTGTATGCATCATAAGAGTAGTCAGAAGGATCATGCATAGGGAAAGATTGGGGCATCAAGAACATTTGGTGAAAGGAGGGGCACAGAATGAAAAAGGGAGGAGGGAAATTGTCGATAATACTAACATTTACTTCAAGAAATAAGAGGGGGGGACTAAATAGAATAATCTTTCCCATACAAAAATACACATGGGAAGGGGAGGGGAAGAACTCTCATACGAGGAGAGGAAGAGAGCGTGAAGTGGTATTACTTAAACCTTACTCTCAGTGAAATCAAACCTGAGAGGGAAGAACATCTAGATCCAGTGGGATCCTGAATTCTATCTTATCCAACAGGGTAAGAAAGAAAGGAAAATCAAGGAGGGGGAGGCGGAGGGAGTATGAAAAGGGAGGGAAGGAGAGGTGGGAGGGGAAGGGAGCATAAAAAGGGAGGGGCTAGAAAGGGAAGCATCTCAAGGGAGGGGACTAGGGGGACTGACCTAAAGTAAAACACTGGTTCAAAAGGAAATAGCTATAGAAGAAAGGTCAGAACTAGGGGAAGATATCAAAATGCCAGGGAATCCACAAATGACAATCATAACTTTGAATGGGAATGGAATGAACTCACCTATCAAAAGTAGACAAATACCAGATTGGATTACAACCCAAACCCCTATCATTTGTTGTCTTCAAGAAACACATCTGAGACGGGTTGATAATCACAAGCTTAGAATTAAAGGATGGAGTAAGACCTTTTGGGCCTCAACTGATAGAAAGAAGGCAGGAGTTGCAATCATGATATCTGACAAAGCCAAAGCAAAAATAGACCTGATCAAAAGGGATAGGGAAGGTAAATATATTCTGCTAAAAGGGAGTATAGACAATGAGGAAATATCACTAATCAACATGTATGCACCAAGTGGTATAGCATCCAAATTTTTAATGGAGAAACTAGGAGAATCGAGGAGGAAATAGACAGTAAAACCATATTAGTGGGAGACTTGAAACAGTCACTATCAAATTTAGATAAATCAAACCCAAAAGTACATAAGAAAGAGGTAAAAGGGGTGAATGAAATCTTAAAAAAAATAGAATTAATAGACATATGGAGAAAAATAAATAGGGACAAAAAGGAATACACCTTCTTCTCAGCACCACATGGCACATTCACAAAAATAGATCATACACCAGGTCACAGAAACATGGCACTCAAATGCAGAAAAACAGAAATATTAAATGCAACCTTTTCAGATCATAAAGTAATAAAAATATTGATCGGCAAGGGTACATGGAGAGCCAAATCAAAAATTAATTGGAAATTAAATAATATGATACTCCAAAATCGGTTAGTTAGAGAAGAAATATAGAAGAAATTAATAATTTCCTTGAGGAATATGACAATGGTGAAACATCCTTTCAAACCTTATGGGATGCAGCCAAAGCAGTACTTACAGGAAAATTCATATCCATGAGTGCATATATTAACAAATTAGGGAGGGCAGAGATCAATGAATTCGAAATGCAAATCAAAAAACTTGAGAACAAACAAATTAAAAACCCCCAGAAGAACACCAAACCAGAGATTCTAAAAATTAAGGGAGAAATTAAAAAAATCAAAAATGATAGAACTATTGAGCTAATAACCAAGACTAGAAGCTGGTACTTTGAAAAAACAGACAAAATAGACAAAGTGCTGGTCAATCTAATTTAAAAAAGGAAAGAAGAAAGGCAAATTGACAGCCTCAAGGATGAAAAGGGGGACATCACCTCCAAAGAAGAGGAAATTAAGGTCATCATTAAAAACTACTTTGCCCAACTATATGGCAATGAATATACCAACTTATGTGATATGGATAAATATCTACAAAAATATAAATTGCCTAGACTAACAGAAGAGGAAATAGATTTCATAAATAATCCCATATCAGAAACAGAAATCCAATAGGTCATCAAAGAACTTCCTAAGAAAAAATCCCCAGGGCCTGATGGATTCTATCAAACATTCAAAGAAAAACTAACACCAATACTATACAAATTATTTGACATAATAAGCAAAGACTGAGTTCTACTAAATTCCTTTTATGACACAAACATGATACTAATTCCACAACCAGGCAGGCCAAAAACAGAGAAAGAAAATTATAGACCAATTTCCCTAATGAATATAGATGCAAAAATCTTAAATATGATACTAGCAAAAAGACTCCAGCAAGTGATCAGAAGAGTCATTCACCATGATCAAGTAGGATTTATAGCAGGGATACAGGGCTAGTTCAATATTAGGAAAACCATCCACATAATTGACCACATCAACAAGCAAACCAACAAAAATCACATGATTATTTCTTTGGCTGAAAACTGCCTGTTCATGTTCGTTGCCCATTTATCAATTGGAGAATGGCTTGATTTTTTGTACAATTGATGTAGCTCTTTGTAAATTTGAGTAATTAAACCTTTGTCAGAGGTTTTTATGAAGATTGTTTCCCAATTTGTTACTTCCCTTCTGATTTTAGTTACATTGGTTTTGTTTGTACCAAAAAATTTTAATTTGATGTATTCCATATTATTTATTTTGCATTTTGTTACTCTTTCTATGTCTTGTTTGGTTTTAAAGCCTCTCCCTTCCCAAAGGTCTGACATGTATACTATTCTCTGTTTGCCTTATATATTTAGAGTTTCCTTCTTTATGTTCAAGTCATTCACCCATTTTGAATTTATCTTGGTGTAGTGTGTGATGTGTTGATCTAAACCTAATCTTTCCCACACTGTCTTCCAATTTTCCCAGCAGTTTTTTGAAATAGTGGATTTTTGTTCCAAATGCTGGGATCTTTGGGTTTGTCATATACTGTCTTGCTGATGTCACTTACCTCGAGTCTATTCCACTGATCCTCCTTTCTGTCTCTTAGCCAGTACCAAATTGTTTTGATGACCACTGCTTTATAATATAGTCTGAGATCTGGGACTGCAAGTCTTCCTTCCTTTGTATTTTTTTTTCATGATTTCCCTGTATATCCTTGATCCTTTGTTCTTCCAAATGAACTTTGTTAGGTTTTTTTCTAGACCAGTAAAAAAAATTTTTGGAAGTTCCATGGGTATGGCACTAAATAGATAGATGAGTTTGGGTAGGCCTACACCTTAGATCAGAGTGATCTAGGGTTCTTGCTTTTTGGGGGCCATACCTTTTTATCCAGGTCCAGGAGGAGGGTTCCCCTTGTCTGTCCAGTTGTTCAGCTTGAATTTCGGTGTTCTAGGGGCTCTCAGTTTGCCATCTGTAAGGAAGGGTTTCCAAGGTCTGAACTTTCTCTGCTTCTACGCCACCATCTTGACCGGAAGTCCGCAAATAATATTCTTGAGGAATGTTTCCTTATTTTTCCTACTCTTAGGTTAGTGGCTCTATTACAGTAATTTTTTTCTTCCAGCAACTACTAACACAGAATTGCAAGCTCAGCAATTAAGGTGTAATCTCTTGACACTATAATATCCCTTCCAAGCTCCTTTTAAAGTGACTGGCATTTAACGAAATGTGCCTTATCATGGTTTCCATTCTTCACTCTGGATCCCTAGTTATCCATGAGGAACATTTAGCTTAGTGGCCTTCTTTATATTCTATTCCACCTTTTCCTCTTGAATCTCCATTCTATTTTTATTACTCCCCTTGAACCACTGACTTAGTCTGCTACTTCTCTGGGGAGACTAAACTTTTCCATTATGTATTCTCTCTACCCCTTCCTTTTCTCCTTAACATTTCTAATTACCTTTACCTGTTCCTTTCTCTTTCCTTTCTATCTCAGAGGAATAGATATTTAAACCTCTTCCTCCTTTAATCCCATTCCCTCCACTCTGATGACTTTCCCTTCCTGCTTCTTCAAAACCTTACTCGATTTAAAGAACTGTCATTTTCTTTCAAGCATTATTAGTTTCTACTTCTTCCTTGGTTCCTTGTTTGCAAATCATCTTAAACTTGCCCCCAAATAATCTTCCTGTGATCCTTCCATCCCAGCTCTCTCCTTCCCCTTTCCTATTAAAATTCTTGAAACAATTTCCTGCATTTGATACATCCACTTCATTATTCATTCTCTTCCCAGTCCCTTACAAATTGATGTCCATTCTCCTTTCTCAATACTCTTATTCTTTGATTTCCAAACTACTAGAGCCTCCCTAATAGCTTCCCTGTTGGCTCTTTGCCCTCCATTTCCACACTTTCTCCCCCATGTACATGTTCCTCAAGGTTCTATCCTTGGCCCTTCACTCTGTTTTCTTTTCATTCACACCCTCAGAAATATTATTTGCTCTGAGGGGTAACAAATACTTTCTCCATGTAAATTAATTCCAAATCAAGATTTTTGTTTTGTTTTCTTCCAAATTCTATATCTTGACCTGCCTGTTGAACATCTCTTACTGATAATCCCACCCAAAGCAACATATCACAATCTCACCCAATTAACTATTCCCCATAATCTAATCCTAACCTCTCAAGTTGAACTTCTAATCTATAAAAAGGGGGAAAAAATTCATCTACCTCACAGGGAGTTTGTAAGACTTAAATGAAATAGCACATGTAAAGTGCTTTGAAAGTCTTAAAGCAATATAGAAAGGTCACCAATAAAAAGGAAGAGGAAAAGGAGTATTTTCTGTTCTCAATTTTATTTTTAATTCTTCCCTCTCCCTTACTCCACATAGCCAATTATTTATCAAAGCCTATCAGTTCTACCTGATGAAGAGGGCAAGGAAGATAGAAACAAATATTTATTAAATAACTACTCTGTACAAAAAAGTGTGCTGGGGATTAAAAAAGAGGCAAAAGATAATTCCTGCCCTCAAGGAGTTCATAATATAATTAGACAGGCAGAGGTTATATGACTGGTCCAGCAAGCTCAGTTGCCCATAAAAATTCATCAAACTGATCCAGCTCTTCCATGTCGACATGACAGGGGAAGTCCTATCTGGTGGAGAGACTTCCGATCGCTTCAGCATCTCCAGTGGTGTGAAACAAGGCTTTGTCCTCACTCCGGTACCATTCAACCTATACTTCACCCAAGTATTACGACATGCTGTGATGGATCTAGACCTGGGCATCTACATCAAATACCGACTGGATGGCTCACTATTTGACAAGAAAAGATTCAAGGATCAGCTAAAGTCAAACTTGAAGTGGGCTGGCATTACACCAAAGCAACTAGAACTCTCTGCCTCTGACAGAAGCAGCTGGTGAACCCACATTAACCATGCCGCCACCACCTTTGAAGATGAACGATGTCGAAGTCTTGCCACTGCGTGTGAACGTGGACACCAGGCCACATGTGCCACAAACTTTGTGCCTCAGCCTTTGGACTTCAAAGCCACATGAGGGTACATCAATAGATGATAATGCACAAAGACAATTGTCATTCTCAGTCACTGAGAGACTACCACTATAGTTATATATATATATATATATATATATATATATATATATATATATATATATATATATATATATATAAACTTTATATAGTTTAAACATCTGAGACTGGATTTGAACTCAAGTGTTCTTGACTCCAAACCCATCTTTTGCATTTGTCACTTTTCTTTATTTCCACACTTATCTCCTATTTACCTGCTTGAATGCTTACAAAAGCTTCCTAAAAGGTCCTCCTGACTGTGCCTCTTTTCCAGGCCATTCTTCATATCTTCCCAGATCCATCTTTTTCATGTATTTATCTCTCTACGTGAACCTTTTGCTCAAAATTCTTCAGGGCTTCCCTATTGTCTCCCAAGTAAAGTTCACATTCAACAGACTGATTCAAAATTTGTCACAGACTTTTCTGATACATCTGCAGGCTGGTCTTGTTGTAGTAATTTAAGTTTCTCCTCCTCATTTCCTAACCTATTCACAAAATGGAATTTAGGGAAAATATACCTTTTCATACTCCCTGCTTTCCTTCCTTTGTGAACACTTTTTTCTAAACTTAGATTGACCTCTTACTTTTCCTTTCCTCTACACCCAATTCTGGCTGTTGAATTCCTATCCTTTCTTTAAAACTAGTTCACATACTATGGATGGCAACATGCCTTCTTATTCAGAGTATTCAGCACCCTTCTCACCCTATCTGATATATATATATATATAAAATTTATTATTATAGGTTTTCACATTTTTTATGAAAAACATCATTCATCAAAGGAACCCAAAGGACTTTATATATTTTATTTAATTATTATGTCATATACATTAAATGGATTTCAAGCTCCAAGAAGGCAAGGGCAATGTTTTATCTCACCTTGCAAGCATCCAACAAAATCACCTTTATACATTAAGTTCTCAGTAAATATTGTTTGAATTAAATTGATATACAAATGCCATCAAAATATTGTGTGTGTGTGTTTGTGTTTGTGTGTGTGTGTGTGTGTGTGTGAGAGAGAGAGAGAGAGAGAGAGAGAGAGAGAGAGAGAGAGAGAGAGAGAGAGAGAGAGAGAGAGAGAGAGAGAGAATGGTGTAGGTGAGAAAACATCTTTTGGTTCATACATGGGAATAAAAAAGCACCATAAAGCAAGTAGCAGTATGAATTGTACAAAGTGTTAGCTAGCTCATGAGGTCAAGAGACTGACTGTAGTTTGTATCAAGTCTTGTTTATTATACATATACAATGGCCAAGCAGTATGCCAAAGTAAATAGGATGATAGATTCCTTCCTTATCCAATATCTCCATAAAATCGAGTACACTATATATACACAAATATGTCCTTGGTTCCACATTTATTGAGTGAAACACATATTTTTATATATTTGTTCCACAGTTTTAGTTCTCTATCCTATCACTCAACTCCTCCAGCAGGTGCCAGTTTCATTCTTCAGGGTGTTTGTGAAATGTATGGCATCCCATCTGTGGACTGAAAGTATTCTCTAAGCAAAGAATCGCTGCCATTTAACGTTCCTTATGGGGTTTTGAATTTGCTTCTCACTAATCCATAGTTTTTGTAAAATCTAAGATTTAAAAAAACTTTTTTGAAGGAAAGCTTATTGTGAAAAAGATAGTTTATTAAGATAAAATAAATATAACATAAAATTAAAGAAAACTAAATTAATAAATGAAAGCAGGTTCTTTGGGAGTGAAAAACCAACTAGGTTGCTAAATTTTGTTTTTTAAAAGAGAAAAAAAAAACTTCTCAGTAAAAGTGTTCCTGTAGAAAAGTACTCATAATAAGTACCAAAAAAGCCTTTAAAAATTAAAATGGCCTCAGACACTTCCCAGCTGTGTGACCCTGGGCAAGTCACTTGACCCCCGTTGCCTAGCCCTTACCACTCTTCTGCCTTGGAGCCAATACACAGTATTGACTCCAAGATGGAAAGTAAGGGTTTAAAAAAAATTAAAATGGAAAGAAAATAGATAATAATCTACATGAATACAAATTTCCCAAATTGATTATTGAACAGGATTATTTTAAAAAGACCAGTCTTGAAGGAAAAAATAAAACAAATATTTAAAGAATTAACATGCAAAAGAGTACCTGGTTCAGATAGTTTTATAACAATTATTTTAACCTTTCCAAGAAAAGTAATATTTGCTATACAGATAATTCATAGATGGATTAAAGATGGAACAATAACATTTCATTAACTTAATGTGGTATTGATTTTAAAAACAAGATTAATGACATTAAAAAAGAAAATTATAGACTAATTTAATGAAAATAGGTATAAAGTACTAAATAAAATATTAGTTAAGAATATGTAATTACCATAAGAGAAGAAGATTTCATTATGACAAAGAAGTGTTTGCAACAGGCATGCAAGGCTACTTCAAATGTAGTACCATAAAATGTAAAATAAAAAACTTACAAAAATAAGTATTAATAGATCTAGAAAAAGCTTTAAAAAATTCAGCAAGCTACAGGAGGAGGCTGGGAGATGGGGAGGGAAAGAACATGATTCATATAAACCTGGAAAATATTCTATATTAATTAATGAAATAAATAAACTTTTAAAAATATTTCAATGAAATAGAGAGAGATTTTTGTTTGACATGATAAAAAAACATCAGTTAAAGTCTTTTTTAAAAAATTTGAATTAATTTATTTAGTCAATTTAGAACATTATGCCTTGGCTACAATAATCACATTATTTCCTTCCTTCCCCTCCACTCAACCTTCCCACAGCTGACCTCCAATTTCATTGGGTATTACTTGTGACCTTGATCAGAACCTATTTCCACGTTGTTGGAGTTTAGATTAGGATGTTCATTAAGAGTGTAACTCCCCATCTATTTCCCCTCGACCAATGTATTCAAGCAGTTGTTTTTCTTCTGTGTTTCTACTCCCACAGTTTTTCCTCTGAATGTGGAGAGTGGTTTTTCTCGTAAATCCCTCCAAGTTGTTCAGGATGACTGCATTGCCACTAAGGGAGAAGTCCATTACATTCGATTGTACCACAGTGTATCAGTCTCTGTGTATAGTGTTCTCCTGGTTCTTCTTCTTTCACTCTGCATCAATTCCAGAAGATCAGTACAGTTCACATGGAATTCTTCCACTTTATCACTCCTTTGAGCACAAGAGTATTCCAACACCAACATATACTGCAATTTGTTCAGTCATTCCCTAATTGAAGGGCATCCCCTCATTTTCTAAAATTTTACCCCTTTGAATATTTTTGTACATATCTTTTTCCTTACTATCACTTTGGGGGAAAAACCCAGCAGTGCTATGGCTGGATCAAAGGGCAGACAGTCTTTTACCGCCCTTTGGGCATAGTTCCAAATTGCCTCCAGCATTCATTACTTTCCTTGGCTATCATGTTAGCCAATCTGCTAGGTGTGAGGTAATACCTCAGAGTTGTTTTGATTTGTATTTCTCTGATCAGAAGATTATAAGAGATTTAGAACACTTGTTAACAGTTTTGATTTCTTTGACTGAAAATTGCCTATTCATGTCCCTTACTCATTTATGAATTGGAGAATGGCTTGATTTTTTTGTACAATTGATTTAGTTCTTTATAAATTTGAGTAATTAGACCTTTGTCAGAGGTTTTTGTTATGAAGATTATTTCCCATTTTGTTGCTTCCCTTCTAATTTTGGATGCATTAGTTTTGTTTCTACAAAACCTTTTTAATTTGATGCTATCAAAATCATTGATTTTACATTTTTTGATTTTTTTCTAGCTCTTGCTTGGTTTTAAAGTCTTTCCTTTCCCAAAGATCTGACATATATACTATTCTGTGTCCACTTATTTTGCTTATAGTTTCCTTCTTTATATTCAGGTCATTCACCCATTCTGAGTTTATCTTGGTGTAGGGTGGGATATGTTGATTGAAACCTAATCTCTCCCATATTGTCTTTCAATTTTCCCAGCAGTTTTTATCAAAAAGTGGGTTTTGGTCCCAAAAACTGGGAATTGTTGGGCTTATCATAGACTGTCTTGCTGAGGTCATTTATTCCAAGTCTATTCCACTGATCCTCCTTTCTGTCTCTTAGCCAGTACCAAATTGTTTCGATAACCACTGCTTTATAGTATAGTTTTAGATCTGGGACTGCAAGTCCTCCTTCCTTTGCATTTTTTTTCATGATTTCCCTGTATATCCTTGATCTTTTGTTTTTCCAAGTTAACTTTGTTATGTTTATTTTCTAATTCAATAAAAAAAGTTTTTTGGTAGTTCAATGGGTATGGCACTAAATAGATTAATTTGGGTAGGATTGTCACTTTTATTATGTTAGCTCATCCTACTCATGAGCAATCAATGTTTTTTCCAATTGTTTAGATCTAGTTTTAATTGTGTGGAGAGTGTTTTGAAATTGTGTTCCTATAGTTCCTGTGTTTGTCTCAGCAGATAGATTCCTAAGTATTTTATTTTGTCTAGGGTGATTTTAAATGGAATTTCTCTTTCTAACTCTTGCTACTGAAATGGGTTAGAGATATATAGAAATGCCGATGACTTACACAGGTTTATTTTGTATCCTGCAACTTTGCTAAAATTGTTGATTGTTTTGACTAGCTTTTTGGTTGAATCTCTAGACCATCATGTCATCCGCAAAGAGTGATAATTTGGTTGTGTTTTGAATTGTATTTTGAGTTCTTCCAAAGTTTATATCCAATTTGCTGGGATTTCTCTTTTATTGCTTGATGTTCCCTCTTCTTTCTCTGTTCCATTTGCTCTTTGTTCATTGCCTATATAGAAGATGTCGATTGTTTTTTTCTTTTCCTGTTGTTTGCTCATATTTACCCCCCTTCTTTGCTCCCTGCAGTTGTCTGTGTTCTTACTCCTCTCATATTTTTTGGATTTTGTAGTTTTCTGTCAGTCTCCCCTGTTGGAGCTTTGTTAGGAGATCTCTCAGTGCAATCTGTGGGTCAGGGGTGTTGGAGCTTGGCCTTCCCTGACCTCTGAAGACTTTTGATGGGATTAATTTTGCCTGCATTGGGCTGGATGTGCCCTGAGGCCAAAACCTCCTGGAGGGCTGGAGGAATATGGAGGGTCTCTGCTGCTGTGACTGGACTGCCAGCTCTGCGCTCCCTCTCTATCTCCTTCCCTACCACCTGTGTCCAATGCTCTGAGACTGGCATAGCCCGGCCCGCAAGGTACTCCCTCGAGACCAGTGACTTTGCCCACCCAGATTTTCCTGCTGCTACTGAAGGCTTAGCTCTCTAGGTGGGGGAGGGGTCCAAGACCTTCCTTCTTCCTTCCCCTTAAATCCAAGTGTTCTAGAATTCTGACTTTTGGGATGTGTACCATTTGAATTGAATCCAGCAGGAGGTTTCCTTGGCTCTGTATTATTGTTAGGTTTGATTTTCAGTCCCCAGGAGCATTTATTTTGTAATTGGTAAGGAAGGGTTTTCAGAGGTCTGAACTTTTGCTGACTATATGCCACCATCTTGACTCCTCCTCTCTAAAAATTTTTTTTAGTGAAATTTCAGGAAAAAAAAGCTCACTAACTCCCCAAATCAAGAAAGTGAACTTTTTAAAGAAGGTACCATAAAGAAGATTGCAGAAACCATACACTGCATCAGAAGAACTAGAATGAACTTTGGATATACTTAATTGAACTGAAGGAGATTGAACACTTTACTTTGAATGTAAACTCTTATGCCAATGGTGAGTGACCCCAATTGGCTTTTTGTTAATGCACCTAGCAATTATTGATTTTGCTTTCTCTCTTTTATTTCCCTCTTATCTAAAACTATAGCAATTTATTTTTGTTGTATGTACCTCTAGCCAAAAGATCTTTAGAGATATAAGGTAGTTGTGTGAAATGATTCATTGGGGAGACTAGTCATGTAAATCTGGGAGATTTCAACATGTTCATCTCCCAGTACAATCACAGGGGGGATTGTGAAAGATAATTTAAAACTTTCTTTGTCTATTTTGAGTTAATCAATCAATAATTTAATTTACCCCTACTTACCATGTTTGAAGTCACTAGGTAAGAGAGCTCACAAGTCAATTGCTAGTTCACACTCTCAAAGGCCACAAGCTCTGCCTCCCCTTTTGGCAAGGAGTGGGAGAGAGATAGGAAGTGACATGGAAAAAGGACTATAACAGGTGAGACCACAGACAAGATTCATTCTTTCATTCCTTGGCTCTTCAATGAAGAGACTCTCCTGGAAGGGGATTCCTGGACTTTTTGGAAAGACTTTTCTTGTGAACAAGTACTGGGCTAGAGTTTTCTGCACTGAAGAGGCTTGCTGGGTGAGTGACTGGAGCTGAAGGAAGATCCTTGCATTGGTGGAACCATTGCTGTAGACACCACCTGGACTCCTGGTTTAAGAGACTACCACAAGTCCACATGGGGATTAGGACTTGAGTAAGCCCTTGCCAGGTAGTGAGCTGGATTTGTCTGGACAGAAATTATAGAGTATCTAGCTAGGCAATACTTTCTACTTCCTTCCTACATTTCTCTCTTTTACTATATCTCTATTAACCTAAATTGTTAAGAACAACTAATAGACTCATGATTGAGTTAATTTCATAAATGGTGACCACAATTTTATATTTTAACTCATATTTATTCAAACCAATTTTAATTTTTATAATATATAACTTAATTTGGGCTGTTTAATATTTTAGTTTAACTAAGGAAGATATAGCAAAGCTTCAAATTACTGATCTTCATTTAAAGTTTTTGTCTATTGATTGGAGGACATGGCTTCCTTACAGAATGTTCTAGAGACACACAGTCTAGATTTCAATGGCAATGGCAAAACATTACTTTATATAAAATGGATCTCACTCAAAAGCATGTAAGTAATATCAAGCTGGTGAACATTTTTCAGAGATATTTCACTTAATATTTCATCCATATTTCTTTTATTTGGCAAGGATGGAGAAGGGAAGCTCCCAAATGTTAGGTCTTACCTTTTAGGCTGCATAAAACATCAAAATTGTATTAATTTCAGGGTTGAGTGGACCAGTCAAAATTTTGCACTTACATATGTTTATAGGAATGATAAAGTGGTTTTCTTTTTTTTTTTAAGCCTTTACCTTCTGTCTTGGAGTCAATACTGTGTATTGGATTCAAGACAGAAGAGTGGTAAGGGCTAGGTAATGGGGGTCAAGTGACTTGCCCAGGGTCACACAGCTAGGAAGTGCCTGAGGCCAGATTTGAACTTAGGGCCTCCCATCTCTAGGCCTGACTCTCAATCCACTGAGATACCCAGCTTCCCCCTAAAGTGGTTTTCTTAAACAAGGATATCACAGCCTAATCATTTCCCTTTCCAATACACCTTCAGTTAAGACAGGAAAGTATAGACACCAGGGCAGAAGCAATAGCAGAACCATTTAGCCTCTTGATCTTACAGGAGCCTTCCATGGCTTACAGTTGATTTTGAGGCATAAATCAACTATCTTAATATGATTTCACAAAGACTCTTAGACTTTGAAGTTTACTTCTCCCAATAACAAAACAGGAAAATAATCATCCCAACATGTTGTTAATCGTTTAATATAGGATAGGATTATTGGATTATACCAGTGTTGGTGAACCTTTTAAGAAATCATATGCTCAAATTGCACTCCTAGTCTGCCTGTGAGCCCCCCCCCACACACACACACATAAACCCATATGGGAGAGAACGAATGGATTGCATTGGGTTTCTGGGCAGAGGGACAGGGTATGTGAAAAATGTCCTTGGGTGCTCTAGAGAGGACATTACTGTAGAAAAATAATATTAATTATTTGTACCTTTAGTACAAGAAATGAGAAAAAAAGGGAAAAATCAAATATTTTAATCAAAAGAAAAGAAGAGCAATAATAAAAAATAAGGGGAAAAAGAAAAAAAATCAGGAATTCAAAATGTTCTTCCAAAACAGCATCCACTTGTCAATGGATTATTATCTCCAATTCATGTGATAGGGTACAGTCAATCAGTCTCAACAGAAGATGCCTCTTCACATGTGAGCAACAAATCCATGGGGAAAGGAGTCAGTCTTATCACTCAAGCAGTTTAGTTGAGATGATTTCATGGTGAGTTTTAAGACTGACTCCTTTTCCCTTGGGCTCAGGGAGGCCACTTTGGCCAAGGCCTTTAACTCCGGCTTGGTTCAGTCTGAACCAGTTTAAATTTACTCTTTCCTCTCCCTCTCTCTTCTCCTTAATTCCTTCTCTCTATATTAATTAAAATCACCATAATTTCCAGCTGACTTGGGTATTTTATTATTTGGTATTTTCTCTGGTAACCAATTAAATCGATTTTAAGTCACAACGCTAAAATTATCATTACAGTTTTGGCTGACCATGTTGGTTGTGATGAAATACCCTCAATCTTCTTAACTTTCCTAAACATTTTTTCTGTGACTATCCCTAAGTTCAGCTTTTAATAGCTTATTTTGATCAGCTGTAGAGGTAAGTAAATTTGGATATTTTCCCCCTCTCTCCTTAAATTAGATAGAATATGGCTGTTTTTCTTTTTTTTTTTTAAACCAAAAGTGGCAGGACTTGGAAAACTGTTTAGCTAGGAAACTGGAGAAAGTTTTGGCCTTGTCCTGCTCCCCACATGTTTCCTTTAGAAATATGTAGTTACAGCCAATTCACAACTTACTTAACAACTGGCTTATCAGCTCCATGACCAAACTTGTAAATATATTATTCCTTGTCTCTCTGAAATGGCTCATCCCATGGAACTTATGGCAAAGTCTAATCGACACAATATTCCCCCCTTGGGATTTGAATTATTGTAGCTGTAATATTGTATCTCCTTGAAAAACCCATTTCCCAGCCAAATCAACCGATGGATCCTTCTAATATTCAACAAAATGCAGAACTAAATACTTGGCTTGAGTTTATAGAGGAAAGTTTGGGGGAGTTCATAGCTTTTATGAAAAGCAGTAAAAGGGACTCAGTAACATCCCAGAATAGGAGTGACTTATCTCTCCATACTTCCTCATTATCAGAATGCTTGTCCCATCCTTCTCTGGACAATATGGCTCCTAGTTCACAAACAAGCCCCTACCACACCCAACTTATTACTACCCAACCCATTCCTCCCCGCACCCATAGTAACCATCCTAACCCCTCTACCCTAAGTTCACATCTAAGTTCACACCCTGCCCATGCTTCCTACCCCACCCCCTCCACCCTAAATTCACACTTAAGTTCACACCCTATTCATGCCTCCAACCCTAACCCCTCTGCATCCTTTCCCCCAGCTACTGATCTTTCTCCCTTTGCCCCTCTTTCCCACCCTGCCCAATTCAATTCCCATACCCTTCCTACCTCTGATCCTTCTGGCACTATGGGACAACAACAAACCCTCCCCTCAGCATGCCAAACCCTTCCCTTTCTCATACCTACCCTATTGAGAATGGAGCAAGAAGCCTAGAAACAGAAACAGGAGTACCAAATAATTCATATAGTTTATTTCCTTTAAGGTAAGTTCCAACTTTCAATAAAGATGGGAACTTGGTGTCTATAAGACACCATCCACCTTTTAACCCTAAAGATTGAAATAAATTCAAGGAAGATCTTCCATAATTTGAGGAAGAAACAATATTAATTATAAAACTATTGGAGAACATATTCAGAAATTTTGACCCCACTTGGATGCATGTTGAAAATTTATTAGAAAAATTTATGACAAAGAGAGAGAAAAATACTGTCATCTCTCTAGATAATCATAAGTGAGGTAGAGGAGCAAATTATTGGCAAACTGAAGATCCACATTGGAACCCCAATGTTGAACTAGATCACACAAAACGAAACCAGGCCAGAGAAGCATTATTGACAGCCATGAGAGCTTGCTCTGATAGACTTGAAAAAATGATCAAAATTTGAAAGAACCCGACAAGAAATTGATGAGACCCCCTCCAGTTTATGGACAGACTTATTGACATAGGTAATAGATATATGGACCTTGATTTTTCCAGAGAAAGGGATATTAGGGAAACACATAGGCAATTCATTGAGAATTGTTGTTCAGTGGTAAAAGACTACTTTAAAACTAGCTGTCCTAATTGGGACTGTATGGACCTCAAAGAATTGAGGAGAGTAGCAGCCTATGTTTTTAAGGGTCGGGTAAAAAGACCTGAGGAACACAATAAGTTAGTGGAAGACTTAAAGAAAGAAATTGAAATGTTAAAGGGACAATTGAAAAATAAGGGAGAGACCATAGCCCCTTTGCAGGGATCTACAGATAAATCATTAACATGCCTTTTCTGTGGGAAGAGAGGCCATGAAATGATGGTCTGTAGGAGCTGGCTATGGGAAAAAAGGAATAATAACAACTTTAAAAATAATAACTATAGAAATTACTATGATATTGATCATAGAAATAACAATTTTAGAACTGATAGAAATAACTATAATGACTATAGAAATAAAAATTTTAGAAATCAAAATTATAGAAACAGAAATTAGGAAAATAACGACAGTGCTCCAAATGAGGAAAATGATAATACCCAATACGATGCCAAACAACAATATAAAAAAAATGGAGCTCATTCACACTATACTCCGGGTGAGAATCCCCATCAGTATGGGGGATCGCAGAAAACTGCCCAGCACCTTTAGGAAGGTGTGAAGTTGGTGAGGGCCTTGGAATCAAAGAGTGAAACCTTTGATTTTCTAGACCCTGATATTTTAATGACAGCAATCCCTATATATGACCCCCATAGTAAGGAACCTCATGTCATTTTAAAGGTGGGAAATTCATACTATAATTGTCTTTTGGACACTGGGGCATCTAGGTAAATTTTGGTAAGCAAACCAGATGCAAAATGTGACTCTATTGGTTCTCTAAATGTAGTAGGTGAATCAGAAAAACCTTTAATGGTCCCAAAACTTTCTCTTCATGTGGTATGTGTGGGACCCCTAACTGTTGAACATTCTTTTATTTTAATACCTGGAGCCCCCACAAACTTGTTGGGGAGGAATTTACTATGCAAACTAAAAGCTACAATAATTTGCTCCCCGGTTGGCTCCTTATCATTGGAAGTACCTGAGGAATCTTTAAAATTACTCCCTGTACTGCTCTCAGAGAGCCAGGAGGCAAAAGAGATTTCCACCTTTGAAATACCTACAGATATACCAGAATCTCTTTGGACCACATCTTCTTCTGATGTAGGCATATTTAAATCAGCTATTCCTGTGCAGATTAAAACTAAATCTAGCCCGCCTCCTTCCATTCCTCAGGGTCAACTCTCAAAAGAGGCAATAGAGGGTTTTACTCATTAATTGCACAGGGAATAATAATCCTATGTAAATCTGAATACAACACTCCCATCCTGCCCATTAAAAAGCCAAAAAGGGGGCCAGATGGCAAGCACCTCTATAGATTTGTACAGGCTGTGAACAACCACGTTATAAAGAGACGCTCTGTATTTTCCAAAATAAATACTATTATTTCCTCTATTCCTAGCACATCTACATACTTTATCGTAGTAGATTTATGCTCAGCTTTCTTTTCCATACCCATACATGAGAACTCCAGGTATATCTTTGCTTTCACCTGAAAGGGCTCACATATACATGGAGTCGTCTGCCCCAGGGTTACATGGAAAGCCCAAGTTTCTTTGTGCAAAATTTGAGCCAAGACACAGATAATATAACATTTAAGAATAGCAAATTAATCAAATATGTAGATGATCTACTCTTGGCTTCAACAGATGCAGAAGCATGACAGGAAGATAATAAACACCTTTTGGAATTGCACGAGTACATAAAATCTCAAAGGATAAGGTTTAGTGGTGTCTCCCTATAGTAGAATATTTGTGGTTCATCCTGACTGTGGGTGCTCATTATATTTCTCCAAAATGAATTGAAAATATCCAAAAACTAAGCACTCCTACCACTAAGAAACAATTGAGCGCAATTTTAGGAGCAACAGGGTTTTGTAGACAATAGATTCCTTGCTATTCAGTAATTACTAAACCCCTTATAGCACTAACAAGGGATTCGGTGCCTGAACCCCTCAAATTAGAACCAGAACACTGTCAGCTCTATCAGATCTAAAACAGGCTATCCTGTCTGCCCCTACTCTAGGCATTCCAGATTACAACAAGTCATTTACTTTGTATGTACATAAATGAAGAGGGGTAGCGTCAGGTGTTTTAACTCAGACTTTGGGACCTTCTCAGCTCCCAATTGCTTATTATTCTGACCAACTGGACCCAGTCCCATCAGGAGCACCATCATGTCTTAGAGCAGTAGCTGCAACAACCTTACTAGTGACAAAAACTATTGATCTAGTTTTGAGATACCCATTAACAATTATGTGCCCACATGAGGTAGAAGCATTGTTGCTAAGGCATAGAACACAGGCATTCTCAGATCAGAGAATTACAAGGTATAAAATAACCTTTTTAAATAGTGAAAATGTTACCTTTAAATGCTATACAACTCTTAACCCTGCCACCTTGCTTCCAGATTTAACAACTTCAGGAGAACCATTACACAGTTGTGAAACATTAGTGTCCTTGGCAGAAAAGCCTCGAGATAATCTCTTGCACACTCTCTTAGACAATCTAGATCTGGTCTTATTTACTGACAGTTCCTCTTTTATGGGGGATGGCATACGCTACACTGGAGCTGCTGTAGTCACAGAATTTGTCACAGAGTGGTCTGTTTCACTGCCCTCTATTATTAGCACTCAAGTGGCAGAACTCATTTCTCTGAAACACCCCTGTATAATTGCCAAGGATAAAAAGGCAACAATTTATACAGATTCTAGATATGCTTTTAGCATTTGTCACTCAGTCGGAATGCTATGGCTCCAGAGAGGATTTTTAACCTCAGCTGGAAAATCTATAGCTAATGCAAAAATTTTTGAGCACCTTTTCAGCATCTATAGATAGATTTCATAACAATGCCAAAGGCTGGATATTATAAATTTTTTTCTAGTCATAGTAGATCAACTGACCAGATGGCTAGGAGCATTTCCTGCAACCTGAGCCACAGTGGCTTTTGTTGCTAAGGTACTTTTAAAAGAAATTATTCCTTACTTTGGCCTGCCAGCACGTATTGATTCAGATAGAGAAAGTCATTTTACTGATTCTGTCCTAAATCAGATATATTCTTGCTTGGCGATAACTCCCAAATTACATATCCTATATCATCCCCAGACCTCAGGCCAAGTTAAAAGAATGAACAAAGAACTTAAAACTCTGATTGGCAAATTATTCACTGAGACCCATTTAAAATGGCCTGAAATTCTCCCTCTGGCCCTACTTTATCTTATAAGCAGGCCTAGAGGAGACCTACACATCTCACCATTTGAGATGCTTTTTGGACATCCAACTATACAGGCTAAGCCTTTCTCCCCGCATATACATCACAATTAGGGGGAGATATTAGTATTGCTTCCTATATACAGGAATTACAGCACAAACTACATGAACTTCATGAATATGGAGATGCAATACAAGCCAGAACACTAGACTTTTCTCTTCATGACCTGAACCCAGGAGACAAAATGTATATTAAGAATTTCCAGTGTACTGGAACAACTCAGCCTTCCTGGGAAGGGCCATTCCAAATATTGTTGACTACTCCAACATCTATAAAGATTGTAGAGAATGACTCTTGGATTCATTGCATCTTCTGTTTGAATGTACCCTATCACATGCATTGTAGATAATAATCCATTGACACGTGGATGCTCTTTTGCGAGAACACATTGAGTTCCTGATTTGTCCCCCTTGTTTTTATTATTGCTTTGCTTTTCTTTTGATTACAATATTTGATTTTTTCCCTTTTTCCTCATTTCTTGTACTAAAGGTACACACAATTAATATTATTTTCTACAGTAATATAAGTTTTACATACATATGCATATATACATATATATACTTGCTATAATATCAATGCATACCCCCCAAAAACTTTAAACTGTGGGAACCTGCCATTTATTGATAAAATGTTATGAGACTGTGATTAATGTTTGTATCTGATTCTAGGAAATGGGATAAAAAACAAGGAGCACAGATTTAATATGAATAGTGCCAAAAAGAGCACACATTTAAAAAAAAAAACTAGTGTGAAACTCGAGGTTGTTGCTCTTGACATATGTTAAGCCGTAGGACTTCCTTCTATCTACACTCTTTGTGAAGTACTCAGACAAGTACCAAAGTTTGACTATCATTCTGGCTCCCCATATACCTGAAAATGACAAAAATTCAGACCAGGGAATGACACTTTTTTTTATCAAAATAACATTCTAGTTCTTTTTCTTCTTATAGTATGGCAACTTCCTATAGTCTTGGCTGCAAATGGGTAAGTGAAATATTACTGCATTCTGTCCAGATTTGTGGGATAGAAACTACTTTAAATTGGACATTTACAAGGGCCTGTTAGAAATTTATTAAACCCAAATAAGGGCCTATTTGGGATTTCTTTTTTTTCTTTCTATTTTTTCCTTTCCTTATATTTTTGCTTGTTTTTCTCTTCTTTTGATAATTGACTCATTCCCCCACTCCCCAATAACTCAACCATGCATTCTGAACTGAACTGGATGTTTTTTAACACCCACTTCAGGGAAGGATTTTATTTTAGTAAAAATCCAAGATTTTTAAATTTTGTTTGAAAAACAACTTCAAGGAAGAAGCTTGCTAACTCCTAAATCCAAAATGAACTGTTGCAGAAAGATGTCAGAAAACCTACACTACATCAAGAAGATCAAGAATGAACTTTGGAAGTGGTTGATTAAAATGAAGTTTGATTGAACATTTATTGTAAATGTACACTTTTATGCCAAAGGGGACTGCCCCTAATTTGGTTTTTTTGTCGATGCACCTAGCAAAACATTGGTTTTGCTTTCTCTCTTTTCTATTCCTCCCTAAGTACTGTAATTTTGTAGCTGGTATATTTACAAGACCCATCAGAGGGATTAGTCTTCCTCCTGACTCAGAGGGGATTGTGAATTTTAAAACTACTCCACCCTACTCAGACTGTACTTTATAAGAGTTGATTTAGCTATCTCCTGATTGTAACAATAAAGACACTTTCTTTAACAGAATCAGAATTGTCTTGTAGTGCTTTACGTTACTCCATCCTACTTAGACATACTTTCAGGGAAGAAAAATTCATAATCTCCTAATTGAACAATGAAGGTACTTGGTTCTCACCTTAAAGTGAAGCTAGAACTTTAACCTAAGTCTATTTTTAGACCTTAGTACAAAAAGGTGTTCAGTAACTATAAAGATTAAATTAATCACAAAAAGGTCAAGTAACTAACAAAAGGTGAACTTAACAAAGAAGTGTTAAGTATTAAGTAACTCAAAAATCTAATCAAAGAAGGTAAGAACTAAAAGTCCTGGAGAAAACATTTGATGTGATTGGTAAATGTGGAAAATTTAGAAGTGGAGACACAAGGGTGAAAGGTCTATATATCTGGATTTTTTTTATCTCTTGAAAATACTTTCCCCAGAAAGTTGGATCTGGCTGATCACTTCCTGTGAGCAGCTGGGCACCAGTTTGTTCCTGAAACTCAGCCTGGAGGAGATAACTCAGACAGCTTCCTTGAGACAGTCTCATGGTGAGTGAAAAGACTGACTTCCTTTTCTCTTGGGCTCAGAGAGGCCCCTTTGACCAAGGCTTTTAACTCCTTCCTGGCTCAGCCTGAGCTGGAGTAGGTTAAAAGAACTCTTTCCTTTCTCTCTCTCTTTTTTCCTTCCCTCTATAGTAATTAAAATAACCATCATTTCCAGCTGACTTGGGTATTTTATTATTTGGGATTTTCGCTGGTGACCAATTAATTTAGATTTTAAGTCACAATGCTAAAATTATCTTTACAACATAAATAATTATTCAAAACCTATTTCCATATTAATTTTATTTGCAGTATAATGATATTTTAACATCATATCCCTAATCATATCCCTATCAAACTATGTGATCATGATTTTCTTCTGCATTACATTACTTCTCCACAGTTCTTTCTCTGAATGTGGATATCATTCTATCTCATGAGTTCCTCTGGATTGTCCTAGGTCATTGGATTTCTGCTAGCGGAAAAGTCTATTACATTTGATTGAACCATAATGTATCAGTCTCTGTGTACAATGTTTTCCTCTGCCCTCTCTAATTTGGTAATATATGAATTCAAGGATATAAATTTCCCACTAAATACTGCTTTGGCTGCATCCCATAGATTTTGAAAGGATGTCTCATCGTCATTTTCTTCAATTAAAATATTAATTGTTTCTATGATTCATTCTTTAACTAAATTATTTTGGAGAATCATATTATTTAATTTCCAATTAATTTTTGATTTGCCTCTGCATGTACTCTTACTAATTATTATTTTTATTGAATTGTGATTTGAGAAGGTTGCATTTATTATTTCTGCTCTTTTGCACTTGTTTGCAATGATTTTATGCCCTAGTACATGGCCAATCTTTGTGACTTTACCATGTGCTACTGTAAAGAAGATGTATTACTTTTTGTCCCTATTTATTTTCCCCCTCATATCTACTAACTCTAATTTTTCTAAGATTTCATTCACTTCTTTTACCTCTTTCTTATTTATTTTTTGTTCAATTTATCTAGTTTGGATAGAGGAAGGTTCAGGTCTCCAACTAGTATAGTTTTTATATCTATTTCATTCTTGAGATCTACTAGTTTCTCCTTTAGAAATTTGGATGCTATGCCATTTGGTGCATACATGCTGAGTACTGATATTTTCTCATTGTATATACTGCTTTTTTTCAGAATGTAATTACCTTCATTGTTTCTTTTAACTTTATCTATTTTTACTTTGGCTTTGTCAGATATCATGATTGCAATTCCTGCCTTCGTTTTCTCAGTTGATGCCCAATAAATTTTGCTCCATCTGCTTACCTTTACCCAATGCATATCCACCTTCCTCATGTGTGTTTCTTGTAAAAAACATATGGTAGGATTTTGGTTTCTAATCCACTCTGCTGTTTGCTTCCGTTTTAAGGGTGAGTTCATCCCATTCACTTTCAAAGTTATGATTACTACCTGTGTATTCTTCAACATTTTGATTTTCCCTCCTTGTCCTGCCCTTTCCTCTTTCATTATTTACTTCTACACTAGTATTTTGTTTTTAATCAGTTCCCCTAATCCACACCCTTATTTTACTTTCCTTTATCCTCCTCCCTTCTTATACCTCTCTCATTTTAATGTTGGGGTCTCTTTAAGCTACACCATACACTCCCCCCTTTTATTGCTTCCCTCTTCACCATCTCTTTCTACCCCCTCCCTTTTTATTTACCTTTTATTTTTTTAGGATCAATTAAATTCCCTCTCCCCTCTCTTTCCTTATCCTTTTATTAACTCTCTACCCTACTCTTTCCCTTAGTTTTGTGAACCTTAAAACTACTGATTCTACTTCAGAAGATTTGATTAAGCTCTTCCCCATTTTTAACAATGGAGTTACTTTATCAGGAATGTATTGAGAACTTTTAGGATTACTCCACCCTACTCAGACAGTGACTTAGGGGAAGATAAAGTTGCAAACTCATGACTGAACAATGAAAAGTCCCTAACTCATACTTATAGTAAAGCTAGAACCTTAAGCTAGGTCTGTTTTTAGAGCTAATACAAAAGGGTGCTAAGTACCTATAAATTTTAAATTAGTACCTAAAAGGTCAAGCAACTTACAAAAGGCAAGCTTAACAAAAGAGGTGTAAAGTACTCAGAGGATTTACTCTAACCAGAGAAGGTGAGAACAAAAGAAGATGAGAACTAAAAATGGGCAGTCCTGGGAAAAGCATCTACTGTGATTAGTAGAAGGGAAAATTTAGGGGAGGTGACATTAGTGAAAATTTCTTTAAAAGGAAAGAGATTTTTGGATTGGAGTGGTAGTTGGAATTGGAGTTAGTTGGAGTTCCGAATTGAGGTGAGGACTAGAGCTTGCTTGGAGATGATCTTGTGGTGAGTGATAAAGACTGACTCACTCTACCTTAGGCTCAGGCCTAGGCCATTTTGGCCTAGACCCTTTCCTACTGCTTGGCTATTTTCTCTCTCTCTCTCTCTCTCTCTCTCTCTCTCTCTCTCTCTCTCTCTCTCTCTCTCTCTCTCTCTCTCTCTCTCTCTCTCTCTCTTCCCTTGATTCCTTCATTTATATTAATTAAAATCTCCATAAGTCCCAGTTGACTTGGGTATTTTCATCTTTGGGAATTTCCCATGGCAACCACTCATTTATATTTTAAGTCAAAACACTAAAAATTATCTTTGCCAGTGTGGCCAAAACCCTTTACAGTTTTGACATTTACAGTTTTTAACATTCACAGTTTTGACAGCCACGTTTTGGCGGTCTCAACTTCCCCATAGGGTAAGATAGAATTCGATACCCAGGTGGATCTAGATGCTCTTCCCTCTCAGAATTGATTCCATTGAGAGTAAGGTTTGAGTATTACCTTTTAGTACTCTCTTCCTCTCCTTCTTATAGTTGTATTCTTCCCTTCCAACTCCCATGTGCCTTTTTGGGTAATATATATTATCCTATTCTTCTTATTCCTTCAAGTTTCTCTTGATGCCATTTTCTCTCACTCCCCCTTTCTTTCTTTCTCATATATATATACATATATATATATATGTATATATATACATATATATATATGATTTTATATATCATTTAAAAATGAAATAATATATGGTTTTATATATGATTTGTACCTCAGTCTCTATCTATGGATAATTTTTCTAACTACTATAATAGTGAATACAATTTTTGACAGTTAAAAATCATATTTTTCCATTTAAGAATATAAACAATTTGGCCTCATTGAGGCTCTTAAAGAAGAAAAAATATGAGAACCCTCTCTTTCTAATTTACCTTTTAATGTTTCTCCTGGTTTTTGTATTCAGATGTCAAATTTTCTGCTTAGTTGTTATCTTTTCTTTTCAAATATTTGGAAGTCTTCTCTTGTGTTGAATGCCCATTCTTTCCCCTGGAAGTATATAGTTAATTTTGATGGGTGGGTGATCCTTAGTTGTAGATCCAATTCTCTTGCCTTTCTGAATATCATATTCTAAGCCTTGCTGACTTTTAGTGTGGAGGCTGCCAGATCCTATGTAATCCTGATTGGTGCTGCTTGATATCTGAATTGTCTCTTTCTGGCTTCTTGTAATATTTCCTCCTTAGCTTGGAAGCACTTGTATTTCATGATTATATTCCTGGGGGTTGTCTTTTGAGGATTTATTGTAGCAGGTGATCTATAGACTCTTTCAATGTCTATTTTGCCCTCTTGTTTTGCAGAACCTCAGGACAGTTTCTTTGATAATTTCTTGTACTATGGTTTCAAGGTTTCTGGTTTTTTGTTTTTTTTTTCCAGATTTTCAGGTAGGCCTATGATTCTCAAATTGTCTCTCCAACTTCTATTTTCAAGGTCAACCACCATCTCAATGAGATATTTTCTGTTGCCTCCTAATCTGTCATTCTTTTATTTTTGCTTTATTGACCCTTGCTTTCTTGAGAGATCATTGGCTTCTAAATTATACTTAGAGGGAACAGTGACAAATTATATAGGATGAAATGCCAAGACATAAATATGTATATAGATATATGTATGCATAAATATATATATATGTGTGTGTGTGTGTAACTAGAGGTTAAAAAAGAGGTTAATAGTGCGATAAATAATGAAAAATGGGAAAAGAAACAAAATGGGGTAAATTTATATGTGACAAAGGAATTCATGGCAGAGTGGGGGAGAACACCAATACACTGGAAGGCTAAAGAGGTTGGAGATAGGAAATAATTGTTACATGTATTGAAATTGACTCAAAGAGGGATGAACAATCAAATCCATTGGGGCAGAGAATTGATTTGCGTCCTTTAGAGAAGTAGGTTAACAAATTAACTGGTGGGGAGGGAAGCAATACAAGGGAGGGAGAGGGTAGGGGTAGTTTAAAAAGACTGTAAAGAAAATAGGAGGAGAATAAGAAGGGAAGGGGTGTGTTGAAAGGGAAGTAAAATAAGGGCGGTAATTAGGGGAACTGATTACAAACAAAATACTGGTGTTGAATGACATAGTGAAAGAAGAAAGGGAAAGAAATTAAAAATAGGTGCTGATCAAGGATACATATAAAACCCAGTGGAATTGTATGTCATCTACAGGAAGGGAAGGGGTAGGGGAAGGTGTGGGAGGGAAAGAATATGATTCTTGTAACCAGGTAATAATGTTCTAAATATACTAAATATAATTTAAAAAATAAAATAAAAGAATCCCCAAATTAGTCTGTTTTAATATTAGGGGGAAAGTTCATTATCATTTAGACAATTTTACCTTCTTTATGGGAAAAAAAGGAACACAATAGAATAAAATTAGCTGAGATTGCCTGGGAGAGGACAATTATTTCAAAGAAGAGAGAAAATGAGGCTATAACTTCATTTCTGCAAGAGTAAGAAATGAGTGAAACAGTACTAATACTTGATTGGCTTCACTCTTCAGAGAAGATTATAACTGTAGTGTCCTCTGTCATGGAGACAGATATATATATATATATATTAGGCCTGTCTACAGCTCTTTTATCTTCTCAAAGTTATGTCTCCCCTTGGATAACAGCAATTTAGGATTCAACATATTTCTATCATCTTCTGCAAAGGAGCAAAATAGGGATAACAGTGTAATTTCCCTAATGATGAATTCAGATTCTAACTGTGTTTTAGTATGACCTGGATAATGTTCACCTAAACAAATAACAGATTATTAAGAATAATTTTCATCTTTAGTAAGGAAATGGTTATTTTGAATGTTAGGGTTAGGGTAATGCTTATTTTGACTTTTAGGGTTAAGTGAAAACTGGCAATTTAGTGTAGTACTGTTTAGACAAATTACTGACACTACTAAGATGTCTGAGATTTGGGAGATTAAGTGTAATTTATTTCTTTATGTAAAAATTCATAAAGGTGACACCTTTAAAATGTTTCAAGGATATCTTTTTTAAAAACCACTGTCATTTCCCAGTGATATCCTAAAGGAGGGTAAATTTATTTTTGAGCATAGTTATACAAAACAAACAGAAAAGCCAGGTTTGAAAATGTACACTCAACTCTGCATGTATAGTTCATCACTCCTCCAAAAGAAGGAAATTTTTGACTTGTTTAATGCTTTTTCAAAAATTTCTTTCTTTTCAACATTTTATTTTCCCCTTTACATTTAAAAACAACTTTTAATATTAATTTTCTAAAATTTGAAGTTCAAAATGTTCTTCTTCCTTCCCTCCCATACAACTAAATGGTAAGTAATTTGATATAGGTTATGCATGTGATATCATGCAAAGCATATTTCCATATTGGCCATGTTTTGGAAAAAGACACATGACAAAAAAGGTTTTAAACACACAAAGAAAATATAGTGAAAAATATTATATACTCAGACTCGATGAGTTGTTTATCTGGAGGTAGATAACATTTTTCAACAGAAATCCTTCAAAATTGTCACATATCATCTCATTGTTGAGACTAGCTAAGTATTTTATAGTTGACTATTGTGCTATATCTCTATTACTATGTATAATGTACTCTTGCTTCTGCTCACTTCACTCTGCATCAGTTCATGTAATTCATGGAAGTCTGGAATGTAATAGTTTTAATATCAAGCCTTTAAAGAATCAAGATTGGCCTTTGCATTTATCAGAAATTCATGTCTTTAAGAAAAAAATATTTTAAATGTTTTTGTTTATTTCATGATCTACATTTTCTCTTATTTTTTCCCCATCATTTCTTCCCAGAGTGCAATATCATATAGAAAAAACAGATGAAGAAATAATTCCATAAAACTAACAGACATGTAAAAAAAATCGGGAAATATCTTCCTTTTTTCAATTTGAATTAATTTATTTAGTCAATTTAGAATATTATTCCTTGGTTACAATAATCACAATATTTTCCTCCCTCCCCTCCACCCACCTTTCCTGTAGCCTATGCTCAATTTCATGGGGTATTACTTGTGTCCTTGATCAGAACCTATTTCCATGCTGTAGATGTTTGCACTAGGATGTTCATTTAGAGATTACATCCCCAATCATATTCCCTCAACCCATGTATTCAAGCAGTAGCCTTACTTTGGTGTTTCTACTCCCACAGTTTTTCCTCTGAATGTGGGGAATGGTTTTTCATATAGATTTCCTCCAAGTTGTTCTGGATCACTGCATAGAATGGCACTAATGAAGCAGTCCATTATATTCGATTGTACCACAGTGTATCAGTCTCTGTGTGCAATGTTCTTTCTTTATATTTATTTGAGTTATATTAGTATAATAGAAATACTTGTTTTTATATCTTATGAAATATACAATAATCATTTCTCATTTTGGCTCTTAGTGGCAAGCAAAAGGAAAGGAAAGAAGTTTCCTAAAGAATAAAGTTAATGGGGAAATTCTACAGAAGACTGAGGAGCAAGAAGTAATAGGAGGGGAGAAAGATACAAAAAATTGTTTGTAAGATAAGGAGAGGAAGAAGGCTCTATATAGAGTTCATTCCAAGTATCAAAGAAAAACTAAGTCAATTAAATAGAGTTGTATTTCAAGAAAAGATTAAGGAGATTTAAATTATAGGAAGAACACATTGAATGAAACGTTGACATAGCCACTACTAATTCAGAATTCATGATACTATACATGTGGGATAAACTAAAATTTACCCTTGTAATAAAAAAAAAAGAAGAAACAATTTTTCTAAGTCTATTGTTGGGGTTTTTTTGGCAGAAAATCTCAAAATCAGACTGTAGAGATTCTTATTAATTGATTAACTCAGTGGTTGATTTTGATCGTATCTAGATCCTATCTTGGAAATTCTCCATTAGGTCAAGTTTTGCCAAGTCAACCCCATGGTTTCTGCGAAAAGAAGACTTGAATATACCTAGAAGAATGAGGGGAAAATGTCTAAATTAGAAGTTCTCAGATTTATTTAGGTAGGGTCATGTGCTATTAATGTTAATTTTAAGTCTGCAAGATTTAATTCCAATACAACTTCTAGAGGGCCCTGATTAACAAAAAGATCACATAGATGTAGATTAGGCAACAAGGAGCATTTAACCACATTTATTTTGTTAGAACCACAAAATCCAGGATAACGCAGATTACCTGGTTCCAACTCACCATTCAAAAGATAAAAAAATTGATTCCAAGAATCAGTAAGAGGCAAGTTCACAGAGCCTGTCAGTGACAAAAATCAAAGCTAGAATTTGGGTTTACTGACTTCTAAGCTAATTGTTTTCTATAACACTATTATTTCTTTAAGTCTCCAATAGGATTTCTCTGTATTTCTCAATACTTTTATCAAGTACCAAGTGCTATACCAAAAGCAACATGTACTTGAAAGGCAAAAAAAAAAAAGTATTTCTGTTCTAAAATACTCAATAATTACACTTTTACCTGTTTTTAGATTGATCTTACCCTAAGGGCAAACTAAATTCATAATACTTTACTATATAGATTTTTTGGGTCAAAAAATGCTGATAAAATCAAGAATATGGTAGAACCATGAGGGAAAAAGAAAAGAATAAGTCCAGTAAAACAAGTATAATGAAAAGAAAATAAAAGAAGATTAAGGAAATTATAAAGAACTTAACAATGGTAATCCAACAAGAAAAATAGAGAAAAGTTAACTTCCAATGAAATGAATGAAGAGAAAGAAACATCTAAAAGGAGGAAATGACAGCTCACTCGTATACCTGTGAAAAATTTTCTAGCTACTGCATTAACAGAACTCATGTTTATATAAATGTGGTTGTTAATAGTTTAAAAACTTCAATTTAATTCCTTAAGAAATCCAATGCAAACATCATTTATGCCTTCTACTCTTGTCAAATCTAAAATTAAATCCCATTCTGAAGCATAAAGTAAATTTAATTATATTTTTAAAATCTTTATTTGACATAAAAGAATCATTTGCCTTTTCAAAGGAAGAATTTGTTCTCAATGTGATTATCCCAGGACTTCACTAAAGAAAATAACATAATTTTTCTTTTTTCTAATCAAATTAAATCCAGACTAATAGGAATCTGTTTAAACTCTCATTCTTCAGCATTTACAGTTCCAACAGGCCAGGGACTTAAAACCAGACACCAAGTTGATTAGCAACTTTCAATTATTCAAAGGTTTATTATCCAATCTCTTGGTTTCCCCACTTTGTCTCTCTTCCACTTTGTCTCTCTTCCCTCATACTTTATATTTTTCTACTATTAACATTTCTGCAATAAGAAAAATAAAGGGTAACAGAAGGAGCCAGTAGAAACTTTGAAAGTGAATTTTAATCAGACAGAATTAAAAAAATATTCAATGCTAGAAGGAATCCTAGAGGCCATCTACTCCAACCCTTTCCTTTTTTGTAAAGGTAGAATATTGAGTATATAGAGGGGTCATTCAAAAAGAGCAGGGACAAGAACCACAATTCTTGATTCTTAATCAACATTTTGTCCATCAAAAAACTGATATTAGTTCTGGTGGAGATCTAGGAATGAAGGAAAATGGAATGAACAATACACATGTGATTTGGGGGATTATCTGTATATTTTAGTTATCTAAATTACCTGTGGATGTGGAGTCAAGATGGCAGCTTAGAGGAAGCAAAAGTTCAGAACTCCACAAACCCTTCCTCACTAATAAAAAACACAATGCATCCAGGGGACTAAAAACTAAATCTAACAACAGGATAGAGCTAGGGAACCCTCCTGCTTGACCCACCTTAAAAGGTACACCCCTCCCCCAAAGCCTGAATTCTTGAATATAGGATGAAGGGGAAGGAAAAAAAGGAAGGTCCCAATTCTCAAAAGGAAGCTTCAATATCTGCACAGGCAATGGTGTTAGTCCAGAGGGAAAATGTTGCCGGCAAAGTTGAGCCAGGCTCAGGGCTTAGAACACAGGCAGAGTAGAGGTAACTGGAAGTGAAGCACAGAGCAGGCAGCCAAATCTCAGCTGAAACACTCCATCTTTCCCCCTCCCTTTTTCTAGAGGTTTTGGCCTCAGGACACATCCAGTTTTGCAGATAAACTCCGTCCTGGCTCAATCTCATCAATAAAGGCATATAAGAAGCCTTCAGAGGACAGGGAAGCTCAAGCTCCAACACCCCTCCCCCACATACTGATCTGAAAGCTTCACTACCTGAGCTCCAAAGGGGAAATCCTGCAACAAATTACAGACAACAACCTTGACAACAGGGCAGGAAGCCCTGTTCCTTTTCAGCTTCTGCTGTCAGCCAGGGAAGATCAGACTACCTGATCAAACAGCAGAACAAAGAAGAAGACCCTTCAGAACATAACAGCCCAAACCCACATATCCAGCACAAAATGAAAGGAACAAGATGACAGGCAACTATGAGGGGAGGGGAGAGAAAGGGCAAATATGAGCAAACAACAGAAAAAGAAAAAAGAAATTACAATTGACAGCTTCTATCCATGCAATGAGCAAAAAGCAAATTAAATAGAGGAGGATCAAGAAACACCAAAGAAAAACACAGAAACTCCAGCAAATTGAGCACAGGCTTTGGAAGAACTCAAATACAATTCAAAACACCATTAAGAGAGGCTGCAGACAACTAGGAAAAAGAACTTAAAAAGCAAAATAAATCATCAGAAAATAGAAAATAGTGTCTAGAAATCCAAAATTAATCAGCTTGAAAATGAGGCAAAGGAGATGAAAGATGAGGCAGAGAAAATGAAAGATGACCTCCAAAGAAAAATCAAACCAGAAGGAGAGGGATGACCAAAAAGCCAGGGATGAAATCCAGTCTTTAAAAACTAGAATACAATAACTAGAAGCAAACAATACCTCAAGGCAATAGGAAACTACAAAACAAAATCAAAACAATGAAAAAATTGATGGAAATATGAAGAACTTCATCCACAAAATGGAAGATTTAGAAAAATAGTCCAGGAGAGACAACTTAAGAATCATTGGTCTACTGGAAGATCATGACAAAAGGACAAAAATGGACATCATTCTACAGGAGATTATCTAAGAAAACTGCCCTGACATTCTAGAGCAAGAGGGAAAAGTGGACATTGAAAGAATTCACAGAACTCCTACTGTACTTCATCCCCAACTGAAAACACCCAGGAATGTTATAGCCAAATTCAAGAACTACTAGGCCAAGGAAAAAATATTACAAACTGCTAAAAATAATTCATTCCAATACCATGGAACTACAGTGAAGATAACACAGGATCTGGCTGCATATACACTGAAGAACTGAAAGGCATGGAATATGGTATTCCAGAAAGCAAGGGAACTAGGTCTACAACCAAGAATCAACTATGGAGAATAAATGATTAAAATAGAAGACTTCTGACTTCTGGGTAAGTATGGCAGCCAGCTAAATGTGGCTTACTCACTCTCCCCCACACACACTGACATACACTGACAAGGATCACTGCAAAAGACCTTAAGAATTTATATCAGAGGAGCAGATGAGCTGTAGAACGGGGACCAAAAGTGAACGTGCATGGGATCGAGGTTTTACCAGCCTATAAGAGGGGGAAAGGGCTTCCACCCAAATGCAAATGTGAGCAAATCCAGCCTGCCCCACCCTCACCTATAGGGCCAGAGGTGGGGCCAGAGCATGCCAAGACGAACAAACAAGGGGTGCCTCTGAAGTGAGGAGAGGACACCTCTGCATGCTTGGGAGCTGACTAGGACAGCAGGAGGACCCCCCCCCCCGAATGGAGCTAGGCAAAAAATCCTCAAGACATGAGAGAGAGCAGCCTTTAGGTTCCCAGAGGTAGAGCAACTACCAGAGCCAGGGAGTCAGATAGGAGTCCCTCTGGTACGAACAGAGTGCATTTTGGGGGTCCTGGGGAATTGACCATCTCTGCTGGGGATCCACCCCCGAAAGTCACTAAACCAGAAAACCAGACAGGCAAGAAAGCGATGACACTGAGCGCCCCCCTGGAGGAAGGTACCGAGGAAAGCTGCAAAGGACTGAGGAAAATTAGAGAGCCTGCTCATTAACTCCATACACAAAAAAACCTGCTCAGCAGACTCTGATTTCTGACTAAAGAGGGAACTGAAAACATCCAGGGGGAAAATGTCCAACAGTGCACAGGTGCCACAAAATCCCTCTAAGAAATCAAAGAAGACAGCTATCACCCTAAAAAATTTTTATGGATAAAAAACACTCATTCCTGTTAAAAACACATAGGAATAGAAGGGTCATTCCTAAAATAATAAACAGTATATATTTAAAACCATCAGCTAACATCATCTGCAATGGGGATGAACTTGATCCATTCCAAATAAGATCAGGAGTGACAGAAGGATGCCCATTATCACCTCTATTATTTAACAGTGTACTAGAAACACTAGGAGTAGCAATTAGGGAAGAAAAGGAAATTGAAGGCATTAAAATAGGCAAGGAGGAGACCAAGTTACCGCTCTTTGCAGATTATATGATGGTATACTTAATGAATCGTAGAGAATCAACCAAAAAGCTAGCTGAAATAATCAACAACTTTAGCAAAGTTGCAGGATACAAAATAAACCCTCATAAGTCATCAGCATTTCTGTATATTTCCACCACAGCTCAGCAGCAAGGACTAGAAAGAGAAACCCCATTCAAAATATCCTTAGACAAAATAAAATACTTAGGAATCTGTCTCCTGAGACAAAAATAGGAACTATATGAACACTCTCTACACAAGTAAAACTAGACCTGAGCAATTGGAAAAACATTAATTGCTCATGGGTAGGACGAGCCAATATAATAAAAATGACCATCCTACCCAAACTTATTTATCTATTTCGGGCTATACCCATTGAACTTCCAAAAATATTTTTCACTGATTTAGAAATAACCATAACAAAGTTCTTTTGGAAGAATAAAGGATCAAGGATATCCAGGGAAACAATGAAAAAAAAATACATAGGAATGTGGCCTTGCAGTCCCAGACCTCAAATTCTATTATAAAGCAGTGATCATCAAAACAATTTGGTACTGGCTAAGAGACAGAAAGGAGGACCAATGGAATTGACTTGGGATAAGTGACCTCAGCAAGACAGTCTATGACAAACCCAAAGACCCCAGCTTCTGGGACAAAAACTCAGGATTTGACAAAAACTGCTAGGAAAACTGGAAGACAGTGTGGGAGAGATTAGGTTTGGATCAACACCTCACACCCTCCACCAAGATAAACTCTGAATGGGTGAATGACTTTAACATAAAAAGGAGACAATAAGTAAATTAGGTGAACACAGAATAGTATACATGTCAGACCTGTGGGAAGGGAAAGTCTTTAAAACCAAGCAAGACATAGAGTCACAAAATATAAAATAAACAATTTTGATTACATCAAATTAAAAAGTTTTTGTATGAACAAACCCAATGTAACCAAAATGAGAATGGAAGCACCAAATTGGGAAACAGTTTTCATAACAGAAACCTCTGACAAAGGTCTAATTACTCAAATTTATAAAGAAATAAATCAATTGTACCAAAAATCAAGCCATTCTCCAATTGATAAATGAGCAAGGGTCATGAACAGGCAGTTTTCAGCCAGAGATATCAAAACTATCAATAAGCACATGAAAAAGTGTTCTAAATCTCTTATAATCAGAGAAATGCAAATCAAAACAACTCTGAGGTATCACCTCACCACCTAGCACACTGGCCAACATGACAGCAATGGAAAGCAATGAATGCTGGAGGGGATGTGGCAAAGTTGGGACACTAATTCATTCCTGGTGGAGTTGTGAATTGATCCAACCATTCTGAAGGGCAATTTGGAACTATGCCCAAAGGACAATAAAAAATTGCCTGCCCTTTGATCCAGTCATAATACTGCTGGTCTTGTACCCCAACGAGATAATAAGGAAAAAGGCGTGTACAGAAATATTCATAGCTGCGCTCTTTGTGGTGGCCAAAATTTGGAAAATGCGGGAATGCCCTTCAATTGGGGAATCGCTGAACAAATTGTGGTATATGTTGGTGATGGAATACTATTGTGTTAAAAGGAATAATAAAGTAGAGGAATTCCATGGAGACTGGAACAACCTCCAGGAAGTTATGCAGAATGAGAGGTGCAGAACCAGGAAAACATTGTACACAGAGACTGATACATTATGGTGCAATCGAATATAATGGACTTCTCCATTAGTGTCAGTCCAATGCCCCTAAACAATCTATAGAGGTCATGCAGTAAAAACACTATCCATAAGCAGAGGACAAATTGTGGAAGTAAAAACACTGAGGAAAAGCAACTGCTGGACTACAGGGGTTGAGGGGATATGACTAAGGAGAGACTCTAAATGAGCACCCTAATGCAAATACCAACAACATGGAAGAAAATGATCTTTGTTTCCAAGGAATAATGTTTGAAAATGAACAAATAAAAAAATGTTTAAAAGTAAGTTTAAAAAAATTGAAGACTTCCAAGCATTTGTAAAGAAAAGACCAGTCATGAACAGAAAATTTAATGCCCAAACACAGACTTCAGGATAATCACCAAAACTTAATTAAGAAAGGGGAAAAACAAAAACAAAAAAACAACAACAACAACTTTTTTAAGGGGCCCAATAAGTTAAAATGATATGAAACACGAAAAAGGGATATTGGTATTTCTTTAAAAATGTTGTCATCACCTGAGTATCTAGATGAATTATACTTAGAGGGAACAGTGACAAACTGTATAGGATGAAATGGCAAGACATAAAACTAGAGGTAGAAAGAAGAGATTACTATTAAGAGAAATGGGAAAAGAAACAAAAGGGGGTAAATGTATGTGTCATAAAGAAGTGTGTGTCAGGAGTTGGGGAGAACAGCAGTACACTGGAAGGGTAAAGAGATTGGAGATAGGAAATATTCAATTTTTACATGCATTGAAATTGACTCAAAGAGGGAAGAATAATCAAATGCATTGGGGCATAGAACTGATTTGCACACAATAGAGAAGTAGAAGGGTAACAAATGGACTGGTGGGGAGGGAAGCCATTCAAGGAGGGGAGAGGGTGGGTGGTAGTTTAAAAAGACTGTAAAGAAGATAAGAGGGGAATAAGAAGGGAGGGGTATAAAGGGATATAAAATAAGGGTGGGAATTAGGGGGACTAAAAATAAAATGCTGGTGTAGAATGAAATAGTGAAAGAAGAAAAGGCTGGACTAGAAGTGAAACCAAAATGTTGCAAAATACACAGCTAGTAATCATAATTCTGAATGTGAATGGAATTAACTCACCCATAAAACATAAGGAAATAGCAGAGTGGATCAGAAACTAAAATCCTACCATATGTTTTCTACAAGAAACTTACATGAGGAAGGTAGACATACATAGTGTAAATATAAGTGAATGGAGCAAAATGTATTGCACATCATCTAAGAAAAAATAAGGCAGGAGTTGTAATCATGATATCTGACAAAGCCAAAGTAAAAATAGATGAAGTTAAAAGAGATAGTGAGGGTAATTACATCCTGATAAAAGGCAGTATAGACAATGAGGAAATATCAGTAATAAACATGTATGTATCCAAATTTCTAAAGGAGAAACTAGTGGAACTCAAGAGTAAAATAGATAGAAAAACTATACTAGTAGAAAAACTACTACGTTCAGATGGCAGTAAAATAAAAATACTTAATTCAAAAATAACAAAGAAATACAGTAAATGACCACAAGTTAAAAGGAGCTTTTGGAAGAGCTTAAAGATAAATGAATGAGGTGGAAGAAAATTTAGAAAAAATATGAGCAATGGAAAAAAAGAAGAAAATTATGAAAAATCACCCAAATGGAAAAAGAGATCCATAAATTCATGGAAGAAAATAATGTATTAAGAACTAACATTGGACAAGGGGAAGTTGGCAATTTCCTAAAACAATAAGAAATAAAAGCAAGATAAAAAGAATGAAATAATAGAGGAGAATATAAAGCACCTCATTACAAAAAAGAACTGACCTGGAAAATAGATCAAGTTAGACAACTTGAATACCCATAAAGTTACAATAAAAAATAAAAGTTGATGCACCATACTCCAAGAAATCACCAAGAAAAAAATGCCAAACAATTTTATAAAAGAAAGGTGAATTAGAAACTGAAAGAATCTCCATCTCAAAAATGAACTTACATAGGAACATCATTACTAAGTTATAGTACTCCCATGGTTAAGGAGAAAATACTACAAGCAACAAGAAAAAAAAATTAAGATCTGTAGAGCTAGTCATAGTAACAGAATACTTAGCAGCTGCAACATTTAAAAAAATAGAGAACATTGAACGAAATATTTCATAAAGCAAAAGAACTGGGCTTACAACCAAGAATAATACATCATGTAAAGGTGAGAATTGTGTTTTTATTTTGTCCCACCTAATAAATGATTTACTTTTCAGCACTGTCCTCAAATCAGTGTTCCTTCCTATCTACCCCTTTTTCCTTATCCCCATTCCTTCAAAAATGTTTTTATTATATAATTAGTAACTAAAATTTCAAAATTAAAATAGCCTTAAAGTTAGGTGCAAAACCACAAACTCCACATTATTTATAATTTGTTTTAAAATATGTAAATTACATATGAAATATGTAAATATTCTTTGCTTTTGAGTTTCCATTGGATTATTTTTTTACATTGATACATTTTCTCTTGATTTTTGGCCATTTAAAATATAAGTATAATATGTATTATTCTTATTCTCTTTCCATTTCTTCATATATTTCCCTTTTCTTTAAATTTCTATTTGACATTTCTAGTAACATAATTCAGTCCATTACATTAAAACATCACCATCTATTTAGATATTTCTTCTAATCATTGCATTTATATTATTTCCAGTTATTTTGCTATTACAAATAAAGATTCTATGAATATCTTTATACATAAACAGCATTTTAACCTCTCAGTAATGTACTTAAGTCCTAATCCTACTATTGAGATGCAATGAGCAAAATTGTTTTACATCTCTTTACATCTCTATATTTCCACCATGGTTTCTAAAAAAAAAATTCACAACTGCTATAGCAATGTGATATTAGTCTTTTTTCTCCATATTCCTATTATTAGTTATTTTAATCAACTTAATCCATATATTTCTTAGTTAACATACATTATCAAGACCATATTTAACTAGATTGTGTCTCAGAGAACTGCTGCCAGGATCATACTTTTTCTAAAACCAAGTCTTTTCACCATGGTTATACACAATGGAACATTTGTTCTAATACCACAACCTCTCATCAATGTTATCTCCACAGTATGATGAGTGCTGAAGTAAGACGTGTTTACAATATTTATACTCTCTAAACCAGTATTGTCTTACTAGAAACCCGAGTTTGGATTATGTGTATACTCAGGTTTACATCTACTATTACCCTCATGCAGGGTCTCCAAATATCAATCACATTGGACTTTTCTAAGATTCTATTCATCTCCTTAACTTCTTTCTTGTTTATTTTTGGTTACTCCAAACCTTTTTCCTTCCCTATAGGTAGATGGATTTCTATTTCCAACTGGGTATGTATATTATTTTCCCTGTGAGTCAAATCTGAGGAAAGTAAGTTTCAAGCATTGCCTACATATTCTTGTCAATTGTAATAGTTCTTTCACAACTGTTTTAATAGAGATAATTCACCACATGCTATGTCTCTCTTCCCTCTACTATCAGTTCAGTTCTTTTTCTCATCTCTTAATTTGGTTTGTTGGAATAACATCCCTTTGTAGTTAATACACACATATTTTCTCTATATATAATTTTGAATTGCCCTAATATTAATAAAGCTCCTAAGAGTTACAAATACCATCTTTCTGAATAAGAAAATGAATTCTCTTTCCTGTTTACCCTTTTGTGCTTCTCTTGAATTTTCTATTTGAATGTCAGATTTTTATGCTGTTCTGTTTTTATAAGGTTTTAAAAAATATTCTAAACTGTCTTTTTAATTTATTTTATTGATTAAGAAAAATTTACATGTTTATATGATTAATGTTTTTTTCCCTTACCTTCTTTCACCACATCATAGCCAACTGGCAATTCCATAAGCCATTTATCAAGACATATTTCCATATTATTTATAGTTCCACAAGGCTAATTGTTTAGAGTCTACATCCCCAATCATATGCCCATCGACCCATGTAATCAAGTAGTTGTTTTTCTTCCTGTTTCTGCTCCCACAGTTCTTTCTCTAGATGTGGATAGTGTTCTTTCTCATAAGACCCTCAGACTTGTCCTTGCTGCTAGTAGAAAAGTCCATTCCATTCCATTGTGCCACAATGTATCCTACTTGGTGGATAAGGTTTTTCTGATTCTGCTCCTCTCACTATGCATCCTGGAGGCCATTCCAGTTCACATGGAATTCCTGCAGTTCATTGTTCCTTTGAGTACAAAAGTATTCCAACACCAACATATACCACAATTTGTTTAGTCATTCCACAATTGAAGGGCATTCCCTCATTTTCCAAATTTTTGCCACCACAAAGAATGCAGCTATGAATATTTCTACACAGTTATATGGCAGGTTCAAAAGGAAGGCAGCCTTTTAAATACTTTGGGAAGATGGCAGCTTAGAAGCAGCAGAAGTTGGCAGCTTAGAAGAAGCAAAGATGGCGGCTTTGGGAAGATGGCGGCTTAGAAGCAGCAGAAGTTCAGACCTCTGAATATCCTTCCTTACTGATCACAAACTGAATGCTCCTAGGGGACTGAAAATCAAACTTACCAACAAGTCAGAGCAAAGGAACCCTCCTGCTGGACTTAATTCAAAAGGTACACCCCCTGAAAAGCTGGAATCTGAGAACACCTGGGGATAAGGGGAGGACAGAAGGAAGGTCTCAGGACCCATTGCCCCTCTCACCTAGAGCGCTGAGACTCCAGCAGCAGTGGGAAATTCTGGGCAGGCAAAGGTGATGGTCTGTAGGGTATACCTTGCGAGCAGGGCTGTACCAAGTTCAGAGCATCCAACACAGATGGCGGGGAAGGGGAAAGAGAGGGATCATAGAGCTGGCAGCCTGGCCAGAGCTGTGGAGATCCTCCATATTTGCTCCAACCTTCCAGAAGGTTTTGGACTTAGAGTACACCCAGCTCAACTAAGCTGAACTTAATCCCATCAAAAGTCTCCAGAACTCAGGGAAGCCCAGGCTCCACACACATCCTCATTGACTGCTGGACTTTAATCCAATCAAAAGCCTCCAGAGGACAGGGAAGCTCAAACCCCCAACAACCCTCCCCCAGAGACTACATCGAGAGATCTTCTGTTAAGGCTCCAAGAGGGGAGACTGACAGAAGCCCCCAAAATCAAAAAAATTAGAGGAGCAAGAGCACAGACAAATATGGGAAGTAAAGAAGGTGTGAATATGAGCAAACAACAGAAAAAGAAGAAAGAAACCTCAATAGACAGCTTCTATTCAGCAAACTGAACATAGGGGGAAAGAACAGCAAATGATAAATCATAAATCCTAGCGAATTGGATACAGGCTGTGGAAGAATTCAAAACACAATTAAGAGAGGCTGAAGACAGTTGGGAAAAGAACTTAAAAATTAAGATAAATCATCTGGAAAGAGAGGCACTTGAACTAAAATGAGAAAATACTGTCTTGAAAGCCAAAATCAACCAGTTGGAAAATGAGGCAAAGGAGATGAAAGAGGAGGTAAAGAGGATGAAAGATGACCATCAAAGAAAATCAGACCAGAAGGAAAAAATGATGAAAAAGCCAGGGATGAAATCCAGTCATTAAGAACCAGAATACAACAACTGGAATTAAGCAACCTCACAAGATGGCAAGACACTATAAAACAAAATGAAAAGACTCAAAAAATTGAGGAAAATGTGAAGAACCTCATTCACAAAACAGACAATTTAGAAAATTGTTTGAGAAGAGACAATTTAAGAATCATTGGTCGACCAGAAGACCATGACAAAAGAAAAAGCCTGGACATAATACTTCAGGAAAACTGCCCCAATATCCTAGAACAAGAGGGAAAACTGGAGATTGAAGGAATTCACAAATCACCTCCTGTACTTAATCCCCAATTGACAATACCCAGGAATATTATAGCCAAATTCAAGAACTATAAGACCAAAGAAAAAATATTACAAGCTGCCAAGAAGAAGTCATTCTGATACCATGGAACCACAGTGAGGATAAGGCAGGATCTCATTGCATCCACACTGAAGGACCAAAAGACATGGAATATGATACTCCAGAAAGCAAGGGAACTAGGTTTACAACCAAGAATCAAATACACAACAAAACTGACTATATTCTTACAGGGGAAAGTATGGTCATTCAACAAAATAGAAGAATTCTAAGCATTCATAAAGAAAAGACCAGACCTAAAGAGAAAGTTTGATGTCCAAGCACAGAACTCAAGAGAATCATCAAAAGGTAATTGAAAAAGAGGGGGAAAAGAAAAACAACAACAACAACAACAACAACAACATTTTTTAAGAGACTCAATAAGTTAAAATGATATACATATCCCTATAAGAAAAGAGGTCATTGGCAACTCTTAAAAACTGTTGCTATCACCTGGGCAGCTAGAAGAATCACACTTAGAGGGAACAGTGACCAACTGTATAAAATGAAAGGACAAGACATAAATAGGTATATAGATATATGCATGCACAAATACATACATTCATATATATATATATTTACAGCAAGAGCTAAAAAAGAGGTTAATACTAAAAGAAATGGGAAAACAAACAAATGGCAGTAAATTTATATGTCAGAAAGAAGCTCATGGCGGGAGGTGGGAGAACATCAATACACTGGAAGGGTAAAGAGGTCAGAGATAGGAAATACTCAACTCTTATGTGCTTTGAAACCGATCCAATGAGGGAAGAACAATCCAATCCACTGTGACAGAGAATAGATTTGTGCACTATAGGGGAGTAGAGTGGTAGCAAATGGACTGGTGTGGAGGGAAGCAGTACAAGTGGGGGAGATGGTAGGGGGAAATTTTAGAAAGATTTAGGGATGACATGATGGTCTACTTAAAGAATCCTAGAGATTCAACCAAAAAGCTAATTGAAATAATCAACAACTTTAGCAAAGTTGCAGGATACAAAATAAACCCACATAAATCATCAGCTTTTCTATATATCTCCAACACAGCTCAGCAGCAAGAACTAGAAAGAGAAATCCCATTCAAAATCACCTTAGACAAAATAAAATACCTAGGAATCTATCTCCCAAGACAAACACAGGAACTATATGAACACAACTACAAAACACTCGCCACACAACTAAAACTAGACTTGAACAATTGGAAAAACATTAACTGCTCATGGATAGGACGAGCCAATATAATAAAAATGACCATCCTACCCAAACTTATTTATCTATTTAGTGCCATACCCATTGAACTACCAAAATACTTCTTCACTGATTTAGAAAAAACCATAACAAAGTTCATTTGGAAGAACAAAAGATCAAGGATATCCAGGGAAATAATGAAAAAAAACACATATGATGGGGGCCTTGCAGTCCCAGACCTCAAACTATATTACAAAGCAGCAGTCATCAAAACAATTTGGTACTGGCTAAGAAACAGAAAGGAAGATCAGTGGAATAGACTGGGGGAAAACGACCTCAGCAAGACAGTCTACGATAAACCCAAAGATCCCAGCTTTTGGGACAAAAATCCACTATTCGATAAAAACTGCTGGGAAAATTGGAAGACAGTGTGGGAGAGACTAGGAATAGATCAACACCTCACACCCTACACCAAGATAAATTCAAAATGGGTGAGTGACTTAAACATAAAGAAGGAAACCATAAGTAAATTGGGTAAACACAGAATAGTATACATGTCAGACCTTTGGGATGGGAAAGGCTTTAAAACCAAGCAAGATATAGAAAGAATCACAAAATGTAAAATAAATAATTTTGACTACATCAAACTAAAAAGCTTTTGTACAAACAAAACCAATATAACTAAAATCAGAAGGGAAACAACAAATTGGGAAAAAATCTTCATAGAAACCTCTGACAAAGGTTTAATTACTCATATTTATAATGAGCTAAATCAATTGTACAAAAAATCAAGCCATTCTCCAATTGATAAATGGGCAAGGGAAATGGATAGGCAGTTCTCAGATAAAGAAATCAAAACTATTAACAAGCACATGAAGAAGTGTTCTACATCTCTTATAATCAGAGAGATGCAAATCAAAACAACTCTGAGGTATCACCTCACACCTAGCAGATTGGCTAACATAACAGCAAAGGAAAGTAATGAATGCTGGAGGGGATGTGGCAAAATAGGGACATTAATTCATTGCTGGTGGAGCTGTGAACTGATCCAACCATTCTGGAGGGCAATCTGGAACTATGCCCAAAGGGCGACAAAAGAATATCTACCCTTTGACCCAGCCATAGCACTGCTGGGTCTGTACCCCAAAGAGATAATGGACACAAAGACTTGTACAAAAATATTCATAGCTGCACTCTTTGTGGTGGCCCAAAACTGGAAAACGAGGGGATGCCCGTCAATTGGGGAATGGCTGAACAAACTGTGGTATATGTTGGTGATGGAATACTATTGTGCTCAAAGGAATAATAAAGTGGAGAAGTTCCATGGAGACTGGAACAACCTCCAGGAAGTGATGCAGAGCGAGAGGAGCAGAACCAGGAGAACATTGTACACAGAGACTAATACACTGTGGTATAATCGAACGTAATGGACTTCTCCATTAGGGGCGGTGTAATGTCCCTGAACAACTTTCAGGGATCCAGGAGAAAAAAAAACACCATTCATAAGCAAAGGATAAACTATGGGAGTGGAAACACCGAGAAAAAGCAACTGCCTGAATACAGAGGTTGAGGGGACATGACAGAGGACAGACTTTAAATGAACACTCTAATGCAAATACTATCAACAAAGCAATGAGTTCAAATCAAGAAAACATCTAATGCCCAGTGGACTTACGCGTCGGCTATGGGGGGTGGGGGGGGGGGAGGAAAAGAAAATGATCTATGTCTTTAACGAATAATGCTTGGAAATGATCAAATAAAATATATTTAAAAAAAAAAACAAAAAAACAAAAAGAGAACTGTGATCATAAAATTTTATTCAAGTGAGATAATTGGATGAAATAAAAAATTAACTTGTCATAAAAAAAAAGAAAGATTTAGTTAGAAAGATTACAGGGAAAATAAGGGGGAATAAGAAGTGAGAGGGATAAAAAGGGAAGTAAAATTGGGGTGGGAACTAGGGGGACTGATTATAAACAAACATTGCTGTAAAAGGAAATAGTGAAAGAAGAAAAGGCAGGACTAGGAGTAGAAATCAAAATGATAGGAAATACACAGATAGTTGCTATCACCTGGGCAGCTAGAAGAATTACACTTAGAGGGAACAGTGACAAACTGTATAGGATGAAAGGACAAGACATAAATAGGTATATAGATATAAGCATGCATAAATACATATATATATATATATATATATATTTACAACAAGATCTAAAAAGGAGGTTAATACTAAAAGAAATGGGAAAAGAAACAAATGGGGGAAAATTTATGTGTCACAAAGAAGCTCATGGTGGGAGGGGGGAGAACAGCAATACACTGGAAGGGAAAAGAGGTTGGAGATACTCAACTCTTACATGACCCAAAGAGGGAAAAACTGACCCAAAGAGGGAAGAACAATCCCTTCCAGTGGGGCAGAGAATAGATTTGTGCCCTATAGAGGGGTTGGTTGTCTCTCGAACCGAGGATGACGATTGTCTTTGTGTGTTTTTGTGCACAAAGACACCTGTGCATGAAGATTTAAGTGGAAAAGTCGATGCACAGAGACAGTCCCACTCTCTCGGCATTGGAAGCCTGGGTCCATTGGCACAAAAGGTCGTTACACCTGGAGGCTTCCTCAGCTGCATTGGATGGTCGTGTTGTCTTTTGTGCTCCAACATGCCCTGAGCACTCCACAGTGCCTTGCTGCATAGCCATCTCAGCCTTTGAAACTTCTTGTTGGTTTCTTCCGCCTGTTCCGCCGAAGCAGTCGTCACATGCTGGGTGAGCAAAGCCCTAGTTCACCAGGGGTCGACGTCGACCCGATGGCTACTGGGGAGTAGAAGTGTACCAAATGGACTGTTGTGGAGGGAAGCAGTACAAGGGAGGGAGAGGGTGGGGGGAAAATTCTAGAAAGACTACAGGGAAAAGAAGAAGGGGAATAAGAAGGGAGGGGGTAGAAAGGGAAATAAAATTACGGTGGGAACTAGGGGACTGATTATGAACAAACATTGGTGTAGAAGGAAATAGTTAAAGAAGAAAAGGCAGGACCAGGAGTAGAAATCAAAATGATAGGAAATACACAGATAGTAATCATAAGTCTGAATGGGAATTGAATGAGGTCACCCATAAAAAACAAGTGAATAGCAGAGCATATTAGAATCCAAAACCTGCTGTTAACAAGAAACACACATGAGGAAGATAGATACACATAGGGTAAAAGTAAGATGATGGAGCCAAATGTACTGGGCATCAAATGATAAAAAGAAGGCAGGAGTCACAGTCATGATATCTGACAAAGCCAAAGTAAAAATAAATCCAGTTAAAAGAGATAGGGATGGTACTTATATCCTGATAGAAGGCAGTATAGACAATGAGGAAATATCTGTACTCAACATGTATGCACCAAATGGCATAGCATCCAAATTTCTAAAGGAGAAGCTAGAGGAGCTCAAGGATGAAATAGACAGAAAATCTATACTACTGGGAGACCTGAAACTTCTTCTATCTGAGCTAGATGAATCAAACCAAGAAAATAAATCAGAAACAGGTAAGAGAAGTGAATGAAAGCTTAGAAAAAGTAGAGTTAGTAGATATGTGGAGAAAAATAAATGGGGACAAAAAGTAATATACCTTCTTTTCAGCAGCACATGGTACATTCAAAAAATCGACCATGAATTAGGGCATAAAACATTGCAAATGAGTGCAAAAGGGCAGAAATAATAAATGTAACCGTCTCAGATCATAATGCAATGAAAATAATAATTAGTAAGGGTACATGGAGAGGTAAATCAAAAATTAATTGGAAATTAAACAATATGATTCTCCTAAACTGTTTAAAGAACAAATCATAGAAAAAATTAATAACTTCATTGAAGAAAATAATGATGAGACATCCTCTCAAAACATATGGGATGCAGCTAAAGCAGTACTTAGGGGGAAATTTATATCCTTGAGTTGATATATAAACAAATTAAGAAGGGCAGAGGTCAATGAATTGGGCACGCAAATTTAAAAAACCAAAAAGTGAACAAATTAAAAATCATCAGATGAAGATTAAATTAGAGATCCTAAAAATCAAAGAAGTTAATAAAATTGAAAGTCAAAGAACTATTGAGTTCATAAATAAGCCTAGAAGCTTGTAAATTGAGAAAAAAAAAACAAATAAAATAGACAAAGTACTAGTCAGTCTAATTAAAAAAAGGAAAGAAAATCGCCAAATTGACAGAATCCAAGATGAAAAGGGGGACCTCACCTCTAATGAAGAGGAAATTAAGACAATCATTAAAAACTACTATGCCCAATATTATGACAACAAATATGGCAATCTAGGTGAAATGGATGAATACTAACAGAGGAAGAAATAAATTACCTAAAAAAAACCCATAGCAGAAAAAGAAATTGAACAAGACATCAAAGAACTCCCAAAGAAAAAATCCCCAGGGCCTGACTGATTCACAAGTGAATTCTATCAAATATTCAAAGAACAGCTAACCCCAATACTATACAAACTATTGGACAGAATAAGCCAAGAAGGAGTTCTACCAAATTCATTATACCACACAAACATGGTACTGATCCCAAAGCCAGGCAGGTCAAAAACAGAGAAAGAAAAATATACACCAATCTCCCTAATGAATATAGATGCAAAAATCTTAAATAGGATACTAGCAAAAAGACTCCAGCAAGTCATCACAAGGGTCATCCACTATGACCAGGCAGGATTCATACCAGGAATACAAGGATGGTTCAACATTAGGAAGACTATCCACATAATTAACCATATTAATAAGAAAACTGAGAAAAATCGCATGATTATCTCAATAAATGCAAAAAAAAAAGCCTTTGATAAAATACAACACCCATTCCTATTGAAAACAATAGAAAGTATAGGAATAGAAGGGCCTTTCCTAAAAATAATAAATAGGATATATATATCTGAAAATATATAAAAATATCTGATATATATATATATATATATATATATATATATCTGAAAACATCAGCAAACATCATCTGCAATGGGGATAAACTGCAATCCTTCCCAATAAGATCAGGAGTAAAACAAGGATGCCCGTTATCACCCCTATTATTTAACATTGTACTAGAAACACTAGCAGTAGCAATTAAAGAAGGAAAATAAATTGAAGGTATTAAAATTTGCAGTGAGGAGACCAGGCTATCACTCTTTGCGGATGATATGATGGTATACTTAAAGAGTCCTAGAGAATCAAACAAAAAGCTATTCAAAACAATCAACAACTTTAGTAAAAGTTGAAGGATACAAAATAAACCCACATAAGTCATCAGCATTTCTCTATATCTCCAATCCATCTCAGCAGCAAGAATTAGAAAGAGAAATTCCATTTAGTCACCTGAGACAATATAAAATACTTATGTATCTATCTGCCAAGACAAACACAGGAACTATATGAAAACAACTACAAAACACTCTCCACACAATTAAAACTAGATCTAAACAATTGGAAAAACATTGATTGCTCATGGGTGGGATGAGATAACATAATAAAAATGACAATCCTACCCAAATTAATCTACTTATTTAGTGCCATAACCATTGAATTACCAAAAAATTTCTTTACAGAATTAGAAAAAAAAACATAACAAAGTTCATTTGGAAGAACAAAAGATCAAAGATATTCAGGGAAATCATGAAAAAATAATGCAAAGGAAGAAGGACTTGCACTCCCAGATCTCAAACTATATTATAAAGCATTGGTTGTCAAACAATTTGATACTGGCTAAGAGACAGAAAGGAGGATCAGTGGAATAGACTTGGAATAAATGACATCAGCAAGGCAGTCTATGATAAGCACAACAATCCCAGTTTTTGGGACCAAAACCCACTTTTTGATAAAAACTGCTGGGAAATTGAAAGACAGTATGGGAAAGATCAGGTTTGGATCAACACCTCACACCCTACACCAAGATAAATTCAAAATGGGTGAATGACTTGAACATAAAGAAGGAAACTATAAGAAAATCAGGGGAACACAGAATACTATACATGTCAGACCTTTGGGAAGGGAGAGGCTTTAAAACCAAGCAAGACTTAGAAAGAGTCACAAAATGCAAAATAAATAATCAGGAATACATCAAAATAAAAATTTTTTGTACAAACAAAACCAATGTAACTAAAACCAGAAGGGAAGCAACAAATTGAAAAAAAAACTTCATTAAAACCTCTGACAAAAGTTTAATTACTCAAATTTACAAAGAGCTAAATCAATTGTACAAAAAAAATCAAGCCATTTTCCAATTGATAAATGGGCAAGGGACATGAACAGGCAGTTCTCAGCCAAAGAAATCAAAACTATTAATAAGCACATGAAAAAGTGTTCTACATCTCTTATAATCAGAGAGATGCAAATCAAAACAACCCTGAGGTATCATCTCACACGTAGCAGAATGGCTAACATTACAGCTATGGAAAGTAATGAATGCTGGAGTGGATGTGGCAAAATTGGAAAATTAATGCATTGCTGGTGGAGTTTTGAATTGATCCAACCATTTTGAAGAGCAATTTGGAACTATGCCCAAAGGGTAATAAAAGACTGTCTGCTCTTTGATCCAGCTATAGCACTGCTGGGTTTGTACTCCAAAGAGATAATAAGTAAAAAGAATTGTTCAAGAATATCCATAGCTGTGCTCTTTGTGGTGGCCAAAAATTGAAAAATGACGGGATGCTCTTCATTGGGAAATGGCTGAACAAATTGTGGTATATGTTGTTGATGGAATACTATTGTGCTAAAAGGAATAATAAAGTGGAAGAATTCCATGGAGACTGGAACGACCTCCAAGAAGTGATGCAGAGCGAAAGGAGCAGAACCAGGAAAACATTGTACACAGAGACTGATATACTGTGGTACAATGAAATGTAATGGACTTCTCCACTAGTGTCAATACAATGTCCCTGAACAATCTGCAGGGATCTAAAAAACACTATCCACAAGCAGAGGATAAACTATGGGAGTTAAAACACCAAGGAAAAGCAACTGCTTAACTACAGGGGGGTAGGGGATACGACTGAGGAGAGACTCTTAATGAACACAGTAATGCAAATACTAACAACATGGAAATGAGTTCGAACCAAGAACACATGTGATACCCAGTGGAATCATGGGTCAACTATGGGAGAGGTGATGGGAAGGGGGTGGGGAGGAAGAAAAGAAAATGATCTTTGTTCCCAATGAATAATGTTTGGAAATGGCCAAATAAAATAATGTTTAAAGTGAAAAAAAAAGTGAAATAATCCTTGAAGTCAAGGAGTTCATATTCTAATAAGGAGAGACAAAGCTCATAAAGTTGACAAGAGTATAGTGCTTTATTCTAGGAATTCACAGGGAGGATAATTGCATATATATAGAAATAGATTGTTGTGCACTTCCAAAAGTAATGACAGTATTGATTTGATTAATGTTTTTTTTTCCATTTGAATAAGTTTACTTAGTCAGCTTAGAACATTATTCCTTGGTTACAATAATCACATTGTTTCCCTCCCTCCCCTCCACCCACTCTTCCGGCAGCCAACACATTTCATTCTATATTACTTGTGTCCTTGATCAGAACCTATTTCCATGTTTTTGTCTACATTAGGATATTCATTTAGGGTCTACATCCCCAAACATATCCCTTCAACCCATGTATTCAAGCAATTGGTTTTTTTTTTGTAGATTGGTTGAAATTTATTTATGATATGTGTTAATGATTTACAATTAGTATAAATTGGCACAGTGTAGATTCTTTTTTTGATAATATTTTATTTGATCATTTCCAAGAATTATTCATTAAAGACAAAGATCATTTTCTTTTCCTCCCCCCACCCCCCATAGCCGACGCATGATTCCACTGGGTGTCACATGTGTTCTTGATTCGCTAATCCATTCTGCTATTCGTCTAAGTTTTATGGGTGAGTTCATCCCATTCACATTCAAAGTTATGATTGTCATTTGTGGACTCCCTGGCATTTTGATATCCTTCCCTGGTTCTAACCTTTTCTTCTTTGGCTCTACCTTTTAGTCCAGTGATTTACTTTAAATTGGTCCCCCTTGTCCCCTCCCTTGATATGTTTCCCTTTTTAGTCCCTCCCTTTTTGTTCCCTCCCCCTCCCCCCTCTCTTTCCCTCCCTTTTTGTTCCCTCCCCCTCCCCCCCTTGATTTTCCCTTCTCCCTACCTTTGTTGGGTAAGATAGAATTCAAGATCCCAATGGATCTGGATGTTTTTCCCTCTCAGAGTTGATTTCCCTGAGAGTAAGGTTTAAGTTAAAACTCTCTTCCTCTCCTTATTATAGGAGTTTTCTTCCCCTCCCCTTCCCATGTGAATCTTTGTGTGAGAAAGATTATTCTATTTGGTCTTTATTTTCCCCCTATTTACACATTACATTTTCCCCACATGTTAGTATACATAGATTGATATAAATGTAGTCCTTATAAAAGAGAGTTTGAGTAAAAGAAGATAACATTTTTCTCCTTTTCCCTTTCCTTCATATTTACCTTTTCAGGTATTCCATGCTCTTTGACTTTCAATATCGAACTTTCCACAGAGCTCTGGTCTTTTCTTTGCAAAAAGTTGGAAATCTTCTAATTTGTTGAATGCCCATACTTTCCCTTGGAAGTATATAGTCAGTTTTGCTGGATAGCTGATTCTTGGTTGAAGACCCAGCTCTCTTGCCTTTCTGAAGATCATGTTCCATGCCTTACAATCATTTAGAGTAGAACTTGCAAGGTCTTGTGTGACCCTGATTGGCATTCCTTTATATCTAAATTGTCTTTTTCTGGCTTCTTGTAGGATTTTTTCTTTTGTTTGAGAGTTTTAGAATTTGGCAATTACATTCCTGGGAGTTGTCTTTTGGGGGTTTAGTGTAGAGGGTGTTCTGTGAGCTCTGTCAGTGGCTGTATTGCCCCCTTGTTCTAGAATCTCTGGGCAATTTTCTTTGATTATCTCTTATATTACAATGTCGAGTTTCGTGTTTATTTCTGGCTTTTCTGGAAGTCCAATTATTCTTAAATTATCTCTTCTCCCTCTATTTTCCAAATCTGTCACTTTGTCAGTGAGATATTTTATGTTCTCTTCTAATTTCTTGGTCGTTTGGCTTTGCTTTATTAATTCTTGCTTTAAAGCCTGGTTTTCTTTTACAGTTTGGTCAAACTGGTTTTGTAGATGCAGGAATTTCTTTTGCATTATTTCCCACTTTTCCTCCCAGAAGGCTTCCATCATTTTGATCCTTTCAGATTCAGATTCTTCATGGGTTTGTGGAGAATTTCCATTTCCTTTGGAAGGTTTTGGGGCATTTGCTTTTGTTTCCTCTTCTATCTCCTCTGTGTTTTGTATTTTTGTTCCATAAAATGTGTCCAAAGTCACCCCCTTCTTGTTTTTTTTTTTAATTTTGGGACTTTTGTGCTTCTGTGGAGTTTGCTATTTCTATCTGAGTGGGGGGGGGGGGGGACTAGCTTTTCTTATCTCTGTCTGGCGTTCAGAGGTTTTAGCCCTGGGCAGATTGTCCATTCTATGCAGTTGTTGCTTTGTCTTCCCGGGAAGCCAGGAGTTGCTGGTGTGTCCCTGTTACTGCCCTCCTCTCCTCAGCACCCTCCTGATGCTTCTTTGTTGCCTTACTTCCACACTCTAAGCCTAGCTTGGCCCTTGTTTCTGTGCCTTAGCCGGCCAAATGAGCCTGCTCTCTGAGGGGGGAGGGGCAGCGGCTTCCCGGAGCTCTGAGGGCTCCTAATGAGATTAGCTTTCCCTGGGTTGAATTTAGTATGCCTTGAGGCAGGGAGTTTTTTCATGCGACTCTGATGGAAGGATCAAGCCAGGGGGTTACAAGCTCCCCCCTCTCTCTCTGTTTCCCTGCTGCCTGAGTGTCCCCTCGATTGGGTTAGGTTGTTTTCAGTATGTGGCCTTCAGAATAGCCAGCTCCCGAGGCCCTTTTGCCAGCCCTGAGGGTTGCTGTTGTTTCAGAAGACCCTGCTCTCTGAGGGGGAGGGGCCACGGCTTCCCGGAGCTCCAAGGGCTCCTCCCAGGGGGTTACAAGCTCCCCCTTCTCTCTCTGTTTCCCTGCTGTCTGGGTGCCCTCTCAACTGGGTTAGGTTGTTTTCAGGATGTGGCCTTCAGAATAGCAGGCCGTGGGGCTCTGAGGTTGCCTCTGCTGCCTTGGACTCAGCTCTCTGGGTTGGGGGAGATGGGTCCTAGGACCTTCCTTCTGCCTACCCCTTAGGTCCTAGTGGTCTCGGGTTCTGGCTTTTGCGGGGAGTTGTACCTTTTGATCCAGGTCCAGGTCCAGGAGGAGGACTCCCGGGGTCTATGCTGTTGATCGTTTTGAATTTCTGTGCCCTAGGAGCATTCGGTTTGAGATCAGTAAGGAATGGTTTCAGGAAATCTGAACTTTAGCTTTCTCTAAGCCGCCCTCTTGACCAAGCAGTTGTTTTTTGTCTGTGTTTTTATTCCCTCAGTGTTTCCTCTGGATGTGGATAGTGGTTTTTCTCGTAGGTTCCTCCGAGTTGTTCAGAGTCATTGCTTTGCCACTAATGAAGAAGTCCATTACATTCAATTGTACCACAGTGTACAGTCTCTGTGTACAATGTTTTCCTGATTCTGCTCCTATCACTCTGCAACAATTCCAGGAGATTATTCCAGTCCTCATGGAATTCCTCAACTTTATTATTCCTTTTAGCACAATAGTATTCCATCACCAACATATACCACAATTTGTTCAGCTATTCCTCAATTGGAGGGCATCCACTCATTTTCCAATTTTTGGCCACCACAAAGACCACAGCTATGAATATTTTTTGTACATGCTTTTTTCCTTATTATTTCTTTGGGGTACAAGACCAGCAGTATTATGGCTGGATCAAAGGGCAGACAGTCATATCGCCTTTGGGCATAGTTCCAAATTGCCCTCAAGAATGTTTGGATCAATTCAAAACTCCACCACCAATGAATTAATGTCCCAACTTTGCCACATCCCCTCTAGCATTCATTACTTTCCTTTGCTGTCATGTTAGCCAATATGCTAGGTGTGAGGTGATATCTCAGGGTTGTTTTGATTTGCATTTCTCTGATTATAGGAGATTTAGAACACTTTTTCATGTATTTTTATTTCTTTAACTTAAAACTGCCTATCCATGCCCCTTGCCCATTTTACAATTGCAGAATGGCTTGATTTTTTGTACAACTGGTTTAGCTCTTTATAAATTTGAGTAATTAGACCTCTGTTAGGAGTTTTTGTAATGAAGATTTTGTTTCCCAATTTGTTGCTTCCCTTCTAATTTTGGATGCATTAGTTTTATTTGTACAAAATCTTTTTAATTTGATGTAATCAAAATTATTGATTTTACATTTTGTGGTTTTTTTTCCAGCTCTTGCTTCATTTTAAAGTCTTTTTTTTTCCCCCAAAGATCTGACAAGTACAGTATGCTGTGTCCACCTAATTTGGTTATAGTTTCCTTCTTTATATTCAGGTCATTCATCCATTCTGAGTTTATCTTAGTGTAGGGTGTGAGATGTTGATCCAAACCTGATCTCTCCCATACTGTCTTTCAATTTTCCCAGCAGTTTTTATCAAAAAGTGGGTTTTGGTCCCCAAAACTGGGATCATTGGGCTTATCATAGACTGTCTTGCTGAGGTCATTTACTCCAACTCTATTCCACTGAAGCCCCTGAGTACTACTTTGGCTGCATCCCATAGGTTTTGAAAGAATGTCTCATCATTGTCATTTTCTTCTATGAAGTTATTAATTGTTTCTACAATTTGTTCTTTAACTAACTGGTTTTGGAGAATCATGTTGTTTAATTTCCAATTAATTTTTGATTTACCTCTCCATGTACCCTTACTAATTATTATTTTCATTGCATTGTGATCTGAGAAGTTTACATTTATTATTTCTGCTCTTTTGCACTTGTTTGCAATGTTTTTGCCCTAATATATGGTCAATTTTTGTGAATGGACCATGTGCTTCTGAAAAGAAAGTATATTACTTTTTGTCCCTATTTATTTTTCTCCACATGTCTACTAACTCTAATTTTCTAAGATTACATTAACTTCTCCTACCTCTTTATTATTTATTTTTTGTTTTGATTTATCTAGTTTAGATAGAGGAATGTTCAGGTCTCCCACTAGTATAGTTTTTCTATCCATTTCATCCTTGAGCTCCACTAATTTCTCCTTTAGAAATTGGATGCTATGCCATTTGGTGCATACATGTTGAGTATAGATATTTCCTCATTGTCTATACTGCCTTTTATCAGGATTTAATTACCTTCTCTATCTCTTTTAACTAGATTTATTTTTACTTTTACTTTGGCTTTGTCAGATATCATGATTGTGACTCCTGCCTTCTTTTTATCATTTGATACCCAATAGATTTGGCTCCATCCTCTTACTTTCAGCCTACGAGTATCTACCTTCCTCATGTGTGTTTCTTCTAGAGAGCATAAGATAGGGTTTTGGATTCCAATCCACTCTGCTATTCCCTTGAGTTTTATGGGTGAGTTCATTCCATTCACATTCAGAGTTATGATTACTAGCTGTGTATTTCCCAACATTTTGATTTCTACACCTGATCCTGTCTTTTCTTCTTTCACTATTTCCTTCTACACCAAAGTTTGTTTTTAATAAGTCCCCCTAGTTCCCACCCTTATTTTACTTCCCTTTCTACCCCCTCCCTTCTTATTCATCCCCTTAATTTCCCTGTAGTCTTTTTAAAATTACCCCCCCCCACCCTCTCCCTCTCTTGTGCTGCTTCCCTCCCCGCCAGTCTGTTTGTTATCATTCTACTCCCCTATAGGGCACAAATCTATTCTCTGCTGCAATGGATTAGATTGTTATTCCCTCTTTGGGTCAGTTTCAAAGCACGTAAGAGTTGAGTATTTCCTATCTCCAACCTCTTTAGCCTTCTGGGGTGTTGATGTTCTCCCCCCTCCCACCATGAACTTCTTTGTGACATATGAATTTACCCCCTTTGTTTCTTTTCCCACTTCTTTTAGTAGGAACCACTCTTTTTTAACTCTAGTTGTATATATATATATATGTATATATATATATATACACATACATGTATATGTATTTATGCATGCATATATCTATATACCTATTTACATCTTGTCCTTTCATCCTATACAGTTTGTCACAGTTCCCTCTAAATGTAATTTTTCTAGCTGCGCTGGTGATAACAAAAGTTTTTAAGAGTTCCCAATGACCTTTTTTTTATAGGGATACATATCATTTTAACTTATTGAGTCTCTTAAATTTTTTGTTTTGTTTTGTTTTTCTTTTGTCCCTCTTTTTAATTACCTTTTGATGATTCTCTTGAGTTCTATGGTTGGACATCAAATTTTCTGTTCAGGTGTGGTCATTTCTTTGCAAATTCTTGGAATTCTTCTATTTTGTTGAATGACCATACTTTCCCCTATAAGAACATAGTCAGTTTTGCTCAGTAGTTGATTCTTGTTGAACTAGTAGTTAAACTAGACCTAGTTCCCTTGCTTTCCAGAATATCATATTCTATGCCTTCAGTCCTTCAGTGTGGATGCAGCCAGATCCTGTGTTATTCTCACCGTGGTTCCATGGTAGCTGAATGACTTCTTCTTGGCAGCTTGTAATATCTTTTCTTTGGCCTGATAGTTCTTGAAATGGTTAAAACATTCCTGGGTGTTGTCAGTTGAGCGTTAAATACAGGAGGTGATCTGTGGATTCCTTCAATCTCCAGTTTTCACTCTTTTTCTAAAATATCAGGGCAGTTTTCTTGAATAATTCCCTGTAGTATTGGGTCCATGCTTTTTCTTTGGTCATGGTCTTCTGGTAGACCAATGATTCTTTTTTTTTTTCATTTACTTAAAACTTCTGGCTTTGTGAATTTATTTTTTAAATATATTTTATTTGATCATTTCCAAGCATTATTCTTTAAAGACATAGATCATTTTCTTTTCCTCCCCCCCCACCCCCCATAGCCAACGCGTAAATCCACTGGGCATTAGATGTTTTCTTGATTTGAACACACTGCGTTGTTGATAATATTTGCATTAGAGTGTTCATTTAGAGTCTCTCCTCTGTCATGTACCCTCAACAGCTATATTCAGGCAGTTGCTTTTCCTCGGTGTTTCCACTCCCATAGTTTATCCTTTGCTTATGAATAGTGTTATTTTCTCCTGGATCCCTGCAAATTGTTCAGGGACATTACACCGCCATTAATGGAGACGTCCATTACGTTCGATTATACCAGAGTGTATTAGTCTCTGTGTACAATGTTCTCCTCGTTCTGCTCCTCTCGCTCTGTATCACTTCCTGCAGGTAGTTCCAGTCTCCATGGAACTCCTCCATTTTATTATTCTTTTTAGCACAATAGTATTCCATCACCAACATATGCCACAATTTGCTCAGCCATTCCCCAATTGATGGGCATCCCCTCGTTTTCCAGTTTTGGGCCACCACAAAGAGCGCAGCTATGAATATTTTTGTACCAGTCTTATGTTCATTATCTCTTTGGGGTACAGACCCAGCAGTGCTATGGCTGGATCAAAGGGTAGATATTTGTCGCCCTTTGGGCATAGTTCCAAATTGCCCTCCAGAATGGTTGGATCAGTTCACAACTCCACCAGCAATGAATTAATGTCCCTACTTTGCCACATCCCCTCCAGCATTCATTACTTTCCTTTGCTGTTATGTTAGCCAATCTGCTAGGTGTAAGGTAATACCTCAGAGTTGTTTTTATTTGCATCTCTCTGATTATAAGAGATTTAGAACATAGAAGAACATAGAAGAACATAGTAGGGTTTTGGATTCTAATCCATTCTGCTATTCGTCTAAGTTTTATGGGTGAGTTCATACCATTCACATTCAAAGTTATGATTGTCATTTGTGGACTCCCTGGCATTTTGATAGCCTTCCCTAATTCTAACCTTTTCTTCTTCAGCTCTACCTTTTAGTCCAGTGATTTACTTTGAATCAGTCCCCCTTGTCCCCTCCCTTGATGTTTCCCTCTTTAGTCCCTCCTTTTTTGTTCCCTCCCCCTCCCCCCTCTCTTTCCCTCCCTTTTTGTTCTCCCTCTCCCCCTCCCCCCCTTGGTTTTCCCTTCTCCCTACCCTTGTTGGGTAAGATAGAATTCAAGATCCCAATGGATCTGGATGTTTTTCCCTCTCAGAGTTGATTTCCCTGAGATTAAGGTTTAAGTAAAAAAAAAAAACCCTCTCTTCCTCTCCTTCTTATAGGAGTTTTCTTCCCCTCCCCTTCCCATGTGAATCTTTGTGTGAGAAAGATTATTCTGTTTGGTCTTTCTTTACCCCCTGTTTATACATTACATTTCCCCCGCATATTAGTATACATAGATTGATATAAATGTAGTCCTTATAGAAGAGAGTTTGAGTAAAAGAAGAAGATAACATTTTTCCCCTTTCCTTAATATTTACCTTTTCAGGTATTCCTTGCTCTTTGTTTTTCGGTATCGAACTTTCCACAGAGCTCTGGTCTTTTCTTTGCAAAAAGTTGGAAGTCTTCTATTTTGTTGAATGCCCATACTTTCCCTTGGAAGTATATAGTCAGTTTTGCTGGGTAGCTGATTCTTGGTTGAAGACCCAGCTCTCTTGCCTTTCTGAAGATCATGTTCCATGCCTTACGATCATTCAGAGTAGAACTTGCAATGTCTTGTGTGACCCTGATTGGCATTCCTTTATATCTAAATTGAATTTTTCTGGCTTCCTGTAGGATTTTTTCTTTTGTTTGATAGCTTTGGAATTTGGCAATTACATTCCTGGGAGTTGTCTTTTGGGGGTTTAGTGTAGAAGGTGTTCTGTGAGCTCTGTCAGTGGCTGTATTGCCCCCTTGTTCTAGAATCTCTGGGCAATTTTCTTTGATTATATCTTGCATCACCATGTCGAGTTTGGTGTTTATTTCTGGCTTTTCTGGGAGTCCAATTATTCTTAAATTATCTCTTCTCCCTCTATTTTCCAGATCTGTCATCTTGTCGGTGAGATATTTTATGTTCTCTTCTAATTTCTTGGTATTTTGTCTTTGCTTTATTAATTCTTGCTCTTTTACACAATCGTTGTCTTCCACCTGCCTGATTCTGGCCTTTAAAGCCTGGTTTTCCTTTTCCTTTTTGTCACACTAGTTTTGTAGATGCGTGAATTTCTTTTGCATTATTTCCCACTTTTCCTCCCAGAAGGCTTCCATCTTTTTGGTCATTTCTGATTCAAATTCTTCATGGGTTTGTGGAGAGTTTCCATTTCCTTTGGAAGATTTTGGAGCATTTTCTTGTATATCTTCTTCTATCTCCTCTGTATTTTGTATTTTGGCTCCATAGAATGTGTCCATAGTTGCCCCTTTCTTCTTATTTTTCTTGGTATTTTGGGGCTTCTGTGCTTCTGTGGAGTTTGCCATCTCTGAATGTGGAGGATTAGCTTTTCTTATCTCTGTCTGGTGTTCAGAGGCTTTAGTCCTGGGCAGATTGTCGGTTCTATGAGGTTTCCCTGGGTTAAATTGAGTATGCCTCACTGGAACTGGATTGGAAGGGTCTGATCAGGGGGCCACACTCTCCCCCGGCTCTCTGGGTCGGGTTGCTTTCTGGAAGTTGCCTTCAGAATAGCTGGCCCTGAGGCTGTTTCGTCGGCCTGCAGGGGGATGGGCTGCGGCTTCCCGGAGCTTCAAGGGCAGTGACTTTCACTGAGACTTGGATAGCAGGATCCAGCCCGTGAGGCTGTCTTGCCTGCCCTGAGGGTTGCTGTTGTTTCAGACAAGCCTGCTCTCTGAGGGGGGAGCTCCAAGGGCAGTGACTTTCACTGGGACTCGGATAGAAGGCCCTGAGGGTTGTTGTTGTTTCAAACGACCCTGCTCTCTGAGCTGGGCGGGGCTGCGGCTTCCCGGAGCCTTGGACTCTGTGCTCCTACCCCTTAGGTCCAAGTGATATCAGGTTCTGGCTTTTGAAGGGGGCCATACCTTTTGATCCAGGTCCAGGTCCAGGAGGAGGATTCCCAGGGTCTATGCTGTTGATCGTTTTGAATTTCGGCGCCTTAGGAGCTTATAGTTTGAGATCGGTCGGGAAGGGTTTTCCGGAGATCTGAACTTTAGCTTTCTCTAAGCCGCCATCTTGACTGGAAGTCTTGACCAATGATTCTTAAATTGTCTCTCCTCGAACAATTTTCTAAACCCTCCATTTTGTGAATGAGATACTTCATATTTTCCTCAATTTTTTCATTCTTTTGGTTTTGTTTTATAGTGTCCTGTTGCCTTGTGAGGTCACTTAATTCTAGTTGTTGTATTCTGGTTCTTAAAAACTGGATTTCATCCCTGGCTTTTTGGTCATCCTTCTCTTTCTGGTCTGATTTTCTATGGAGGTCATCTTTTATCCTCTTTACCTCCACTTTCATCTTCTTTGCCTCATCTTTCATCTTCTTTGCCTCATTTTTCATCTCCTTTGCCTCTTTTTCCATCTGATTAATTTTGGCTTTCAAGACACTGTTTTCTGTTTCCAAATGACTTATCTTGCTGTTAAAGTTGTCTTCATCCTCTCTTAATTGTGTTTTGAATTGCATTTTGTGTTCTTCCAAAGCCTGTGTCCAATTCGCTGGTCTTTCTGATTTATTGTTCAATGATCCTTCCATCTCCATTCCGTTCACTCTATAGAAGCTATCTATTGTAATTTTTTCTTCTTTTTCTGTTGTTTGCTCATATCTCCCCCTTCTTTTCTCCCCATATTTGTCTGTGCTCTTGCTCCTCTCGTTTTTTTGGTTTTGGGGGCTACTGTCAGTCTCCCCTTTTGGAGCTTTGACAGAAGATCTCTCGGTGCAGTCTCTGGGGGAGGGCCATTGGGGGTTCGAGCTTCCCTGTCCTCTGGAGGCTTTTGATTGGATTAAAGTCCAGCTGGCAATGAGGGAGCAGTGTGGAGCCTGGACTTCCCTGAGTTCTAAAGACTTTTGATGGGATCAAGTTCAGCTTGGTTGGGCTGTGTGTGCTCTGAGGCCAACACCTCCTGTAAGGCTGGAGCAAATATGGAGGATCTGCACAGCTCTGGCCAGGCTGCCAGCTCTATGTTCCCTCTCTATCTCCTTCCCTGCCATCTGTGTTTGAGGCTCTGAGCTTGGCACAGCCCTGCCCGTAAGGTACACCCTCCAGACCAGCACCTTTTCCCACCCAGAAGTTCCCACTACCATTGGAATCTCAGTGCTCTAGGTGGGCAAGTGGAATGGCCCTGGGATCTTCCTTATGCTTTCCCCTTAAACCCGAGTAGTCTTGGATTCTGGCTTTTGCAGGGGTGGGGGGAGCGTACCTTTTGAATGGAGTCCATGAGGTGGGTTCCTTGGCTCTGTCTTGTTGTTAGGGTTAATTTTTAGTCCCCTAGGAGCATTTAGTTTGTGATTGGTAAGGAAGAGTATTCAGAGGACTGAACTTCTGCTCTTTCTAGGCTGCCATCTTGACTCCTCCTTCTGATTTGATTAATGTTCCCAAAGCAAGAGGATGGTGATGGAGTATAAGGGAAATGGCAGAGTTCCAAAGCAGATGACTGAATAGGATGTGAAGTATGTTATGTGGCTAGCCAAATATAATGGGTTGAGTGAGTTTGCATTCATTCATTCAGCCATTCAGACAGCTCACTCCCATGTAGAATATAAAAGCTGAATGGATTAATTTCCCCAAAAAGAAAGAATATGGTTTCTGGAAGTTCATTTCAGAGTCCTCAAGTCCTCAAGAAGGAGTGAAAGAAGCATTATCTTTGTAGATGGGGAAATGTTTGAGGTGGATAACTGGATGTATAGAGCTTTAAGAATTTGAAGTTTCATTTAAATTTGAATATTTATTTTATTTACAACATTATGAAAAAATCCAACTTTTATCCCTATTTCGCAGATTAGAAAACTGAGTGTTAAAGATATTAATTGAGTTGACCACAGCCAAAAAGATTACAAATATTGGAGTCAGTATTTAAACTCATGACTATTGATTCAAAATCCAGTGTTCTTTCCACAACTCTATAACATTTTATAGTATGTCAGTTAAAATATCAGCATGTAAGTTGAATGCTGAATGCTTTCCTGAATTTTTGAGAGAAATTACATAGAGAAAGGTGTCACTAGAATTTTTAATGGTGCACTTGAGAAGTTCATCTATTTAGCACTGGAATGACTGTTTTTAAAAGGAATTACACATTGCAAATATAAAAAATATTGAAGTTTTAAATATATATATTTCCTTTAGGATCTTGTAAATGTTGACTTGCTTGGAGGATGTCTCATTCCATCATTTTCTTCAATCATGGCATTGCCAATAGTAATTCACCCCAATTCTTTACCATGTATTCAGTTAAAATTGCAAAAATGACAGAATTCATTCCTTCCTATCAACATTCTCACTTAGTATTATTATTTCTAGGAAGTCTACCTTACTAAATCAATACTTTTTTAGAACTATCTTATCTTCTGGAGTGTATAGGAAGTTGAGAGAGACCTAGCACTATGTTGTGAAGGCATCCTTTTCAGGAATGCTCATTCATCTTTATTTATTACAAGAAATTGGAGCATTACAGTGGTCACAACCTAGTAAAACAATCTTGGAAGATGGGCTAAATCAGTTTGAGGGTAATCCACAGGCTTCAAACCCATCAGTGAATTAGGGGATGTCTACCTCAAGCATGTGAAGACTTCCCCAGGAGGATGGAAGGATGAAAACAATTTGCTCTAACTTCCATGAAGACAGATGAAGCATTTGGTGTGGAATGCTTAGTGCTTGGTCAGACATCAAAAAAAACAAGGTCTTCCATTGCATCTCAAGCTATCTCCAGCCATCCTGATATTTGCCTTCCCATAGGATTTTTGTAACTCTGGACCAGAGAGTGAGGCTGACAACTTTTTACAACTCTGACTCAATTAAATTCAATTCAGCACCAAGTGAAGATATCACCCCTTTTGACAAAGGATGAACAACAATAACAACAAAAATAACAAATCTTCTAGCCTTTCAGCAGTATTCCTATTTGGGAGAGACAATCAGGGGAAATGCTTTGATTTCTGACTAATGGTTACTTCCTTAGTGTCTACAAGCATACCTATATCTCCTTATCTCAAGAAAGAACACCCTCCCTTCATTCATCTGTCCCCATTAGATATAACTTCATATCTCTCCTCTCTTTTGTGGCTTAAATCCTTGAGATAGCTACCTAGAATGGATGCCTCTTCTTCCTTTCCTGTCGTTCTCTTCCTAATTCTTTTACAGTCTGACTTCTGACCTCATCATTCAAACAATGCTTCTCTCTTTGTGTATACTAATGATACCTTAGTTGCCAAATCTAATGGTTTTTCTTCTATCTTTACCCTTCTTGCCCTCTCTTTAGCCTTTTACACTGATCAGTTATTCTCTTCTTGATATTCTGTTCTCTCTAGGTTTTTTGATACACTTTTATTATCTTCCTACCTGTTTCTACTCAGCAGACTTTGATCAGTTTTTCAACTTCTATAATATTTTGATTGGTAATGACAATAGGTCCTGTGGATTCAATGATTATCTCTATGAACATAATTCTCAGACCTTTTGGCCAACCCTAATATTTCTCCTGACCTCCAATCTCACATCTGTAATTGCCTATTGAACATCTCAAATTCAATATCTCAAATAATTTAAACTCAATTTCCAAGTCTGAATTCATTGTTTTCCTGTATTACTGTCAAATTTTAGTCACTTAGACTTGTATCCTGTCATCCTCACATCCTAACTGTAAACACTCATATCCAACTGCAAAGTTCTCTCTTTTCTACCTTTAAAAAAACTCTTTATCTTCCATCTTAGATAAATACTGCGTATTAGTTCTAAAGCAGAAGGGTAGTAAGGACTAGGTTTGGATGTTAAGTGACACACCCAGAGTCACAGTTAGGAAATTTCTGAGGCCAAATTTGAACCTAGGATTTTCTATCTTTAGGCCTTGCTCTCATTTCACTGAGTCACCTAGCTGCTCCCTCATTACTAATTTTTAACATCAGTTATAACTTCTCTTATCTGATATCAACTCTAGTATAATACAGATCCTCATCACATCATTCATGGATTGTTGCAATACCCTTTTGGATGTTCTTTCTGCCTCATCTATTTTCACTCCAGTCCATTCCCTATTCAAGTCCTTCATTCAGTTATTTTATTGTTCTTCAAAAAGTGAAGGTTTGATGATATCAATCCTTTCCTTGATCAGGAAACCCATGGCTTCTGAACACATCCAAAATCCTATGGCATTTAAAACCCTTCATAATCTGGCTTCTTCCTCCTCTTGTAGTCTTACACTTTATTTACATAACAATCCTTTACTCTGCCATCCAGTGACAATGTGGTTCCTTGCATTCACTGCTCTTGACTCTGGATCTTTTCACTGGTTATTCTCCATAATTGGAACTTTCTCCCTTCTCATTCTAAATCTTGGTTTTCCAGGATCCCTTAAAGTTTTACCTCAAGTTTTACCTTCTTCAAAAATTTTTTCCCAGACCTCCTCATTGTCTTTTCCATTGGATTTAAAGTTTCTTGATAGCAGTAAAACACCTACCCCATTCTTTATATTCCTAAATCTTAGCACATTAATAACTAAATAGAAAATATTAAATAAATTAAAGTTGAGTTGAATGTGTAAGAACTTTCTCCTGGATTCTTATTTCATACTCTTTTAGAGAAGTCTACTTTATTCATTTTGTATATCCTTCTGAGCTTTATAAATCACATTATATTGGTTACATACTCTGAATCTAGAAATATATGAAGTCACTCTGATACTAATAGTGATTTAAAAAGTGATCCCTTTCTAGAAAAAATTTTTTCCTCAGAGAAACTTGAATTCCCTTTTGACTCTCTGGTATAGAACAATGTGTAACACTGGAAACCTTTGTTGAATACTAAAAAGAATAAAATAAAATATATGTGCTGTCATTTTCTGACAGTGAGGCTTTCTTCACTAGAGAGCTATACTGACTTTTCTTGAACTTCAGAGAAATATCTAACTGCATATTAACTAACCAGGGAAATCAATGTTGGCTAGCATCTCACATGTAACCCACAAAAATCAATATGAAAGATGGACTTTAGTCAAACTCTCTCATCAGAGACTACATTCATACACAGATGCAGGTGCCAATTATTCATTAGTTAAAGGATTTCAAAGAATAACTAATAACTCAATTATTTTATAGAGCTCTAGAGAGATTTTTCTTATCAAATGAAGATACTATATTAAGGACAAAAATTAATGTGTTACCTTAAGACAGAAACAGGGTTGGGAATAAGAACTGCTAAATAGCAGAAACAATGCTTTTACAAAATACTTTTAGTTCCCAAAATTTAAGTTATAAGTGGAAAATTATATTTATTGTAAATTACAAACATCCTTTCTCTAATTGCATTGACCAGGAGTGCAATAGAAAATAATCAGGAAGAATCAAAATGTAATCAAATAGCAGGACAAAGTTGAAAGTAGGTCAGTCATAGGAAACAAGATGTAGCAGTGATTTTAAGACATTTTTAAAGGGCATTATTTTTTAATGCACTTTTTTCCCTTTTCTCAGCTTCTGTTTACTAAAACAGAAATATTACCACAACCACAAAAATATTCCCAACAAGCAGGAAGACAGGTAATTTTCCTGTTTGCTAAATTTTGATGAATATTCTTTGCTGCCTTACATAACAGTGAGTCTGGGGGAGGGGATTCCTATGGGGGTTACAGTGCTAAGAGAAAGAACTGCTCCTTTCCAAAGCAGCAGACTGTGGGGAAAATAAAGCAACCTATCACCACACCACATGCCAGTCTCATACATGATTCTTCCTCCAGAGAGTCACTCAGTCGTGTTTCTTGGGAAATTTTCCCCAGATTAAGAGGGGGAGAAAGACTACAATCTGAGTCGATCTCACAAGGCGGAAACAGTACATTCACTGGACAAAGGAAAACAGTTCTTCACAGTCTGATCTCTGGCTTTCTAACCTGCTGGGTGTCCTAGTTCAGCACCACGGACATCGGCACATCTATGGTTACCACCCATGGGAAGCCTGATTCCCTCAGCTCAGAGAAGGATTCCAGCAATCTAGAGAAGGAATTGTAGCCCGAATCCGTGACCCTCGATGTAAGATTTTGTGTTTCTATCTAATTTATATTGCAAGGGGATATTTTCTTTCTGAAATTGGTGGGCTAAAGTTTGAGTTATATACCGAGGTCTTTTAAGATGTAAATCAGTTAATAAAGACCCTTCCTTGAAATAGGATTGTTTGTTTGGGGAGGGGACCTTTCTTAAAACTACATATTAAAATTGCCTAAGTTTACAAAGTCATATAAGGATATACAAATCAATTTGGTATCCTTGAGTCTTGCTACGGTTGCATAGTTATGTAGCTACGAAAGAATGAATGTATCTCATCTTTCCACCATAGCACTTGATAGTCTTTATTTCCTGAACTAAGAGTAAATGGTAGAGGGTGCCAGAGATATTGCACTAGAAACAGTGACTACCCATGAAATACTACAGATGTAAGAAAGAAAAGAACAGGCTTTCTCCTCATTTTGGAAAGGTCTGCTCTGTGCCTTGCTTTCCATTTCAAAGAGACACTATTAATTGGGAGAGAGGGGGGAGACTGTTTTATGGCTTGGAAGTCTAGGTTTGAAATTAACCTGTTAAGATCTGGAGTTTTCAACTATCATTTATGGAATAGACACTAAAGTGCCACTACCAATTATAGTATGTTTAATATGCTTAAACACTTGGGAATGGGAGAAATTTTGAGAGAAACTAAAATGATTGAGATATTCTGTATGCCTCAGGCTCTGAACGCCACCTGCTGGAGGCTTTTTTCTCAGGACACTGGACTAGGCAGGCTGGGCTGTGGTGAGTACTAATTGGATTTATGAATGAACACTGGTTAAAACCAGAGATGTTCATTATAGCATGCAAATCCTTTCCATTGGGGGCTTTTCCACAATAATGTTGTTTTGGTTATTTAGTAGTTTACTAGCAGTTCCATATCCTGATAATGCTTCCATAATCAAAATTACTTTAGAAACCTCTTTTCCTTCCTCTCCAACTTCTATCCCTTTATTTAAAAAGCTCCAAGCACAGGAATCTAAACACAGGAAATATGGGAAGCATCAAATAGGAAAATTGCAAAATCCCTATTGTATCTTAGCATAGAAGTGTGTAAGAGTCTATTCTACATATGTAAATATCATACAATTTTATTTTTTTTAATATTGTTTCCTATATTAGGCAGTCATTTAGTTGGTATTAGATAAACTTTTAAGTTTATCATGGAATAGTATTCAGTTAAATCCACAATGGTTTCCAAAGTTTACAAAGGGATTTAAATGTTAAAATGAATCTTTGTAATCATTTCATACAGCTTTTAGTGATAGTTCTTTCTGCTTCACCTGGTATTCATGCACATTGACAATAAGACATGTAGGTTCACTATAAGTTTTTCAGGTTCAAGTCAATTAATTTGATGCAGCAAAAAAAAAATTGAAATGAGTTTTAGAAAACATTCTTCTATTTGTCCCACCAGTAATGTACAGAATAGGTGAATATGTACTTAGTAAGAATTCTTATAAAGAATAATATATCTTCTTAAAAACATTCACTTTTCTGATGGAAAAGAAATATGTCACTAATGGGGTCATGCATTAGTATTCAGTAGCATTAAATACCCAAGACCAATGCAAGATACGATAGCAGGGGAAATAACTTATTATGATAGATTGAATGGGGAAATAATATAAAGAAAATCAAAACTCACTTGGAATGAATTATCATGTGAGATTTCCTAAATCACATGAGAATTCATCCTGATAGAATGTTAAAAAGTTTGTCTTCTATAAAAACAATGTACTTTGGGTGCATTACACAGTAGTATAAAATTATAGAATATTAAGTTATACAAAATCATTCATGTTACTAAAAAGTAATGCCACAAGACTAGGAAACATGAATTTGACTAGCAGTTATTTTTATTGAAAGGAATAAACTTTATTGATAACATAAAATAAAGTTTGGAAAAATCCTCCTTGGAGATAAGTTATTTGATTCTGAAGTTTGACTCCCTACAACCCTAGAGACAGTGCAGTAAATTGGGCTAGTAATTTCTACAAGTTGTTCCTTAGGGAATCAAAAAGTGTTCATTTATAACCCAGAGGAAAGTCATTGTACATTACAGCTGATTAGACCAGAAAATATGGTAGTATATGCAAATGTTAATAATGAGGAGTTGGTATAATTTCTTGCATTCTATAATCTAAACTTTCACTCATTTGATCATTAATGTCTATATTCTGCAAAATAAATATAGAGCAAATGATTAAGATTCAAGAATGTTATTTGGGATTTAGAAGGGAAAAAATAAACATTTATTTCTGTGTTAAGGGCTATGCTAAGAGCTTTAGAAATATTATCTCACTTTCGGGGAAATTATTTAAATATATGATTCTGGATTAGAACATGATATGACCTATACAGAAAAATCCCAGTGCATGTTTTAGAGTTTTCAAAGGCTCTTTGAAATGCACTGTCTCCTTTGATCCTTGCCCTTATCCCTTTTAAGGTAGTCAGGAAAGAAATTATTATTCCTACTGAATAAAAATGAAGAAACAGATACTCAAAGAAATAAAAGTATTTGCTCAAGGTCATATAGTCAGTAGTTGACAGTCTGGGCTTGAAACCAAATCTTCTACTTCATTCACCATTCTACGAGGCTACTTGTCTGTGCATGGGTGCAAAAGGTATGTGTGTGGTGCCCCTCAAACATGGGTTTTTTTGCTTTTCTAATGCCATTTTTTATGTGTAGTTGTAATAGAGTTTAAGGTAGTAGTGTATTCAAACTGGAAGATACTCTCATTTTGCCTTAAGATTTGGCTTAGGATTTTAGAAGAAATAACTTTAGTTTACCATTTCTATCTTTTCAAGTGATTAACTGAAATGTCTCTCTAGAAAGTATCCTGTGTTTTTCTTCATGAACGGTTGGTTTTAAGGTACAGAATTCACACATTTTATGGATCATTAAAATCTTACCCCCCTTCAAACTGCATGATGCATCTGTGAAGGCAGTGTGATAAAAATAGCAACTGAAGGATCAAGATGGGAGCTTAATAATCAGTCTTTCTCTAAACATTTTTTGGAACATTTCTTTTCAATGACATAAAATGTCAATGTATGCATTTCTCAATGATGAAAAAGCATACCATTTTAATGAAGATATTTGATGAGTCTGATCACTCATCTCAATAATGTATTCAAATAAAATAATTTAAATTCAAATTGCCTTTTAAAGAAAATATTAAAATAGGTGCAATCAAAGGCCAATTATATTTTTAAAGGAAAACAGTTACATTCTGAACTCCAAGATTAGTTTTGAAACAGAGACCACACAACCCAAGCACCACATCAGACATGCTAGAAGCATATGAGGAAGCTGCTGAGCTACTTGTACCTAATGACTTTGTTTTCCTGACACCTCATAAGTTTAGGATTGTTCCCAAATCACATGCAATGTCTGATTGAAACAGGGAGGTTTGTGCCAAAGATTTAAAGGCAAATTAAATTAATATACATATCCTTGACCCTACAATACTTACAAGTGTTCATTCTACTTCTATGTTCACAAATATCAAAATTCCTTTATCTGGTCATAATTTTTAAAAATTTTATTTTTACCTATGCCTTATGACCAACTCTTAATCTTCATCATAAATGTATTAATTCCACTTATTAATTCTATCCTAAGTCCATTACCCCATGAACAGGCTGCTCTTTCTTTCTTTCCTTCATTATCATGGTGGCTTGATGAACTTTACACTATCTTCTATTTTAGAATCCCCTCCTCCTTGTGCTACTGATGATGATGGCTTACCAAACCCTAGCCCTGTACCAATACTGGATATTACTCTCAGTATTTACTTTTTTCATTCCTTTTCACATGCAACTGGATAGAACTTAAGTAAACCATGAGACCAAGCTGATTAAGTCAGTTGCAGATTTGTTTTTTTTTTATTTCAACAGGAGTCTCATTGCTACAAGCTAATGCTTTTAGTCCTTCTTAAATGATTCCTTAATTTTACCTAAAGAAGTAATTCCAAGCTTCATCATCTCTCTTCAAGTATCCCATGACAGTTTCTCCTACCACCCTCTGAACTAAGGACCTCAACTCATATTTCACTGGAAAGAAATGTGGACATGAACATTCGTTTTCTTATCTTAAACCATACAAACCTCTTCCCCTATTGTACTCTCCTTTATTCCTCCCTAAATAAAAAAGAGTTGGCCCTCGAACCTATCCCTTACATACACTGTCACCACTATTGTTCTCTCTCTCTCTCTCTCTCTCTCTCTCTCTCTCTCTCTCTCTCTCTCTCTCTCTCTCTCTCTCTCTCTCTCTTTCATATTCATACACACAAACACATATCCTGTCTGCCTCTCCACTGACACTCTGGTCACAACCATAGTAAATTTTCTCATAGAATCTCCCCCCAAGCTTTATTTGATCCCACTTTCCTATATCTCTTCTCCCTTTTATGGCTAAACTTCTTGAGAAAGTCACCTTCATATAGTGACAGCTTCCTCTCCTTTTATTCTTTTCTAAACCCTCTATGGACTGGTTTCCAAAATCATTATTCAAAAAAAACTGTCTTTTCCAATTTAGTAATTGATCAGTCCAATTACCTTTTCTCCATACCTCTCCACAGAATCTGGATTGATGCTAGGAAAGAAGTCCATTACATTTAATTGTGCGATAGTGTATTTGTCTCTGTGTACAGTGTTCTCCTGGTTCTACTCCTTTTGTTCTGCATCAATTCCTGGAGGACTTTCCAGTTCACATGGAATTCCTCCAGTTCAATATTCCTTTTATCACAATAGTATTCCATCACCAACAGATACTACAATTTGTTCAGCCATTTCCCAATCAAAGGACATCCCCTCATTTTCCAATTTATTTGTGACCACAAAGAGTGGCTACAAATATTTTCATATGTGTATTTTTCCTAATTATCTTTTTGGGGTACAAACCCATCAGTGGTATGGCAGGATCAAAGGGCAAGAAGTCATTTAAATCCCATTGGGCAATCAAATTGCCTTCCAGAATGGTTAGATCAATTCACAACTCCACCAACAACGCATTAGCTTCCCAATTTTGCCACATCTCCTCCAACATTTATTACTTTCCTTGGCTGTCATGTTAACCAATCTGCTAGGTGTGAGGTGGTACCTCAGAATTGTTTTGATTTGCATTTCTCTAATTATAAGACATTTGGAACACTTTTTAATGTGCTTATTGATAGTTTTGATTTATTTATCTGAAAACTGCCCATTCATGTCCCTTGCCCATTTTTCAATTGGGAAGTGGCTTGATTTTTTTGGTACAATTGATTTAGCTCCTTATGATTTTGAGTAATTAGACCTTTGTCAAAGGTTTTTGTTATAAAGATTTTTTTTTACCGAAATATGTTGCTTCCTTTTGAATTCTGGATGCATTCGTTTTGTTTGTACAAAACCTTTTTAATTTAATGTAATCAAAATTATTCATTTTATACTTTGTAATATTCTCTATCTCTTGCTTGATCTTAAAATATTTCCTTTCCCAAATATCTGGCAGGTATACTATTCTATTTTAATTATAGTTTCTTTTTATATTTAACTCATTCACCCATTCTGAATTTCTCTTGGAGTAGAATGTGAGATGTTTATCTAAACCTAATCTCTCCCATACTGGTTTCCAATTTTCCCAGTAGTTTTTGTCAAATAGTGGATTTTTGTCCACAAAACTGTGATCTTTGGGTTTATTTAACACTATCTTGCTGAGGTCATTTACCCCAAGTCTATTACATTGATCTTCCCTTCTGTCTTTTCAGCCAGCACCATATTGTTTTGATGACCACTGCTTTATAGTACAGTTTAAGATCTGGTACTGCTAGGCCCCCATCCTTCACTGTTTTTTTTTATTATTTCCTTTGCTATTACTGATCTTTTGTTCTTCCAAATAAACTTTATAATAGTTTTATTTTCTAATTCAGTAAAATAATTTAGATAGGATTGTGATTTTTATTATGTTATCTCATCCTACCCATGAGCAATCAATGTTTTTCCAATTGTTTAGATTTAGTTTTGATTGTGTGGAAAGTGTTTTGTAGTTGTGTTCATATAATTCCTATGTTTGTCTTGGGAAATAGATTCCTAAATATTTTATATTGTCTTGGTGATTTGAAATAGAATTTCTCTTTTTAACTCCTGCTGCTGAGATGTGTTGGAAATATATAAAAAGCTGATGATTTAGGTGGGTTCATTTTATATCCTGTAATTTTTCCAAAATGGCTGATTATTTCCACTAGCTTATTAGTTGATTCTTTAGGATTCTTTAAGTAGACTATCATATCATCTGAAGAGTGACAGCTTGGTCTCCATATTGCCTATTTTAATACCTTCAATTCCTTTTTCTTCTCTAATTGCTACTGTTAGTTTTCCTAGTACCATGTTAAATAATAGAGGTGATAACTGGCATCCTTGTTTCATTCCTGTTCTTATTGGGAAGGCTTTTAATTTATACCCATTGCAAATGATGTTGCTGATCATTTGAAATATATACTCTTTATTATTTTTGGGAAAGGCCCTTCTATTCCTATGTTTTCTGGCGTTTTCAATAGAAATGAGTATTGTATTTTGTCAAAGGCTTTTTCTGCATCTCTTGAGACCATCATGTGATTTTTGTGGGTTTGCTTGTTGATAAAGTCAAACATGTGGATGGTTTTCCTAATACTAAATGATCCTTGCATTCCTGGTATAAATCCCACCTGATCATAGTGAATAATACTTCTGATCACTTTCTAGAGTCTTTTTGCTAGTATTCTATTTAAAAATTTTGCATCTATGCTCATTAAGAAGATGGTTCTATAGTTTTTTTTTCTCTGTTTATTATTGCACTATGGTCTTCAAAAGTTATATTTGTTATTTATGCTTTTTTGCATTTGTTTGTCATGTTTTTATGCCCTAGTACATGGTCAATCTTTGTGAATGTACCATGTGCTGCTGAAAAGAAGGTGTAGTCTTTATAGTCAGTATTTATTTTTCTTCATGTATCTATTAAATCTCATTTTTCTAAATTTTATTCACTTCTCTTACCTCTTTCTAATTTATTTTTTGGTTTGATTTATCTAGAACTTATAGAGGAAGATTCAGGTCCCCCACTACTATAGTTTTACTATCTATTTCCTCCTTAAACTCCAATACTTTCTCCTTTAAAAATTTGGATGCTATTCCATTTGGTGCAAAAATGTTGGGTGCTTATATTTCCTCATTGCCATACTGTCTTTTATTGGGATATAATTACTTTCCCTATCTCTGTTAATCAGATCTATTTTTACTTTGGCTTTTTCAGATATCATGAGTGTGACTCCTGCCTTCTTTTTCTAAATTGATATCCAATATATTTTGCTCCAGTCTCTTTCCTTTACCCTGTCTGTGTCTATCTGTCTCATGTGTGTTTCTTGTAGACAACATATGGTAGGATTTTGGTTTCTAATCCACTCTGATATTTGCTTCTGTTTTATGAGTGAGTTCATCCTATTCACATTCAGAGTTATGATTACCACCTGTGTATTCATCATCATTTTGATTTCCTCTCCTAGTCCTGCCCTTTTTTCTTTCACTATTTTCTTCTATACCAGTGTTTTATTTTTAATCAGTCCCCCTAACTCCCACCCTTATTTTACTTCCCTTATCACCCCCTCCCTTCTTATTCCCCTCTTATTTTTCTTTAGGGTCTATTAAATTCCCCCCCTCTCTTTTCCATCCTTTTTGTACATCCCACTCCATCTTCCCTCTTGGTTTTTCCCTCTTAACTTCCCTGTAGGGTAAAATAGAATTCTATACTCCAATGGATCTAGATACTCTTCCTTCTCAGAATTGATTCCACTGAGAGTAAGGTTTAAATATTACCTATTAGTACTCCCTTCCTCTCCTTCTTATAATAGTATTCTTCCCCTACCCCACCCATGCACTTCTTTATGTGGGATAATTTATTCTATTTTTCTTCTTTCTTCAAGTTTCTCTTGCTGCCATCTTCTATTCCCTCCCCATTTTTACATAACATCTTAAACCACTTATTACCCCAACCTCTATCTATGATAATTCTTCTAATTACTATGATAGTGAAAACTGTTTTGAGAGTTACAAATATAATTTTTCCATGTAGGAATAAAAACAATTTGACCTTAACAGATGCCCTCAAAATTTTTTCCCTTTTTCTTATTTACGTTTTCATGTTTCTCTTGAAATTTTTACTGTGAAGATGGGATGAAGTCTCCCCTATTTATTTAGATTTTAGCCACCAGGAATGCATATACCCCAACTTAAACCTTAAAATGTTCTAGTGAGTGACAGGCAGTCCAAAGCAAAGTTAAAGCCATCATTTCTACACATAAAAGTGGACCAAAGGCACAGGAAGTGACACAAAGAACTTTCTCTAAATTTGGTGGTAACTTCCAGGGAAGGGGGTCTTCACCCTTGAAATTGGCCTAAGAGAAGCTTGGGCTTGAGACCTTTGACCACTTCCCTTTGGACCAACACATGAGTGAGTGAGAAAAGCTGACTCCCTTTCCTTGGCTTTTCTGGAGGTACTATCCTCCAGAAGGACCCCTCATCTTGGAGGAGGCCTCATAGCTGGAAGCCTTGTCTAATTTACCTTTGTGCTCCCCTTTGCTAGGGCTTCTGAAGCCCTGCCTGGTTCAGACCAGGCCAGAGCAATTTTCTCTGTCTCTGTCTCTGTCTCTGTGTCTCTCTGTCTTTCTCTGTGTCTCTCTGTGTCTCTGTGTCTCTGTCTCTGTCTCTCTCTCTCTCTGTCTCTCTCTCCCTCTCATTTTCCTTACTTGCCCTCTATTTGTAAATAAAATCACCATAAAAGTCATTCTGGTTTGAGTAACTCATTTGGAATTAAGTAATTAAATTCATGGTGACCATACTCTTTAAATATTCAGTCCAATTGTGAGAATTAAAATTAATGTACAATAACTCAAATATTATATTTATAAGATTTATTAAATAAAAAAAACTAGAGTAAAAGCCTGCCTCACTCAACCTCAATCTCAAAAAAGAGGAAGAAGAGGGAGGAGTTTCAGAAAACATATAACCAATCATGTAACCACACAAATGTGAGGATGCAGGGAAAGGGATGCTGGGAGATACAGGAGGAATTATGGGGAATTTAGTCTTAGGGTTCAAAATTTTCCAACTGTACATACCCCTCTGTGATCCTATTGGGAGACCAGTCTGCCCAAAAGGATCATGGAAACATAAACTAACTTAAAAATTGCAGTAATTTGTGGATAAAAGGAAAAGAGGACAAAATCAATGATTGATAGATACATTGACAAAAAGCCAATTAGGAGGCCTTTGGCATAAGAGTATACATTCAAAAACAAATACATTCAACCCCCCAAAGTTCAATTTGGCACATCCCAAATTTCACTCTGCATTTTCTGGTACAGTGTGTAGTCTCTGCAGGCATCTTCATGGAGTCTTCTCCAAACAGCTTCTTCTTCTAGATTCTGGGAAGTAGTCTTCTGTTTTTTTATCCTAAAATTAATCTCAAAGGAATTTGAACTTTGCATTATAGGATAATAATATAGTCCCCCCTGAGGAGGATGGTGACAAACACAGGGATCACTCAGGGATGTATGGCTGAGTTATGAGGTATATGAATCAATTCACAAAAGAAATAAAAACATCAAAAAATCCAAATAAAAGAGAAAAAATAATTTGTGGATGAAATACAAAATGTCAAAGTCTTATGTCTAAAACAATCTAAGAAGAGGAAAAACAAACCTCTAACAGTTCCTTGAATCAGGGCCCAATGAAAATGATTTAAGCAATTATGCACTTACCCAACCAGTAGCCAGGACTACAGAAAGTTTGCTACACTATGAAAGACAGAGAAGCGACTATATTATAGGATCCAGGTTGGAGCCAAAATGAGATGCTTGATATAATGTGAGATTTAGGGAAGTCTTGCCTCTGATATATGTCAAATAACCACAACATCAAACCCCAAACAAGTTTCAGTCCTCTTATCCTGGCTCAAAATTTCATCAATCCCTTTGCAATTGGTTGGTCTCTTTAACCTTGCATAGGCACTATGCAGGTAGGTTTGTGCTTGTTTAGCACTGTACAATGACTCTTTTTGTATTCCCTTCTTATGAAATCAGACAGAATCATTAAGCAAAGTCCCATAATTTTTCAATAATCAGTGGCACCATTTTTATAGTCTAAAGCTTTTAAGGTATGCATTGACATTAGGGCAAATGTATTTTAAATTTATATTACTGCAAAATTTAAAAAAGTTAAAGAAAATCTTTTCAATACTAGTGACATGTGTTTCAATAAAAGAAGGAAAGAAAAAATAAAACTTAAATACTGTATTGCAAATGCAAGGAAAAACAATAAGTAGAAAATGTTTTAAAGATAAAAATATATAGCTTACAATCAGTGGCACAGTGTGTCAACCAAGGAGAGATAAATTACAAATGTTTCTCATCGAAAAATGAGATCAATTTCCTTTTTAAACTTGGCCACAAACCACTGTGTGAGTGCAAATGAGTTTTACAAAGTAACAGATTTATAAAATAGTAGTACAGTAGATAATGCCCATTTAAAGAAAGTACCAACATCCCCAAATTAACAATAGCCCAGTTAATGACAATAGCAAACAAATACACTATCCCATAGTATTTACATGAGTTGCTGTATATAGCCACTGACTGAGACATTTTAAAAAACCTATGAACTGATGATACCTGTGATAAATTTTACAGGTGTAGCAAATCGTTCAATCTTGGCAAATATATTTTTAATGAAGTCTATTGCTGCCATTATTCCAAAATTTGGCAGAAAAGTCTAGAAAAAACAAAACCTCTATACTGCTGATGAAAACCTTTTGGGGTTTAAAACATTATCAAGAAATTTGTAGGCTGCATGCTGGGTAGCAGGAGAAAATGTTACTATAAAATTTATCTCTTCTATCTTAAAAACAATTGAGAATTATGTCTCTTTGTGGTAAGCCAAATTGTGAGTTAAAATTAATATCCAATAACTCATGTTATATTTATAAGATTTATTAAAATAAAAAACTAGAGTTAAAAGGGAGCTAACTTAAGTTGCAGTCTTGCTCAAAAAGAGAGAGGAAGGAGTTTCAGAAAACTTGTAACCATTCACGTAACCATGCAAATGTAAAGACGCAGGAAAAGGGATGCTGAGAGATACAGAAGGAATTTTGGGGAACATAGTCCTGGGGTTCAAGATTTTCCAACTATACACAAATATAATTTTACCCTTTACAGTATTTGGACATAAAAATTCCTTTCTTTTCTTTCCAAATACTTGGAAATCTATTTTGTTGAGAGCCCATACTTCACCCTGGAAGTACATAGTCAGTTTTGAAGGATAGGTGATCCTTGGTTGGAGACCCAATTCTCTTGCCTTTCTGAATATCATATTCAAAGCCTTGTGGTTCTTTAGTGTGGAAGCTGCCAGATGCTGTGTAATCCTGACTGAGGTTCCTTGATATCTGAATTGTCTCTTTCTGGCTTCTTACAATATTTTCTCCTTTGCTTGGAAGCTCTTGAATTTGGCAATTACATTTCTGGGGGTTGTCTTTTGAGAATTAAATGTGATCTATGGATCTTTCAATGTCTATTTTGCCCTCTTGTTCAAGAATATCAAGAAAATTTTCTTTGGACAATTTCTTGTAATGTGATGTCCAGTTTTCTGTTTATTTCTAGATTTTCAGGAAAACCAATGATTCTCAAATTGTCTCTCCTGGACCAGTTTTCTGGGCCAATCATCTTCTCCATGAGATATTTCATGTTTCCTTCTATTTTGTTATTATTTTGACTTTGAATTATTGATTCTTGCTGTCTTGTGAGATCATTAGTTTCTACTTGCCCAGTTCTAGTCTTTAAAGACTGGCTTTCAGCTATGATATTTTGATTTTCCTTTTTGGTTTGGTCTAACCCACTTTTCATGGCTTCTAGAAGAGCAATTCTGGTCTCCAACATGCTTATTATAACATATAATTCCTGTGTCTCTTTCTCCAAGTGGAATATTCTGTCATTTAAACTATTATTTTCCTTTTGAATTACTTGCATTTCTTTCTCCCACTTTTCTTCCCATTGTTCCTCCATGTTTCCTACTTGGTTCTTGAATTCCAATTAGATTTCCTCTAGCGCATGTGACCAATTTCCATTTTTTCTAAGTTTGGATATGTTTGCTTGGTTGTCACTCTTTGCAACAGCTTCTGTACTCTACCCATTTTCTCCATAGAAGTTATCCAATGTCAGAAGTTTTCTCTGTTGTATCTTACTTTTTTTTTTGGTATTTATGGATTGTAGTTCTTGGGTGCTGATGACCATTGCTAAATTGTTTTTATCTTCCCTTCTCAGCCAGAAGTCTGAGTAAGGAGGGCAGGCAGCACTCAGTGTAATGAGCTAATATTGAGTGTAATGAGTTGTTTTCCTCTGAGGGTATTTCTCAAGTCTCCACTGCAGCCCATCTCTGAGATATCTCTGCTCCTACGCTCCATGGGTCCCAAGTATCCCTGCCAAGACTTTGCACTTTCCTCAGGTGTAAGACTGTGGTACCCTCAAGTCAGCTCCCCAAAATTAGAAATTGCCATATTCTTCATTCTGCCTCTGGCTTGGTAGGTGATGTGTGTGTGGGTGATTGGCTTGTACTTAGGTAGGCGTAATTTTACCACCTTATAGTGTGAAAATACCCAAACCCTCCCTACTTTTAAGGCTGTGCTGTACAGTAGAGCTCCTTTCCTTGTCTGATTTTGATTTTTGTCCTTTTGAGGCACTTCATTGGGATTGGTAGTAGGAAGAGTCATGAATTTCCTTCTATACTTCCATCTTAACCACATAACCCCTTTATTCCTTCAAAAACCCAAATACCAGTTACTAAGTGCAAAATGGTAGTAGGATCTAGGGATATAACAAAAACTGAAAAATATTCTCTTGGATTGATGTAATAGTAACTCTGAAAAGTAAGTTCTAGATTGTTTAAGAAAAGAGAATATATTAAGAACTAAAGGAAACAGCAAAAGTTTTCCATGGAAGGTAGCAAGCTATGAAAGTATCTCAGTAATCTAAGAAGCAGAAGTAAGGAGAGAGTACATGTCAGCCATGGTAAATAACCTATATTAGAGTTGGAATATAAAAAGATGAGTTTTTTGAATATCATGAGGACTATTTTATTTGTAATGTACAGTATACTACAAGAAGGATATAATATGAAATAAATTTGGAAAAGTGATCTGAACCAAACTGTGATGAGTTTTAAAAGCAAAATCAAAGAATTTATATATCATCCTACTAGTAGCTACTGAAGTTTTTATTTGAGTGGCATATCTAAATTAGGTGTTAGAAAGACAGTTGTGGCAGCTATGTGAAAGAATGAATTGTAGAAAAGACAGGATGGGATGTTAACCAGATACAAGATACTTAACATATTCCAGGCAAGAAGTAATGTGGGCTTGACTTAGAAGGGTGATTGTGTGAAAAGAAAACAGGTAATGGATATGTGAGATATGTAGAAGTAGAATTCGAAAGATACAGCAAAAGATTGAATATGACAGTGGAGAACAAGGGAGAGTGAAATGTCTGTAAAGCTGCATATTTGGGTTAATGAAAGAATATTTGTACCCTCAATAGAAATACATACATATGGAGAATAGGTTAGTTTAGAGAGGAAGATAATGAGAATCCTTTTGGACATACTAAGTTTTAAGTATATATAAAGATATATATATATAGAGAGAGAGAGAGATTGTGGATAGTGTTTTTTAGATCCCTGCAGATTGTTCAGGGAAATTGCATTGCCACTAATGGAGAAGTTCATTGCCTTCAATTGTACCACAATGTATTAGTCTCTGTGTACAATGTTTTCCTGGTTCTGCTCCTTTCACTCTGCACCACTTCCTGGAGGTTGTTCCAGTCTCTGTGGAATTCCTCCATTTTATTATTCCTTTTAGCACAATAGCCATTACCAACATATACCACAATTTGTTCAGCCATTCCCCAATTGAGGGGCATCCCCTCGTTTTCCAAGTTTTGGCCACCACAAAGAGTACAGCTATGAATATTCTTGTACAAGTCTTTTTCCTTCTTATCTCTTTGGGGTACAAGCCCAGCAGTTCTTTGGCTGGATCAAAGGGCAGACAGTCTTTTATCGCCCTTTGGGCATAGTTCCAAATAGCCCTCAAGAATGGTTGGATCAATTCACAACTCCACCAGCAATGAATTAGTGTCCCTACTTTGCCACATCCCCTCCAGCATTCATTACTTTCCTTTGCTGTCATGTTAGCCAATCTCCTAGGTGTGAGGTGATACCTCAGAGTTGTTTTGATTTGCATCTCTCTGATTATAAGAGATTTAGAACACTTTTTCATGTGCTTATTAATAGTTTTGATTTCTTTGGCTGAGAACTGCCTGTTCATGCCCCTTGCCCATTTTCAATTGGAGAATGGCTTGATTTTTTTGTACAGTTGATTTAGCTCTTTGTAAATTTGAGTAATTAAACCTTTTTCAGAGGTTTTTATGAAGATTGTTTCCCAATTTGTTGCTACCCTTCTGATTTTAGTTACATTGGTTTTGTTTGTAGAAAAAAATTTTAATTTGATTTAGTCAAAATTATTTATTTTGCATTTTGGTGACTCTTTCGAAGTCTTGCTTGGTTTTAAAATCTTCCCCTTCCCAAAGGTCTGACATCTATACTATTCTGTGTTCACCTAATTTACTTATAGTTTCCTTCTTTATGTTCAAGTCATTCACCCATTCTGAATTTATCTTGGTGTAGGGTGTGAGGTGTTGATCAAAACCTAATATCTCCCACACTGTCTTCCAATTTTCCCAGAAGTTTTTTTTTATCAAATAATGGGTTTTTGTCCCAAAAGCTGGGATCTTTGGGTTTGTCATAAACTGTCTTGCTGAGATCATTTATGCCAAGTCTATACCACTGATCCTCCTTTCTGTCTCTTAGCCAGTACCAAATTGTTTTGATAACCACTGCTTTATAGTATAGTTTGAGATCTGGGACTGCAAGTCCTCCTTCCTTTGCATTTTTTTTCATGATTTCCCTGGATATCCTTGATCTTTTGTTCTTCCAAATGAACTTAGTTATGGTTTTTTCTAATTCAGTAAAAAAGTTTTTTGGTAGTTCAATGGGTATGGCACTAAAAAAGTAAATTAATTTGGGTAGGATTGTCATTTTTATTATGTTAGCTTGTCCCACCCATGAGCAATCGATGTTTTTCCAATTGTTTAGATCTAGTTTTAGCTGTGTGGAAAGTGTTTTGCAGTTGTGTTCATATAGTTCCTGTGTTTGTCTCGGCAGATAGATTCCTAAGTATTTTATATTGTCTAGGGTGATTTTAAATGGTATTTCACTTTCTAATTCTTGCTGCTGTTAGAGATATATAGAAATGCTGATAACTTATGCGTGTTTATTTTGTATCCTGCAACTTTGCTAAAGTTGTTGATTATTTTGAGTAACTTTTTGGTTGATTCTCTAGGATTCCTTAAGTAAACCATCATATCGTCTGCAAAGAGTGATAGCTTGGTCTCCTCATTGCCAATTTTAATACCTTCTATTTCTTTTTCTTCTCTAATTGCTACTGCTAATGTTTCTAGTACAATGTTAAATAATAGAGGTGATAATGGGCATCCTTGTTTGACTCCTGATCTTATTGGGAAGGCTTCTAGTTTATCTCCATTGCAGATGATGTTTGCTGATGGTTTTAGATATATACTGTTTATTATTTTTAGGAAAGGCCCTTCTATTCCTATACTTTCTAGTGTTTTCAATAGGAATGGGTTTTGTATTTTGTCAAAGGCTTTTTCTGCATCTATTAAGATAATCATGTGATTTTTGTCAGTTTGCTTGTTAATATGGTCAATTATGTGGATGGTTTTCCTAATATTGAACCATCCTTGCATTCCTGGTATGAATCCTGCCTGGGTATAGTGGATGACCCTTGTGATGACTTGCTGGAGTCTTTTTGCTAGTATCCTATTTAAGATTTTTGGGTCTATATTCATTAGGGAGATTGGTCTATAATTTTCTTTCTCTGTTTTTGACCTGCCTGGCTTTGGGATCAGTACCATGTTTGTGTCGTAGAATTAATTTGGTAGAACTCCTTCTTGGCCTATTCTGTCAAATAGTTTGTTTAATATTGGGATTAGTTGTTCTTTGAATGTTTGATAGAATTCATTTGTGAATCCATCTGGACCTGGGGATTTTTTCATAGGGAGTTCTTTGATGGCTTGTTCAATTTCTTTTTCTGAAATGGGGTTGTTCCCGAATATTGTATTCCATGCCTTTCTTTTTTTCAGTGTGGATGCAGCCAGATCCTGAGTTATCCTCACTGTGGTTCCTTCGTATCTGAATGACTTCTTGGCAGCTTGTAATGTAATCTTTTCTTGTAATTGTAATCTTTCTTTTGGTCTGATAGTTCTTGAATTTGGCTATAACATTCCTGGGTGTTGTCAGTTGGGGATTAAGTACAGGAGGTGATCTCTGCATTCTATCAATCTCCACTTTTCCCTCTTGTTCAAGGATTTTGGGGCAGTTTTCTTTAATAATTTCCTGTAATATAATGTCCAACCTTTTTCTTTTGTCATGGTCTTCTGATACGCCAATAATTCTTAAATTGTCTCTCCTTGAATGATTTTCTAAATCCTCTGTTTTGTGAATGAGATGCTTCATATTTTCCTCAATTTTTTCATTCTTTTGGTTTTGTTTTATAGTGTCCTGCTGCCTTGTGAGGTCACTTGATTCTAGTTGTTGTATTCTGGTTCTTAAAGACTGGATTTCATCTTTAGTTTTTTGGTCATCCTTTTCCTTTTGGTCTGATTTTCTTTGGAGGTCATCTTTCATCTTCTTCATCTCATCTTTCATCTGCTTTGCCTCATCTTTCATCTCCTTTGCCTCACTTTCCAGGTGGTTGATTTTGGCTTTCAAGACACTATTTTCTGTTTCCAGATGACTTATCTTAGTTTTTAAGTTCATTTCGAAGTTATCTTCAGCCTCTCTTAATTGTGTTTTGAATTGCATTTTGAGTTCTTCAAAAGCCTGTATCCAATTCGCTGGGATTTCTGATTTTTCCTTTGCTGATCCCTCCCCCTCTGTTTCATTCTCTCTTTTCTCATTAGCTATGCAGAAGCTGTCTATTGTAATTTCTTTCTTCTTTTTCTGTTGTTTGCTTGAGTTTACTCTTTGCTCCCCATATTTGGCTGTGCTCTTGCTCATCTCATTTTGTTTTGGTTTTGGGGCTGTCAGTCTCCCCTCTTGGAGCTTTGTCAGATCTCTTGGTACAGTCTCTAGGGGATGAATGTTAGCTTCCCTGTCCTCTGGAGGCTTTTGATTGGATTGAGTTCAACTGGGTTGGACTGTATATGGTATGAAGCTCTGAGGCTTTGAAGACTCCTGGAAGGCTAGGCCACCCAGGCTCTCTCTAGTTCTCTCCAGCTGCTTCTCCACTGTCCACAAGTGCCTTTGCCTGCATCCCTAAACTCTGAGGAGATCTGATGGGATTATGTTCAACTGGATTGGTCTGGATGTGCCCCGAGGCAACAGTGAGACTGGACCCCAATGGAGGGACCCAGCCATGGCCCTATCTCTCCCTGGCTTCCTCCCTGCTGTCCAAGCTGGATGCTCCAAGCCCGGCGCCCCGCTGCTCACAAGGTAGACCCTCCATACCAACATCTTTGCCCACTCAGAGGTTCCCCCTGCTGCTGGGGGCTCAGCCCTCTGGGTTGTGGGGGAGGGGTCCTGGGACCTTCCCTCTGCCTTCCCCTTAGCCCTGAGTATTCTCGGATTCCGGCTTTTGGGGGGCGTACCTTTTGATTTGAGTCCAGAAGGAGGGTTCCCCACTTCTGTCCTGTTGTTCAGCTTGAATTTCAGTGCCCTAGGATTATTCAGTCTGTATTGGTTAAGGAAGGGTCTTCCACGAGGTCTGAACTTTTGCTGCTTGCTAAGCTGCCATCTTGACTCCGGCCCTCTAGGAGTTTTAATATAAGAAATAAACAAATTAATTTGAATTTTAAAAATTGTTAGCTCATTGAGGGCAGGGTTGTTTCACATGGTGCCTGGCACATTGAATGAATAAATGTTTAGTGAATGAATTATTGAAATCTGAAGTTATGGCTTATCTTCAGTCCTACACTAAGCAAATGATGCTTTTGCAGGAAGAAAAAACCTATGGTCTATTTCCTTTCTTTAAACTTCATATTATGCTGAGCAGAATTGAAGTTTGACCCTAAATTGAAGAATGTATTTGCTACTCTTTCTCCTCAAAGAATTGTACAACTCCAAGTTTTACTTCTTATATTTTTCCTTTCAAGGTGTTTTTGAAAAATAAAAAAAAAAATGCTATGCAGAGTACTTAAGCAGTTTTCCCCAGAGTACAAAATAAGAATGAGAAAATGAGGCTCTGATCTTGAGGCTTCTACCACAATTTGAATTCACATTTCTGAAGCATTTCAAGATTTATGAAGGAATTTCCTCACAACCATAAGTGATAAATAATCCAATTTAATGATTTCTATTTTTTAAGCAAGGAAACTAAATTCAGAAAGGCAGCATGGCATAGTAAAAAGAATGCTAAAATTCAGCATTCCAATGGAGGAATGGTCCCTAAATTTGAAGGCCAGGCATGCCATTTATTATCAGATTGGCATGTGACCTTAAGCAAGTCACTTAACCTCTCTGAGCCTTAGTTTCTTGATCTTTAAAATGAGGAGGCTTACGTAGATGACCCTAAGTTTCTGATATCTGTATTGTATAGAATAACTAGGAACATTACCTCTAAGATTTGAGAAGAGATTTACATGAAAATAATGTCCTGTACCCTACCAGAAACATCTTATAAGCTCCTTTTTATCTCAGGAAAGTGAGTAATCTTAAAAACTCTTTTTAGTAGGGAAAATGTAAGATTTTTCTCTTTTTCTCTTATCCGAATGAGTAACCAACTATTCCTTGAAAACCAAAAGAAATTATCTTATTCATCATATTGGCTAACTTTTTTATGCATAGATTCCAAATCACATGAATGAAAGTTGCAGAACTTAGCAGAAAAATAAGAAAGAACAGAGTTTCAAGTTACAACAAGATCTGCAACTTGCACTATTGTTTGTTGAAGTCAAAATATAACTGAATCAAAAGTAAAAAATAATTAAAAATAAGAAGTCAAAATCACCAAAATTCTAATTGCAACTGGATGGGGACTTAGGGGATAAGGGTCAAAGACAGAATGCTTAGATTTTTATGATTACTTTTTCTATTTTGTCATCTTTCATTTTTAATTCATGAGATTGAAGTAAAGAAATCTAAATACATTTTTACTTGGATATATGGCTAATATTTCAAATATTTTAAAATCTATTTAAACCCTTAATCTAATCATTTGGTGTGGCAAACAAGAAAGAGAAAGGTGTATCTTCCAGGATCATGTAGCTATTATTTTATGACTATATTCTGCTGAGGCCAACATGTGTCAAGAGTATCATGTTGAATTCTGAGCACTATTTGTTGGAGAGCATTGAAATCTAAATAATGTCCTGAGAAAGTGAACATGATCACAAAGGAACATTTAGTTCATATCATGAGCATAAGTAGAGTGATTGTGAAGATTAAAGAAACAGGAGGTATTTATCCTGAAGAGAATAATTTTGATAAAGAAACATGGTAAAAGCCTTGGGAATTTTAGGGATTATAATGTATAAGGATGATTATACTTGTGCTTGACCCCAGAAGGAAGAATTAGGAGCAATCACCAGAATTTACAAAGAGGTAAATAGGTTTGAAGTAAGGAAATCTTTCTTAACAATTAGACCTGAACAAAAGATGAATGGGCTATGGGGAAAGATAGACTTCTTAGACATGTTGTAGAAGGGAATTTGGAAATGAGTTAGATTTGGACTAGATGAGCACTGAGAATCTTTTAACTTTGAAAATCTATATTTATATATATGTACATATATAAACATATATGTATATATGTATATGTGTGTATGTATTCCTCATATTTATTGGCTAGGTGAGAGATACTAACAAGAGTTAATATCTGGCTTTTGCTATTTAATAGAATGGGTTAATGTCAAAAAATTTAGAAAAAAAATACAAGTATTTATTAAGCATCAATTATGTGCAAGGCAATTTACAATTTAACATTTGCATTAACAACTTTATTAGCCAACTGCATTTATATTAATGGCTTTGTTAATTAAATGTCTTATCATTTGATCTTCCCAATAATCCTGGGAGGTAGGTGCTGCTTTTTTCCACAATTAACAAACACTGCTCTGTGGCACAGTGAATAGGTGAGCTTGGAATCAGAAAGGCTCATCTCAGACACTTGCTGAATGATCCTGGTCAAGTAATTTAACCCCATTTGCCTCAGTTTCTTCATCTGTTCAATGAAGTGGAGGAGGAAATGGTAAACCACTCCAGCATCTTAGCCAAGAAAACCTTAAAGGGGAACAAGAAATGCTGGATACAATTGAACTTAATAACAAATTTAACAGAGAAGAAAATTGAGAAAGACAGAGGTTAAAGAAGTTACCCAAGGTCACAGATACTAGATATGTGAAGTCAGATTTGAACCTTGGTCTTTCTTTTTTTCTTTTTAGTTTTTTTTTAAATTTATTTAATTAATTTATTTAGGATATTTTTCCATATTGACAAGATTCATGTTCTTTCCCTGCCCTCCCCCAAACCTCCTCCTGTAGCTGACATACAATTCTTCTGGGTTTTCATGTGCCATTGATCAAACCCTATTTCCACACCATTAATATTTGCACTAGGGTGATCATTTAGAGTCTATATACCCAATTATATGCTCATCGAACCTTGTGATCAACCATTTGTTTTTCTGCTCTGTTCCTATTCTCACAGTTCTTCTTCTGAATGTAGATAGCATTCTTTCTCATAAGTCCCTCAGAATGTTCTGGGTCATTGCATTGCCACTTATGGAGAAGTCCATTACATTCAATTGTACCACGGTGTACAATGGTTCTACTCTTTTCATTCTGCATCAATTCCTGGGGGATGTTCCCATTGTTGTAGTAAAAATATCACCTTTGAAGGTTGTTATAATATTAAAACCTTGGCCGCCAAGGAATTTACTTATGAAATTCCTAAAATGAAACACTCAAGTCAGAATGGAATTTATGGTGGTTTAATCACAATGGGAGTAAGAAAAGAGAGAGGGAGAGAAGTATAGAGGAGAAAAGGGAAAGGGGTTACTCAACCTATGGCCAAGCCAGGGAGAGATTAGGCCCAAAGGGCCAAGGTAGAGAAGGAATTGTCAGTCCTTGACTCACATGACCTATCTGAAGGAAAGCTATCTGTGGGCCTCCTCCTTCCTCAAGCTCCTAGCCTGTTGCCCTCTCACTCTCTCCCCAGGAAGTGAGCGAATTCCAGAGGCTGTTCCTTACCTCACTTCCTGTGCCTTACAAGTCCCAATGGTGGCTCTAGCTTGACCTAGGACCACCCAGAGGTCTGTTCTTTTTTGCACATGTCTGTTGAGGGCCATATTCTCAAATAATCAATTCTTGAGTTTTGCTGCAGCCCTTCCTAATCTCTACCTGAGTAGGGTGGAGACTGCAGTTTCCAAGACCTGACTCTGTTACTCCAAGTATCTTCATTGTCATTGATCAGGAAATAGCTAAATCCCATCCTCCAAAGAATGGTCTGAACAGGGTTGAGTAGTTTTGAAATTCACACCATTCACATGGAATTCTTCCAGTTCGTTATTCCTTTGAGCACAATAGTATTCTATCACCAATAGATACCATAATTTGTTCAGCCACTCCCCAATTGAAAGGCATCCCCTCATTTTCTAATTTTTTGCCTCCTCAAAGAGGGCAACTATGAACATTTTGTTACAAGTCTTTTTTCTTTATGATCTCTTTAGGGTACAAACCCAGCAGTGCTATGACTGAATCAAAGGGTAGGCAGTCTTTTAGTGCCCTTTGGGCATATGAACTTTGGTATTTCTGACTCCATATTCTAGGCTCTATCCTCTGGGTTACCAAGCTGCCTCAGAATGCAGGAGCTATAAAAGAATTTGTAAATTATATAGTAAAATCCCCATATCCTAAGCAGGAAAATTGAGGCTACGAAAAAAGGAAACAGACATTATGCAATAATTAGTAACAAAGCTATAATTTCATTCTGGTTTCTTGCTTCCTCATTCAGCACTATTTTTATTGAGACATGTTGTCTTTTCCTATTGATTTTTTTAAATTAATTTTTTGTCATCTTTTTTAATATCACCAAAAATTTCCTTAGCACCATTCCTCCTCCTTCAAATTTAACCAATAATACTTTGGGCATAATCATAACACAACTCTTTTCCCACAAGTCTTCTTCCTCCTATTTTCATACCTTTCTAACTTATTGATTCCTTTTTCTTTCTTCTAATTCCTTGACACTGAACCTATGACACGTATGTCAGCACTGATACATGTAGCCATTTTCAATGACACATAGTCATGTGCCAGCTCAGTGGGCCTAAACTCCAGGGGAGCAGCTGTGGTCATGCCCCAGCATGTCTGGGGTATTAGAGGGGTGCTGCTCCATCTGCTGGCCATGGGGGCAGGAGGAATGGGGGAGGGTGAGTGGCCAGCAGCACACATGGCCCCGTGGGGGCAGGGAGGAGGAGAACTCACCCTCAGGATCTCAAGGCACCCCTGGGACAACTGGCTGAGGAAGGGCAGGGCCAGGCCTGTGCTGGTAAACTGGGTGAGGCTCTGTCCCATGTGCAAAGGAGGAGTGCCTGGAACCAAATACCAGACACTTTTAACACCCTGAAAAATATAGCAATGGCTTTACTCACAATTTTTTCCTCTATATACTTTTGTGAGACCTTATTCTCAGCATTAAATAATATCAAAACCAACAAAAGAAACAGATTGACAGATAAAGTTAATAGAGCTTGCTTGGGATTGAAGTGTACAAAATACCAACATTCAATTAAAGATTTAGCCAATGAAATTCAGCTACAAAGATGTCACTAATAGACAGGTTATTTAAAGAATTCCCCTTCCCCCTCATTTATCTTAGTTCACAGCACCCCACATAAGTTAAATAATATCAAGACCAACAAAAGAAACCGACTGACAGATGAACCAAGAAGTCACTAAGTAGGTAAGTTAAATAATTAGCTTTTGGTTTATTAAATACAGGTATATATTACAATTATATATTTTTGTTTTTTAAACTACAAATATCACAAAATTATGGTTTTTTTCTCAAAATGACACACCACCTAAGTTATGCTCAGTTTTTTGGTGAATTTTGACACACCAAGCTCAAAAAGTTGCCCATCACTGTTCTAATTCTTTCCTTTTTTCTCTCAGTTAAGTAGTCAATTCCTTTTCAACTTGTTTTACTTGTTAATTTCTTAGTTCTTTTTCTAAAAACATTTCTTCCTCTAAATCTTTTCATTTTTTTCTGTTTTTGTCTATTGTAGATGTTTATTCCTTTATTCGTGGCTCTTTAAATTATTTAGTCCTTCTTTAGTCTCTGTATTCTTCATAGAATTAAAACTTTTAGAGGACTTATTTTGGGTTCCTTCCTTTCTACAAACTATATTATTATCTTGTAGATCTTGTCCCCATTCCCCTTTTTCAATTATGTTTCACTTTTGGAAATATCAATTCCTGAAGTGGATAGAAAGGCTAGAAGTATTGTATACTATTTCCTTGTCATTCACATGATAATTTCCCCCTATTTGTCATAAAATGTCCTCTCTGGGCTCATGCCCATCATCTTCTGGTCTTCTATTAGTTTTCCACATGATCCCCAATTCTTCTTCAAAAACCAGGGTGCTAATTATGGAGGCACAGAAGTCTCTTTGAGTTAGTGGTCTCTCTAAGCACCAAACCCTGAAGATTATCCCTAGGGTAAGGTCATAATTCCCTATGATAAAACATTCCTTCCTTACATGGGAACATTCTTCAAAAGGGTGTCTTTCCCACTACAGAAATAATATTGTCCTCTTATTTTTCCCCTATTTCAATTCCTTCCTTATTCACTTTACCTTTTCACCTGTGGGTGCTCTTCTTCCTGAGAGATATTAGTTTCCTTTTATTTCTAAACTTTGTTTTAGTTAGTTCCTTTCCACTTACATTCTGTTGTTCAGTTTCACAAAAAAAAATATTCATTCATCTGTTTGTCAGGCATTGTGAGTTTTAATGTGTGGTATTTCAGGCCTGTTCATCCTTCTATTTTATTTCCAATTTGATTCCATTTCTTTGTGTGCTTTTCTAAAAAAATTGCTTGATAAGCTCTTTGTGATTATATGGTATTGGTGATGGTGCTATACACTGAATAGCAATTAGCTGTCTTTATCTAGTTTGTTTTATATTTTGGGGGTAGGTGGGTGTTTTTTTTTTCATTACGTATTCTTTTAGTCGGTTGCTATATATGTGTACTTTTTCTCAATTTCTATTGTTTAAGTGTTTCCAAAGCAAAAAAATGTAATCTATTCAGGTCTGTTTTGTTTTCTTGTAGGAATGTTCCAAACAATTTGTTATTGGATGTTCATGTACTTTTTCATTGATTACTAGACTCAGATTTGCAGGATATGTCACCATGGAGAATGAGCATCATGAGCTCCTTTGCTTTCTGAAATACATTCCATTCCCTACTGTGTTTTTTTGCTGGGTGCAGAAGTCTTCTTATTCAAATTTTCTTTCCTTTTATATTTGAAGGTTTTTCTTCTGGACACTTGCAGAATATGTTGTTTGTTACTACAACTGTTAAATTTAACTATTAGATTTCTTAGAGTTTTTAGTATAGTTTTATTGTTTTGCTTTGCTTTGTTTTGTTTCTCTGGAGATTATCTCTAGAGTCTTTCAGTTGGCACTTTATTGCACTCAAAAGTTTTGTATATTTCATGCATTGTATTTTGCTCTGTGGTATCCAGAACTCTTTTCTTCAGAGCTAGTGGACCATACACAAATGGACCCATATACATTGACCTAGTTTCCTCTGTTACTTCATTATCTGGTTAGCACAGAAAATGCCACTCTGACATCCTAGGCAAAATAAATTTCTGACTTTTGTCTTTCCACAGTGCGGGAAAGGTGTAGTCAGTGTTCAATTCTTTTGAAAATCCTTGGATGTACTTTTGTGTTTTGCCAATATGGTGGCTAGAGGAAGAGAAGTGCTGAGCATACACATAAGGGATTTAGTTTTTTCTGTTGACCAGGTGGTTACTTCCCTTGGGTTTTTGGTGTCTTAGAAAATGGAAACAACTGAAATTGGTTTATATCTTCAGTACAATACTTATTTTAGAGGAGTTTAGCACTTAGTTCATAACACAGTACAGGCACATAGTAGAAAGTAATTCATTGATTGAAGTCTGAGAGGTTTTGACTGAGAATGTGTCTAGTCTTCAGTCTCATTGGTCATATTATCCAGAAGTCTTACTATGGTCTTTTAGAGTAGTTTTAAAAACTGTGAAAATTAGAGAAATCAAGGGCCAGTAATTAAGAAAGAGGAAATCATTGGGTTTTGTTCTCTTCTTTTGAGGGAGGCTTCCCTCTGGATCCTCTTTAAGTGATAGTAATGTGTTTTATTTCTTATAAAGCAGTATTTAATTTGTATTCAAATCCATCATGAGGTTGTTTCTATATTTACAGGTTGTAAAGATTTCAAAAATATTTTCTGCTCTTCAGATAGAGAAATATCTAATCCAAATATGCTATGAGAAATGTATTGGTTACATATCCTGGGAATGAGTGCAAAGAAACAGAGCTGGATTCTTTGAGGACTCATCCACTAAGCAAGGGAAATAGTAGAAAGGAGGGGGGGATGACCTAGCTGTTATGTCCTATAGACATCTTTTCATTTCCTTACTACTCTCAAACAAACTCTAATTTTAGCTGTTATGAAAGGGATAATGAGAAATTTTTCCCAAAGAGAAATATTTGATCACATCTCTTACCAATGGAATAGGAGATAATTTAGGACATTTCTCCCATAATGAAATGCACAATGCAGCCTAGTTGCAAACTATAAGAATTCCATGATACCCTAAAATGATTGACTTCTTTTCATTTTAATATAGGTTGGAAAACAGCAATTTTAAAAGCATGCACCGTAGGCACACAACCCTTCGGGAGAAAGGAAGGAGGCAGGCTATCCGAGGTCCAGCCTACATGTTTAATGAGAAAGGGACCAGTCTGACCATGGAGGAAGAACGTTTCTTGGACTCTGCTGAGTATGGTAACATCCCAGTAGTCAGGAAGATGCTTGAGGAGTCCAAAACACTAAACTTCAACTGTGTTGATTACATGGGACAAAATGCCCTGCAGCTAGCAGTGGGAAATGAGCACCTAGAAGTTACAGAATTACTGCTGAAAAAGGAAAACTTGGCCAGAGTTGGTGATGCACTCTTATTGGCCATCAGCAAAGGCTATGTGAGGATTGTTGAAGCAATACTGAACCATCCAGCCTTTTCCCAGGGGCAACGACTGACTCTCAGTCCCCTGGAACAAGAGCTACGGGATGATGACTTTTATGCCTATGATGAGGATGGAACCCGCTTCTCTCATGACATCACCCCCATCATCCTGGCTGCCCACTGCCAGGAGTATGAAATTGTACACATCCTTCTTCTCAAAGGGGCCCGTATAGAAAGGCCTCATGACTATTTCTGCAAGTGCAATGAATGTGCTGAAAAACAAAGAAAAGACTCCTTCAGCCATTCAAGGTCCAGAATGAATGCATATAAAGGATTAGCTAGTGCTGCCTACTTGTCTCTGTCCAGTGAAGATCCTGTCCTCACTGCCTTAGAACTAAGCAATGAGTTAGCCAGACTGGCCAACATTGAGACTGAATTTAAGGTAATTCTACAAAACTCTTTCACTTCCATCAAATTCTCTGAAAGTTCTTTTCCAGGTACATACCTATAGGGCAGACACTCAGTTGAGTATGCACTGTGGTTTAACAGCCAAGAATGTTAAATAATTTCTTTTTACTTGCCTGAAAAGTATACTGAAGAGTAAGAAAGGCTCAGAAGCAGAAGCAATCACACTTAACAAGTTCAAAAACATTTCTGTATCAAATGTTAAAGAGGCAGTTTGAAAGAAAGGTAAAGGACTATGAAGATCTGACTTCAAGTCCTGGTTCTGATATCCAATATCTACTTGACCAGAAGCAAATCATTTAACTTCCTAACTTGTGGCCTTCTAGACCACACATTATAGATAAGTTGCATCAGTGATGGGAGTTTCTATATAAGAATTCTCCTACAAAATCTTACATCCAAAACAAGTAAACTACAACAAGAGATCATGTGTCAAAACTAACACACATAAAGGCTGTACACAAAGATCTGTGACTTTGGCAACATGGAATATATACTACGCAGATAGCAGCCACTGATTCTTAAACAGATAATTCTAAGCTGTTGCCAGAGACACATCAAAAAGAAATCACTTTTCTGAAGTCCCATAGCTAGTAACTGTCAGAAGCAAGTCTGGTGCTTCTGGATTCAGTTATCCTTCTATGAAGTCCAGAACACTCTCCATGATGTCATACTGACTCCTGAAGGTTTTATAGCCCAAATAGTTGTTGTTGTATGCTTATGTTCTCATTCAGTATTAGGGATAGCTAAGTAAAATAGATCTCAATTAAAATGTTTCTTTATTGTAGTTATTCAGATGGACCAGGGTCAGATCCTCTCATCTGAAATGAATCTGTGTATAGAAGAAGCTTGATAAAACAGGTTTGTCAGACTTCCCAAGGTATCATAGGATGATCCCAAAGCATTTTTTAACGTAGTAATTCCCATTTAAAAAAATGGAAAAAAGAGAGAGAAAAAGAAGTTTACATTGGGGGCATGTGCATATCATATTTTCTGTTCATAGAGAACTTTAGAAAGCCTTTTTATATGACTGAAATTTGTAGAATATATTCCATCTCTGGTTGTTTCTGGTGTATTCTCCTGAGATAAGGCCAATATTTCTGGGTTTATGAGCTCAACATAATCATGGAAACTGCAATTGGATTTAGATTTCCTGATTTATTAGTCAACAGATATTTTGTGAGTCATTTCCCATGCATATAACCTTGTTTGTGGTTCCAGAGAGAATTCCTGAATACATTATGCAAAACTTCCAGTACCTTTGTAAAGATAAACTTGATCAATAAATATTTATTACCAGTGGAAGTTACTAAAAGTGGTAAAGGTATAGCACTTGAAGTTTTGCAAAGCTAACCCCGTGAGATAAGTTTTATTATTTTCCCCATTTTATGTCTGAGGAAACTGAGGCAAATATAGGTTAAGTAACTTTCCCAGGGGTCACACAGCTGAATGAGTCTGGATTTGAATTTAGATCATTCTTACTCCATATTTAGTGTTCTATATGCCATAACCTCTATATAACTTTTGTATTCACATATATATATATATATATAATAGATAAAACATAATTTGGGAGTTATTGGGGAAGAGCTCTTGCAAATTAATATGTGGTAATGCATGAAATGAGTGCTACCAAACAAAAAAGGACTGAAAGTTAATAAAAAGGGATAGATTGGAATTGTCAGGAAAGTTAGAATTGAGATGCTGCAAGAAGGCTGTAAGAGTGTTTTTATATAGGTAGCAGGCAAGGAGAGAGAACTCTGGTGAGACAGAATTAGCAAGTTGGGAAAGATTATTCTTTGAGGGAGAACAGTGTACAGCAAGCACCAGTATGTTTGAGGGTGATGGACCATTCCCACTCAATGGGAAGCAGAACTCTAAACTCACATCTAAACTAAATTATTCCTTATACAGCCTAACACTAAGTCTTAACATAGTAGATCTTAATAAATGCTTGGTCATCTGAATTGAATAATGTCAACTTGTTCATCTATTTCTATCCTAGAAAATACTTTTTACCTAAAATATCTATATAATTTAAAGAGAAATATGTTCTTTGGGCTGACTTCTCTGGGTAAGTGTCACAATTATACCTTTCAGTGTTTTTAGTTAACTGAGACAAACAACACAAAACCTACAACTGGGAACACATGTGAAACATTAATCTCCTTTACTGAAATTCTGAAATTTCTATGCCTAAGAAATCTTAGATCTAGAGTGGGAAATTACTGGTCAGCCCTTTAGAGAGAAAAGAATATAGTTACGTAGAGCAAAGGATGATTGAAAGCCATGAGTAACTGAAATAATGCTAACCAGTGAAAGACATCTTTCATCATTGTAGTCATTAGTTTAGAATAAGAACAAGTGCAAAAATCAATCCACAGATGGAAGATTGTATTCACTCCAGCTAGTATCCTGAGGATGATAATCAAGATAATGAACAATCTTGATTTCATGACAAGAATAAGTTGCTGTAACTAGAGATGCTTAATCTAGAAAATACAAGTAGGATAAGATTCTGTTATCTTCAATTATTTGAAGGATTTTATGCAAAAGATGGGTTAGACATACTCTGCTTGAGACACAATGATTAGAAGTAGGATGAAGGCAAATTTAGACTTAATTTAAAGAAAAAAGTTGCTAACAATAGAACTTTCCTAGAATAGAATAGGTTGCCTGAAGAGGTGGGAGATTTTTCTTCATTGGAGGTCCTTAAGCAAAAACTAAAAGACCACTTTTCAGATAAACTGTAAAAAAAAATATTTTAAAACTCTTACCTTCCATCTTAGAATCAATACTGTGTATTGGTTCCAAGGCAGAAGATTGGTAAAGGCTAGGCAATGGGGATTAAGTGACCTACTTGGGGTCACACAGCTGGGAAGTGTCTGAGGCCAGATTTGAACCTAGGACTGGAGTGTCCCTAGACCTGACTCTCAAACCACTGAGAAACCCAGCTGCCCCAGTAAAGAAAATTAATATTTAGGTATGATTTGTTCTAAATGACCTCTGAACTTCTCTCCACATATGAAATTCTGTAATTTTGTGATTCTGACTATATCAACTTTGTGACAAGGAAATCACTTTAAAAGACTGATATATATTAATTTAGGTCGCCAAGGAATTCAGCTATGTAATTCCTAAATGAAAACTCAAATCAGCAGTCAACCTTTTATGGAGTTTTTAATTACAAACAAGAGGAAGAAAGGTATTAGAGAGAGAGAGAGAGAGAGAGAGAAGGGAATAGGGCTTAAATACCCCCTCTGTTTAGGCTGGGCCAAAAGGCCCAAGCCCTTAGATAGCTGAAGCAAAGAAAAGAGATCAGTCCCTATCACTCATGTGACCAAAATGGAGAAACAGTCTCAGAGCCTCCACCTCCAGCCTCCTTCAGAGCAAGCCTTCTCAGAGCACAACCTCTCAGAGCAAAACCTCTCCCATCTCCTCTGTCCTCAGATCCCGCTATCTTTAAGGAAACCATCTAAATTCCCTCCCCTCAGTTCTCACATCTACCAATCACTGTCCATGTCTCCCCTGTGCCAATGGTGGCTCTAGCTTAACCCAGGACCACCCAGAGGTCTTTCCCCCTTTGCACATGTCTGTTGAAGGTCATATTCTCAAATAATTAAATTTTGATCTATGCTGCAGCCCTTCCTAAATCCTGTTAGACTGAGTAGGGTGGAGATTGGAAGTTCCAAGACCTGGTTCTGTCATTCCAAGTATCTCTATTGTATCAATTCTAAAATCAATCATGACTCAAAGAACTTCCTGTTCTACGCTTAAGCATAGGTCAAAGCCCTTTCCATTGTTTGGCAAAAGGTTTCTGTCCTAAAGCAGTCCCAAGTAGGGAGGAGAAGGAACCTCCCATGCCAAGGGGGTTCACATTCCAATAGAGTTCCCACTATCAGTAGGAAATTCCCTCCAAGCATGAAACCTTCCAATGGTGAAATTTCCAACATTCACAAGTCTAAGAAATTTTAAGGTTTACAACTTTATCAATTTGATATAAAATCTCCAGCAGTTTTTTTTATTTGAAATTAGGTCTTTCAGATTACCAACAGAGACTTATGATGAATAGTCATATATTCCTTAAGGAATTTATAACATATTCAGGTATCAATACATGCATAGATAGTCTTGACAATATAAATCTTTCCTTTTTTATTGGAAAGAAAAGAGAACACCTTAATGGGAGAGAGGTCAAGCTATAATGAAACAATGGAGAGTGAGGAAATATGTTCAGAAATGTATTCAATGAGTACATTCAGCAAAAAAAAAAATAGAACTATTTCTATGTATATTACAAAGTTTAGCATGTGTCATTAACTACTTAAGAAGCTTTCAATATGAATATGCATTGTAAATGCAAATTATATAATTTAGCAAGCATTTATTAAGAAGCTATCATTGTCAAAATCATCTTCCATTATTTTTAAATTGAAAGATTCAGTATGGGAAAGACTGCTCTTCAAAGCTAAGCTAAGTAGCATCATCCATGAAAGCTTTTATGAAGACTACAGTATATGAGTTTCTTTGGAGTTATTGACAAAACAAAGTCTAATAATTGACATGCAGTACAGCCACTGTAAGAGTCCCTAGTAAATTTTATTTAGATGCTTGGTAGTGATCTTTTTCTGTTTCTTGACATGCCTGAAAATTGTTCAACAGTTGCAATGTTTTTTTTTCACTATATCTTGTTGCTTTTTGTATTTTAAATTAATGCTTCTGTCTGCCAAAAAAAAAATACTTAAGAATATGCCAGTCACCAAATGGTTACTTCTAAATGTTCACCTATTGATACAAGAGATTTTCTCCTCTATGGATTGTGATTTTTTGTAACTGTGGATTGAAAAAATGTTTACTCTGACTGGAAACTAATGAGTGTGCTTCAGGAATATAGGTTGTAGCTATACCATCCAGCAATAATGTGCTTGAAATGAAATATCAAGGAGGACCAATCTGGGAACATTTCTCCAGATGAGTTTTCCAGGTTTCCTGAATCTTTTTTATTGTTTTTTTTAATATATTTTATTTGATCATTTCCAAGCACTATTCGTTAAAGACATAGATCATTTTCTTTTCCTCCCCCCCACCCCCCAGCCCCCATAGCCGATGCGTAAGTCCACTGGGCATTAGATGTTTTCTTGATTTGAACCCATTGCTTTGTTGATAGTATTTGCATTAGAGTGTTCATTTAAAGACTATCCTCTGTCATGTCCCCTCAACCTCTGTATTCAGGCAGTTGCTTTTTCTCGGTGTTTCCACTCCCATAGTTTATCTTTGCTTATGAATGGTGTTTTTTTCTACTGGATCCCTGCAAATTGTTCAGGGACATTACACCACCATTTATGGACAAGTCCATTACGTTCGATTATAACACAGTGTATTAGTCTCTGTGTACAATGTTCTCCTGGTTCTGCTCCTCTCGCTCTGCATCACTTCCTGGAGGTTGTTCCAGTCTCCATGGGACTCCTCCACTTTATTATTCCTTTTAGCACAATAGTATTCCATCACCAACATATACCACAGTTTGTTCAGCCATTCCCCAATTGATGGGCATCCCCTCGTTTTCCAGTTTTTGGCCACCACAAAGAGCACAGCTATGAATATTTTTGTACAAGACTTTTTGTCCATTATCTCTTTGGGGTACAGACCCAGCAGTGCTATGGCTGGGTCAAAGGGTAGATATTCTTTTGTCGCCCTTTGGGCATAGTTCCAAATTGCCCTCCAGAATGGTTGGATCAGTTCACAACTCCACCAGCAATGAATTAATGTCCCTACTTTGCCACATCCCCTCCAGCATTCATTACTTTCCTTTGCTGTTATGTTAGCCAATCTGCTAGGTGTGAGGTGATACCTCAGAGTTGTTTTGATTTGCATCTCTCTGATTATAAGAGATTTAGAACACTTCTTCATGTGCTTGTTAATAGTTTTGATTTCTTTATCTGAGAACTGCCTATCCATGTCCCTTGCCCATTTATCAATTGGAAAATGGCTTGATTTTTTGTACAATTGATTTAACTCTTTATAAATATGAGTAATTAAACCTTTGTCAGAGATCTCTATGAAGATTTTTTCCCAATTTGTTGTTTCCCTTCTGATTTTAGTTACATTGATTTTGTTTGTACAAAAGCTTTTTAGTTTGATGTAGTCAAAATTATTTATTTTATATTTTGTGATTCTTTCTATATCTTGCTTGGTTTTAAAGCCTTTCCCCTCCCAAAGGTCTGACATGTATAATATTCTGTGTTTACCCAATTTACTTATGGTTTCCTTCTTTATGTTTAAGTCACTCACCCATTTTGAATTTATCTTGGTGTAGGGTGTCAGGTGTTGATCTATTCCTAGTCTCTCCCACACTGTCTTCCAATTTTCCCAACAGTTTTTATCGAATAGTGGATTTTTGTCCCAAAAGCTGGGATCTTTGGGTTTATCATATACTGTCTTGCTGAGGTCGCTTTCCCCCAGTCTATTCCACTGATCTTCCTTTCTGTTTCTTAGCCAGTACCAAATTGTTTTGATGACTGCTGCTTTGTAATATAGTTTTAGGTCAGGGACTGCAAGGCCCCCATCATATGTGTTTTTTTTTTTCATTATTTCCCTGGATATCCTTGATCCTTTGTTCTTCCAAATGAACTTTGTTATGGTTTTTTCTAAATCAGTGAAGAAGTATTTTGGTAGTTCAATGGGTATGGCACTAAATAGATAAATAAGTTTGGGTAGGATGGTCATTTTTATTATATTGGCTCGTCCTCTCCATGAGCAGTTAATGTTTTTCCATTTGCTCAAGTCTAGTTTTAGTTGTGTGGCGAGTGTTTTGTAGTTGTGTTCATATAGTTCCTGTGTTTGTCTTGGGAGGTAGATTCCTAGGTATTTTATTTTGTCTAAGGTGATTTTGAATGGGATTTCTCTTTCTAGTTCTTGCTGCTGAGCTGTGTTGGAGATATATAGAAAAGCTGATGATTTATGTGAGTTTATTTTGTATCCTGCAACTTTGCTAAAGTTGTTGATTATTTCAATTAGCTTTTCGGTTGAATCTCTAGGATTCGTTAAGTAGACCATCATGTCATCCGCAAAGAGTGATAACTTGGTCTCCTCCTTGCCTATTTTGATGCCTTCAATTTCTTTTTTTCTCTAATTGCTACTGCTAGTGTTTCTAGTACAATGTCAAATAGTAGAGGTGATAATGGGCATCCTTGTTTCACTCCTGATCTTATTGGGAATGCATCTAGTTTATCCCCATTGCAGATGATATTAGCTGATGGTTTTAGATATATACTGTTTATTACTTTTAGGAATGACCCTTCTATTCCTATGCTTTCTAGTGTTTTTAATAGGAATGGGTGTTGTATTTTATCAAAGGCTTTTTCTGCATCTATTGAGATAATCATGTGGTTCTTGCTAGTTTGCTTGTTGATGTGGTCAATTATGTGGATGGTTTTCCTAATGTTGAACCAGCCCTGCATCCCTGGTATGAATCCTACTTGATCATGGTGAATGATCCTTCTGATCACTTGCTGGAGTCTTTTTGCTAGTATCCTATTTAAGATTTTTGCATCTATATTCATTAGGGAGATTGGCCTATAGTTTTCTTTCTCTGTTTTTGACCTGCCTGGTTTTGGAACCAGTACCATGTTTGTGTCGTAAAAGGAGTTTGGTAGAACTCCCTCTTTGCTTATTATGTCAAATAGTTTGTATAGTATTGGGATTAACTGTTCTCTGAATGTTTGATAGAATTCACTGGTGAATCCATCAGCCCTGGGGATTTTTTCTTAGGCAGTTCTTTGATGGCTTGGTGGATTTCAATTTCTGATATGGGATTATTTAAGAATTCTATTTCCTCTTCTGTTAGTCTAGTCAGTTTGTGTTTTTGTATATATTCATCCATTTCTCCTAAATTGGTGTATTTATTGCCATATAATTGGGCAAAGTAATTTCTAATGATTGCCTTAATTTCCTCTTCATCTGAGGTGCTGTCCCCCTTTTCATCTTTAATGCTGTTAATTTGCTTTTCTTCCTTCCTTTTTTTAATTAGATTGACTAGTACTTTGTCTATTTTGTTTGTTTTTTTAAAGTACCAGCTTCTTGTCTTATTTATTAAATCAATAGTTCTATCACTTTTGATTTTATTAATTTCTCCCTTAATTTTTAGGATTTCTAGGTTCATTTTCTGCTGGGGGGTTTTAATTTGATTGCTTTTGAGTTTTTTCATTTGCATTTCCAATTGATTGATCTCTGCTCTCCCTTGTTTGTTAATATAAGCATTCAGGGATATGAATTTACCTCTGATTACTGCTTTGGCTGCATCCCAAAAGGTTTGAAAGGATGTTTCGCCATTGTCATTTTCCTCGATGAAATTATTAATTGTTTCTGTGATTTCTTCTTTAATTAAACAGTTTTGGAGTATCATAATGTTTAATTTCCAATTGGATTTAGATTTGGTTTTCCATGTACCATTACTAATCATTATTTTTATTGCCTTGTGATCTGAGAAGGCTGCATTCATTATTTCTGCTTTTCTGCATTTGTGTGCTATGTTTCTGTGACCTAATGTATGGTCAATTTTTGTGAATGTGCCATGTGGTGCTGAGAAGAAGGTGTATTCCTTTTTATCCCTATTTATTTTTCTCCATATGTCTATTAATTCTAATTTTTCTAAGATTTCATTCACTTCTTTTACTTCTTTCTTATTTATTTTTTGATTTGATTTATCTAAATTTGATAATGGTTGGTTTAAGTCTCCCACTAGTATGGTTTTATTGTCTATTTCTTCCTTCAATTCTCCTAGTTTCTCCATTAGAAATTTGGGTGCTATATTATTTGGTGCATACATGTTGATTAATGATATTTCCTCATTGTCTAGAGTCCCTTTTAACAAAATATAATTACCTTCCCTATCCCTTTTGATCAGGTCTATTTTTGCATTGGCTTTATCAGATATCATGATTACCACTCCTGCCTTCTTTCTATCAGTTGAGGCCCAGAAGGTCTTACTCCATCCTTTAATTCTGACCTTGTGGGTGTCAACCTGCCTCATGTGTGTTTCTTGAAGACAACATATGGTAGGGTTTTGGATTCTAATCCATTCTGCTATTCATCTACGTTTTATGGGTGAGTTCATCCCATTCACGTTCAAAGTTATGATTGTCATTTGTGGACTCCCTGGCATTTTGATAGCCTTCCCTAATTCTAACTTTTTCTTCTTCGGCTCTACCTTTTAGTCCAGTGATTTACTTTGAATTAGTCCCCCTTGTCCCCTCCCTTGATGTTTCCCTTTTTAGTCCCTCCCTTTTTGTTCCCTCCCCCTCCCCCCTCTCTTTCCCTCCCTTTTTGTTCTCCCTCTCCCCCTCCCCCCCTTGGTTTTCCCTTCTCCCTACCCTTGTTGGGTAAGATAGAATTCAAGATCCCAATGGATCTGGATGTTTTTCCCTCTCAGAGTTGATTTCCCTGAGATTGAGATTTAAGTAAAAAAAAAAAAACCCTCTCTTCCTCTCCTTCTTATAGGAGTTTTCTTCCCCTCCCCTTCCCATGTGAATCTTTGTGTGAGAACAATTATTCTATTTGGTCTTTCTTTACCCCCTATTTATACATTACATTTTCCCCACATATTAGTATACATAGATTGATATAAATGTAGTCCTTATAGAAGAGAGTTTGAGTAAAAGAAGAAGATAACATTTTTCCCCTTTCCTTAATATTTACCTTTTCAGGTATTCCTTGTTCTTTGATTTTTGGTATCAAACTTTCCACAGAGCTCTGGTCTTTTCTTTGCAAAAAGTTGGAAGTCTTCTATTTTGTTGAATGCCCATACTTTCCCTTGGAAGTATATAGTCAGTTTTGTTGGGTAGCTGATTCTTGGTTGGATACCCAGCTCTCTTGCCTTTCTGAAGATCATGTTCCATGCCTTACGATCATTCAGAGTAGAACTTGCAAGGTCTTGTGTGACCCTGATTGGCATTCCTTTATATATAAATTGTCTTTTTCTGGCTTCCTGTAGGATTTTTTCTTTTGTTTGATAGCTTTGGAATTTGGCAATTACATTCCTGGGAGTTGTCTTTTGGGGGTTTAGTGTAGGTGTTCTGTGAGCTCTGCAGTGGCTGTATTGCCCCCTTGTTCTAGAATCTCTGGGCAATTTTCTTTGATTATATCTTGTATCACCATGTCCAGTTTGGTGTTTATTTCTGGCTTTTCTGGGAGTCCAATTATTCTTTTTTTTTTTTTAATATATTTTATTTGATCATTTCCAAGCATTATTCGTTAAAGACATAGATCATTTTCTTTTCCTCCCCCCCACCCCCCATAGCCGATGCGTAAGTCCACTGGGCATTAGATGTTTTCTTGATTTGAACCCATTGCTTTGTTGATAGTATTTGCATTAGAGTGTTCATTTAAAGTCTATCCTCTGTCATGTCCCCTCAACCTCTGTATTCAGGCAGTTGCTTTTTCTCGGTGTTTCCACTCCCATAGTTTATCCTTTGCTTATGAATGGTGTTTTTTTTTCTCCTGGATCCCTGAAAGTTGTTCAGGGACATTACACCGCCACTAATGGAGAAGTCCATTACGTTCGATGATACCACAGTGTATTAGTCTCTGTGTACAATGTTCTCCTGGTTCTGCTCCTCTCGCTCTGCATCACTTCCTGGAGGTTGTTCCAGTCTCCATGGAACTTCTCCACTTTATTATTCCTTTGAGCACAATAGTATTCCATCACCAACATATACCACAGTTTGTTCAGCCATTCCCCAATTGATGGGCATCCCCTCGTTTTCCAGTTTTGGGCCACCACAAAGAGCGCAGCTATGAATATTTTTGTACAAGTCTTTGTGTCCATTATCTCTTTGGGGTACAGACCCAGCAGTGCTATGGCTGGGTCAAAGGGTAGATATTCTTTTGTCGCCCTTTGGGCATAGTTCCAAATTGCCCTCCAGAATGGTTGGATCAGTTCACAACTCCACCAGCAATGAATTAATGTCCCTACTTTGCCACATCCCCTCCAGCATTCATTACTTTCCTTTGCTGTTATGTTAGCCAATCTGCTAGGTGTGAGGTGATACCTCAGAGTTGTTTTGATTTGCATCTCTCTGATTATAAGAGATGTAGAACACTTCTTCATGTGCTTGTTAATAGTTTTGATTTCTTTATCTGAGAACTGCCTATCCATTTCCCTTGCCCATTTATCAATTGGAGAATGGCTTGATTTTTTGTACAATTGATTTAGCTCATTATAAATATGAGTAATTAAACCTTTGTCAGAGGTTTCTATGAAGATTTTTTCCCAATTTGTTGTTTCCCTTCTGATTTTAGTTATATTGGTTTTGTTTGTACAAAAGCTTTTTAGTTTGATGTAGTCAAAATTATTTATTTTACATTTTGTGATTCTTTCTATATCTTGCTTGGTTTTAAAGCCTTTCCCCTCCCAAAGGTCTGACATGTATACTATTCTGTGTTTACCCAATTTACTTATGGTTTCCTTCTTTATGTTTAAGTCACTCACCCATTTTGAATTTATCTTGGTGTAGGGTGTCAGGTGTTGATCTATTCCTAGTCTCTCCCACACTGTCTTCCAATTTTCCCAGCAGTTTTTATCGAATAGTGGATTTTTGTCCCAAAAGCTGGGATCTTTGGGTTTATCGTATACTGTCTTGCTGAGGTCGTTTTCCCCCAGTCTATTCCACTGATCTTCCTTTCTGTTTCTTAGCCAGTACCAAATTGTTTTGATGACTGCTGCTTTGTAATATAGTTTGAGGTCTGGGACTGCAAGGCCCCCATCATATGTGTTTTTTTTCATTATTTCCCTGGATATCCTTGATCTTTTGTTCTTCCAAATGTTTTGGTTTTTTTTGGTTTTTTCTTTGTTATGGTTTTTTCTAAATCAGTGAAGAAGTATTTTGGTAGTTCAATGGGTATGGCACTAAATAGATAAATAAGTTTGGGTAGGATGGTCATTTTTATTATATTGGCTCGTCCTATCCATGAGCAGTTAATGTTTTTCCAATTGTTCAAGTCTAGTTTTAGTTGTGTGGCGAGTGTTTTGTAGTTGTGTTCATATAGTTCCTGTGTTTGTCTTGGGAGATAGATTCCTAGGTATTTTATTTTGTCTAAGGTGATTTTGAATGGGATTTCTCTTTCTAGTTCTTGCTGCTGAGCTGTGTTGGAGATATATAGAAAAGCTGATGATTTATGTGGGTTTATTTTGTATCCTGCAACTTTGCTAAAGTTGTTGATTATTTCAATTAGCTTTTTGGTTGAATCTCTAGGATTCTTTAAGTAGACCATCATGTCATCCGCGAAGAGTGATAACTTGGTCTCCTCCTTGCCTATTCTGATGCCTTCAATTTCTTTATCTTCTCTAATTGCTACTGCTAGTGTTTCTAGTACAATGTCAAATAGTAGAGGTGATAATGGGCATCCTTGTTTCACTCCTGATCTTATTGGGAATGCATCTAGTTTATCCCCATTGCAGATGATATTAGCTGTTGGTTTTAGATATATACTGTTTATTATTTTTAGGAATGACCCTTCTATTCCTATGCTTTCTAGTGTTTTTAATAGGAATGGGTGTTGTATTTTATCAAAGGCTTTTTCTGCATCTATTGAGATAATCATGTGGTTCTTGCTAGTTTGCTTGTTGATGTGGTCAATTATGTGGATGGTTTTCCTAATGTTGAACCAGCCCTGCATCCCTGGTATGAATCCTACTTGATCATGGTGAATGATCCTTCTGATCACTTGCTGGAGTCTTTTTGCTAGTATCCTATTTAAAATTTTTGCATCTATATTCATTAGGGAGATTGGTCTATAGTTTTCTTTCTCTGTTTTTGACCTGCCTGGTTTTGGAATCAGTACCATGTTTGTGTCGTAAAAGGAGTTTGGTAGAACTCCCTCTTTGCTTATTATGTCAAATAGTTTGTATAGTATTGGGGTTAACTGTTCTCTGAATGTTTGATAGAATTCACAGGTGAATCCATCAGGCCCTGGGGATTTTTTCTTAGGAAGTTCTTTGATGGCTTGATGGATTTCAATTTCTGATATGGGATTATTTAAGAATTCTATTTCCTCTTCTGTTAGTCTAGGCAGTTTGTATTTTTGTATATATTCATCCATTTCTCCTAAATTGGTGTATTTATTGCCATATAATTGGGCAAAGTAATTTCTAATGATTGCCTTAATTTCCTCCTCATTGGAGGTGCTGTCCCCCTTTTCATCTTTAATGCTGTGAATTTGCTTTTCTTCCTTCCTTTTTTAATTAGATTGACCAGTACTTTGTCTATTTTGTTTGTTTTTTCAAAGTACCAGCTTCTTGTCTTATTTATTAAATCAATAGTTCTATCACTTTTGATTTTATTAATTTCTCCCTTAATTTTTAGGATTTCTAATTTGGTTTTCTGCTGGGGGTTTTTAATTTGATCGCTTTCGAGTTTTTTCAATTGCATTTCCAATTGATTGATCTCTGCTCTCCCTTGTTTGTTAATATAAGCATTCAGGGATATGAATTTACCTCTGATTACCGCTTTGGCTGCATCCCAAAAGGTTTGAAAGGATGTTTCGCCATTGTCATTTTCCTTGATGAAATTATTAATTGTTTCTATGATTTCTTCTTTAGCTAAACGGTTTTGGAGTATCATATTGTTTAATTTCCAATTGGTTTTAGATTTGGTTTTCCATGTACCATTACTAATCATTATTTTTATTGCCTTGTGATCTGAGAAGGCTGCATTCATTATTTCTGCTTTTTTGCATTTGTGTGCTATGTTTCTGTGACCTAATGTATGGTCAATTTTTGTGAATGTGCCATGTGGTGCTGAGAAGAAGGTGTATTCCTTTTTATCCCTATTTATTTTTCTCCATATGTCTATTAATTCTAATTTTTCTAAAATTTCATTCACTTCTTTTACCTCTTTCTTATTTATTTTTTGATTTGATTTATCTAAATTTGATAATGGTTGGTTTAAGTCTCCCACTAGTATGGTTTTATTGTCTATTTCTTCCTTCAATTCTCCTAGTTTCTCCATTAGAAATTTGGGTGCTATATTATTTGGTGCATACATGTTGATTAATGATATTTCCTCATTGTCTAGAGTCCCTTTTAACAAAATATAATTACCTTCCCTATCCCTTTTGATCAGGTCTATTTTTGCATTGGCTTTATCAGATATCATGATTACCACTCCTGCCTTCTTTCTATCAGTTGAGGCCCAGAAGGTCTTACTCCATCCTTTAATTCTGACCTTGTGGGTGTCAACCCGCCTCATGTGTGTTTCTTGAAGACAACATATGGTAGGGTTTTGGATTCTAATCCATTCTGCTATTCGTCTACGTTTTATGGGTGAGTTCATCCCATTCACGTTCAAAGTTATGATTGTCATTTGTGGACTCCCTGGCATTTTGATTGCCTTCCCTAATTCTAACCTTTTCTTCTTCAGCTCTACCTTTTAGTCCAGTGATTTACTTTGAAACAGTCCCCCTTGTCCCCTCCCTTGATGTTTCCCTTTTTAGTCCCTCCCTTTTTGTTCCCTCCCCTTCCCCCCTCTCTTTCCCTCCCTTTTTGTTCTCCCTCTCCCCCTCCCCCCCTTGGTTTTCCCTTCTCCTTCCCCTTGTTGGGTAAGATAGAATTCAAGATCCCAATGGATCTGGATGTTTTTCCCTCTCAGAGTTGATTTCCCTGAGATTGAGGTTTAAGTAAACCCCCCCCCTCTTCCTCTCCTTCTTATAGGAGTTTTCTTCCCCTCCCCTTCCCCTGTGAATCTTTGTGTGAGAACCATTATTCTATTTGGTCTTTCTTTACCCCCTATTTATACATTACATTTTCCCCACATATTAGTATACATAGGTTGATATAAATGTAGTCCTTATAGAAGAGAGTTTGAGTAAAAGAAGATAACATTTTTCCCCTTTCCTTAATATTTACCTTTTCAGGTATTCCTTGCTCTTTGATTTTCGGTATCAAACTTTCCACAGAGCTCTGGTCTTTTCTTTGCAAAAAGTTGGAAGTCTTCTATTTTGTTGAATGCCCATACTTTCCCTTGGAAGTATATAGTCAGTTTTGCTGGGTAGCTGATTCTTGGTTGGAGACCCAGCTCTCTTGCCTTTCTGAAGATCATGTTCCATGCCTTACGATCATTCAGCGTAGAACTTGCAAGGTCTTGTGTGACCCTGATTGGCATTCCTTTATATCTAAATTGTCTTTTTCTGGCTTCCTGTAGGATTTTTTCTTTTGTTTGATAGCTTTGGAATTTGGCAATTACATTCCTGGGAGTTGTCTTTTGGGGGTTTAGTGTAGAAGGTGTTCTGTGAGCTCTGTCAGTGGATGTATTGCCCCCTTGTTCTAGAATTTCTGGGCAATTTTCTTTGATTATATCTTGTATCACCATGTCCAGTTTGGTGTTTATTTCTGGCTTTTCTGGGAGTCCAATTATTCTTAAATTTTCTCTTCTCCCCCTGTTTTCCAGATCTATCACCTTGTCGGTGAGATATTTTATGTTCTCTTCTAATTTCTTGGTGTTTTGGCTTTGCTTTATTAGTTCTTGCTTTAAAGCCTGGTTTTCTTTTACAGTTTGGTCAAACTGGTTTTGTAGATGCGTGAATTTCTTTTGCATCATTTCCCACTTTTCCTCCCAGAGGGCTTCCATCTTTTTGGTCCTTTCTGATTCAAATTCTTCATGGGTTTGTGGAGAGTTTCTATTTCCTTTGGAAGATTTTGGAGAATTTTCTTGTATATCTTCTTCTGTCTGCTCTGTATTTTGTATTTTGGCTCCATAGAATGTGTCCAGAGTCGCCCCTTTCTTCTTATTTTTCTTGGTATTTTGGGGCTTCTGTGCTTCTGTGGAGTTTGTCATCTCTGAACGTGGAGGATTGGCTTTTCTTGTCTTTGTCTGGTGATCAGAGGCTTTAGTCCTGGGCAGATGTTGGTTCTATGAGCGTTCCCTGGGTTAAACTGAATATGCCTCACTGGAACTGGAATGGAAGGGTCGGACCACGAGGCCACACTCTCCCCCTGGCTCGATTTCCGGAAGTTGCCTTCAGAATCCCTGGCCGTGAGGCTGTTTCGTCGGCCTGCGGGGGGATGGGCTGCCGCTTCCCCAAGCTCCGAGAGCACAGACTTTCACTGAGACTTGGATAGCAGGATCCAGCCCGTGAGGCTGTCTTGCCCGCCCTGAGGGTTGCTGTTGTTTTGACCAGCTCTCTGCAGCGGAGGCCCCAGGCAGTAACTTTCACCCGGACCGACAGGCTCTCTGCAGCGGAAGCCCCAGGCAGTAACTTTCACCCGGACTGGGACTTGGGTAGAAGACCCTGAGGGTTGTTGTTCCTCAGACCCTGCTCTCTGAGCCCAGCGCGGCTGCCGCTTCCGGGAGCCTTGGACTCTGCGCTCCTACCCCTGAGGTCCGAGGGATCTCGGGTTCTGGCTTTTAAGGGGAGCCGTACCTTTTGAACCGGGTCCAGGTCCAGGAGGAGGGTTCCCAGGGTCTGTGCTGTTGATCGTTTTGAATTTCGGCGCCTTAGGAGCTTCTAGTTTGAGATCGGTTGGGAAGGGTTTTCCGGAGATCTGAACTTCAGCTTTCTCTAAGCCGCCATCTTAACCGGAAGTCCGAGTCCAATTATTCTTAAATTATCTCTTCTCCCTCTATTTTCCAGATCTATCATCTTGTCGGTGAGATATTTTATGTTCTCTTCTAATTCCTTGGTATTTTGGCTTTGCTTTATTAATTCTTGCTCTTTTACATGATTGTTGTCTTCCAGCTGCCTGATTCTGGCCTTTAAAGCCTGGTTTTCCTTTTCAGTTTCATCACACTGGTTTTGTAGATGCGTGAATTTCTTTTGCATTATTTCCAACTTTTCCTCCCAGAAGGCTTCCATCTTTTTGGTCATTTCTGATTCAAATTCTTTATGGGTTTGTGGAGAGTTCCATTTCCTTTGGAAGGTTTTGGAGCATTTTCTTGTATATCATCTTCTATCTGCTCTTTATTTTGTGTTTTGGCTCCATAGAATGTGTCCAAAGTCACCCCTTTCTTCTTATTTTTCTTGGGATTTTGGGGCTTCTGTGCTTCTGTGGAGTTTGCCATCTCTGAATGTGGAGGATTAGTTTTTCTTATCTCTGTCTGGTGTTCAGAGTCTTTAGTCCTGGGCAGATTGTCGGTTCTATGAGCTTTCCCTGGGTTAAACTGAATATGCCTCACTGGAACTGGAATGGAAGGGTCGGACCAGGAGGCCACACTCTCCCCCGGCTCTCTGGGTCGGGTTGCTTTCCGGAAGTTGCCTTCAGAATAGCTGGCCATGAGGCTGTTTCGTTGGCCTGCGAGGGGATGGGCTGCGGCTTCCCGGAGCTCCGAGGGCAGGGACTTTCACTGAGACTTGGATAGCAGGATCCAGCCCGTGAGGCTGTCTTGCCCGCCCTGAGGGTTGCTGTTGTTTCAGACAAGCCTGCTCTCTGAGGGGGGAGCTCCGAGGGCAGTGACTTTCACTGGGACTCGGATAGAAGGCCCTGAGGGTTGTTGTTCAGACGACCCTGCTCTCTGAGCGGGGCGGGGCTGCGGCTTCCCGGAGCCTTGGACTCTGCTCTCCTACCCCTTAGGTCCGAGTGATCTCGGGTTCTGGCTTTTGAGGGGGGCCGTACCTTCTGATCCAGGTCCAGGTCCAGGTCCAGGAGGAGGATTCCCAGGGTCTATGCTGTTGATCGTCTTGAATTTCGGCGCCTTAAGAGCTTATAGTTTGAGATCGGTCGGGAAGGGTTTTCCGGAGATCTGAACTTTAGCTTTCTCTAAGCCGCCATCTTGACCGGAAGTCTCAGGTTTCCTGAATCTTAAAAAGTTCAGGAAGCTGGCCACTACTGTTAATACTCATTTGATAAAAATCCAGTAAATACTGGACAGTAAATACACCTATGCTAAGTGACAGAGTCATGTACATATATATTTATTAAATGCTTACTATGTAGTAGACACTATGCTAAGTACTGGAGATGCAAAGAAGGGCAAACAACAGTTCTTGAACTCAAGAAACTTCCTTTCTGATGGGGGGGGGGATTATATGTAAAAAATTATGTACAAACTATATATGTGTGATATATATGATATATTCATATATATGATAAATTCAGGTACATTCAGAGAAAAGGAACTAAGATTAGAGAAGACTTAGGAAGGTTTGTTGCAAAAGGTGGGAGCTGAATCCAAGAGATAAAAATGAGGAGGTATAGAGTTCATAGGCATAGCTAGTGAAAGTGCCTGAAGCTGGATGATTGAGTGTCTTCTGTAGAAAAAGCAAGAAAGTCACTCTAACACAGAATACATAAGGGTGAAGGTAGGTAGTAAAGTGTAAGAAGACTTGAGATGTGTCAGTTGGGGAGGAAATTATGAAGAACTTTAAATACTAGTCCAAAGATTTTGTATTTGATCCTGGAATTGATAGGGAGTCACTGGGATTTAGGAAGATCAATCTGGCAGCTGAGTGGAAGATGGACTTGAGAAGGCAGAAAAATCAACCAACAGGCTATTGCCTGTTGTCCAGTCATGAGATAAGAAAAGGTGACACCAGGATGTTAATGGAAATGTCAGTCAGAGGGAAAATGGGAGTGTATATAAGGGATGTTACAAATGTAAAAATTATAGAATTTGGAAAGTGATTGGATATGGGCAAACGAGATAATGTGGAATCAAGGATTAAGGTGTGAGCTGGATGACTGGTAAAATAGTGGTATCTTCGACAACAGGGAGGTTTGGAAGAGGGGAGGATTTAGGGGAAAAGATAATGAGTTCGGTTTTGGACATAAATGAGTTTAAAATGTCTATTAGATTGCTCATCAGCTATAGGAATGCAGTTGGTGGAGGGCAGGGAAAGAACATGAATCCTGTAACCATGGAAAAACATTCTAAATTAATTAATTAAATAAAATTTTCAAAAATGAATAAAATAAAATTTCTATTAGACATCCAGTTTGAGATGCCCAATAAGCTTTTGGAAATGTGAGTCTGCAGATTAGCATAGGTATTTTCAAGGAACACTGCCTCAGACTCTGGTTCCTATCTTTGCCATTTATTTGCTGCATCAAATTGGATATTTATCCAATTTGGACACCTTTGATGTCCAAATCTAAAGTCTAATTTGTTGCTCTCCATGATTTTTTTTTAAATCATATGCTATTATTCTGTCATGTGATACTATTAGGTCAGGTTAACATTCCATTAATTAACAGGAATTTTTCTATTTTTAAAAATTTTTCAATGATCATTCTCAAAAGCTCAATGTCTAGACAAGAACAATGAAAAGTTTGTTATTAACTGAAATAATGTGGAGGGAGGGGACAACTAGAAGAGAGAAAGAAGCAGGAGTGGGGAAGCAGAGATGATTTCTTGCCTTCTTAAGTCCTGCTAGCTTGGATTTTGAGGAGTCTGCTATTCTCAGGATGGCAAACTGAAAATTAAATGAAAGTATATACTAGTTCATATTTTGTCCTACTTCAAAACAAATATACTAGAAGCTTCCTGTTGAAGATAAGATTGAAGACAATAGAGTATTTCTTTTTTTTAAACCCTCATCTTCTGTCTTGGAATCAATACTGTATATTGGTTCCAAGGCAGAAGAGTGGTAAGGGCTAGGCAATGGGGGTCAAGTGACTTACCCAGGGTCACACAGCTGAGAAGTGTCTGAGGCCATATTTGAACCGAGAACCTCCTGTCTCTAGGCCTAGCTCTCAATCCACTGAGCTACCCAGCTGCCCCATATTTCTTGTACTTTGGAAATTTATGGTGTGGAAATTGTTTTAATGGGGCCTTAGAATACAGTGTTGGAAAGAGAAAGAAGTAAGCCAAAGATTAAATTATGACCCTGTTTTAGGACATTAATAACTCCTGCTTATTAATGGAATATTAACCAGACATATTATGAAAAATATATTATGAATCATGTATTGATATTTAGGCAGCCACTTATAATTTCCTATAAAACAATTCAGGGACAAAAATACCACAAATTAAAAATGTAAACAATGACAAATCAACACAATTTACCACTTGCTATGTTCTTTAGTTAGAGCCTATTGTGAGATGCAGAAATAGTTTAATGTCAATAGTCAGCTGCTTACAAACCAATCAAAAATGAATGGGATTAAAGGAATGTAAAGTGAATTTTAATTTCCTATATAAGATTCTTGAGAAACAATAGAATAAGAAATATAGAAGTCTCTCTCCTCTGAGTGTTCATAAATTGACCTAAGGGGATATTTCAATGTACTGGTGTTCAAGATTCTATAGATGCATTCTGTGTCCACAAAATTGTCTATTGTAGTGCCACATAAAGAGAGCATTTCATCAATCCACAAATTACTAACATTGGAATCAAGAAGACTTTGGTTCAAGGCCTATTCCTGATGCATACTAGCTATATGACTATGACTATAAGAAGGTGCCATGTATAAAGAACTGGGCCTGGAAGCAGGAAAACTTGAGTTCAAATCCAGCCTCAGAAATTGAGTAGCTGTGTGATTCTGCCTCAGTTTCCTAAATAATGAAATTGGGATAATAATAGCACCTATTTTCTAGGATTATTGTCAGGATCAAAAGAGATATTCTTTAAAAATGCTTGGCATCATGTCTGGTATATTAATAAATGTCTATTTTCTTCCTGTCATGACAAAAGACCAAGTTTCTAAGTACCACTAGGTAATTCTCTAAAGACTACAGAAAAATTGCCAATTTACATTTCTCAAAAGATATTTCCATACTAGAGTTTCACATATCAATGAAATCAAAGAGATTAAAGTACTAAATCACATGGAATTTTAACCAATAAATAAGATGAGCCCATTTCCCTAAAAAAAAATTATCAATAGGGACATATGAGTAATGTGCATCTCCATCATACTTATCCTCTTCATGGAAAGATGCTCTGTAAGCCCCGAAAATCTCTATTTATAAAAGGATGTGTCTTATTTCTGATTGGTCTGAACTCTTCTGGCAGCTTTGTTTGGTGGATGTTTTGAAAGAGATTTTGATCTTAGGGAGATCTCAACTCCTCCACCATTACTTCATCACAGAGGAAGTACTAACTATCCGTCAGGTGGATAGATCCCTAAAATTTCACAAAGCTTGGGGAAGGTAGCCAAACCTCCCTGCTTTCAAATACTTTAGGAAGAGTGTTCTGGTTTATAAATAAGGAGCAGAAGTATACACTCTTCTTATAACAAAAGAAATAGGCCCCAGCCTGGTTAGATGCTTAGGAGCCTGGGACTAAATTACCTTGAGAAGAACTGACAATCTGAACTTCAGAGAGTCGGGGTTTTAGGAAAATGTATAGTTTCACATAGAAATTTGCAAATAAATAGTACAATTCAATTAACTTTTCTCAATACTCTCCAATTGTTTGAAAAATGCACCAAACACTGAAGTGGGGCACTTCATAAAGTAAGTCCAGACACCCAGAAATTCAATTATTAGAACCATTACTTATTGATTAAGAAGGAATCTACCAGCTGGGACAGACTTCCTTAGTGGAAACTGCATCAGACTCACATTACAGGATAGTTTATATAGGTAAAAGATACAAAGTCTTTTCACATACAATCAAACAAACCTTATCACAGACACAGGTATGTGTAGTCAGGGGTTGTTAACTTTCACATGTACTTAATTCACTTATCCCTAGTTAGTTGTGTTATCTTGCATTCCATCCTGACCTCTTTGATATTCCTGATGTTCCTTTGTTTCTTGACCTTCCCAAATTCTCAACCTTAGGCTAATTAGCTTCTAACCTGCAGCCTGCATAAGCTGCTTGACCTCCTGGGGGAACTAGGTTTGTTTCCTAAAAATGCAAGAAGGGATTGATCTATTTTATCTATTTCAATTTTATTATCTTCCCTTATTCAGAGTACTTCAGCACAAAAGCAGAATTTAAGACATGGTGGGAAAAACACTAGATTTGGATAACTTGAGTTCATAGCCTTGCTTTGTTCTATAATGGGAAAAGGATAGAGATAAGGAGAAGATTTAAGAGAAGTGGAAGGTTGTCTTTATGGCACATTCTAGGAACTCTAGGGAAAGGATTTTAGCAGGCAGGGATCAGAGGAGGAATAGTTTTGAAAGGACAACTGTTAGAGTGAGTGACTTCGTGTGGTAGCAAAGAACTCTTCCTGTGCTGAAGGGAGGAGGAAAGGCTGACTTGTCAGAGCTTGGCCACCTCAACTTGTCTGTGGAGAAGGAAAAACCCTAAAATTATCTTGAGAGGTTCTGTTTTACTGGAGAACATCTAGCAAAGGATCTGGTATCCCTACTGTTTTTATCAACTTTCCAGAAGGTTTTGTCTAAACTCTTGTCAGTTTGGTCTTGGGGTATTGATTATCTTTAACGCTTTCAGGCTTTAGGCTTTCAGGTAGTCTAGTAATGCTTAAATTGGCTCTCTTGGTTCTATTTCCCAGAACAGTTCTTTTTCCAGTTATATAGGTCATGTTTTCTTCTGGGTTTTTGTTGTTGTTGTTGTTGTTGTTGTTGTTGTTGTTGTTTTGTATTCTTTTGATTTTGCTTTATTATTTCTTGATGTCTCATGATGTCATTAGCTTCTAGTTGCCCAATTTAATTTTTAAGTAATGATTTTATTCCATCAGATTTTGAGCCTACTTTTTCATTTGGCCCATTTCTTCTTATATTGCTTTCATTTCTCTTCCCCATTTTTCCTCTGCCTCTCTCAATTGATATTTGAAATACTTTTTGAGCTCTTTCAGAATCTGAGTGCAATTCATATTTTTCTTTGGATTTTGCATGTGATTGCTTTGCTTTCACTGTCTCCTTCTGTGTCTGTGCCTTATTCTTTATCTCCATAAAAATTCTCTATAGTTAGGTGTTATTTTTTTGTTTTGTATGTTTGCTCATTTTCCCAGCCTTTTTAAAGGTAGACTCTGTTCACTGGGAGATTAGGGCACCCTTTTTAAACTTTAGTCCTTCCTTGATGCTAACCTTAGTTTTATTCTGGGTTTCTACAAGTTTCAGTTCTTCCAAGATGGTATAATGGCCTGTGGGTTTAGGAGCTCTGAGAGACATCTCCCACTGATGATTCAATCAACCCCTGATACTGCTGATAGTTGAAATTATAGCCACAGGCTTAGGCTTTTGGTCTCACCCTGGACTTGATCAGATCAGGAACATAACATTTTACCCTACCTTAGGGCTCTGCCTTGAGCTTTTGACAAGAGAATCAGAGGGCCCAGCTTTGGGATCTACCAGACTACCTCAAACTGGGATTTATATCCTTATCACAAATTCAGGCTAGGACTCCTGGCCTCACTCTGAGCCCATGCAGATCAGGCTACACAGCTTAGACTGCCCTGGGCTGGAATTCCAGATCTCACTGCAGGTTTCCTTGGAACTTTAAGGGGGCAGGGAGATGGCTTGGACCATTATTAGCCCAGGCAGGGTCTCGTGGTCTGGATATTGACTTGGGCTCAGTTTTAGAACCTGGCACAGTAGATGTGGGGGAATTGGGATGGAGGGGAACTTGCTATTGGCTTGCTTCTTATTCCCTTCTGTAGCCTCCTGTTGGCTATGCTCCCCTCTCACCCCAGTGCCCCAGATGTTCTCTGCCTACCTTTCAGGTTGTTTTCTTCTTGAAAATTGCTTCACTCTGTCTCCTTGTTGGTTCTTTCACTCCAAAACTTGTTTTGTGGCATTATTTTGAGATTGGTTGCAGAGGATTTTCATGTTGGCTTTGAGATTTCCTTGCTTCTACTCTGTCATTTTGGCTCTGGAACTGGAAAATGATCTAAGATATTCTCACTGGACTTGTATGTGCTAGTTGTCCTAGCTAGCTTCAAATGTTCCAGATTGCTCGATAACTGCTTTACTTTTTTCCTTTGAATGAATAAGAAATTATTTTAAATTAAAGATTATTCCCTTAGGATCCACCTCTTTTATTTTGATATCTTGATAGTAGCATAAATTAATTTCTATTTAGTATACAAGAATGGCTAAAAACTGTTTCCCTAAACATTGTTACTTCCTGAATTCATTGGGGTTCCAGTGTTCTAAAAATCCTAATAAAAACATAATCCCATAATCCCAAGGATTTACTTCAAAGTTACCCAACAGTGTTGTTATGAAAGGGACAGACAGCGTGGCTTGAATCATTCTATTTTTGGATACCATTGTTCTGCACTGAGGCCAGCACCTATAGAATGGGGAAAGATTATAGTTCTAACAGTAAAAAAAAATGGTGACTAAATTGTGACTGCTTATCTGAATAGTACATCCTGAGTAATCAGGTCTCTTGGCTCCTGCCCTCAATTCTATTTGGAGGCCTGAGTAGGGATCCCCAGGCTAAAACCATTAAATCAAAGCCCAAGAGGCCTACCATCATTCAGTAGAGGGGCATGTAAGTTATTGTATTCTGTTTTCAGTCTTCTGCTTCTCTTCTCTTTTTTTTAGCTATAAGTCTGATGAAATTTTTTTCACTGGCACATTAGAATGGTATTGTTAGGTATATAGGGTTATAGATATTTTGTTAAAAGAAATTTTCTTTGGCCAGAGCCCCCTGGAATTGTAGACAGGCCTATCCCAGATTTTTTTTCAGTGTCATATGGCTGCTTTATTATTTTCTTTTTGAAGTAATTCATTTATTATCCACATATCTTTAAAGATTATAAAAATAATAGATATGCATTTGTAGTAATTTACATTTAAAATGAGCTTCTACCACCTTTGGATATTCATTTTCTACAATATTTGAGACTGAAAAAGATTCATTTATGGGAGGGAAATTCTCTATATTAACACTTCCCAAAAATCTTTGAGTGAATCCATTGAATGATTAGCCTTCTTGTACACAATACATTTGGATAAAGATTACTCTTTGCATGAGAAGTTTTTTTTTAATTGTTATTTGTAAAGAGTACTCTTAGTATGGGGAGGTTTTTGTTCATTAATTTTGTTTTTAATGGGTTATTACTATCTTAGAAGGAAAGCATTGTTGGCAGAAATGACTCCCCCAAATATTGCCTCATGTCTAACCAAGATCATTTCATTGCTGTATTTACTCTTCATTCACACAATCAAGATCTGATATGGGCATGAGCCATGTGCACAATCTTCTGGGAATTACAGCTCAGAGGATTTCTGCCCGGTAAGCAGGATTCACTAAGCCTCAAGCATTGTGGGAAAATGTCCATCCAGAGACAAATCTTCTGCATCCTAATTCTTCATTAGTTAAAAAAAATGCTTTAAGTCCTTGCAAATAACAATGGTTACACAAACATATCTATAAAAACACACCATAAACATTAGCTACATGTATCACAAAACTCAAGTACTCACTACAAGTGTGGGAACATAATATATGGAATACACCATAAAATTGCATACAGCAAATCAGGCAAAAGATCATGTGCAGAATTACAATTTAAAAAGTTATGACAAAGTTGAACACCATAGCCTAAATGCTTGGGAATCATATAACTAGTAAATATTACATACACTCAATCAATGAACATCATCTGGCAACATCTGGCTTCTTTCCCATGCTTGCTGACTATAGAGTTTTAGTATTCCAGTAATGTGACATGCCTTCAGTTGTCCTCCCCCAGTATCCTCAGACCCATTAGATGATAGTCCCAATACTGAGCATGTTAAATAGTTCAGGTTGGCTATTGATATTCCCATGTCCCAATTATCCAGATGCTTTAGTTTGCATGCATTCCCTTGGGACCTAAATAACTGGGAATTAGGCAAGAAAAGGATGGTTTCTAGATTCAGTTCTTGGAGGTGTAATCTATATAGGCTAGGAAGATATCCTTTGTACAATTTCTTTTTCATCTTATCCTAATCTGGATTCTCTCTATATAAGCCAATATAATGATCTAAGAAACCATCAGCCTTTCTCCAAACCACTTTAGCCACACAACACTGCATTGGCCTAACTCCTCTATGGACAACAGGAAGTCTTTCTATTTTTTCAAAGAGGTTACAGAAATATGTTGAAAGGAATATTCAGAAATTTTCTACTAATTTGCAATTTTACTATAAAATGTATGTTGGAGAAGTATATAAATGGTGCCATGGATGGCTGAGGATGGGGTTGAGAGACTTTTGTTTGAGGAAACTGCCTTTCCCTTCCCTATAAGAAAAGATTCTGCCATGATTCAAAATCCTCCCAAAGGCTCTGAGGGACTTATGAGAAAGAACACTATCCACATCCAGAGAAAGAACTGGAGGAGTAGAAACACAGAAGAAAAACATGGTTCGATGGGGATATGATTGGGAATGTAGACTCTAAACGATCACCCTAATGCAAATATTAATAATATGGAAATAGGTCTTGATCAATGGCACATGTAAAACCCAGTGGAATTGTTCATTGTCTATGGGAGGAGGGTGGGAGGAAGGAAGGGAAAAAACATGATTCATGCAACCATGGAAAAATATTGTAAATTAATTATAAAATAAACTTAAATTCTCAAAAAAAGGGGAGGGGGGCTTTCTCTAACTCCCTTTGTTTGGACATTTTTCACCATCCAACAAAATTCCTGTCTATGGGAAAGGCAAACAAGTCTCAAACTTCCCCAATAAATAACTCCATGAAGATTTTAAGCTAGTGTCTGGCAAGCTACTAAGAACATCACAACAATCTTCAGTCAGAGTACAACTGTTAAGCCCATTTTCTCTTTGATCATAATTCTGTTCTCAAAGGACATAATTACAATATTTAATAATTAGAAAAAATTTCAGGGGAAGCTGGATGGATCAGTGGATTGAGAGCCAGGCCTAGAGATAGGAGATTCTAGGTTCAAATTTGGCCTCAGACACTTCCTAGCTGTGTGACCCTAACTAAGTCACTTAACCCCCATTACCTAGTCTTTACCACTCTTCTGCCTTGGAACCAATACACAGTATTGATTCTAAGATGAAAGGTAAAGGTTTTAAAAAATTAAGAAAGAAAGAAATAATTTCATCTTACACCATTATTTCATTGCTTTGGCCTTTGTAACATCTCCTGCATACACTTCCTTTTCTACACTTACACTGGCAACATCCTGGTTCAGGCCCTTATTAATTCAGACCTGCCCTGTTGCAATAGCCTGTCTGATAGTCTCCCTATTTCAAAACACTCCCCATTTAAATCCATTCTCTGCTTTGCTTTCAGATTGATCTTCCTGATATTTAGGTTAGAAAATTTTCTCCAATCCAGTCAACTTTCCTAATTACCTCTAAAATAAAATATAAAATTCTCTACTTGGCTTTTAAAACCCTTCATAGCTTGGATCTTTTTTACCTTCTCAGGCTTCTTAAATCTTATTCCCTTCCGCGTACTCCATGATCTGACAGCAGTTTCTTTGTTGTTCCTCACACATCCATCCAACTCCATCATCCAACTCTAGCATTTTTACCAGCTAGCCTTCATGCCCAGAACTCTCTCCCTTCTAATCTCCACCTTTGATTACTCTGGTTTCTTTCAAGTCTCAGCTAAAGGAAGCCTTTCCTGATCCTTCTTAATGATTGTACCTTCCCTTTGGAATAACTTTCAGTTTTTTCTATATATGATCTATTCAATTTGTACATAATTGTATGCATACATGTTGTCTGCTTCATTATACTGTGAGCTCTTTGAGGGCAAGGACTTTTTTTTAACTTTTCTTTAAGTCCTGAGTACTAACATAATGTTACTTCCTTGACTGATGAAACTGAGATTCTTCAAAACTAATAATAATAACTAATAATTTAACTTTGAAAAAGTGAGTATAGTTCCCTTTTAGGACGCCAATTTTATATTAGCCAGCAAATCTCCTAATGCCACATCCATATCTCTTTGGAAAATCAAAATGGAATGACACAAAGATTTGAATCATTAAAACCAAGTTCAAAAGTAGGAAAGAAAAGAATGTGAAGGAAATGTAAAGTGGGCACAGGCCTGAGATACTAGTGATACACATTTCTACATTGCAGTGGGTTCACACTCTCACCTATGTGAATACTCTTTCCACTTCTCATCCTGAAATTTTTATTCATATCTTTTTGTAAATTCTCTGTATAAGATCAGTGCACTGTAACAGAGGTCTTCCTCTACATCTTTTAATACTTGATAGGATAGAGTAGTAGAAAAATGTGTCAGACCAGGTCAGAGTATCTGAGTCAAATCCAAGCTATTATTTACTACCAGGTAAGTTTGGTAAAGTCATTTAGACCTTGTTTTCCTCTGTGAAATGAAGGGGTTGTATTATATGCCCTTTAAGGTCCCTTCCAGCTATATACTTATGATCCTAAGATCCTGTTGAAAGCCTCAGGCAATGTACCTATTATATTCCTTTGGATATTTGGGATAAAAAGAACTCATAAGCTGAAAAGATTGAGAAGTACAGAAGGGGTGAGGGAGAGAAAATATGCAGAGCATTGTGGTTGCTGAATATGGAAAAGGAAGATTCTTTTTTGACAAATATCTGCAAGAAAGATTTATCACTATATACAAACAATTGGGAAAAAGTCATTTCCTATACAAGTGTAGCTATCTGGCTCAATATCAGAGATAGGGAAAAAATGAAAGGATGTTCATAGAGGATATTAGGAGATGAATAACAGTTCAAATTAAATCAAATGGAAATATAGAGGTGCTTGTTGAAAATATTACAATGTGATATAAATGAATAACCGCACAATGATGTAACATTAGCAAAGAATTCTGAACATAGGATAAACAAGTAGATGAAGGTTTTAAATGTTTCAGTGAAAACAAGCATGAGTTTAAATGTGAGAATGAAGCCCTTTCTGGAATATATTTTAAAGATAATACAATAAAAATTTTGTAGTCAGAAGGACCCTTGGAGATTAGCTAGTCCAACATTTTCATTTTATAAATGAAACTGATGACTTATGAGAGAAAGTTATTTATCCAGGCTTTCATAGTTCAGTAAGGATAGTCCTAAGAATATTACCAAGTCATAGAAGCACAGAATCTCAGCAATGGAATGAACCTTAAAGGTCTTCAGATTCCCCTTATTCCAGTGTGTCGTGTGTGTGTGTGTGTGTGTGTGTGTGTGTGTGTGTGTGTGTGTGTTCATTTGTTTGTATTGAAGGTGCATTTAACAAAAAAAAGTCAGTCCAACTTACTCAAAGCTTGCCTATAGAAATGAAGAATTACATTTAATGATAGTGACAATAATAATGCTTTCCTAGTTTTCACAGTGCCTACTTTCCTTTCTCTATCTTCCCTATCTAAATTGGTCCCAAGGTCTTATCTTTGTCTCTCTTTATTGTGCACTCTCCTTTGGTTTTCTTATTCCCTCTGAGGATATCACTTATTATCTCTATGTTTGCATAAGTCCATATCTCTAGGCTTGACTTGTCTCCTATGTTTCAGAGATGTATCTATAGTTATCTATATGGGAGTATGATGGAGCCAACTCTTAACTGTCTCAAGAGAGCTCATTGTTAAATTTCCAACATGAGAATTCACACCTGAGAAATAAGCAAATGTTAAAAATTATCATTGAGACTTCCGGGTAATCATGGCTGCAATCTAGACGCGGCACGCTTCCTCTCCCCAGCACCGAACGAAATAAACTACATCAAAGGAGCATAAAATCACCTTTGGAGGAACAGAAGGACTCCCCAGTACCCCACAGAGGCAAAGGTATGTGGGGCTTGAACATTTCCACACTAAAATAAGAAGGAAAAGCTTGCACAGAAAAGTGAACTGAGCCGCCCTTCCCCCACCCCACTTCCCCCACTAAACCAGAGTGAGCTACCTGAGCGCTCACCGGGACAGCGAGTGAGTGGGGAGCGTCTCTGTCTGGGGGGGCACTCCAGGGTCCTTGGGATCTGGGGACTGCCAGGAAAAAACGTCTCAGGGCGCTTTCACTGGAGAATCCAGCGGACCTGGACTCGGGGTGGGCTGCGCTGAACAACGCGCGCTGATTATCTGGGCGGAGCTGAATACCTGGGCTCGGAGGCTGGGAAGAACTAGTCTGAAGCAACCTAAATTCACAGAAAAACCGCTCTTATAACCCAGACCCCAGACCAAAAAGGAAAGGGAAATAAAACCACCAAAGGGATGGCTCACATGGCCCAAAATCAAGCCTCCAGGAAGAAAGGGAAAAAAGTGACTATTGAAAACTTTTATGGTGGAAGTACCCAAGGAAAAGAGGAGAATGAGGAGGAAATCCAAAAAAATTCAGAACACGCCTCCCAAAATGGAAACTATCAACAAGCTCTGGAAGATCTCAAACTGGAACTTATCCAAAAGATGGAAACCTTCTGGAAAGAAAAATGGGAGAAAGAGATCAGCTGTCTGACAGATAAGACTGCTCAATTGGAAAAAGAACTCGAAGCATCCAATAGAAGGGCAGACAAGGCTGAAAAGCAAATCCAGTCCCTAATGACCAGAATTAAGCACCTCGAAGAAAGTGAGATGATAAAACAGCAAGAATCAATAAAGCAAACCCAAATAATTAATGAATTGGAAGAAAACAGAAAATATCTCACTGAGAAGGTCACGGACCTGGAGAACAGAGGAAGACGAGAAAATCTCCGTATCATCGGTCTCCCAGAAAAACCAGAGGTAAACAACAAATTGGATTTTATTCTAGAGGAGATTATAAAAGAAAATTGCCCCCACGTTCTGGAGCAAGGGGGCAAAATAGAAATAGAAAGGATTCATAGAGCACCTTCTATACTAAATCCCCAAAAGACAACGCCTAGGAATGTAATTGCCAAATTCAAGAGCTTCCAAGTAAAGGAGAAAATCCTACAAGAAGCCAAGAAGAAGAGCTTCAGATATAAGGGGGCTCCCATAAGGATCACACACGACTTAGCGGCTAATACACTAAGAGACCGCAAAGCATGGAACACGATATTTAGAAAGGCAAGAGAGCTGGGTCTCCAACCAAGAATCAACTACCCAGCAAAACTGACTATATACTTCCAGGGGAAAGTATGGGCATTCAACAAAATAGAAGATTTCCAAGCATTTGCTAAGAAAAGACCAGAGCTCTGTGGAAAGTTCGATATCCAAGCACAGAAAGCAAGAGAAACATGAAAAGGTAAATATGAAAGAAAGGGAAAAGGAGATAAATCTTATCTTTCTCTTTAAGTCAAACTCTCTTCTATAAGGACTACATTTACATCTAATTATATATATTAATATGTGGGGAAAATGTTTTGTGTAACTCTTATAAATTGTATCATCATAAGAGTAGTTAGAAGAAACATGCATAGGGAAAGATTGGGGAATTAAGAAGATTTGGGGAAAGTTGGGGCAAAAAAAGGAAAAGGGAGGGGGGAACCGTGATAATACTAAGATTAACTTCAAGAAATAGGGGGGGAATCAATAGAATAAACTTTCCCATATAAAGATACACATGGGAAGGGGAGGGGAAGAACTCTCATATGAGAAGGAGAGGAAGAGAGCATGAAGTGGAATTACTTAAACCTTACTCTCAGTGAAATCAAATCTGAGAGGGAAGAACATCTAGATCCAGTGGGATCCTGAATTCTATCTTATCCATTAGGGCAAGAAAGAAAGGAAAATTAAGGAGGGGGAGGGGGGAGGGAGTACAAAAAGGGAGGGAAGGAGAGGGGGGAGGGGAAGGGAGCATAAAAAGGGAGGGGCTAGAAAGGGAAGCATCTCAAGGGAGGGGACTAGGGGGACTGACCTAAAGTAAATCACTGGTTCAAAAGGAGAAAGCTAAAGAAGAAAGGTCAGAACTAGGGGAAGACATCAAAATGCCAGCGAATCCACAAATAACAATCATAACTTTGAACGTGAATGGGATGAACTCACCCATAAAACGCAGACAAATAGCAGATTGGATTAGAACACAAAACCCTACCATATGTTGTCTTCAAGAAACACATATGAGACGGGTTGACACTCACAAGGTTAGAATTAAAGGTTGGAGTAAGACCTTTTGGGCCTCAACCGATAGAAAGAAGGCAGGAGTTGCAATCATGATATCTGACAAAGCCAAAGTACAAATAGACCTGATCAAAAGGGACAGGGAAGGTAAATATATTCTGCTAAAAGGAAATATAGACAATGAGGAAATATCACTAATCAACATGTATGCACCAAATGGTATAGCATCCAAATTTTTAATAGAGAAACTAGGAGAATTGAAGGAGGAATTAGACAGTAAAACCATATTAGTGGGAGACTTGAACCAACCACTATCAAATTTAGATAAATCAAATCAAAAAATAAATAAGAAAGAGGTAAAAGAGGTGAATGAAATCTTAGAAAAATTAGAATTGATAGACATATGGAGAAAAATAAATAGGGACAAAAAAGAATACACCTTCTTTTCAGCACCACATGGCACATTCACAAAAATAGATCATACACTAGGTCATAGAAACATGGCACTTAAATGCAGAAAAGCAGAAATATTAACTGCAGCCTTTTCAGATCACAAGGCAATTAAAATATTGATCGGCAAGGGTACATGGAGACCCAAATCAAAAATTAATTGGAAATTAAATAACATGATACTCCAAAATCGGATAGTTAGAGAAGAAATCATAGAAAAAATTAACAATTTCGTTGAAGAAAATGACAACGGCGAAACATCCTTTCAAACCTTATGGGATGCAGCCAAGGCAGTACTTAGAGGAAAATTCATATCCCTGAGTGCATATATTAACAAATTAGGGAGGACAGAGACCAAGGAATTGGAAATGCAAATAAAAAACTTGAGAATGAACAAATTAAAAACCCCCAGAAGAAAACCATACTAGAGATCCTAAAAATTAAGGGAGAAATTAATAAAATAGAAAGTGACAGAACTATTGAGCTAATAAACAAGACTAGAAGCTGGTACTTTGAAAAAACAGACAAAATAGACAAAGTACTGGTTAATTTAATTAAAAAAAGGAAAGAAGAAAGGCAAATTAATAGCATCAAGGATGAAAAGGGGGATCTCACCTCAAATGAAGAGGAAATTAAGGCAATCATTAAAAACTACTTTGCCCAACTATATGGCAATAAATATACCAACCTAGGTGATATGGATGAATATTTACAAAAATATAAATTGCCTATACTAACAGAAGAAGAAATAGTTTTCTTAAATAATCCCATATCAGAAATTGAAATCCATCAAGCCATCAAAGAACTGCCTAAGAAAAAATCCCCAGGGCCTGATGGATTCACCAGTGAATTCTATCAAACATTCAGAGAACAGTTAACCCCAATATTATACAAACTATTTGACATAATAAGCAAAGAGGGAGTCCTACCAAACTCCTTTTATGACACAAGCATGGTACTAATTCCAAAGCCAGGCAGGCCAAAAACAGAGAAAGAAAACTATAGGCTAATCTCCCTAATGAATATAGATGCAAAAATCTTAAATAGGATACTAGCAAAAAGACTCCAGCAAGTGATTAGAAGGGTCATCCACCATGATCAAGTAGGATTCATACCAGGGATGCAGGGCTGGTTCAACATTAGGAAAACTATCCACATAATTGACCACATCAACAAGCAAACCAACAAGAATCACATGATTATCTCAATAGATGCAGAAAAAGCCTTTGATAAAATACAACACCCATTCCTACTAAAAACACTAGAAAGCATAGGAATAGAAGGGTCATTCCTAAAAGTAATAAACAGTATATATCTAAAACCATCAGCTAATATCATCTGCAATGGGGATAAACTAAATCCATTCCCATTAAGATCAGGAGTGAAACAAGGATGCCCATTATTACCTCTATTATTTGACATTGTATTAGAAACACTAGCAGTAGCAATTAGAGAAGAAAAAGAAATTGAAGGCATCAAAATAGGCAAGGAGGAGACCAAATTATCACTCTTTGCAGATGACATGATGGTCTACTTAAAGAATCCTAGAGACTCAACCAAAAAGCTAATTGAAATAATCAACAACTTTAGCAAAGTTGCAGGATACAAAATAAACCCACATAAGTCATCAGCATTTCTATATAATTCCAACACAGCTCAGCAGCAAGAACTAGAAAGAGAAAACCCATTCAAAATTACCCAAGACAAAATAAAATACTTAGGAATCTATCTCCCGAGACAAACACAGGATCTATATGAACACAACTACAAAACACTTTCCACACAACTAAAACTAGACTTGAACAATTGGAAGAACATTAACTGCTCATGGGTAGGACGAGCCAATATAATAAAAATGACCATCCTACCCAAACTCATCTATCTATTTAGTGCCATACCCATGGAACTTCCAAAAATTTTTTTTTACTGATTTAGAAAAAAACATAACAAAGTTCATTTGGAAGAACAAAAGATCAAGGATATCCAGGGAATTAATGAAAAAAAAACACAAAGGAAGGGGGTCTTGCAGTCCCAGATCTCAGACTATATTATAAAGCAGCGGTCATCAAAACAATTTGGTACTGGCTAAGAGACAGAAAGGAGGATCAGTGGAATAGACTGGGGGCAAGCAACCTCAGCAAGACAGTATATGACAAACCCAAAGATCCCAGCTTTTGGGACAAAAATCCACTATTTCATAAAAACTGTTGGGAAAATTGGAGGACAGTGTGGGAAAGATTAGGCTTAGATCAACACCTCACACCCTACACCAAGATAAATTCAAAATGGATGAATGACTTGAACATAAAGAAGGAAACTATAAGAAAATTAGGCGAACACAGAATAGTATACATGTCAGACCTTTGGGAAGGGAAATACTTCAAAACCAAGCAAGAATTAGAAAGAATTACAAAATGCAAAATAAATAATCTGGATTACATCAAATTAAAAAGTTTTTGTACAAACAAAACCAATGTAACCAAAATCAGAAGGGTAGCAACAAATTGGGAAACAATCTTCATAAAAACCTCTGACAAGGGTTTAATTACTAAAATTTATAAAGAACTAAATCAATTGTACAAAAAATCAAGCCATTCTCCAATTGACAAATGGGCAAGGGACATGAACAGGCAATTCTCAGCCAAAGAAATCAAAACTATTAATAAGCACATGAAAAAGTGCTCTACATCTCTTATAATCAGAGAGATGCAAATCAAAACAACTCTGAGGTATCATCTCACACCTAGCAGATTGGCTAACATGACAGCTATGCAAAGTAATGAATGCTGGAGGGGATGTGGCAAAGTGGGGACATTGATTCATTGCTGGTGGAGTTGTGAATTGATCCAACCATTCTGGAGGGCAATTTGGAACTATGTCCAAAGGGCGATAAAAGACTATCTGCCCTTTGATCCAGCCATAGCACTGCTGGGCTTGTACCCCAAAGAGATAATGGACAAAAAGACTTGTACAAAAATATTCATAGCTGCGCTCTTTGTGGTGGCCAAAAATTGGAAAATGAGGGGATGCCCTTCAATTGGGGAATGGCTGAACAAATTGTGGTATATGTTGGTGATGGAATACTATTGTGCTAAAAGGAATAATAAAGTGGAGAAGTTCCATGGAGACTGGAACAACCTCCAGGAAGTAATGCAGAGCGAGAGGAGCAGAACCAGGAAAACATTGTACACAGAGACTGATACATTGTGGTACAATCGAAGGTGATGGACTTCTCCATTAGTATCAATGCAATCCCTGAACAATCTGCAGGGATCTAAAAAAAAATACTACCCACAAGCAGAGGATAAACTGTGGGAGTAAAAACACCGCTGAAAAGCAACTGCTTGACTACAGGGTTGGAGGAGATAAGACTGAGGAGAGACTCTAAATGAACACTATAATGCAAACTCCAACAACAGGGAAAGGGGTTCGAGTCAAGAACACATGTGATAACCAGTGGAATCATGCGTCGGCTATGGGAGAGGGAAAGGCGGGGGGGGGGGGGGGGGGGGAGGGGAGGAAAAGAAAACGATCTTTGTTTCCAGTGAATAATGTATGAAAACGACCAAATAAAATAATATTAAAATTAAAAAAAAAAATAAAAATAAAAATGAATAACAAAAAAAAGGTTAAAAAGATTATCATTATTGTTCTATTCATTGTCTAAGCTAAAAAAAGCAATAGAATAAATGTTAATAAATGTTCATTAATAAACTTAAAATTTGTCTATCATGCATGATTTTTTCTGAAGAACTGATTGTTAAACATTTACCTGCACATCCTTGTCTTGAGGGCATCTCCAGTTGGATGTCTTTCCAACATCTCAAACTCAACATGTCAAAACTGTGAGATTTAAAATGGTTAAGCCCATAAACTGTAGTGAGTTAAAATGGTGGAATAAATTGTGATAGATATAAGAGAGGGTGTGTAAATTTGACCGCAGAAATATGTTTCACTACAGTGTCTTGGGTTTTAAATCAAATATAAGGTGGTCGCCAGGGAAATATTCCCAATTATTCAAATACCCAAGTCAACTGGGTTTTATCGAGATTTTTAAATTAATAATATAATGAGGAATTAAAGAAAGAGAGAGAGTAAGAAAGGAATAAGTATGAAGGGCCTCAAGCCAATATGGCCTAGACCTGAGTCTTAAGAGAGAAATCAGTCAGTTTCTTAACACTCACCACAAGGTCTGACTAAACAAGGATTCTAGTAACATCAGGCCAGCTCCATCTCAGCGGTCCTCATCAGAGATCCTCCAAAAGGTTTTCTCCAAAAGGATCCATCTCCTCAAGAGATTCTGCTTTTTTCTTATATAGGGATTTTTCTCCCATGTCACCTCCCCTAAGTCCCTACATCTACCAATCACTGTAGATGCTTTCCAAAGGACTGCCCATCTGAATTCCTGCTAAGTCGACAAATCTCCTCAGTAAGTCTGAACCAGTGAAAACACAGCTGAGTCAACTAATCTCATTAAGACAAAACTTGCCCGACCCTTTTAGGTACCTAGCATCTCATTATATCTAAAAACAGGCCTGGCTCAAAGAACTCCTTGCCCCACCATAAGCATGGATCCAAGTACTTTCTTTGTTTAGCAATGAGTTTTCTCCCCTAAAGCAGTCTTAAGTATGGGTGGAGTAGAGGTCCTCCCATTTCTGATCCTGGTGAGTTCTCACATCAAAATGGTGAATGTTTCTCAGTAGGGAATTTGTTCTAATTAAGAATTCCCCGATGGGGAAATTTTTAACATTCACAAGTCTGAGAGATTTCAAGATTTACAAAACCAAGGTTGTTTATTTTCCCCAAAACCCTAATTTTCCTTCTGGTATTACTATTTCTGTCAGTAGTACTATAATTCACTTAGATCCCCATTTTTGAAACATGCCAGCAGAAACTCTAATTAGTCTCACTTGGATGATTTTAACACACAACTCTTGTTGTAACTCTCTTGTAACTCCAAACTGTATCCCAACTAATCTTCATTCCATGCAGAACTACCTATACAGTTTCTTACCTCAAAATTTTAAATTGGATCTCTATTTCCTATCAAGGAAATCTAAAACACTTTTCCTGGCACTCAAGGCTTCTAGAAGAACCTGGAGCTTTACCTCCTATTCCCTCTCCCTCCCCAACCTTATTATTATTCCCTTCTACATTGTCTACAATCCTGCTAAACTAAACTATTCTCAGTCTCCTGAATACATAATTTATTTTCCTAATTCCATACCACTGTTTTATTTCTTATGTAAAGGAGTAAGCATGATTCAGTGTAAAAAGAATTAACTTATAGAACCTCCAGTATTTATTACCTGGCTGTCCTCAAGCAAGCCATTTGACTTCCCTGAGATTCTGTTTCTAATTGGTAAAATCAAAGATTTAAAATCCTCTGAGGAGCCTCCCCACTCTCATCCCAGCTCCTCTTTGCCTCAAATTTCTACTGACCCTTTAAATTCTATCACAGAATCTTCCTCCAGAAATCCATTCTTTGAGTCTATCAGCTATTAAGTACTCTTTCACCTTTAAATCTTACTTGGTACTCTTATTATGCTCCTTCTGTGGATAATATTAATATACCTTTCATTTCCCCTTAGTAGACTCTTAAATCCCTTGAAGAATGTTTTATTAAATGAATGAATGTATGAATGGAGGGCAAGACTGTACCATATCACTATATACGATATACTATGTATGTATTGTAAAAATAGACTAGAATTCAAGACTCCAATCCCCAGAATCCTTTGCTCCACTTCCCCAGAGTGCTTTTTAATCACACTGAATTCTCGCCTGGGAGAGAACACAAATGATTATTTAAAGGAGTTCTCCACCTACTGAGGGGTCTTTTGGACTTCCATTTTGGAGCAGACGCGTCTCTTTCATAATGTGAGGTTATCTTTTCCAGGCCTTTCTGGCCTAGGCATGTGCTTTTGATTCTGTATTTTATTTAATCCTTAACCTTTAATAAACCTCATAAAAATATAATACTCCTTGCAGAGAGAAACTAATTTCTACCTGACCCAGTTTTACCTAAATTTTAATCTTTACAGTTTTGGCTTACCACTTCGGGAAAACAAAATACTCTCAATCTTCTGATTCTTTTCTGATCTTAAGTTCAGCTTTAATAGCTAGTGCCTAGAAATTTTTTTGATCCACTTTTCTCTGGCCAAGGTTTTTTACCCTTGCAAAGCTGTTGCTCGTTCTAGTCATTAGATAGCTCACAGGCTTGCTCTGGACCTGTTGCATTTGCTGCCCACCTGGCTGCTAAGTTCTGCCTGCCTGCCTGCCTGTTTCTCCTGCTGCTGCTCCTGGTCACTCCGTCCTCACCTGGTGCTCTGGCTCCTGGCCCTGCGTTCCTGCCCCAGCCCAACCCAGTGGTCTCTCACCCATCTGGCCCAGCCTATCCCAGTCTAGCAAAAACTGGCCTCCGACCCAGACAGCTCATTGCCCCAGCCCCAGAACCAATGCTGCTGGTAGCAGATCCAGTTTCTTCAGGATAAAAAAATAACTGGTAAAAAAAAAAAACAGAGGTATTGGCCACATGGGCAGAGGGGACAGGCAAGAGGGAAAGGAGAACAGGTAATCTTCGCTTAGGCTAATCCTCCAAGTGGATGGGGGTATTGACCACATGGGCGGATCATAGCAAGGGAGAGAGAAGAAACAGACTTTTTCAAGCAGGAACTTAAAAGCAATGGCTATTTTATAAGGATGTCTTTTCATTGCATTGATCCTTTTATTGACTTCACCTGCTTTCCTTTTAGCTAACTTTGGGGAAAAAATGCTGCTTCTCAGGGAATGGAGAGCCAGGCCTAAAGACATGCAGTCCTGGGTTAAAATCTGGCCTCAGATACTTCCCAGCTGTGGGGCCCTGGATGGGTCCCTTAACCCCCATTGCTTAGCCCTTACCACTCTGCCTTTGGACAATAGACATTTAAATGGATAATAACCCAAGGAATTTTAAGAGAGACTAGAGGCTATATTTTAAGGCATTTCAGACTCCAATGGTTTATAAAAAATCTCTGTATTTCTATTACATTTCCTGATTGTTTTGTTTAAGATATAACTTTGTGATTTTAAATTCATATATTTCTGGATTCAATATTATTCTCATTTTGCGGAAGTGGAGCAAAGGCTTGTGGGGATTGTAGTCCTGTATTCGAGTCTATTTTTTCCTTTCTGCTCTTTACTTCAGCTTTTAATTTGAGCCACATCACTCTGGTGTGACAAGGAAACCACTTTAAAAGACTGATATATATTAATTTAAGGTCACCAAGGAATTCAGCTATGTAATTCCTAAATGAAAACTCAAGTCAGCCATCAACCTTTTATGGAGTTTAATTACAAACAGGAGGAAGAAAGGAATTAGAGAGAGAGAGAGAGAGGGAGAGAGAAAGGGGAGAAAAGGGAATAGGGCTTAAATACCCCTTCTGTTTAGGCTGGGCCAAAAGGCCCAAGCCCTTAGATAGCTGGGGCAAAGAAAGGAGATCAGTCCCTATTACTCACGTGACCAAAATGGAGAAACAGTCTCAGAGGCCTCCACCTCCAGCTTCCTTCAGAGCAAGCTTCTCAGAGCACCTCTCCAACCACTCAGAGCCAAACTTCTCCAACCACCCCTCAGTCCTCAGACCCCTCTATCTTTAAGGAAACCATCCAAGTTCCCTCCCCTCAGTTCTCACATCTACCAATCACTGTCCATGTCTCCCTGTGCCAATGGTGGCTCTAGCTTAACCCAGGACTGCCCAGAGGTCTGTGGCTTTGCACATGTCTGTTGAAGGTCATATTCTCAAATAATTAAATCTTGATCTTTTGCTACAGCCCTTCCTAAATCCTGTTACCCTGAGTAGGGTAGAGATTGGAATAATTAAACTTTGATCTATGCTGCAGCCCTTCCTAAATCCTGTTAGGACTGAGTGGGGTGGAAATTGTATTTTCCAAGACCTGGTTCTGTCATTCCAAGTATCTCTATTGTATCAATTCTAACATCAATCATGACTCAAAGAAATTCCTGTTCTGTGCTTAAGCATAGGTCAAAGCCCTTTCCATTGTTCAGCAAAAGGTTTCTGTCCTAAAGTAATCTTAAGAAGGGAGGAGGAGGAACCTCCCATGCCAATGGGGTTCACATTCCAATAGAGTTCCCACTCTCAATAGGAAATTTTTCAAGTATGAAATTTCCCAATGGTGAAATTTCCAACATTTATAAGTCTAAGAAATTTTAAGGTTTACACTGGCCAAGTTTTTGTTTTTTACCCTTGCAAAGATGCTGCTCGTTCAGTTCTAGTCATTAGATAGCTCAGCCGCTTTTGCCTGCGAGCATTCAGCCCCCGATCCAGACCTGTTGCATTTGCCACCCACCTGGCCCCTGGCTGCTAAATTCTGCCTGCCTGCTTCTCCTGCTTCTGCTCCTGGCCTCTCACCTGGTGCCGGAGCTCCCGGCCCTGTTTGTCTGCGCTCTGGCTCTGGCCCCTGCCCTGCCCACCTGAGCGGTCTGTCCCTCACCCATCTGGCTTCTGACCCAGACAGCTCATCACTCAGATCCTTGGAGCAGATAGCTCAGGACTCATTTCGACCAGCTGATAACAGTATTGGCCACGTAGGCAGAGGGGAGAGAGGAGAGGGAAAGGAGAATGGGCAATTTTCCCTTAGGCTAAGCCTCCAAGGGGGGGGGGGGTATATTGGCTCCACGTGGGCGGCCTGGGCTCCACTTGGACTGGGGCAGGAGGAGGTATCAGAGCAGGGGAGAGAGAAAAGGGAGAAGAGAAGAAACAGATTTTTCAAACAGAAACTTAATAGCAATGGGCTGTTTAAAAGGATACCTTTTGACTGTTCTGGTAATTTCATTGATTTCACCTGTGTGCCAGAAGAAAGATTCAGCCCAAAGATTCAACTTTGGGGAGTCAAATGGGTGGCTCGATGAACTGATAGCCAGACATAAAGACATGCGGTCCTGGGGTAAATCTGGCCTCAGATACTTCCCAGCTATGGGGCCCTGAGCAGACCCCTTAACCCCCATTGCCTATCCCTTACTACTCTGCCTTTGGACAATAGACATTTAAATGGATAAGCACACCTAAGGAACTTTAAAGACTAAAGGCTATATTCTAAGGCATTTCAGACTCCAATGGTTTATAAAAATCACTGTATTCTATTGCATTTTTTGTTATGGTTTAACTTTGTGATTTTAAGTTCATATATTACTAGATTCAATATTATTCTGCTTGAACTGAAGGTTGATTGAATTTATTTTGAATGTACTGAGTTTTGAAATTCTGTTGTTTTTCCCCTATAACTGTGTTGAACAAATATTATTGTGAATAAGCCCATATATGAAAAAACAGCTTTTTTCTATTTTGCTGAGGATAGATGGACTTCAGAACTGGTTATAATTGTATTAACAACCTTGGAAAATGTAATGTGCTAAATACCTCAAATGATTTGATTTTAAGGGTTTTTTAAATATGATTTTTGGAATTTTTTTTAGCAATCTCTGGTTATTTTTGCCTGCCCCTACCACGAGGTAAGGCCTAGTAGCTGAAGTGAAATACATTTTATAACCCCCAAGCTTCCCGCATTTCTAAATATGTGAATGGAAGTTGGGCAATTAATCTCAGGGCATTTGTATCCCTAAAAGCCTCCAAAAGGAGTACCCCTTTATTTATACTCTTTAGCTCACTACTTGCACAAGAATGATATATAGATTTCTTGATTATGTTCTTAACCCAAGATGAGTTTTACTTTGTTAAAAAAATATGTTTAAATACCAAGGTTGAAAGATTGCTGTTTGTAAAAATTGTGACAAATGTCCATCAATTCATAGGTTTTAAAAATGTCATACAGCAACTTATGTGAACTATGAAAGTGTGTTTGTTTGCTATTGCAATTAATTGGGCTATTGAGAATTTTGGGGATTTTGATACCTACATATTTGTACTACTGTATTTTTTAAAAATGAAAAAATTGTTAACCTTGTTCATTTCATTTGCCTTCTACTCAAAGTGATCATGGCCAGATATTAACAGGAAATGGATCTCATTTTTTGTGAGAAAGCTTTGCATTTTATATTTTCTTAGCTGACACAGTGTCAATGATTATAAGTTATATTTTTGAATTTTTAAAGCTCTTTTATTATTATATTTTTCTTGCATGTGCAATATACTTTTTCAGTTTTTTTTTATTTTTTCTCTCCTTTTTATATTTGAAGCACATGTCATCAACATTAAGATTTTCTTTAACTTTTTGATTTTTCAGTACTATAAGTTTAAGATACATTTGCTAATGCATACCCTAAAAAGCTTGTGACTATAAAAACGATGCCACTAATTATTTAATAAATTATGGGACTTTGCTTAATGATTCTGTCTGATTCCAGGACAAGATATACACAAAAGAGCCATTGCACAGAGCCAAAGAAAAGCCAATCCAGGATGGATTGATGCACTTTTAGGCCAATACAAAGGTCTTGAACCTAGTGTGAAGACTCAAGGTTACTATGTTTATCATTGCTTGACATAGGCTTTCCTTGTATCCACATTCACTCTGAAAATACTCACAGACGAGTATCCCCAAAACCTTGGCTCCTATAATCTGGTCCCCTTTTCTGCCTTTCATAGTGTGGTAACTTTCTGTAGTCCTGGCTATTGACTGGGTAAATGCATCATTGATTAGATCATTTTGATTGGGCCCTGATTGAAGGAGCTCTTATAGATTTATTTTTCTTTTCACTTGGAATTTTTACACATAAGACTTTGATAGTCTATATTTTCATCCAGAAATTTTTCTTTTCTTTTGGATTTTTCTGATGTTTTTGTTAATTTCTCTTACCAATTGATTCATATACCTCATACCTCAGCCATGCATCCCTAAGTGATCCTGTATTTCTCAATCACCCTCTTAACAGGGGAATGTAAAAAATATCATTATTTAAATTGCAAAGTTTAAATTCTTTTTGAGAAGAATTTTAGGAAAAGAAAGATGATACCTTTCTGAATCCAGAACTGAACTGTTGGAGAAGACACAATGAAGAAGCCTCCAGACCACAAGCAGCACAAAATTGAACTTTGGGTGTGGTTGATTGAACATTTATTTGTATGTATCATGCCAAAGGGGACTGCCCCCTAACTGGCTTTTTGGCAATGCATCCAGCAATTATTGGTTTTGTTTTTTTTCTCTTATCCTCAAATTACTATAATGTTTAAGTTGATTATGTTTTCATGATCATGATTTTTGGGGAAATTTCTCTCCCCAATAACGATCAAACAGGGGGATGTAAAAATAGACTTGAATTCAGGACTCCAATCCCCAGAATCCTTTGCTCCACTTCCCCAGAGTGCTTTGTAATCACACTGAATTCTCTCCTGGGTGAGAACACAAATGATTATTCAAAGGAGTTCTCTGCCTACTGAGGGGTCTTTTGGACTTCCGTTTTGGAGCAGATGTGTCTCTTTCATGATGTGAGGTTATCTTGTCTAGGCCTCTCTGGCCTAGGCATGTACTTTTTATTCTGTATTTTCTTTAATCCTTAACCATTAACAAACCTCATAAAAATATAATACTCCTTGCAGAGAGAAACTGCCTCAGTCTCCCCTAATTTTAATCTTTACAGTGTACAATGTACTATGTGCTATATCACTCTCCCAGTGCTTCAAATAATATTTTGTTTGCAGTAGGTGCTTAGTAGGCATTTGTTAAACTGAACCAGATTAAAATAATATTTATTATTACCTGTTATACTCAAGAGGGTGGCAAGGTGGTACAGTACATTGAGTGTCAGTCTTGGAGTGAGGAAGACTCAACTTCCAAAATTCAAATTTGTTTTCATACATCTACTAGTTGTGGGACCCCTGAACCTTGTTTTCCTCAGTTTCCTAATAAATGAGCTAGAAAAGTAAATGGCAAACTACTTCAGTATCTCTGCCAAGAAAATCCCAAATGGGCTTAAAAAAGAATCAGACATGACTGAACAACAAAAAATTGTTTTCAATATCATCAGCCTGAACACAATCTAAACCTTAAAAGGAAATTTTTGGACTATTTCATTAAAGATTTAAAATTTTTTTTTGAGTATGAGCTTTCTCATAGTCACAAAAGGCTCTTTGAGACCTGTTAAAAGAGTACATTCAGGAATCGTGGTTTCTGTCATTTCCTTCTGTCTTCCTTCTTATTCATATCAAGCAAGTTCCCTACCACTGAAAGTGGCAGAGAGAGGAAAAAATTCCTCATTCAGCAATGTTATTGAGGAAATTCCTGGGCTGGATAGGAATTTTGTTTATCTTATCAGGCACAATGTCATTTTAGTCTTACAGAACAATTTTTACTTTCTTGGTTAATATTTATTAACATAGGATATCTTTTAGGGCAGGTGAAACTACAAAATGTATCAAAAAGGAATATAAAATTTTAAAACCTTCAAAGTAATTAGTTGTTAGCTTCCTTTAGACAAGTAGAAACCATTTCACCAAGTTCCCAATGCTAAAACATTCAAGAGTCAGCTTCATATATCAATTAGAATAGCCCTTTGTAGGTGGTTGTCTGGTGTCACAACTCTCTGACAGCTTCCCTGCCAAGAGAGATCCTTCAATGGGATTGTTAAAAGGAAGCCTTTGATACTGTTTCTATTGTGGTTGTAAAGAAACTTAATCTTCAGGTTCTTGTTAGCCAAGGAGGGCCAGCACCATTTTCAGCTTGAACTGGTGACAGACATATGCTGACTCTATTAATATTCTATTTTATAGGTAGAGGAGGCAGAAATGAATGAGAAGTTCCCACTGAATTGATCTCCTTAAAGACGATAATTTCTACAATTTCTTATTAGGATGTAATTTTTTAAACCCTTACCACCTATCTTAGAATCAGTACTGTGTATTGATTCCAAGGCAAAAGAGTAATAAGAGTTAGGCAATGGGGGTGAAGTGGTTTACCCAGGGTTATATAGCTAGAGAGTGTCTGAGGCCACATTTGAACTCAGGATATATAGGCCTGGCTATCAATCCATTGAAGCATCTAGCTGCCCCCCCTATGATGATATTTTAAAAGATCCAGAAGAATGACAAAGAGCCCAGAAAGCATATTAGGAATAAAGAAACTGATGTTTAGTCAGGGCAGGGAAAGATTACGGAGGTTGAGGGTGGGGAACCTATTAAGTTTAAGTATCTGAAAGGCTCTTAGGAGAAGAATGAGCATGGACAATGGAGAACACAAATTAAAGTAGGTGGTAATAGATAAGATAAGCTATTTGTTTTAATAATGTCTACAAATACATGAGCCTAATTACTTCATAATCATATTCTAATTGAAGAAAAAAATTTCATTATGAATTCATTAGAGCCAAAATAACATGCAGTATGAGAGGAAGCAAGGCACAATATAGAAAAGACTAAGTAAAATCAAGAAGATTTTATTCCAAATCCTGCCTCTGATGCATACTGGCTTTGGGACTCTGGCTGAATCACACTTAACCTAATAAGCTAAAGACAATTTACCACTCTGCACTAATAGAATGAGTTTCCAATACATATAGTTACTCATACTGAGGAAATTTATGTCTAGAAAAATATACACATACACATACATACACACATTATATATATATATATATATATATATATATGCATATATATACTTATAATCTAAATTACAAAGCTATACTGCTCAGCTATTGGTTATGCAACTCCCCCTACACCTGTTTGCTATCATGTCTTTCTACTGTCTTAGATTTCCTTGGTTTATATTTCCAAAAATAACTAGGTCTTTTGGGCTACTGCAGAAAGGAGATATTCATTCATCTTTTTAATTAATCTACCAACAAACATTTACTAAGCACCTTCTATGTGCTAGGCATTACAGTAGCTGCTGGGAAACAGATAAAAAGTTAAAGTAATTCTTACATTCAAGGAGCTAGCTTATTGAGGGAGAAAATATGACCAGTTTAAAAAAATAGATAAAAGATACTTTTGGAGGAAAGGCACTAGTGTCTGAGGATATCAAGAAAGTTTTCATGTAAAATGAAGTGTTTGAGTTGAATATAGAAGAAAACCATGGGTTCTGGAGACAGAGGAAAGTAGCAGGCTGCATTCTAATCATGAGGAACATATAATGAGTTAAGAAGTGGCATGGTAAAATTTGATCTTTAGTAGTTTCCACTTTACCATGTGGAGAATGGATTGGAATGGAGAGTTTGAGGTGGGGGGTACCTGTGAAAATACGTGATTAATAAAGAAGTCACCATTTTACTACCATTCATGTGTCTCTGAAAGCTACCAAAATAAATCTGAATTTACATGGCCAGCCAGAAAAATCTGATTATTTTTGAAATATGAATCAGTGAATCCTAATGCAATAGAGAGAAATCAAAGCAAATAAAATAATCTGCTAGTAGAACCAATCATCTGCTTGGCCACCAAACCTCAGAACTTAGATTTTTCTCTAGGTAATAGCTTTGAAACAAGAAACAGGAAAAGTCATGCATATTCAATGCAGTACTTTGGGAAGGGGAATGGTGAACACAATTATTTTTCAGGACTTAGGTTACTTGGAGACTGATTTTTCAGAAGGGTCAAAGACCTGAATGTTTTTGAGAAGCTGTTTCTCTTTGCGCCTAAATGACTACTACTAAGTTGACTAGTTGTCTTTATGTAATGAGTTAGTGAAGAAGCCAGGTACTATCCTTATCATAATTCCTTAGTTGATCAAGGGAATATAATGAATTAAAATAAGCAAAATCTATTAAATTTATAAACTATTTTTTCTAGATTATAAAATTTTTTTCTAGATTATAAAATACATCTATCTAATTTCTCTACTGAGGTTAGCTAGGTGGGCAATGTAGAGCTTGGAATCAAAAAAATTCATCTTCTTGAGTTCAAATCTGTCATCAGACACTATCTGCATAACCATAGGCAAATCACTTAACCCTGTTTCCTCAGTTTCCTCATCTGTAAAATGAAATGGAGAAGAAAATGAGAAACCCCAAATGGGGTCACATTGAATCAGATACAACTGAAAATGACCAAATAACAGCAGTTTCTATATTGACCAATGATACAAAGAGGGTAGAGATATGAATTGTTCAATCTTGATGATGATAATGATGGTATTGACTAAGAATTAAGGGGTTATGTACCTTTTTTACATTATGCACCATTTTTCCAGTCTAACAGACTACCCAGGCTCTGCTACCTGAAGGCCAAGCATGCTACATTTTTATTCTTTTCCACGTATTCTGTAACAGTTAAAATTAGTTTCTCTGCCAAAAGTATTATATTTTATGAGTTTTATTAAAGATTATTAGAATTAGGAAATAAAGAAAATACAAAATAAGAAAGGCACGTGCCTAGGCCCAGAGCCCATTCACAACCACTTACTCTACCTCTTGCCTGCTAGGTAGAGAGCCGCGTGAGCCTAGAAGCAGAAGCCAAGAGAGCCAGCAGTAGGGGGTACAGTCAGTTTAATTACCCATTGTGTTCTAGCACTCAGGTGAGGACTCAGGGAGATTATAGGGCATTCTGGGAACTACAAAGGACTTCTGGGAATTGAAGTCTGGGATTCAAATCTCCATTTTACAATTCTCCCTTAAGGAGATCAGGAGATCAGCTCTTTGCCATTGACTCCAGCCTCACTGATGGCATTCTCAGTTGTAAAGATTGCATATCCTGAACATTGGGTTCTATTTAACCATTTATATTTGTATAAATTTTTACACTGAAATATTTACTTTAAAAAGTATAATCACAAGCACACCTTTCTAAACATTTAGGAGATAAAATATTCCAACATATACACACTCCACCTCAATCCCCAGGGAGGGGAAAAGGTTAAGTATCATAGTTTAAATCAGTTTTTACTGAGGATACTCTTAGTTCCAAGTCCAAAATTCATGTTGGAACCCTAACTTCTTAAATTATAAGCTCCAGGTTAGCTAGCTCTAGGGTCCTTATTGCCCAAGCTCCCAGGTCCAGTAGGAACCACCTCTAGGACCTAAAATTGAATACAAACAATAGGGAACAGAAACAAACACCACCAGACCCATTTCTCCAAGCAAGGTAAAAAAGAAGAAACAAAGGAAAGCATATCTTTTCCTTCTTACTGGTTGAGTTCAAGGTATCTATTCTGAACTGGTAACAACACAGGAGTCACCAGATTTAAAATATGATAGAAAATAGTGCAGTCAAAAAGAGTTTTGAAGCTATAAGCACCAATCAATGGAAGCTACTTCTGCTCATGTGGCAGGGGACAAATAAATGTTCATCTTTAGCAATATGGATATGCTTCAAAGGTTCCTCACAGGCATCTCCATGTTACCTTGAATGAGCATATCTAGACTATCCGAGCTTATGGTTTGCATTGAGGAAGTCAAACCACAAACTATTACTGCAAAATAATAATATAACATACATGATCCTCAAATGCTTATGGAGAAATAGTATCATCTTCATGCACATAGAGAACAAACTATCACATATTGTTGTTTTTTATTGTTGTTAACTAATCAGAGCTGAGCAAATAATATTCTTGAATTTCCCTGTAGTCAGGGGAAATTATGCTTCGGTGTACAATTTCATTACTATATAATTTTCATCATGTACATTTAATTTCCTAATGTAAGGTGAACTTCATTAGTACTACATTTTAACTATCTAAACCAATTGACACGATAAGTCATTTGAATCCACATTAACTCTCATACACAAACTTTTGTTGTTCCTACTTCGTTTTGAAGAGGACCAATAACATTTTGATATTCCTGTAAATTGGATTTAAGTGAGACAGAGTCATATGAAGTAATTAGCTTCGCTCTCTCTTCCAGAGTCACCCAAGTCCAGTGGCAAAACGAAAGTCAGGATGATTGGCAGTGCCATCAGGATGCAGTGGATGACCTTGTTGCCTGCTTCAGCTGCCTTCATGGCCTTTGTAACAAATTGTTCTTATCTTCCAATTCTTCTAAGGAAAGTATTCACATACACTAACTCACCAATGGGTTTAAGGCCTGTCAATTAATCTCAATCTGATTTAATCCATGTACTGAGATGGTATTATTAGAGTATGACTCTTGTGCATGCTACAGCTTCTTAGCATCATAAGTGAGAGATAGATGAAGGTACTCACCTAAGGTGGATGAGCATCTCTAAAAAGGGCTTGGTAAGCCCTCAGACCGGAGGTGCTAGTTCCCCCTGAACATCCATATACCCCAAAATTTTAATCATGTAAGCAGCAGTGTGATTCAGTGGATATAGCACTGGGCCTGGAGTCAGGAGTCATTCTGAGTTCAAATCTAGCTTCAGACATTTATCAGCTTATGTGATCTTGGGCAACTCACTTAGCTTATATCTGCCTCAGTTTTCTCAACTATAATGGGGATCATAATAACATCCACTTTTTACAGTTGTTATAGGAATCAAATTAGATCATAACTTTAAAAACACTGAGCACAATGTCTAGGACAAAGTTGTCACTTAATAATGCTCATTTTCTTCCCGTGTTTCTCTGTAAAACCTCTGAATTTGATCAGTAAGTTTCCTGCCACTTCTACTATTACTACCACTACAACAACCACTACCATTACTACTATTACTAGTAGAGGGGCATTAAGGTGTCACAGTAAATACAGTGCCAACCATCTCTGATGGCATCACTGATGATCAGACTGTTCTTGATTCCAAATCTGGCCTCACACACTGGACAAATAACTTAGCCCTGTTTTCCTCAATTTCGACATCTAGAAAATAAAATAAAGATATAACTAACAAACCATTTCAGTATCATTTCCAAGAATAGACTATGTGGGGTTTTCTGAAAAGTCAGGTATAACTGAAACAATTGAACAACAATAATTACTATTAAAGCACTTTAATAATGTTTTAGTTTAGAAATTGCTTCATCTACATAGTCTCATTTGATATTTAAAATGAAAAGTTGAAAGTAGTTATTATTTAGTATTATTTTTACAGTAAAGACACTATGGTAGATTAAGGAACTTTCCCATAATCCCATAGCTAATAAATGTCAAAGATGGACATTGAACTCATCTTTTCTTCTGAAGCCACTTTCAATGTGCTATACATTCTTTTTTTTTAACATTATTTTATTCGGTCATTTTCAAGCATTATTCCATGGAAACAAAGATCATTTTCTTTTCCTCCCCCCTCCCACCACTTCTCCCATAGCCAACGCACGATTCCACTGGGAACTACATGTGTCCTTGATTCGAACCCATTTCCATGTTGTTGGTCTTTGCATTAGGGTGTTCATTTAGCGTCTCTCCTCAGTCATGTCCCCTCAACCCCTGTAGTCAAGCAGTTGCTTTTCCTCAGTGTTTTTACTCCCACAATTTGTCCTCTGCTTGTGGATAGTGTTTTTACTCCTAGATCCCTGCAGAATGTTCAGGAACATTGCATTGGCACTAATGGTGAACTCCATTACGTTCAATTGGATATATAATATGTAAGAGGCAGAAAAGACTGATATATGACTTTGCAGAAAAAGGGCTTGCACATGCATGTAACTAAAAGGGAGATTCTAGAGTGTGAGGAATACATAAAAGGGAACTCATGAAAATAGTTGAGGGGGAAGTATTCCTGTCTTTTTGAGATTTTGGAGACATCACTTCCTGCCATTGGTCTGACCAAGAAGAAGGTTACCTGATTTCCTTGGGAAACCATTGGTTCCTGTTTTCTGAGATTCATCCATCGAGTCAAAGACAAAAGACAAGTAAGATATCTTGTCTTCACTACAGTCATCAAATTTAGTTTCTGAGATCCATTGCTATAAAGGATTTGAACCAGCTAAGAAGAACCCTACCAGAGCCCAGAGAGACTTGTCTGTGAGGGCAAAGCTGCTGTCGTTTTGGTTCAGGCCCCAAGAGGGTGAATTCCTCAGTTACCCCACCCTATCTTCTACTGAGGAACTATAACTTCAAATATCAAATTTGAGGACCAGTAGACCAGGAAGCTACATAGGGGGTTTTAACAAGACAGAGAATGTAATTGAGGCAGCATGAAGATCAAGAAGAGGGCTCCATGAGGGGTCCAAAGATTCTGGGCCCTAGGTTAGAGGAAAAAGATTTAGGGACACCTATTCCCTGATCCTCCATCCCTTCCTGGGTTTAAGGAAGTGAAATAAACCAATTTAATATTTAATATCATCAAGAAACAGTCAGATTGCATCTCAAATCATCAGACTACAGGTGAGGCCTACCATCTGGGCCTACAACCTATCACCATCTTAAAATGGGTGCAGAACTAGTCCAAACCTCTTGTCCCAAACAAATTACCAATATTTCAAATAACATAAGTTATTTGTGTAAATGCATTGATCCAGTAAGAGCAGAAGTTCATAGTTTTATATTCTGGGTCCAGCATAGGGAGCTTGGGAAGTAAAATATCTATGCCATGATGAGAAATGTGGTTTTTCTGTAAATAAGCTGAATTTCAAGAGCCTTGTCATCATATTTTTAAAAAGTTAGACATGCATACATGATAAATAATCTTTTTGGAATTTGGAAAATGGGAAATAGGCTTTTCATTCTCCAGTGATTACTGTTTTCATTTGAATTTCACAAAGCATTAGAGCATGGAAAGGGCATCAGTTCTGAAATCAATGAACCCAAGTTCAAATTTTGCCTCTAGAATGAGAAATACCTTCTCAGATATGGTCATTTTGTACATTTGAATTTCTTGACTTTATGTATATGTTATAAAAAAGGACAATCATTCTGACAATGAGAAGTATGGGCATAGGGTAAAAGAAGAAAAGAGAGAGGAGAGGATATGGAAATTAAGATAGAGCACAGACAAACAGGGCAATATTGAAACTACCAAGTTAAAATTAATGTATACATTGGGAAAAAACTAAATTATATCAAATTCCAATTTCATAAATTGTCATGGTTTTAATGTTTGTCAAGGTTATAATAATAAATTTTTAAATGCCACACATCTCCAGCAACTCAGGTTCCTCATATAGTTTATTTATTATTTATTATTGTTATCATTTATTATTATTAGTTTCACATTGTACATGATGGAACCTGGAGAATACCATCCTACTAGAGAGATAGCATCATTATTTTTAAACCCTTGCCTTCTCTCTTGGAACCAATACAATGGGGGATAACTCACTTGCCCAGGGTCACACAGTTAGAAAGTGTCTGAGGCCAGATTTGAACCTAGGACTCTAGGCCTAGCTCTCAATTCACTGAACCACCCAGCTGCCCCCAGCATCATTTTTATAATAATTCAATGCTCTTAAAGAATAATTTTCTATTATAGAGTTCAGAATACATGTTTGTAATTAAAAGGTTGATAACCTACATCTTCCCTTCTGGACCAAAATCTAGGATTCTACATCTTCACATCATGTTATAAACTTAATTTTATTTAAATAGTTTTTTTTTTCACCATAAACATGGAAATGAATCATTTAATTTGTTTGGAAAATCCAGACCATGAGGTTTCCTTGGGATCAATAGACTAAGATTGCAATGAAAAGAAAAAGCAAATGGTTTTACTTCTTACCCTGAAAGGTTATAGGGTAAGATTTGAAATTTGAATCCCTATAATTAAGAGGCAACTAGGTGACAAATGGAGAAAGTACTGGCCTTGTGTGTCAGGAAGACTAACATCATGAATTCAAACCTGTCTTCAGACACTTACTAGCTGTATGACCCTGGGCAAGTCACTTAACATTGTGACAAACTACTTTGCCAAGAAAACCTCCAAAAATGGGTCACAAAAAAGTCGGACATGATTGAAAAATTACTAAATAGTAACAGCATTAATTATCAAGAGAAGGAGGAAAGAACAATACAGATCTGGTCTTAGATTCAGGAAGACCTCTGTTCACATACTACCTTTGGCTGTGTGACTCTGGGCAAGTCATTTAACTTCTTAGAACCTCAGAAACACTAGTCAAGGCAGTTGTCTATTTTCATTGGTAGAGGTAATTTCCTACTACAGTTCTCTCTGAACCATTAATATCTCAGTTACAGTTGAAAAAGAAAACTATTACTTATTATTATCATTTGTAAGATCTCTCAAAAATATTCTCATGGCATATCCAGTTTAGAGAATGACTTAAAGGTATTCAAGAACTAACAACAAAGAGAAAGGAGTTTCATCAGGATAGAGTGATTGCCCTATAATTGAAGGTCTTCAGATAGAAACTGGTTAGCCATTATTCATAATTGTGTAATTATAACAATTTGCTTTACATAGAACTTCAAAGTTTGCAAAAGTATTTCACAACTATCATCTCATTTTGATTTTACAATTATGCTATGAGTGAAGTAGATGACACAAGTGGAATCATTGCCATTTTGCAAGTAATGATCATCAACTGCTGTCGGATTTAAATTAATGTCCAATACTTCAAGAATTATTTTATAAAGTTTATTATTTGATAAAATAGAACCATGTGACTAATTTTTTCTACCTGCTCAAAATGTCTGCTCTGCCAAAGCTGTGACCCGAAGGAAAAAGGGAGATGAACCTCCACCCAATTTATATCCTGTCTGTATCAGGAATAAAAGGAAGTGAGTGAGGTTCTGGTAATTGTAGTTTTGCTGGAGATTGTAGTTTTTAGAGTAACTGATTCTACACACTGCAGAATGTTATACTATGCAATGCTATGCTATACTCTAGTCTACAGTACTATAATATATTTTATCATATACCAATATTTTATCACCTAGAAATGCTTCAGAGCAGAAAGCACTAACCACGATTTATATCCATGACATGGTTCAAGACATGAATACTTTCATTACATACACAACTATGTTACAACAAAATCATAATATATAAAAGTTTCAACAGCTATAGGCAAGGGAAACCTACCTTTTTGTCAGTGGTACATTCATAGGGCAATATATCAAGTTAATAGTTATTGGCTCTTTAATTTTAATTTCACTAAATTATATTAACTAAAATTAAAATTTTTAAAATTATTATTAAATTTAATTAAAATAAAAAATAAATCTTCATTTAAAAATTATTTGTTGCTATCATTCAGACATTTCAGTCATCTCTTGATAACTCCATTTGGCATTTTCTTAGCAGAGATGTGGTTTTCCATTTCAACTTCTCAAGTATCTCACATAAGGTCACATGGTTAGTAAGTGTTTAAGGCCAGATTTGAACTCTTCCTGACTTCATGCCCAACAGTCTCTCCACTGTGCCACCTAGTTGCCCAGAAATTACATCTATTAACAAAAATACAATAAAATCTGCCTCCAACAGTGAGATAGCAACAAGTATATGGTTTTGAAGTCCAGCAACCAGGAATAAAGACAGGAGGGAAATGAAGATTGTCTTGGGATCCTGAAGTATGGACAAAAGAGATTTCTGGACTCCTGATCCAAGAATACTTTGTTTTTCCTTCCCTTTGGTAAAAGCTTCTTGAAGTTCCTCTTAAGTAGAGTTCTCTGCTGGGTTCCTTGGATCAGTGCCATTCTATATCCAACAACAACAATAATGATATTAGCTAACATTTACATAGTGCTTATTATGTGCCAATCACTGTTAACTGCTTTTACAAATATTATCTCATTTTATCCTTACAACAACCATGAAAGGTAGTTACAATTACTATTATAATATGTAATTATTAACACAATGTATAATTATCTGAGGATAGCTAGATAGCACAGTGAATAGAGTATAAAGCCTGGAATCAGGGAGACTTGAATTCAAATCTGACCTCAGATCCTAACCAGCTGTGTGACTCTGGGTAATTCACTTAACCCTCTTTGTCTCAGTTTCCTCATTTATGAAAGGAGCTGGAGAATAAAATGACAAACCACTCCACTATCGTTGCTAGAAACCACATATCTAGTGACAAAGAGTTGGACCCATCCACTGAAATGACTAAATAATAATAACAAATATATTTATCTCCATTTTACAGATAAAGGATGAATTACATTTTGGGAGATAGTGTATTATAACAAGAAATAATAGGTAACCTTTAGTTGGAATCCAAGATAGACCAGAATTAGACTGAATTCCAGGTTATGGGAAAGCACCTGTACTGTCTTCTTTATACAACTTTCATTTCCCTCAATTTGCCACATGGATTTAAAGCAAGAAACTGGAATTTTCCCTTCTTAGATAAGAACTAGTTTTATATTTAAATGTAATCACTTAGTAATCACTGCATTAGCATCTTTAAAGGTATCATGGAAGACAAACTTCTTCCACAGACCATTTGGGGTAATTTGTATCTAAATATAGCCCAGATTTCAATTGTTTCCTCATATTTCCTGCTTTTGTCACCTGATTTTGTGGCTGATAAAGTAGGCATGGATGGACAGACATCAAATGGGTATCAATAATAAAAACAAAAATCACTTAGTCCTCAGATTCATAACCTGGGAATGAGAAACTTTCTGGTGGATTGCTTACTACAACTTTACTGTATTCATTCATTTCTATATACTGGGTTCATTTTATACTTTAATAATATTAAAGTATTAATTTCTTTGTGCAAGGTCCTAGGGTGGGTTTTTTAAGTGTTTGGGGTGTTCCCAGAAGACTAACACCTTTGGTGTGAGGGCTTGCTGAACCCTTTTCATGTCTGCTTATTCAGTTTTGGTGTCCATCTTTTACCTGACTTTCTCCTAGGGTTCCAAGAAGTTATTCCATACCTAATGGCCACACCCCAAAAAAAGCTACCTTGGCAGATGTGCTAAAGCAGTTTGAGGGCAACTGAAAGACTTCAAACTAAACAGTGAGTTACAGAAGGATACATATGAAACATATGAAACCTTTCCGTAGCAGAATGGGTGGACAAGAATAATTTATTCCAAAAGTCAGGAAGGTGGCTGAGGCAGAAACTGCAGAGTACTCAGAGTATGATCAGACATAAAAGACACTAAGGTCATCCACTGCATCCCAGGCTTTTGCCAATCATTCTGACTTTTATCTTTTTTTCCTTTTAAACGTTATTTTATGTGGTCATTTTCAAACATTATTCATTAGGAAAAAAAGATCATTTTCTTTTCCTCCCCCCTTCCCACCACCCCTCCCATAGCTGACACACAATTCCACTGGGTATCACATGTGTCCTTGATTCGAAGCCATTTCCATGTTCTTGGTATTTGCATTAGGGTGTTCATTTAGAGTATCTCTTCAATCATATCCCCTCAACCCCTGTAGTCATGCAATTGCTTTTCCTCGGTGTTTTTACTCCCACAGTTTGTCCTCTGCTTGTGGATAGTGTTTTTTTCTCGATGATCCCAGCAGATTTTTCAGGATCATTGCATTGACACTAATAGAAAAATCCATTACGTTTGATTGAACCACAGTGTATCAGTCTCTGTGTACAATGTTTTCCTAGTTCTGCTCCTTTTGCTATGCATCACTTCCTGGAGATTGTTCCAGTCTCCATGGAATTCCTCTACTTTATTATTCCTTTTAGCACAATAGTATTCCAACACCAACATATACCACAATTTGTTCATCCATTCCCCAATTGAAGGGCATCCCCTCGTTTTCCAAGTTTTGGCCACCACAAAGAGTACAGCTATGAATAGTCTTGTATAAGTTTTTTTCCTTATTATCTCTTTGGGGCACAAACCCAGCAGTGCTATGGCTGGATCAAAGGGCAGACAGTCTTTTATCGCCATTTGGACATAGTTCCAAATTACCTTCCAGAATGCTTGGATCAATTCACAACTCCACCAGCAATGAATTAATGTCTGAACTTTGCCACATCCCCTCCAGCATTCATTACTTTCCTTTGCTGTCATATTAGCCAGTCTGCTGGGTATGAGGTGATACCTCAGAGTTGTTTTGATTTGCATCTCTCTGATTATAAGAGATGTAGAACACTTTTTCATGTGCTTATTGATAGTTTTGATTTCTCTGGCTGAAAACTGCCTGTTTATGTCTCTTGCCCATTTCTCAATTGGAGAATGGCTTGATTTTTGGTACAATTGATTTATCTCTTTATAAATTTGAGTAATTAGACCTTTGTCAGAGGTTTTTGTTATGAAGATTGTTCCCCAATTTGTTGCTTCCCTTCTAATTTTAGCTACATTGCTTTTGTTTGTACAAAAACTTTTTAATTTGATGTAATCAAAAATATTTATTTTACATTTTGTGCCACTTTCTATGTCTTGCTTCGTTTTAAAGTCTTTCCATTACCAAAGGTCTGACATGTATACTATTCTGTGTTCACCTAATTTACTTATAGTTTCCTTCTTTATATTCAGGTCATTCCCCCATTCTGAGTTCATCATGTTGTAGGGTGTGAAGTGTTGATCCAAACCTAATCTCTCCCACACTGTCTTCCAGTTTTCCAAGAAGTTTTTGTCAAATAGTGGATTTTTGTCTCAAAAGCTGAGGTCTTTGGGTTTGTCATAGACAGTCTTGCTGAGGTAATCTACCCCAAGTCTATTCCACTGATCAAATGACAAGTTAAAACTATTGGGAGACTTCAAAGCCCACGTTGGCCAGGACCATGAAAGATGGAAAGGAGTGCTCGGCAAACACAGCATGGGCAAAACAAACAAAAACGGCCTACTGCTACTCAGCAAATGCTCAGAGCTTGAACTCACCATCACGAACACTGTGTTCAGAATGGTGAACAAATATAAAACAACATGGATGCAGCCACGATCAAAACAATAGCATCTCATTGACTACATCATTGTACGCTGGCAAGACATCCAGGATGTAAAGATCACCAGAGCCATGAGAGGAGCTGAATGCTGGACAGACCACCGATTGATTAGAGCAACTCTTCAAATGCACATTGAGCCTCACCATCCAAAACGCGCCCAGACAGTTCGCGCATTTTACAATGTGAGTTGTCTTAGAGATCCATCTTATTTGCAAACATTCCAGTCCTGCCTGGATGACAAGCTGTCTGCCAAGGGACCACTCACTGGAAGCTCAACCAAGAAATGGAACTAGTTCAGAGATGCAGTGAAGGAAACATCAAAGGCAGTCCTAGGCCCCAAACAAAGCAACCATCAGGACTGGTTCAACAAGAACAACACTGCTATTGAAGAACTATTGAGCAAAAAGAACAAAGCCTTTATGGAGCGGCAAAATAACCCAAACTCTGCTCCTAAAAAGGACAGATTCAAGTCTCTCCAAGCCACAGCGCAGCATGAGATCAGGAAGATGCAAGACCGATGGTGGGAAAAAAAGGTAGAAGAAATCCAGCGTTTTGCTGATACGAAAAACTACAAACAATTTTTCAGTGCCCTCAAGATTGTCTATGGGCCATTAAAACCCACTACCACTCCCTTGCTATCCTCTGATGGTGATGCTCTCATAAAAGATAAAAAAGGCATCAGATAAAAAAGGTGGAAAGAACACTTCAGTCAGCTTCTCAACCAACTCTCTTCAGTTGACCAAAGTGCCCTTGACCAGATCCCCCAAAACCGTACCATTGAACAACTTGACATCCCTCCTTCAACAGAGGAAGTCCAAAAAGCCATTAAACAAATGAGTGCAGGCAAAGCACCCGGTAAAGACGGGATCCCAACCAAGGTGTACAAGACCGTAAATGGAAAGGTGCTCCAGGCATTCCACATAGAGCTGACCAGAATATGGGAAGAGGAAGACATGCCCCCAGAACTCAGAGATGCCTCCATCATAGCCCTATACAAGAACAAAGGCTCACTAGCAGCCTGTGACAACTACAGAGGCATCTCACAACTCTCCACTGCTAGAAAGATCCTTGCCCATGGACTAACCTAGAAGCAATTAACGTTTTTCCAATCATTTAAATCTGACTTTATTTTTGTGAAAAGTGTTTTGCAATTGTACTCATATAATTCCTTCCTTGGCAAGTACATACCCAAGTATTTTATATTATCTCCAGCTAATTTAAGTAAAATTTCTTTTTTCTGTTTCTTGTTGATGGATTTGGTTGGTAATATAAAGAGATGCTGGTGACTTGTGTAGATATATTTCATATCCTGCAAATTTTCTAAACTTATTAATTATTTCACTTGGATTTTTAGTTGACTTTTTAGGACCCTCTAAGTATATCTATAAAGAGTGATAGTTTATTTCTTCATTGCCTATTCTAATTCCTTTTTCTTCTCTTCTTGCTATGGTTAGTATTTCTAATATAATATTCTATTATTGTATTGTACTGGTAGTGGTGATAGTAGACATCCTTATTTTACTCCTGATCTTAATAGGGAGGTATCTAGTTTATCTTCAGTACAGATAATGCTTACTGATGATTTTAGATATATGCTATTTATTATTTTAAGGAATGTTCCATTAATTCCTGTGATCTCCTGTGTTGTTTTTTTTTTTTTTAATCTTTACCTTCCATCTTGGAATTAATACTGTGTATTGGTTCCAAGGCAGAAGAGTGGTAAGGGCTAGACAATGGGGGTCACGTGACTTGCCCAGGGTCACATAGATAGGAAGTGTCTGAGGCCAGATTTGAACCTAGAACCTCCCATCTCTAGGCATGGCTCTCAATCCACTGAGCCACCCAGCTGCCCCTCTCCTGTGTTTTTAATAGGAAGAGATGCTGTATTCTGTCAAAAGCTTTTTTATGTTTCCATTGTGATAATCATATGATTTCTGTTGAATTTGTTATTGATGGAGTCAGTTATGCTAATAGCTTTCCTAATATTGAACCAGCCCTCGTAGAAATCCCACCTGGTCATATTGTATCATCTTCATGATATAAAAGCAGCTAGCTAGTATTTTCTTTAAATTTATTTGCATATGTTCTTTGCATATGTATTGCAATATTCATTAGGGAGATTCACCTAAGATTATCTTTCTTTTTTCATATTCTTCCTGGTTTAGGGTACAGTCACCCTTTTTTTACACCAGTGATTTAGTTTTCATCTTTCCTTTTTTGTTCATCCATTTTATTAGTATTTTAATAAAAGCAGGTTCTAAGTTTATTTATTAGTTCAATTTTTCTCTTGCTTTCAATGTTATAAATCACCATTGATTTCAGGATTTCTAATTTAGTGTTTAATTGGGGGTTTAATTTGTTCTATTTCTAGGGGGTTTTTGTTGTTGTTGAATGCACAATTCATTAACCTGTCCTTTTTCTATTTCATTGATGTTATCAATTAGAGAAATAAAATGTCCCCTAAGCACTGCTTTAGTTGTATCCCATAAATCTTTGTATAATGTCTAATTGCTGTCATGCTCCTTAATATAATTATTCTTTCTATGATTTGTTTTTGACTCACTTATTCTTTAGGATTAGATTATTGAGTTTCCAATTAATTTTTAATCTCTCTTTCAATGGACCTTTATTGAATTCAAATTTTATTGAATTATGATCTGAAAAGAATTCATTCAATATTTCTGACTTTCTACATTTGATTTTCTATTCCCATTTAACTTTCTCCAAACTTCTATCATTTCTAACATCTAATATTCTATTCACCTCCTTACCTTCTTTCTTGTTTATTTTTTCCTTAGATTTACCCAATTCTGAGAGGGGAAAGTTGAGGTGCCTCACTAGCATAGTTTTACTATTTATATCCTCCCATAATTCATTTACCATCTCTAAAAATCTGGACACTATATCATTTAATGCATTTATGTTTAGTATTGATATTTATTGTCTATGGTAACTTTTTTCAAGATACTGTTTTCTTTCTTATCTATTTTTCTGTTACCTTTATCTGAAATCATGACTGCTAGCCCTCTTTTACTTCATCTGAAGCATAATAGATTTTACTCCAGCCCTTTACCTTTTACTCAGAGTGGATCTCTATGCTTCAGATGTGTTTCTTATAATATGTTGTAGGATTCTGGTTTTTAATACATTCCTCCATTTGCTTGCATTTTATGGATGAGTTCATCCCATTCACATTTACAGTTGTAATAATTGTGTATTTCCTTCAATCCTGTCTTTCCTCAGTTTATTCTCTCTTTCACTTTGTCCTTTTTCGTAAGTGTTTTATTTCTGACCACTGTTTCCTCCCATCTATCTATCCTTCAATGGATCCCTTCCCCACCCCTTGTACTTATCCCTTTTTAGTTCCCTGTAGGGAAATACAGATTTCTATATCTACCTGAATATAGATGTTATTCCCTTTTTGAGCCAAGTCTGATGAGTAAAGTTTGTGTTGTCTGCCATTACTCTCATCTTCCCCTTTAATGAACTAGTTCTTTTGAGCCTCTTTTATGTGAGATACTTCATCCCATTTTAACTCTCCTATCCCTCTTCTCCCAATGTGGTCTTTCTCTTTGCTTCATTTTTTTATCTTCCTAATGCAGACAATTGACATCCATACCTTCTATCTATGAATATCAATCCCAATTGTTCCAATATTGATAAATATCATAGGAATTATAAGCATGATCTCATGTTTATGTATAATTCTGTCAGTATACACAGTTTAACAATTGAGCCATATCAAATCCTTACATTTTCTCTGACCTATTTACTTTTTTATGCTTCTCTTGAGTCTTCTGTTGGAATGTTAAATTATCCCAGAAGCTCTGATCTTTTCATTAGAAATTCTTGAAAATTCTCATTGTTGTTAAATATCCAATTTTTCTCTTGAAGTACTATGGTGTTTTGCAAGATAGATGATTCTAAGTTTTAATAGTAGTTACTTTACCTTCTAGAATCATATTCCAAACATCGTGATCTTTTAAGTATTTATTGCTAAATACTGTGTAATCCTATTTGGGGCTCGATGATATTTGAATTGTTTCTGGCTGCCTAAAATATTTTTCTTTGGTCTGTGTGCTCTGGAATTTGTCTGTTTTAGGACCTTTTTGAGGAGGTAGTTATTGGATTCTTTTATTTCTATTTCACACTCAGATTCTAAGATTTTTTCTTTCTAGGATTTTCTGGCATTTTTCCTTGATAATTTTTCTTTGGTAGTATGCTTAGATTCTTTTATTGTTCTTGGTTTTCAAGCAGTTTGATAATTCTTAAATTATTCCTCCATGATCTATTTTCTAGGTCAATTCTTTTTCCAATGAGGAATTTCATATTTTCTTCTATTTGGTCATACTTTCACTGTCTTTGTTGTTGTTTCTTGAACCTTTGGAGTCATTATTTTCCAGTTGTCCAATTGCAATGTTTACAGAATTATTATCTTCAGCAAGCCAATGTATCTATCTCCTTTTCATTAATTTCATTCATTCTACTTTTTAAAAACTTGTTTTCTTCAGTAACTTTTTGTACCTCCTTTTCAATCTGGACAACTCTACTTGTCAAGGAATTATCCTCAGCTAATTTTTTAGTATCTTTTCCCACTTTTTGTATTTCCTTTTCCAAGCTGCTGATATATTTCTTATGGTTTTCCTGCATTACTTTCATCCCCCCCCCCCAATTTTTTGTAACTGGTTAAAAAAAAATTGAGCTCTCCCTTTAGATATTTCTTTGTAGCTGAGACCAATTTATATTTTTCTTTGATACTTTACAGGTAGCTATTTTGTTACTGGTATTCTCATCTTTATTTTTATGTTACCATAGAGTCAGAATTTTTTTGTTTTTATTTTTTTCTCACTTTATTTTGCATTATTTTTACTACAAAGTAAAGATGAATAGTGTTTATAAATTGGAGAGGGTGCTGTCCCACATTTCTTTTGCTGATGCTTAGGGATTTGCTTCAGATTTTCATCATGCTTGTGATCTAGCTGCTGGCTAACATTAGTAGAGGTTCTTCCTATTGGCTTGCACTGATGGGAAACTTCACTGCTCCCTTGAACTGGTGGGAGGCATTATTGAAGGTTTGTAGTGAGTCAGGCACTTACTGCTGGACTTCTGGAAGAGACTGATAGAGAGCCCAAAGGGGTAGAGCTTTGTTGCTAGTTGATGCCAGCAGTGGAGCCTAAATTCTGACTGGCCATTTGGTTGGAGCCTTGCTGCTGCATGGAGGTGAAGGTCAGATTGGAGTCCTACTGCTTGAGGGACACAGCCTCACACTGGCCTTCCAGGGTGCATTTTGTGCTTACTGCTGTCTATTCAAACATTGCTCCCCTCCCACTTGAGTGAGAAAGATCTCTTGTGTTGGTCCTCCAGGCTGCTTCAGTCTGCTTTGGTCTAGTGAAGTTGTTCTATCTTACAAAAAAAAAAATTTGTGAGACCTTTTTTCAGTGCTACCTGGAGGGGAATTTCAGAAGTTTTATGAGGATGGCTTTCATACTCAATCATTTTGGCACCAGAAGTCCAGTTCAATAATTTTTATTTTGTTTATTTTTGTTGTTGCTGCTGTAGAAGACATCTTTATTTTTTTGTTTGAATTAAATTATTTAGTCAAATTAGAACATTATTCCTTGGTTACAATAATCACATTATTTCACTCCCTCCCCTCCACCCACCCTTCCAGCAGCTAATGCGCAATTTCATTGGGTATTACTTGTGTCCTTGATAAGAATGTATTTCCATATTATTGGTGTTTGCATTACAATGTTCATTTAGAGTCTACCTCCCCATCCATTTCCCCTTGACCCACATATTCAATCATTTGTTTTTCCTCTGTATTTCTGCTCCCACAGTTTTTCCTCTGAATATGGATAATGGTTTTTCTCATAGATTCCTCCAAGTTGTTCAGGGTCACAGCATTGCCACTAATGGAGAAGTCCATGACATTCTTTATACAATAGAGTATCAGTCTCTGTGTACAACGTTTTCCTGGTTCTGCTCCTCTAACTCTGCATCAATTGCTGGAGGTCATTCCAGTTCCATTGGAATTCCATATTTTATATTATTATTCCTTTGAGCACAATAGTATTCCATCACCAACATATACCACAATTTGTTCAGCCATTCCCCAATTAAAGGGCATCCCCTCATTTTCCAATTTTTTGCCACCACAAAGAGTGCAGCTATGAATATTCTTGTACAAGTCTTTTTCCTTATTGTCTCTTTGGGGTACAAACCCAGCAGTGCTATGGCTGGATCAAAGGGCAGCCAGTCTTTTATCTCCCTTTGGGCATAGTTCCAAATTGCCCTCCAGAATGGCTGGATCAATTCACAACCCCACCAACAATGCATTCCTACTTTGCCACATCCGCTCTTTGCTGTCATATTAGCCAATCTGCTAGGTGTGAGGTGATACCTCAGAGTTTTTTTGATTTGCATCTCTCTGATTATAAGAGACTTAGAACACTTTTTCATGTGCTTATTAATACTTTTGATTTCTTTAACTGAAAACTGCCTATTCATGTCCTTTGCCCATTTATCAACTGGAGAATTGTGGAAGAGGCGTGAAGAGAGAAAAGTTTTGAAGGACAAACCAAGATGCAAGAGACTAAGCTGTACACCTGTCGTGTCAATCAAGAAGAAGATTCTAAAACTGAATGTTCCCAGGAGGAGTGGCAGTTGAGCTGACAAGGGGGTGGGGACTGAGAGTATCTCTCTCTCTTTCTCTTTCTCTCTGGCAGTTGAGGCTGGCAGTTGAGGCTGGCTGAAGACCCTGATTGTGCTGGCTTATTTGGGGGGGGGGGCTTTCTGATCAAAAGGAGACTCCTGTGTTCTCTGAGATTTTGACTGACCAAGAGTTGGGGTTTTTCTGGCCACAGAGAGAAGAGAAGAAGGAGAAACTTGGCTTTTGAGTTTGGTTGTCTCTTTCTGAGAGTTTAAGCTAGCCAAGAAAAACTGAGAGACCTGGTGTTGTAAAACAAGAAAGAAGATCTTAACTGTTGTCCTCCATTTATCTAACTGTCCTCTTCTCACCTTTGTTATTGGACTATTCCCATAACCTTCTCAAATCCCCTTTATAGAATAGGGAAACCCTCATCCCACTTTCCTCAGTTTCTCTTCCTGTTATCCCAATACACCTCTACTTGAAAAAGTAAAGAAAAGAAGATCTTTATAGTTCACAGGGGGGGGGGGGGAGGGGGAGAAGCCAAAGGCTTCAAGAAGAATTGTTAGGTGAAGGGAAGCAGGGAGCAAAAGATTCGAAAATGGAGGGAGTAAAAAGGAGGAGGAGGTTAGAAAGATATACTGATCCATCAGCCATCAGTAGGGATCAGTAGGCAAACACCATAGCATTCCTCAAAGCAGTTCCCCTGTATAGCAGTTCCCTTGTGTGGTAGCATCAGTTTCCCCTGTAGCAGCTGCTCTCTAGTCTCAAGCCAGAGCATTCAGTCATTGCAACAAGAAGTGACACACAGATTTACACTTCTATTTCAGAATGGCTGGATTTTTTGTACAATTGATTTAGCACTTTATAAATTTGAGTAATTAGACCTTTATCAAGGTTTTTGTTATGAAGATTGTTTCCCAATTTCCTTCTAATTTTGGTTGCTTTGGTTTTATTTATTTATTTATTTATACAAAATCTTTTTAATTTGATGTTATCAAAATTATTTACATTTTGTGATTTTTTTCTAACTCTTGCTTGGTTTTAAAATCTTTCCTTTCCCAAAGATCTGACATGTATACTATTCTGTGTTCACCTAATTTATTTATAGTTCCCTCTTTTTATTCAAGTCATTCACCCACTCTGAGTTTATCTTGGTGTAGGGTGCCAGATGTTAATCCAAACCTATGTGAAGACTGGATTTAGCTATCGCCTGATTGTAACAATGAAGGTACTCAGTTCTTCCTTTATTGTGAAGATTAAATTGTAATCCCCTCCCCACCCACCCCACCCACCATACCCACTCACCTATCATCTAAAAGAAAAGCAGTCCTGTACCTGCTCCTCCAGGGTCCAGTTCCACAGTCAACTCTGAGTGTCTGTCTTCCAGTCTCTCCTCAAGTGTCTGTCTTCTAGTCTCTCCTCTGAATGACTCTTCTTCACTCCAAGCTCCAGAGACTGCTCCCCCACTCCAACTCTGAGTCAGATCTATCTTTTCTGGCCTCTGTGGTCCTCTATTTAGAGATGTTTTTCTCTTGGGTCGCCTCCCCTAAATTTCATATCTACCAATCACAGTAGACACTTCTTACCTTTAGTAGTTAATTTGTATCTTTAGTGGTTTAAAATGGGTAGATCTGCTTCAAATACTGAGTTACCACCTTTTGGGAAGTAAAATCTAAAAATAGATTGTGGATTACAATTCAATTGCACTAATAAAGGAAGATCTAAGTACCTTCATTGTTACCATCAGGGGATTTACAATTTAATCTTCACACCTAACCTCTCCCATAGTGTCTTCCAATTTTCCCAGGAGTTTTTATCAAATAATGGATTTTGGACCCCAAAGCTGGGATCTTTAGACTTTCTTGCTGAGGTCACTTACCCCAAGTCTATTCCACTGATTGGGAGGATCTGTGTCTTCGCCAGTACCATATTGTTTTGCTGACCACAGTTAATTTTAATTTAGTTTGAGATCTGGGACTGCAAGGCCACCCTCTTTGCATTTTTTTTCATTATTTCCCTAGATATCCTTGATCTTTTGTTCTTCCAACTGAATTTTGTTATAGTTTCTTCAAATTTAGTAAAAAAAAATTTGGGATAGGTCACTGGGTATGGCACTAAATAAGTAAATTAATTTGGGTAGGATTGTCATTTTTCTTATGTTAATTCATCCTACCGATGAGTAATCAATGTTTTCCAATTGTTTAGATCTAGTTTTAATTGTGTGGAGAGTGTTTTGTAGCTGTGTTCATATACTTCCTATGTTTGTATCAGCAGATAGATTCCTAAGTATTTTATATTCTCTAGGGTGATTTTAAATGTGATTTCTCTTTCTAATTCTTGCTGCTGAGATGTGTTGGAGATATATAGAAATGCTGATGACTTATGCGGGTTTATTTTGTATCCTGCAACTTTGCTAAAGTTTTTGATTTCCACTAGGATTCTTTAAGTAGACCATCATGTCATCTCAAAGAGTGATAGTTTGGTCTCTTCTTTGCCTATTTTAATGCCTTCAATTTCTTTTTCTTCTCTAATTGCTACTGCTAGTGTTTCTAGAACAATGTTAAATAATAGAGGTGATAATGGGCATCCTTGTTTCACTCCTGATCTTATTGGGAAGGCTTCTAGTTTATCTCCATTGCAGATGATGTTTGCTGATGGTTTTAGATATATACTGTTTATTGTTTTTAGGAAAGGCCCTTCTATTCCTATGCTTACTAGTTTTTTTCAATAGGAATGAATGTTGTATTTTCTCAGAGGTGTTTTCTCCCTCTATTGAAACAATCATGTGATTTTTGGTTAGTTTGTGGTTATGTGGATGGTTTTCCTAATATTGGACCATCCTTGCATTCCTGGTTTAAATTCTACGTAGTCATAATGAATAACCCTCGTAATCACTTGCTAGAGTCTTTTTGCTAGTGTCCTATATAAGATTTTTGCATCTATATTCATTAAGGAGATTGGTTTATAGTTTTCTTTCTTTGTTTTTACCTGCCTGGCTATGAAATCAGTTCAATATTTGTGCCATAAAAGGAATCTGGTGGAACTATTTCTTTGCTTATTCTGTAAAAAAGTTTATATACTATTGAGATTAGTTATTCTATGAATGTCTGATAGAATTCATTTTTTAATCAATATAGTTCAGGGAATTTTTTCTTAGGTAATTCCTTGATGGATTGTTCAATTTCTTTTTCTGTTATGGGATTGTTTATGTATTCTATTTCTTCATCTGATAGTCTAAACAACTTATATATTTGTAAATAGTCATCCATATCACCTAGATTGCCTCATTTATTGCCTTATAATTGGGTATAATAATTTTTCATGATTGTCCCAATTTCCTCTTTGTTAGAGGTGAGGTCTCCCTTTTCATCTTGGATACTTTTAATTTGGTTTTCTTCTTACATTTTTTAAATTAGATTGGCCGGTTCCTTTGTCTATTTTATTTGTATTGTCAAAGTACCAGCCTCTAGGCTTATTCATTAAATCAATGGTTCTTTGACTTTCAATTTTATTAATTTCTCTTTTGATTTTTAGGATCTCTAATTTAGTCTTCATCTGAGGATTTTTAATTTGTTCACATTCTAGTTTTTTAATTTGCATGCCCAACGTATTGACCTCTGCCCACCCTAATTTGTTAATATATGAACTCAAGGATATAAGTTTCCCCCTGAGTACTACTTTAGCTGCATCCCATAAATTTTGTAAGGATGTCTCATCACTGTCATTTTTTTCAATAAAGCTATTAATTGTTTCTATGATTTGTTCTTTAACTAAGTGATTTTGGAGAATCATGTTTAATTTCCAATTAATTTTTATATGTCTCTCCTTTTACCCTTACTAATTACTATTTTCATTGTATTGTGGCCTGAGAAGGTTGCATTTATTTTTTCTGCTCTTTTGCACTTTTTTTGCAATATTTTTATGTCCTAGTACATGGTTAATCTTTGTGAATGCACATTGTGCCACTGAAAAGAAGGTGTATTCCTTTTTGTCCCAATTTATTTTTCTCCACATATATATTAACAAATTTTCCTAAGATTTCATTTACTTCTCTTACCTCTTTCTTATTTATTTTTTGGTTAGATTTATCTAGTTCTGATAGAGAAAGATTCAAGTCTACCACTAGTATAGTTTTTCTATCTATTTCATCCTTGAACTCCACTAGTTTCACCTTTAGAAATTTGGATGGACTTCCAGTCAAGATGGTGGCTTATACACAGCAAAAGTCCAGACCTCTGAAAACCCTTCCTTACCGATCACAAACTGAATGCTCCTAGGGCACCGAAATTCAAACTGAACAACAGGACAGACGCTGGGAACCCTCCTTTTGGACTTGGATTAAAAAGTATGCCCCCCAAAATCCAGAACCCTAGATCACTTGGATCTAAGTGGTAAGCAGAAGGAAGGTCCCAGGACACCCCCCCCTTCCCAACCCAGAGTGCTGAGCCGCAGCAGCAGCAGAAACCTCAGAGCTGGCAAAAGGGCTTCAGGGCCAGCTATTCTGAAGGGCGCATCTTGAAAACAACCTGAGCCAGTCTCAGGGGCTCCCAGCACAGATGGCAGGGAAACAGAGAGAAATGGCTTGGTCCTTCCATCTGAGTCTCATGGGAGGTCCCTGCTTCAGGGCACATTCAGTCCAACCCAGCTGAACCTAATCCCATCAGGAGCCCTCAGAGCTTCTGAAAGGACTGAAACCTCAGGGCTGGCAAAGGGGTTGCTCCGAAGGATGAAGGGCTTACCTTGAAAGTAATCTGAGCCAGTCTCAGGGCATCCAACACAGACGGAAGAGGAGCTTTTTTTTTTTGCCTCAGGGCTCAATCAGCCCAAACCAGCTGAATTTAATCCCATCAGAAGCCCTCCTCAGGGAGGCCAGGACACCTCCCCCATTAGAGTGCAGGGTCTTCTGAAAGAACAGAAACCTCAGGGCCAGCAAAGGCACTAAGGTACCTTGCGGACAGTGATGAGCCAGGCTCAGAGCATGGAAGTAAGGCAGCAGAGAAGCAACTTGAGGGAACTGAGAGCAATAACACCTGAAATTCCAGCAGACCCTGGGTTTCCCCAGGAAGACAGAGCAGCTGCAAAGAAAGGACAATTTGCCTGGGGCTAAAGCCTCAGACCATCAGAAATATACACTAAGAGCCAGTCCTCTTCACTCAGATAGAGATGGCAAACAGTACAGAAGTACAAAAGCCTCCAAACACCAAGAAAAGCAAGAAGAAGGGGTGACTTTAGACACATTTTATGGAGCAAAAATACAAAATACAGAGGAGATAGAAGAGGAAACACAAGCAAATTCTCCAAAACCTTCCAAAGGAAATGGAAACTCTCCACAAACTCTTGAAGAATTTAAATCAGAAATGATCAAAAAGATAGAAGCCTTCTGGCTGGAAAAATGGGAAATAATGCAAAAGGAACTCAACAATCTGAAGCATGAAAAAAAACGCAACTACAGAAACAGCTTGACCAAACTGAAAAGGAAAACCAGGCTTTAAAGGTCAGAATCAGGCAACTGGAAAACAATGTTCTTGCAAAAAAGCAAGAACTAATAAAGCAAAGCCAAAAGACCAAGAAATTAGAAAAGAACATAAAATATCTCACTGACAAGGTGACAGACCTGGAAAATAGAGGAAGGAGAAACAATCTGAGAATAATTGGCCTACCAGAAAAGCCAGAAATAAATAATAATCTTGACAACATAATACAAGATATCATCAAAGAAAATTTCCCAGAGATTCTAGAACAAGGGGGCAATACAGGCATTGAAAGAATTCACAGAACACCCTCTACACTAAACTCCCAAAAGATGACTCCCAGGAATGTAATTGCCAAATTCCAAAGCTTTCAAGCAAAAGAAAAAATCTTACAAGAAGCCAGAAAAAGACAATTTAGATATAAAGGAATGCCAATCAGGGTCACACAAGACTTTGCAATTTCCACTCTGAATGACCATAAGGCATGGAACATGATTTTCAGAAAGGCAAGAGAGCTGGGTCTTCAACCAAGAATCAACTACCCATCAAAACTGACTATATACTTCCAGGGGAAAGTATGGGCAATCAACAAAATAGATTTCCAAGTTTTTGCAAAGAAAAGACCAGAGCTCTTTGGAAAGTTCGATATCAAAAAGCAAAGAGCATGGAATACCTGACAAGGTTAATATGAAGGAAAGGGAAAAGGAGAAAAATGTTATCTTTTTCTTTTATTCAAACTCTCTTCTATAAGGACTACATTTATATCAATTTATATATATATATATATATATATATTAATATGTGGGGAAAATGTAATGTGTATATAGGGGGGAAAAACTAAATAGAATAATCTTTCTCATACAAAGATTCACATGGGAAGGGGAGGGGAAGAAAACTCCTATAAGAAGAAGAGGAAGATAATTTTTACTTAAACCTTACACTCAGTGAAATCAACTCTAAGAGGGAAGAGCATCCAGATCCATTGGGATCTTGAATTCTATCTTATCCAATAGGGTAAGGAAGAAGGGAAAACCAAGTGGCCTTGGGGGGGGGACACAAAAAGGGAGGGTAGGAAAGGGGGGAGGGAGAGGGAACATAAAGGGAGGAGCTAGAAAGGGAAACATATCAAGGGAGTGAAATAGGGGGACTGATTTAAAGTAAATCACTGGCATGAAAGGTTATAGCTAAAGAAGAAAGGTCAGAATTAGGGGAGGATATCAAAATGCCAGGAAATCCACAAGTGACAATCATAACTTTGAACATGAATGGGATGAACTCACCCATAAAACATAGACAAATAGCAGAATGGATTAGAATCCAAAACCCTACCATATATCGTCTTCAAGAAACACACATGAGGCAGGTAGACACTCACAATTTCAGAACTAAAGGATGGAGTAAGACCTTCTGGGCCTCAACTGATAGAAAGAAGGGAGGAGTTGCAATCATAATATCTGAAGAAGCCAAAGCAAAAATAGACTTGATTAAAAGGGATAGGGAAGGTGACTATATTTTGTTAAAAGGGACTTTAGATAATGAGGAAATATCACTAATCAACATGTATGCACCAAATAGTATAGAATCCAAATTTCTAATGGAGAAACTAGGAGAACTGAAGGAACAAATAGACAGTAAAACCATATTAGTGGGAGATTTAAACCAACTACTATCAAATTTAGATAAATCAAATCAAAAAATAAATTAAAAAGAGGTAAAAGGAGTGAATGAAATCTTAGAAAAATTAGAGTTAATAGACATATGGAAAAAAATTAATAGGGACAAAAAAGAATATACCTTCTTCAAAGCACCACATGGCACATTCACAAAGATTGACCATACACTAGGTCACAGAATCATGGCATACAAATGTGGAAAAGCAGAAATAATAAATGCAGCCTTTTCAGATCACAAGGCAATAAAAATAATGATCAGTAAGGGTACATGGAAAACCAAATCAAAAATTAATTGGAAACTAAATAATATGATACTCCAAAATCAGTGAGTTAGAGAAGAAATCATAGAAATAATCAATAATTTCATTGAGGAAAATGACAATGCTGAGACATCCTTTCAAACCTTATGGGATGTAGCCAAAGGAGTAATCAGAGGTAAATTCATATCTCTGAGTGCATATTTTAACAAACTAGGGAGGGCAGAGACCAATGAATTGGAAATGCAAATAAAAAAACTTGAAAGAAAACAAATTAAAAACATCCAAAAGAAAACCAAACTAGAGATACTCAAAATTAAGGGAGAAATTGATAAAATTGAAAGTGATAGAACTATTGATTTAATAAATAAGACTAGAAGCTGGTAATTTTAAAAAACAAACAAAATATATAAAGTACTGGTCAATCTAAATAAAAAAAGGAAAAAAGAAAAGCAAATTAACAGCAACAAAGATGAAAAGGGGGACATCACCTCCAATGAAGAGGAAATTAAGGCAATCATTAAAAATTACTTTGCTTAATTATATGGCAATAAATACACCAATCTAGGTGATATGGACAAATGTATACACAAATATAAACTGCCTAGACTAACAGAAAAAGAAATAGAATTCATAAATAATCCCATATCAGAAAATGAAATCCAACAAACCATCAAAACCATCAAAAACCATCAAAAAGAAAAAATCCCCCAGGGCCTGATGGATTCACAAGTGAATTCTATCAAATATCCAAAGAACAGTTAATCCCAATACTATACAAACTATTTGACATAATAAGCAAAGAGGGAGTTCTACCAAATTCCTTTTGTGACACAAACATGGTACTGATTCCAAAACCAGGAAGGTCAAAAACAGAGAAAGAAAATTATACACCAATCTCCCTAATGAATATAGATGCAAAAATCCTAAATAGGATACTAGCAAAAAGACTCCAGCAAGTGATCAGAAGGGTCATCCACCATGATCAAGTAGGATTTATACCAGGGATGCAGGGCTGGTTCAATATTAGGAAAACCATCCACATAATTGACCATATCAACAAGCAAACCAACAAAAATCACATGATTGTTTCAATAGATGCAGAAAAAGCCTTTGATAAAATAAAACACGCATTCCAATTAAAAACACTAGAAAGCATAGGAATAGAAAGGTTGTTCCTAAAAATAATGAACAGTATATATCTAAAACCATTAGCTAACATCATCTGCAATGGGGATAAACTAGATGCATTCCCAATAAGATCAGAAGTGAAACAAGGATGCCCATTATCACCTCTATTATTTGACATTGTACTAGAAACACTAGCAGTAGCAATTAGAGATGAAAAAGAAATTGAAGGCATTAAAATAGGCAAGGAGGAGACCAAGTTATTGCTCGTTGAGGATTACATAATGGTCTACTTAAAGAATCGTAGAGAATCAACCAAAAAGCTAATTGAAATAATCAACAACTTTAGCAAAGTTGCAGGATACAAAATAAACCCGCATAAGTCATCAGCATTTCTATATATTTACAACACAACTCAGCAGCAAACACTAGGAAGAGAAATCCCATTCAAAATCACCTTAGACAAAATAAAATACCTAGGAATCTATCTCCCAAGACAAACACAGGAACTATATGAACACAACTACAAAACCTTCTCCACACAACTAAAACTAGACATGAGCAATTGGAAAAACATTAACCGTTCTTGGGTAGGATGACCCAATATAATAAAAATGAACATCCTACCCAAACTTATTTATCTATTTAGTGCCATACCCATGGAACTTCCAAAAAAATTTCTTTAGTGATTGAGAAAAAATCATAACAAAGTTCATTTGGAAGAACAAAGGATCAAAGATATCCAGGGAAATAATGAAAAAAAAATACAAAGGAAAGGGACCTTGCAGTCTCAGATCTCAAACTATATTACAAAGCAGCAGTCAACAAAACAATTTGGTACTGGCTAAGAGACAGAAAGGAGGATCAGTGGAATAGACTTGGGGCAAGTGACCTCAACAAGACAGTATATGATAAACCCAAAGATCCCAGCTTTTGGGACAAAAATCCACTATTCGATAAAAACTGCTGGGAAAATTGGAAGACAGTGTGGGAGAGACTAGGAATAGATCAACACCTCACACACTACACCAAGATAAATTCAAAGTAGGTGAATGACTTGAACATAAAGAGGAAAACTATAAGTAAATTAGGCAAACACAGAATAGTATACATGTCAGACCTTTCAGAAGGGAAAGACTTTAAAACCAAGCAAGACATAGAAAGAGTCACAAAATTTAAAATAAATAATTTTGATTACATCAAATTAAAAAGATTTTGTTCAAACAAAACCAATGTAACTGAAATCAGAAGGGAAGCAACAAATTGGGGGAAAAATCTTCATAAAAACCTCTGACAAAGGTTTAATTACTCAAATTTACAAAGACCTAAATCAATTGTACAAAAAAATCAAGCCATTCTCCAATTGATAAATGGGCAAAGGACATGAATAGGCAGTTTTCAGATAAACAAATCAAAACTATTAATAAGCACATGAAAAAGTGTTCTAAATCTCTTATAATCAGAGAGATGCAAATCAAAACAACTCTGAGGTATCACCTCACACCTAGCAGATTGGCTAACATGACAGCAAAGGAAAGTAATGAATGCTGGGGGTGATGTGGCAAAGTAGGGACATTAATTCATTGCTGGTGGGGTTGTGAATTGATCTAGCCATTCTGGAGGGCAATTTGAAACTATGCCCAAAGGGCGATAAAAGACTGTCTACCCTTTGATCCAGCCATACCACTGCTGGGTTTGTACCCCAAAGAGATAATAAGGAAAAAGACTTGTACAATAATATCCATAGCAGCACTCTTTGTGGTGGCCAAAAATTGGAAAATGAGGGGATGTCCTTTAATTGGAGAATGGCTGAAAAAATTGTGGTATATGTTGGTGATGGAATACTATTGTGCTAAAAGGAATAATAAAGTGGGGGAATTCCATAGAGACTGGAACAACCTCCAGGAAGTGATGCAGAGAGAAAGTAGCAGAATCAGGAAAACATTGTACACAGAGACTGATACACTGTGGTACAATTGAATGTAATGGACTTCACTATTAGTGCCAATGCAATGTCCCTGAACATTCTGCAGGGATCTAGGAGAAAAACCACTATCCACAAGCAGAGGACAAACTGTGGGAGTAAAAACACCTAGGAAAAGTAACTGCTTGACTACAAGGGACATGTCTGAGGAGAGACTCTAAATGAACACTCTAATGCAAATACCAACAACATGGAAATGGGTTCGAATCAAGAACACAAATGAAACCCAGTGGAATCGCGCAGTCGGCTATGGGTGGGAGAGGGGGGAAGAAAAGAAAATGATCTTTGTCTCCAATGAATAATGTTTGGAAATGATCAAATAAAATATTGTTTAAAAATAAAATAAAATAAAATAAAATAAAAAGACTTTTGATAGTTACAAAAAAAAAAGAAAGAAATTTGGACGCTATGTCATTTGGTGCTTACATGTTGAGTATTGATATTTCCTCGTTGTCTATACTGCCTTTTAGCAGGATGTAATTACCTTCCCTATCTCTTTTGACTTTATTTTTGCTTTGGCTTTGTCAGATATCATGATTCCAACTCCTGCCTTCTTTTTATTAGTTGATGCCCAATATATTTGGCTCCATCCTCTTACTTTTACCCTATGTGTGTTTCTTGTAGTCAGTATATAGTAGGGTTTGGGGTTCTATTTCACTCTGCTATTTGCTTGCGTTTTATGGGTGAGTTCATTCCATTCACATTCAGTTATGATTACTAGCTGTGTATTTCCCAGCATTTTGGTTTCCACTCTTAGTTCTGCCCTTTCTTCTTTCACTATTGCCTTCTATACCAGTGTTTTGTTTTTAATTGGTCCTCTTAATTCCTTATTTTACTTCCCTTTCTACTCCCCATTCCTTCTTATTCCCCTCTTACTTTATTTACAATCTTTTTAAACTACTCCCCCACCCTCTCCCTTCCTTGTATTGCTTCCCTCCCCACCAGTCCATTTGTTACCCTTCTACTTCCTTATAGGGTGAAACTCAATTCTCTGCCCCAATCTATTTGATTATTCTTCCCTCTTTGAGTCAATTTCAATGCATGTAAGGATTGAGTATTTCCTATCTCCAACCTCTTTACCCTTCCAGTGTATTGGTATTCTTCTCCCCACCTCTCACCTTGTGCTTCTTTCTGACATATAAATTTAACCCCTTTTGTTTCCTTTCCCATTCTGCTTAATATTGAACTCTTTTTTAACTCCAATTTTATATATATATACATATTTATTGCTTGGCATTTCATCCTATACAGTTTGTCACTGTTCCCTCTAAGTATAATTCTTCTAGCTACCCAAGTAATAATAAAAATTTGTAAGAGTTAACAATATCCTCTCTTTTTTATAGAGAAATGTATCATTTTAACTTATTGGATCCCTTAAGAAAAGTTTTGGGGTTTGTTGTTTTGTTTTTGTTTTTTCCCCCTTTCTTTATTACCTTTTGATGATTCTCTTGAGTTCTATGTTTGGGCATCAAATTTTCTGTTCAGGTCTACTTTGTTCTTTACAAATGCTTGGAATTTTTCTATTTGATTAAATGACTACACTTTCCCCTGTAGGAATATAGTCAGTTTTGCTGGGTAGTTGATTCTTGTTTGTTGACCTAGTTCCCTTGCTTTACAAAATATTATATTCAATGTCTTTCGATCCTTCAGTGTAGATTCAGTCAGATCCTGTGTTATCCTCACTGTAATTCTATGTTATCTGAATGACTTCTCAGCAGCTTGTAATATATTTTCCATGGTCTGGTAGTTCTTGAATTTGGCTATAACATTCCTAGGTGTTGTCAGTTGGGGATTAATTACAGGAGGTGATCTGTGGATTCTTTCAATCTCCCCTTTCCCCCTTTTTTCTAGAATTTCAGGGCTGTTGTCTTGGATAATTTCCCAAAGAATGATAGCCAGGGTTTTTCTTTTGTCATGGTCTTCATTGATTCTTAAGTTGTCTCTCCTGGAACAATTTTCTTCTGTTTTGTGAATGAGCTGTTTCATATTTTCTTTAATTTTTTTTTATTCTTTTGATTTTGTTTTATAGTTTTCTGTTGCCTTGTGTTACAATTAAGTAGTTGTTGAGCATAAACTGTAACATTTAAAGGAGTGTTTTTCTTAAATTGTGACCACCGAAATATGGTTTCAAGATATTGTCTTGAGTTAAATCAAATATAAAGTGGTTGCCAGGGAAAAATTCCCAAATATGAAATATACCCAAGTCAGCTGGGTTTTTATGGAGATTTTAATTAATACAAATAAGGAATTAAAGAAAGGGAGAGAAACAGAGTAAGAGGGAATAGTAGGGAAAGGGCTAGACCAGCTTTGGCCAGCTTTAAGGCTTAAGCCTTAAGTGAGAGATCAGTCAGTCTTTTATCAACTCACCACAAGATTTGTCCAAGCAAGACTCTAGTGTTGAGAGACCCACCAGTTCAGCTTTGGCCAGCTCCATCTCTAGAGAGAGTTCTCTAAGAGAGAGTTCCCTTGCTTTCATCTTCTCATCTCCTTTTTAAGAGAATTTTCTCCTATGTCACCTCCCCTAAGTTCTCACATCTACCAATCACAGTAGATGTTTTCCAAAAGACAGACCATTCTTAATTCACACCTGAGTAGGCTAAACTTTTGAGTAATTCACACCTGATAACACTAAAACCTCTGAGTAAGTTCTCACCTTTTTGCCACTTGCAAGTTTACAAGTTGCCTGACCTTTATAGGTACTTAGCACCCTTTTGTATTAGATCTAAAAATAGGCACAGCTTAAGAGCTTTTGCCTTACTATAAGTATGGGTTAAGTATTTTTCATTGTTCAGCAAGGAGTTTACAACTTTATCTTCCCCTAAGTCATGCTTAAGTATGGGTGAAGTAGAGTTCCCACATTCCTGACTAAGTCCCTTCATTGTTTAAAATGGGGAATGGTCTTAACCAAATCTTATGAAGTAGGGTCTGAGAATTTTTAAGATTCTCACTTGTGAAGTTGCTTGCTTCTAATTGCTGTATTCTGGTTTTTAAATAATGAATTTTGTGCCTGGATTTTTGGTCATCCTTCTCCTTGTCTGATTTTCTTTTCTTTTTTTTTTTTAAATATATTTTATTTGATCATTTCCAAGCATTATTCGTTAAAGACATAGATCATTTTCTTTTCCTCCCCCCCACCCCCCATAGCCGACGCGTAAGTCCACTGGGCATTAGATGTTTTCTTGATTTGAACCCATTGCTTTGTTGATAGTATTTGCATTAGAGTGTTCATTTAAAGTCTATCCTCTGTCATGTCCCCTCAACCTCTGTATTCAGGCAGTTGCTTTTTCTCGGTGTTTCCACTCCCATAGTTTATCCTTTGCTTATGAATGGTGTTTTTTTTCTCCTGGATCCCTGAAAGTTGTTCAGGGACATTACACCGCCCCTAATGGAGAAGTCCATTACGTTCGATTATACCACAGTGTATTAGTCTCTGTGTACAATGTTCTCCTGGTTCTGCTCCTCTCGCTCTGCATCACTTCCTGGAGGTTGTTCCAGTCTCCATGGAACTTCTCCACTTTATTATTCCTTTGAGCACAATAGTATTCCATCACCAACATATACCACAGTTTGTTCAGCCATTCCCCAATTGATGTGCATCCCCTCGTTTTCCAGTTTTGGGCCACCACAAAGAGCGCAGCTATGAATATTTTTGTACAAGTCTTTGTGTCCATTATCTCTTTGGGGTACAGACCCAGCAGTGCTATGGCTGGGTCAAAGGGTAGATATTCTTTTGTCGCCCTTTGGGCATAGTTCCAAATTGCCCTCCAGAATGGTTGGATCAGTTCACAACTCCACCAGCAATGAATTAATGTCCCTACTTTGCCACATCCCCTCCAGCATTCATTACTTTCCTTTGCTGTTATGTTAGCCAATCTGCTAGGTGTGAGGTGATACCTCAGAGTTGTTTTGATTTGCATCTCTCTGATTATAAGAGATGTAGAACACTTCTTCATGTGCTTGTTAATAGTTTTGATTTCTTTATCTGAGAACTGCCTATCCATTTCCCTTGCCCATTTATCAATTGGAGAATGGCTTGATTTTTTGTACAATTGATTTAGCTCATTATAAATATGAGTAATTAAACCTTTGTCAGAGGTTTCTATGAAGATTTTTGCCCAATTTGTTGTTTCCCTTCTGATTTTAGTTATATTGGTTTTGTTTGTACAAAAGCTTTTTAGTTTGATGTAGTCAAAATTATTTATTTTACATTTTGTGATTCTTTCTATATCTTGCTTGGTTTTAAAGCCTTTCCCCTCCCAAAGGTCTGACATGTATACTATTCTGTGTTTACCCAATTTACTTATGGTTTCCTTCTTTATGTTTAAGTCACTCACCCATTTTGAATTTATCTTGGTGTAGGGTGTGAGGTGTTGATCTATTCCTAGTCTCTCCCACACTGTCTTCCAATTTTCCCAGCAGTTTTTATTGAATAGTGGATTTTTGTCCCAAAAGCTGGGATCTTTGGGTTTATCGTATACTGTCTTGCTGAGGTCGTTTTCCCCCAGTCTATTCCACTGATCTTCCTTTCTGTTTCTTAGCCAGTACCAAATTGTTTTGATGACTGCTGCTTTGTAATATAGTTTGAGGTCTGGGACTGCAAGGCCCCCATCATATGTGTTTTTTTTCATTATTTCCCTGGATATCCTTGATCTTTTGTTCTTCCAAATGAACTTTGTTATGGTTTTTTCTAAATCAGTGAAGAAGTATTTTGGTAGTTCAATGGGTATGGCACTAAATAGATAAATAAGTTTGGGTAGGATGGTCATTTTTATTATATTGGCTCGTCCTATCCATGAGCAGTTAATGTTTTTCCAATTGTTCAAGTCTAGTTTTAGTTGTGTGGCGAGTGTTTTGTAGTTGTGTTCATATAGTTCCTGTGTTTGTCTTGGGAGATAGATTCCTAGGTATTTTATTTTGTCTAAGGTGATTTTGAATGGGATTTCTCTTTCTAGTTCTTGCTGCTGAGCTGTGTTGGAGCTGATTTTCTTTAGAGGTCATCTTTCATCTTCTTTGCCTCATCTTTCATCTCCTTTGCCTCATCTTTCATTTTCTTTGCCTCATCCTTTATCTCCTTTGCCTCATTTTCAAGCTGATTAATTTTGGCTTTCAAGACACTATTTTCCTGTTTTAATTAAAATGCCTCTGTTTACAGATGACTTATCTTGCTTTTTACATTCTTTTCCCAGTTGTCTTCAACCTCTCTTAATTGTGTTTTGGATTGTATTTTGAGTTCTTCCAAAGCCTATGTCCAATTTGCTGGAGTTTCTGTGTTTTTCCTTTGTTTTCCTTGATCCTCCTCTGTTACATTTGCTCTTGGTTCATTGCCTGGATAGAAGCTTTTGGTTGTAATTTATTTTTTCTTTTTCTGTTGTTTATTCATATTTGCCCCCTTACCACCACCACCCCCCAATTGCCTCCACTCTTGCTCCTCTAATTGTGTGCTGGATCTGTAGGTTTGGCCTTTTCTGTCAGCCTTCACCCTTGGAGCTCAGCAAGACACTCAGAGCAGTCTGTGGGGGAGGGGTGTTGGAGCTTGAGATTTCCTGCCCTCTGAAGGCTTGATGAGATTAAGCCCAGGGGAGCTGAACTTACAGTGCTGGATACACCCTTAGGTCAAAACCTTGGCAAGCAATGGGGGAAATATGGTATGTCTCCTCTGCTGCAACTTGGCTGCCTCCTTTGTTCTTCTTCTTGACTTGCCTCCCAGTCATTTGGAGCCCTGAGCCTGGCAATTCTTTGCCCACAAGGTACTCCCTCCAGATTAGAGCCCTTGAGTGCCCAGATATCCCTACCACTGCTGGAGGATCAGTACTATGGGTGAGGGAGGGGTCCTTGGACCTTCCTTCTTCCTTCCCCCTCAAATGCGACTGTTCTGGAATTCAGACTTTGGGGGTAAGTACCTTTTAAGTTTAGTCCAGCAGGAGGATTCCTTAGCTCTGTCCTACTGTTAGATTTGGTTTTCAGTACCCTAGGAGCATTTGGTTTTTAATCAGAGAGGAAGGGTTTTCAGAGCTCTGAACTTTCACTACCCCTACACCACCATCTTGACTCTACTTCTAGATTCAAAAATCTTAAATAGAAAACTAGCAAAAAGACCCCAGCAAGTCATCACATGAGTTATTCATTATAATCAGGTAGGATTTATACCAGGAATACAAGGATGGTTTAATATTAAGAATGCCATTCACATAATTGCCCATATCAACAAGCAAACTAACAAAAATGTCATGATTATCTCAATAGATGCAGAAAAAGCCTTTGACAAAATACAACTCTCATTCCTATTGAAAACACTAGAAACTATAGGAATAGATTAGCCTTTTCTAAAAATAGTAAACAGTATATATTAAAAACCATCAGCAAGCATTACCTGCAATGGAGATAAATTAGAAGCATTCCCAATAAGATCAGGATTGAAGTAAGGATGCCCATTATCACCTCTAAGGTATTAAAATAGTCATCAAGGAAACAAACCAACTCTTTGCAGATGATATGATGGTCCACTTAAAGAATCCTAGAGAATCAACTAAAAATCTAGTGGAAATAATCAACAACTTAAGCAAAGTTGCAGGACACAAAATAAACCTACATAAATCATCAGCATTTTTATATACTTCCAACTCATCCCAGCAACAAGAGTTAGAAAGAGAAATTCCCTTTAAAATCACCCTAGACAATATAAAATACTTAGGAATCTATCTGCCAAGACAACACAGGAACCATATGAACACAACTACAAAACACTCTCCATACATTTAAAACTAGATTTAAATAATTGGAAAAACATTAATTGCTCATGGGTAGAATGAGCTGACATAAAAAAAATGACAGTCCTACCCAAACTAATTAACTTATTTAGTGCCATGCCCATCAAACAACCAAAAAAACTTTTTTACAGAATTACAATAAATAAAAATAAAAATAACAAAGTTCATTTGGAATAACAAAAAATCTAGAATATCAAAGGAAATAATTTTAAAAAATGAAAAAAAAATGGCCTTGGAGTACCAGATCTTAAACTGTAGTATAAAACAGTAATCATCAAAACCATATGGTACTAAGAGGATCAGTGGAATAGAATTGGAGTAAGTTAAATTAGTAAGACACTCTATGATAAATCCAAAGATCCCAGCTTTGGGGACAAAAATCCACTATTTGACAAAAACTGCTGGGAAAATTGGAAAACAGGATGAGAGAGATTAGGTTTGTATCAACATCTCACACCCTACATCAAGATAGATTCAGAATGGGTGAATGACTTGAACATAAAGAAGGAAACAATAAGCAAATTGGTTGAACACAGAATAATATACTTATCAGATCTTTGGGAAAGGAAAGATTTTAAGACCAAGAAACAATTAGAAAAAATTACAAAATGCAAAATAAATAATTCTCATTCCATTAAATTAAAAATGTTTTGTAGAAACAAAACCAATGCAATGAAATTTAGAAGGAAAGTAACAAATTGGGAAATAATCTTTATAACAAAAACCTCTGACAAAGGTCAAATCACTCAAATTTATAAGGAACTAAATCAATTGTACAAAAAAATCAAGCTATTCCCCAATTGATATATGGGCAAGGGACATGAATAGTCAATTTTCAGATAAAGAAATCAAAACTATCAGTTAAAACATGAAAAAATGATCTAAATCTCTTATAATCAGAGAAATGAAAATCAAAAAAACTCTGAGGTATCACCTCATATGCAGCAGATTGGCTAACGTGACAGCAAAGGAAAGTAATGTATGTTGGAGGAGATGTGGCAAAGTTGGGACTTTGCATTGTTGGTGGAGTTGTGAATTGATTCAACTATTCTGGAAGGCAATTTGGAACTATGCCCAAAGGACACTAAAAGAAGGTCTGCCCTTTGATCCAGTCGTAGAACTGTTGGATTTTTACCCCAAAGTGATAATAAGGAAAAAGGCTTGTACAAGAATATTCATAGCCACACTGTTTCTGGTGGCAAAAAAAAAAAAATTGGAAAATGAGGGGATGCCCTTCAAATAGGGAATGGCTGAACAAATTGTGGATTATGCTGGTGATGGAATACTATTGTGCTCAAAAGAATAATAAAATGTAGGAATTCCATGTTAACTGCAACGACCTCCAGGAATTGATGAAGAGTGAAAGGAGTAGAACCAAGAGAACAATTTACATAGAGACTGATACACTGTGGTAAAATCAAATGCATTTTACTATTAGTAGCAATGCAATGATCCAGAACTATTCAGATGACATATGAGAAAGAATATCCACATCCAGAGGAAGAACTGTGGGAAAAGAAACATAAAAGAAAAACAACTGCTTGATCACATGGGTCGATGGGGCTATGACTGTGAAAGTAGACTCTAAAAGATCACCCTAGTGCAAAAATTAATAATATGGAAATATGTCTTAATCAATGACACATGTTAATCCCAGTGGAATTCTGGGTCAGATACAGGAAGGGAGTAGGGCAAGAGGAGGGAAAGAATATGTGTCTTGTAACCAAGGAAAAATATTCTAAATTGAATAATTAAGTAAATTTTTAAAAATGCAATGGGGTGGAGTCAGCTCTCTGGATAGAGAGCCAGGCCTAGGGATGGGAAGTCTGGGGTTCAAAATTTCACCTGACACTTCCTAGATGCATGACCCTGGCCAAGTCCTTTAACTTCCATTGGCTAGCCCTAACCACTCTTCTACCTTGGAACCAATAAATAGTATTGATTCCAAGATGGAAAATAAGTTTTTTTAAAACATTACTTTATTTGGACATTTTCATACATTGTTCATTGGAAACAGATCATTTTCTTTTCTTCCCCTCTATCCCCACTCCTCCCACCCCTTCCCTAGCCAACGCGCGATTCGTCTAGGTATCACATGTGTCCTTGCTCTGAACCCATTTCCTTGTTGTTGGTATTTGCATTAGGGCTCTCATTTAGCTTCTCTCCTGGATCATGTCCCCTCAACCTCTGTAGTCAAGCAGTTGCTTTTCCTCGGTGTTTCTACTCCCTCAGTTTGTCCTCTGCTTGAGGATAGTTGTTGTTGTTTTTTTTCTCGTAGATTGCTGCAGAATGTTCAGGGACATTGTAAAGCCATTACTGGAGAAGTCCATTACGTTCTCTGGTACCACAATGTGTCAGTCTCTGTGTACAATGTTCTCCTGGTTCTGCTCCTCTCACTCTGCATCACTTCCTGGAGGTTGTTCCAGTCTCCATGGAATTCCTCCACTTTATTATTCCTTTTAGCACAATAGTATTCCATCATCAACATATGCCACAATTTGTTCAGCCATTCTCCAATTGAAGGGCATCCCCTCAGAAAATAAGGGTTTTTAAATCTAATTGAGAATTATTTAACAAAATAAATTTAAAAATATAATACCAAAAAAGTTCTTTTCTTCAGGGGATTTTTGTGCCTCATTTGCCATTTAGCTTATTCTGCTTTTTTAACATGTTATTTTCTTCAGTACTTTTTGAGCTTCTTTTCCAAGAAGTTGACTCTTTATTCATTATTTTCTTCTATTACTCTCCCCCACACCCCAATTTCTCCTCTTTCTCTGTGCTTTGATTTTTAAGATCCTTTTTGAAATTTTCTAGGAATTGTCTTTGGATCTGAGACAAATTAACATTTTTTAAGAGTTTGATGTGGTTGTTTTGTTATTATTGTCTTCTGAGTTTGTTTTTTGATCTTCCTTCTTACCTCATCAAATTTTTATGGCCAGGCTATGTTTTTTTTTTTATTTTCTAGCTTATTTTTTGACTTTTAATTTCATATTAAAGTCAAATTATGCTCCTGGAGTGGAGACATTGACCTAAGCTTCAGGTTTTCCATGCTGCTTTTCTCAGAGCTAGTTCTAGAGATCTGTAAGTTTTCTGTTTTACAGGCACTAGGGAAAGGTATGGTCACTGTTTCCTGACATGTGCTCTTGTCTGTGAGTGAACATATGCACTCTTCTTTGACACTGAAAAATATAATTGACTATAATCAGAGTCTCTGTACTCCTCTATATATACATTCTAGTATGTTAGTTTTCCCTTCCTTGCCCTGGGACTGCAACCTTGAGCTCCATATGGGGAATGAAATAGAGACCCTTCTCCCAAGGGTCCCCTATGATCTCCTTCTGACCAGCTATACTACCCCTTACTATCTGTAAGATGAAAGCTCAGGTAGCTACTTTTGCCAATTCAATCACTTTTAAAGACACCTACTGACTTACAGGAACATGGCCTGTTCTGGCATGGCCTACTCTGTCTTGTGATCAACTGCACTCCATTCTTATCCCAGTGAGACAGACATTTTCTGCTAACCTTAAGTTGTTTGTGGATACAAAATATTTGTTTTGAAGTTTTATTTTAAGGCTTTTTGGAAGAGAATTTGGGAAATTTCAGGCAAGTCTGTGCCTTTACTCCACCATATTGGCTCCCCTCTTTATAGCCAAACTTTAAAGTTGTTGAAGAGATGATGCTCCTTCTCAAAATCTTCCATAATCCCTTTCTGTATCTTTTAACAAATGAATTTATATTCCAAACTCCCCCCCCTTCCAATTAGCAGCATCTCTTTATACCTGGCAAGGAGAGCAAGTATTTTCTATATGAGGTTATCTCTAGGATCTATTTATCTCATTATGTAAATGTATTTATAACAGTTAAACATCCTTAGGAAATGGTAAATCTATATCAATGAATTGCCATCATCTTTTCATTTTTATTCTGTCTTTTACTTTGGTATTGTTTTTTGTTTTTATTCTAATCATTCAGCAATCTCACTATTCACCACATTTGGTTTTGAACATCAAGGCTTCATAGGGAAGTAGAAATGAAACTAAAATAAAGATGAAAAGAACAGCCTGGCCAGATCAAACATATATAGATGAAGTCTCTGTTGGAAGTACAATTCTATGTGAATTGAGGGATCATTTTCAAAGTATCTGTAAGGTATCTACTTGGAAAGCAAAAGTTAGTCCATAGTCTTACATAAGAAAAGTGACGGACTTCCGGTCAAGATGGTGGCTTAGAGAAAGCTAAAGTTCAGATCTCCGGAAACCCTTCCCTACAGATCTCAAACTATATGCTCCTAGGGTGCCGAAATTCAAAATGGTCAACAGCATAGACCCTGGGAATCCTCCTCCTGGACCTGGACCTGGATCTGGATCAAAAGGTACGGCCCCCCTCAAAAGCCAGAACCCGAGATCACTCTGACCTAAGGGGTATGAGCCCAGAGTGCAAGGCTTGGGGAAGCCGCGGTCCCTCCCCCCTCAGGAGCAGGGTCGTCTGAAACAACAGTAACCCTCAGGGCCAACAAGACAGCTTCACGGCCAGCTATTCTAAAGGCAACTTCTGGAAAGCAACCCAACCCAGTCGAGGGGGCACCAAAACAGCAAGGAAACAGAGAGAGCTGGGGGAGAGTATAAACCCCTGGCCAGATCCTTCCATTCCACTTCCAGTGAAAGCCTTAAGGCATACTCAGTTCAACCCAGGGAAAGCTCATAGAACGGACAATCTGCCCAGGACTAAAACCTCTGAACACCAGACAGAGATAAGAAAAGCTAATCCTCCCCATTCAGAGATGGCAAACTCCACAGAAGCACAGAAGCCCCAAAATCCCAAGAAAAATAAGAAGAAAGGGGTGACTTTGGACACATTCTATGGAGCCAAAATACAAAATACAGAAGAGATAGAAGACGATACACAAGAAAATGCTCTGAAACCTTCCAAAGGAAATGGAAACTCTCCACAAACCCATGCAGAATTTGAATCAGAAATGACCAAAAAGATGGAAGCCTTCTGGGAGGAAAGGGGGGAAATAATGCAAAAGAAATTTACGCATCTACAAAACCAGTGTGACCAAAATGAAAAGAAAAACCAGGATTTAAAGGTCAGAATCAGGCAACTGGAAGACAACGATCGTGTAAAAGAGCAAGAATTAATAAAGCAAAGCCAAAATACCAAGAAATTAGAAGAGAACATAAAATATCTCACTGACTTGGTGACAAATCTGGAAAATAGAGGGAGAAGAGATAATTTAAGAATAATTGGACTTCCAGAAAAGTCAGAAATAAACACCAAACTCGACATCGTGATACAAGATATAATCAAAGAAAATTGCCCAGAGATTCTAGAACCAGCCACTGACAGAGCTCACAGAACACCTTCTACACTAAACCCCCAAAAGACAACTCCCAGGAATGTAATTGCCAAATTCCAAAACTCTCAAACAAAAGAAAAAATCCTACAGGAAGCTAGAAAAAGACAATTTAGATATAAAGGAATGCCAATCAGGGTCACACAAGACCTTGCAAGTTCTACTCTGAATGATCGTAAGGCATGGAACATGGTCTTCAGAAAGGCAAGAGAGCTGGGTCTTCAACCAAGAATCAGCTACCCAGCAAAACTGACTATATACTTCCAAGGGAAAGTATGGGAATTCAACAAAATAGAAGACTTCCAACTTTTTGCAAAGAAAAGACCAGAGCTCTGTGGAAAGTCTGATACTGAAAAACAAAGAGCAAGGAATACCTGAAAAGGTAAATATTAAGGAAAGGGGAAAGGAGAAAAATGTTATGTTTTTCTTTTACTCAAACTCTCTTCTATAAGGACTACATTTCTATCAATCTATGTATACTAACATGTGGGGAAAATGTAATATATAAATAGGGGGTAAAGAAAGACCAAATAGAATAATCTTTCTCACACAAAGATTCACATGGGAAGGGGAGGGGAAGAAAACTCCTATAAGAAGGAGAGGAAGATAGGCGTTTTTTACTTAAACCTTAATCTCAGGGAAATCAACTCTGAGAGGGAAAAACATCCAGATCCATTGGGATCTTGAATTCTATCTTACCCAACAAGGGTAGGGATAAGGGAAAACCAAGGGGGGGAGGGGGAGAGAGAAAACAAAAAGGGAGGGAAAGAGAGGGGGGGAGGGGGAGGGAACAAAAAGGGAGGGACTAAAAAGGGAAACATCAAGGGAGGTGACAAGGAGGACTGATTCAAAGTAAATCACTGGACTAAAAGGTAGAGTTGAAGAAGAAAAGGTTAGAATTAGGGAAGGCTATCAAAATGCCAGGGAGTCCACAAATGACAATCATAACTTTGAACGTGAATGGGATGAATTCACCCATAAAACGTTAACGAGTAGCAGAATGGATTAGAATCCAAAACCCTACCATATGTTGTCTTCAAGAAACACACATGAGGTGGATTGTGTGACAAGGAAATCACTTTTAAAAGACTGATATATATTAATTTAAGGTCACCAAGGAATTCAGCTATGTAATTCCTAAATGAACACTCAAGCCAGCCGTCAACCTTTTATGGAGTTTTAATTACAAACAGGACGAGGAAAGGAATTAGAGATAGAGAGATAGAGGGAGAGAGAAAGGGGAGAGAAGGGAATAGGGCTTAAATACCCCTTCTGTTTAGCCTGGGCCAAAAGGCCCAAGCCCTTAGATAGCTGGGGCAAAGAAAGGAGATCAGTCCCTATTACTCACATGACCAAAAATGGAGAAACAGTCTCCGGAGCCCCCACCTTCAGCTTCCTTCAGCGCAAGCTTCTCAGAGCACACCGCAACCACACCGGCAAACTTCTCAACCACCCCCCTAGTCTTCAGACCCCCCTCTCTTTAAGGAAACCATCCAAGTTGCCTCCCCTCAGTTCTCACATCTACCAATCACTGTCCATCAAATTCCCTGTGCCAATGGAGGCTCTAGCTTAACCCAGGACCTCCCAGAGGCTTTGCACATGTCTGTTGAAGGTCATATTTTCAAATAATTAAATCTTTGCTCCTTTGCTACAGCCCTTTCTAAATCCTGTTAACCTGAGTAGGGTAGAGATTGGAATAATTAAATTTTGATCTAGGCTGCAGCCCTTACTCAATCCTGTTAGGACTGAATAGGGTGGAGATTGATTCCAAGTATCTCCATTGTATCAATTCTAAAATCAATCATGACTCAAAGAAATTCCTGTTCTATGCTTAAGCATAGGTCAAAGTCCTTTCCATTGTTCAGCAAAAGGTTTCTGTCCTAAAGCAATCTTAAGAAGGAAAAAGAAGGAACCTCCCATGCCAATGGGGTTCACATTCCAATAGTCAAGACCCACTATCAATAGGAAATTTTTCAAGTATGAAATTTCCCAATGGTGAAATTTCCAACATTTATAAGTCTAAGAAATTTTGAGGTTTACAATTGACACCCACAAGGTCAGAATTAAAGAATGGAGTAAGACCTTCTGGGCCTCAACTGACAGAAAGAAGGCAGGAGTGGTAATCATGATATCTGATAAAGCCAGAGCAAAAATAGACCTGATCAAAAGGGATAGGGAAGGTAATTATATTTTGTTAAAAGGGACTTTAGACAATGAGGAAATATTATTAATCAACATGTATGCACCAAATAATATAGCACCCAAATTTCTAATGGAGAAACTAGGAGAACTGAAGGAACAAATAGACAGTAAAACCATATTAGTGGGAGACTTAAACCAACCATTATCAAATTTAGATAAATCAAATCAAAAAAATAAATAAGAAAGAGGTAAAAGAAGTGAATGAAATCTTAGAAAAATTAGAATTAATAGACATATGGAGAAAAATAAATAGGGATAAAAAGGAATACACCTTCTTCTCAGCACCACATGGCACATTCACAAAAATTGACCATACATTAGGTCACAGAAACATAGCAAACAAATGCAGAAAAGCAGAAATAATGAATGCAGCCTTCTCAGATCACAAGGCAAAAAAAAATAATGATTAGTAATGCAATATGGAAAACCAAATCAAAAACTAATTGGAAATTAAAAAATATGATACTCCAAAATCGTTTAGTTAAAGAAGAAATCATAGAAACAATAATTTCATCGAGGAAAATGACAATGGCGAGACATCCTTTTAAACCTTTTGGGATGCAGCCAAAGCGGTAATCAGAGGTAAATTCATATCCCTGAATGCTTATATTAACAAACTAGGGAGAGCAGAGATCAAGCAATTGGAAATACAAATGAAAAAACTTGAAAGCGATCAAATTAAAACCCCCCAGCAGAAAACCAAACTAGAAATCCTAAAAATTAAGGGAGAAATTAATAAAATCGAAAGTGATAGAACCATTGATTTAATAAATAAGACAAGAAGCTGGTACTTTGAAAAAACAAACAAAATAGACAAAGTACTGGTCAATCTAATTTAAAAAAGGAAGGAAGAAAAGCAAATTAACAGCATCAAAGATGAAAAGGGGGACAGCACCTCCGATGAAGAGGAAATTAAGGCAATCATTAGAAATTACTTTGCCCAATTATATGGCAATAAATACACCATTTTAGGTTACATGGATGAATATATACAAAAATACAAACTGCCTAGTCTAACAGAAGAAGAAATAGAATAATCCCATATAGAAAATGAAATCCAACAAGCCATCAAAGAACTTCCTAAGAAAAAATCCCCAGGGCCTGATGGATTCACAAGTGAATTCTATCAAACATTCAGAGAACAGTTAATCACAATACTATACAAACTATTTGACATAATAAGCAAAGAGAGAGTTCTACCAAACTCCTTTCATGACACAAACATGGTACTGATTCCAAAACCAGGAAGGTCAAAAACAGAGAAAGAAAACTATAGGCCAATCTCCCTAATGAATATAGATGCAAAAATCTTAAATAGGATACTAGCAAAAAGACACCAGCAAGTGTGATCAGAAGGATCATTCACCATGATCAAGTAGGATTTATACCAGGGATGCAGGGCTGGTTCAATATTAGGAAAACCATCCAAATAATTGACCACATCAACAAGCAAGCCAACAAGAACCACATGATTATCTCAATAGACGCAGAAAAAGCCTTTGATAAAATACAACACCCATTCCTATTAAAAACTCTAGAAAGCATTAGGAATAGAAGGGTCGTTCCTAAAAATAATAAGCAGTATATATCTAAAACCATCAGCTAATATCATCTGCAATGGGGATAAACTAGATGCATTCCCAATAAGATCAGGAGTGAAACAAGAAACATTATCATCTCTTCTATTTGACATTGTACTAGAAACACTAGCAGTAGCAATGAGAGAAGAAAAAGAAATTGAAGGCATCAAAATAGGCAAGGAGGAGACCAAGTTAACACTCTTTGCAGATGACATGATGGTCTACTTAAGGAATCCTAGAGATTCAACGAAAAAGCTAATTGAAATAATCAACAACTTTAGCAAAGTTGCAGGATACAAAATAAACCCACATAAGTCATCAGCTTTTCTATATATCTCCAACACAGATCAGCAGCAAAAACTAGAAAGAGAAATCCCATTCAAAATCACCTTAAACAAAATAAAATACCTAGGAACCTATCTCCAAAGATAAACACAGGAACTATATGAACACAACTACAAAATACTCTCCACACAACTAAAACTGGACTTGAGCAATTGGAAAAACATTAACTGTTTGTGGATAGGACGAGCCAATATAATAAAAATGACCATCCTACCCAAACTTATTTATCTATTTAATGCCATACCCATTGAACTACCAAAATACTTCTTCACTGATTTAGAAAAAACCATAGCAAAATTCATTTGGAACAACAAAAGATCAAGGATATCCAGGGAAATAATGAAAAAAAAAAACACATATGATGGGGGCCTTGCAGTCCCTGACCTTAAACTATATTACAAAGCAGCAGTCATCAAAACAATTTGGTACTGGCTAAGAAACAGAAAGGAAGATCAGTGGAATAGACTGGGGGAAAGTGACCTCAGCAAGACAGTATACAATAAACCCAAAGATCCCAGCTTTTGGGAAAATCCACTATTCGATAAAAACTGCTGGGAAAATTGGAAGACAGTGTGGGAGAGACTAGGAATAGATCAACACCTCAAACCCTACACCAAGATAAATTCAAAGTGGGTGGGTGAGTGACTTAAACATAAAGAAGAAAACCATAAGTAAATTGGGTAAACACAGAATAGTATACATGTCAGATTTTGGGAGGGGAAAGACTTTAAAACCAAGCAAGACATAGAAAGAATCACAAAATGCAAAATAAATAATTTTGACTACATCAAATTAAAAAGCTTTTGCACAAACAAAACCAATGTAACTAAAATCAGAAGGGAAACAACAAATTGGGAAAAAATCTTCATAGAAACCTCTGACAAAGGTTTAATTACTCAAATTTATAAAAAGCTAAATCAACTGTACAAAAAATCAAGCCATTCTCCTATTGATAAATGGGCAAGGGACATGGATAGGCAGTTCTCAGATAAAGAAATCAAAACTATTAATAAGCACATGAAGAAGTGTTCTAAATCTCTTATAATCAGAGAGATGCAAATAAAAACAACTCTGAGGTATCACCTCACACCTAACAGATTGGCTAACATAAAAGCAAAGGAAAGTAATGAATGCTGGAGGGGATGTGGCAAAGTAGGGACATTAATTCATTGCTGGTGGAGCTGTGAACTGGTCCAACCATTCTGGAGGGCAATTTGGAACTATGCCCAAAGGGTGACAAAAGAATATATACCCTTTGATCCAGCCATAGCACTGCTGGGTCTGTACCCCAAAGAGATAATGGACAAAAAGACTTGTACAAAAATATTCATAGCTGCGCTCTTTGTGGTGGCCAAAAACTGGAAAACGAGGGGATGCCCATCAATTGGGGAATGGCTGAGCAAATTGTGGTATATGTTGATGATGGAATACTATTGTGCTAAAAGGAATAATAAAGTGGAGGAGTTCCATGGAGACTGGAACAACCTCCAGGAAGTGATGCAGAGCGAGAGAAGTAGAGCCAGGAGAACATTGTACACAGAGACTAATACACTGTGGTATAATCGAACGTAATGGACTTCTCCATTAGTGTCGGTGTAATGTCCCTGAACAATTTACAGGGATTTGGGAGAAAAAAAACACTATTCATAAGCAAAGTATAAACTATGGGAGTGGAATCACCGAGGAAAAGCAACTGCCTTAATACAGAGGTTGAGGGGACATGACAAAGGAGAGACTCTAAATGAACACTCTAATGCAAATATTATCAGCATGGCAATGGGTTCAAATCAAGAAAACATGTAATGCCCAGTGGATTTACGCGTCGGCTATGGGGGGTGGGGGGCGAGGAAAAGAAAATGATCTATGTGTTTAATGAATAATGCTTGGAAATGATCAAATAAAATATTTTTTAAAAAATAATAAATAAATAAACAAACAAACAAACAAACAGATAGATAGATAGATAGATAAATAAATAAAAGAAACTGAAGGCTAAAAAAAAAAAGAAAATGACCCAGATAGTGCTGTTTCCTTACTAAAATATTAACTTTCTTATCTCTATAAAATTTTATGAGAAAAATCTACGTATGATTTCTGAGCAGGTCAGTGCATAATGAGGCACACATAGCAGTGAGTAAAGAAAAATTAGTCCAACTTTCATGGGTGAGAGATACTCTGCCTTTGGTGGTAAGAGCCAAGAGCCTTAAGAAGAGCTCCTAGAGAATGTAACATCTACCACTTAGATGTGATTATTCTGGCAACAATGGAGAGGAGCCAATCAAATTTACATTACAGAAGGCAATTGGTTGCAGTGGGCCTTTACCACTGCAAATGCCAGGTATTATTCTAAGTACTTTAAAATTATTGCATTGCGGGAATTTTTTTAAACTAATGCAGACATCCTACCTGTCCTCAGCTAATTAAATGATTTAAAATTGGTAATTGTGTCCATATTGCTAATTCCAGAAATGTCTCTGGGATCCTAAGGAGAATTGAACATCATCCTTTCAAATGTTTTATACAATGACTTGCATAAAAACACACACACACACACACACACACACATCAAATTCCATGTGGCAAAATTTTGGGTGACTTCTCCAGTATCAAATTAAAATCAAGTAAACAAAACTCCAAAAGGTCCTACAGAACAATTGTTAAAGTATCCTAAGATTCCATGTATCTTGGAATATTGTAAGAGTTCTCAAAATATATAACAAATGACAAAACTATGATCAAAAAACCTTCTAATCATTAATATCAATTGATACAAAAAGCAGGGAGCTATGTGTTCAACAAGCATATTTATCATGCTTGTAGAGGATATAGAGCAGAATGGAAGAATGATTTCCTAAAGCTAATGGCATAATTTTGATTGTGTCCAAACCCTGAACTAAATGATCTACTAAATGTTATAAATGAACCTATAATTCACACTGAAAAAGTCAAATGGTTGAAAAATTATGGTGATTTCCAAGTGAATGTACAACTCATAAAACTAGTCCATCATTTACCCAACATCTGGAAAAAATACTGCCTCTGGCAATGAGTCTGACCCAAAATTAAATAGGATGAAGAGAGTAGGCAGGATTGCTTTTGAGAAGCTGTACACACACACACACACACACACACACACACACACACACACAATGGCTCATCTTTAATTGTGTTATTCTTCCAGAGAATCCTGGGAAGATGATGGAGTAAGAGGTAACCTAAAGCACAGCTCCTCCTCCATCTCAACTACACCAAATAAACAAGAAGGGTTTCCTTTAAATGCAGCAAATACAGCAATGACAGGAAGAGAAAAAATTGAAAACACCAACACAAGGTAATCCTCATAGAGTAAATAATCATCAACTTAATTTCTCTATCATATGTGCTCCACTTCTCCATCAGTCAGCATCTCTGAGTACTTTATGGTGGCTACAATGTTATGTACTGGCTTTTGCAGTCAACTCCTTGATTGTGTTCCATAGGGGACAAATTTCCAGAGTATGCCCATGAGTTCAGCTTTAGTTTTCAAAAAATGAAAGAAAATAGTTGTGGAAGAATATTGATCTATGGGGAGATGACTATCTCTTTCCCTCTTTTCTCTCAATTAATTCTTTTCATTTCAAATTCTTTTTGTTATTTTATTAAATTTTCTGAACTTTATTCTAAAATTGATTTCTTTCTTTCATTTCCTTCATTTTCTTTCCTTTTAGTCTACTCTATATTTTTTTCTTGTTGTCTTCTTGACCCATATACTTTTGTATTTCTTCTTTAGTGTCTGCTACTTACAGAATTAAAGCTTCTAAAGTGTCTCATTTCCCTCTTTAAATTTTTTTTCTATATTATTGCCTTGTAAATAATCTTCCTTCCAAAGTTTTCTCAGTTATTCCTTCCTCTTAGAAATGTTAATTCTTATAGAAGAGAGAGAAGATTTGTCCCATAAAAGAAATTTTCCCATGTTTATAACTGTTTTATTCATTAATATCTAACTGTTCCCCTCATGATCATTTTCTCTTCCTTTTGCCATGTAACCTCTCTGCCTCTAGATCCTCCTACTTTCCCAAATAGTAGTTATCCCTACAAGTTCATACTGTTGTAGGGGTAGTTATCCCTTTGAGCAATAAATCCCACTTTTTATACCCAATACAAATTATGTATACCACACTATTGAATATCTCTCTCTCTCCCTATGGAGCATTATTCAGTGAAAACAATATTGTAAACTGATAGGACCTCTGATGATTGTAAAAATGGACCTATCAGTTATTATAATAAAAGGGTTAAGTTCACTGCATAAAGAAGTATACCAGTGAGGTGTTTGTGAGAGCAAGAACAGGGTGTGAGGAAAGCCTATGTTAGAGAAGGAATGGCACCTCCTTCTCTTTCACTCAAGTGATAACAGGCTGTCAGTTACCACTTGATGCTCCTTGAGGAAATGGCTGAGAGGATTAGATGTCACTCTCCCCAGTCAACCACATTTGTGGATGGTTTCTATGCCTCTTCCTCAATGAGTCAAGGCCTTGGTCAAGGCCTTACCACAAAGGAAATTATTTCAGATTCCCTTTATGAGACCAGTCCCTAATTTTTGAGGTAACTCTTCCTAATATTATTGAAAGGCCAACATAAATGCTACAGAGGGGTTTATTATTGGGGTTTAGGTGAACTGAATGAGGGAAAGTGGGAATAAAAAACCCTACCAAGATCCTACATTACAAATAATGTAGATAATCTGATGGGCCTGTAACAGTGCCCAACAATCATCTCCACCCCTTCCCAGCTAAATATTCCCTTTCTATAACTTAATCACTAGTTTGTCCTAAGAGAAATATGTAGAAAATACTTCAGGGAGTCAGGGAAGTTCAAGAAAACTGTGCCCTCCTTTGAGAGTTCAAACAGCCCCACCTTAGGGGTCTAAGATGTCCTTCTTCAGATCAAGGGAAGTAATAGTTGTATATTTGGTGGGAGATCAGGAACAAGCTTGGAGAAATAAGTAAAATCTTCTCTAATGGCTTCAGTCATCATTCATCCCCCCCCCCCAAACTGGACTTCACAGCTTCAGATCCCAAGTCAGAAGACCCAGTAGTTCCTTAGAATCCCCTCAGAACCATTTATCCTCCCAGAAGACTTTGCTCCTCATGTGCCACTCAACTTCTTTCAGTCCTCATCTTCGGAATTCCAAATCTCTCTGCCCCCATCCTTACATGATTAAACAAAAAGAAGAAAACTTTGCATTGACCAAGACATTGATGAGCTAATTTTTATATTGATCTCATAATCCAGAATCTGTTGGGTTCAACATGCAGCATTGACTATAATGACCAATTACAATCTCTAGCTCCTGCTTTATAAGATTTCTTTTTTCCCATTTCCTCTCATTTTTATATATATTGATATATAATAAAGATAACACGTCATCCTCATTAAAATTGCTAATAAATGTTTCTTGACAGCCATATACAAATCTACTTGCTATCATTACAAATAATGTAGATAATCAATCATGTGTTTATTTGGGTTTATTGTATACCCAGCTTGAAAGGAGAAGTGTTCCTCTGGCAATCATAGTGACCTTGCAATTAAATTTTTTGCAGCACCTACATTTTATTTTATTTGTCTGTGACATCAACCATTTGTAGAAGATATCAACCATGTGTTCTTGAATACAGGACTGTAGGTATGAAGCCTTCAATTACTTTAATTTATTACTTACAGTTTTCCATGACAGTCATTACAATACATTCTATTGATGATAAGGTCCCAGAAAACAGATTTTGTTATAAATGAGGATTTTTTCAGTTCTCCAAATTTCTGAATTTTGATAACACATTTCAGCTATGAAATAACAATACTGGAAACAGACCTTCCCAGGTAGGCAGTCTGAGTTGCTCCAGGGCACTGGAAATTCTTTATGTACACCTTCTCTCCTAGGCTCAGGTCATAAAGTGAAAAGTCTATAGGTCCTTCTTGTACTGCAGCTCCAGGTTCATGGAGTTCACACAATTTGTTCTGCAATTCCTGTATATAGGAAGCAATAGAAGTATCTCCCTTGTTAGGAGGGTGATTTAGGGATGGGACCAGATGGATAGGTTTGGGCCAGTATCACAATGTTAACAAGTTTTGGAAGACCAAAAAACCCAGCCAGGCAGAGCCTGACTCTAAAATGACACAAAGACCACTCAAATAAAATGGGGAGTAGATTTAATTAAAGAAACAAGGTAGAAGGGTATGGGATAACCTATAACTAGTTTTCTAATTAGATGCCAGGATCTAATACCTCTTCACAGAGATTTCTTCAGGGTGATTTTTCCCTACTCTAATCCTTCCCAACTGCCAAAATCCCCAGGCCCTAATCTTGGCTAAAATAAACTAATCCCCCCTTAGCTTGTTTTAAGGAAAGGATATGTATAAGCCTGATAGGGCCCAGGGAAGTTTCTAGATCCAAAAGGACACAGCTCTGGTCTCACAATCAGATGCCAGATGGTTCAGGATCACCAAGAACTGCAGTAGATAAAACCGATCAGCAAAGCAGGCAGGGAGGCATAGTAGCAGAGCAGATTAGGCAACTGGACAGCAAAACAGGATAGGGAATTCAGGGTAATATAGGGTAGTATCATCCACTAAGGAAAATAAGCCTGTCTCTCGAGGTAAAAGCCAGAACACACCCCTAAACCTAAATTAATTTTCTCTCCCTTACTTTACCATTCTAGAATTCTCTACCTGTTAGTCTCATGTCCCTGCAAAGTTGTTCTAACCCTCTTTTCCTTATAACACCTCCTAATAGTGATGTATATTCAGGAGGGAAAGGCTTAGCTTGTATAGGGGGATGTCCAAAAAACATCTCAAATGGTGAGATGTGTAGATCTCCCCCAGGCCTGATTTGCAGACAAAATAGAGCCAGAGGGACATTTTCAGGCTATTTTAAATATGTCTCAGTACAAAATTTTCCAATCAAAGTTTTAAGTTCTCTGTTCATTCTTTCAACTTTGCCTGAACTCTGGGGATGATGGAATTTATAAGTCATCCACAAACAGGAATAGATTTGGGACAGGACCAAATCATTACAATGACTTCCATGTCCAAATCAATCCATGCTGGCAGGCCAAAACGAGGAATAATCTCTTTTAAGAGTACCTTGGCAACAAAAGCCACAGTGGCTTGGGTGGTAGGAAACACTTCTAGCTATCTGGATACCTGATCCACTATGACTAGACAAAATTTATAATGTCCAGACTTTGGCATTGTAATGAAATCAATTTTCAAGTGTTCAAAAAGTGTGTAAGCCAGAGGACATCCACAAAAAGCTTTGCCATGAAAGGAGTGTTGGTTATATGCTTGGCAGATAGAGAAGACTGCACTCATTTTAGAAGCTATATTAGTTATACCAGGGATAATCCATATTCTTTTAACAGAGTCTGTAATGCCCTGTGTGCCAAAGTGACCATTTTTATTCACATATTACATATTTGATAATAAAATACTTCTAGGCACCAGGGGTTTTCCTTCAGATGACATCTGTACTCCATTAATCTGTTTTGCTTTGAATTTCTGTTTCCATTTTTCCACTTCCTTTTCATTATTGGAAAGTGATAAATATGATTCATTATTTGTTGTCAAAGTTAAAATTAATTCAGGCCCTTATATGACCAATATCTTTGGTGATATCTGCCTGATCATTTCCCCTAGAGACAGGGTCAGTTCCACCTGTGTGGGCAGAGCAATGAACTAGGGCTTTGGGCAGCTAGAGAGTAGAAAGAACTTCATTAGTAATTTCTGAATTAGCTATAGATTTTCCAGCTGAGGTTAAAAATCCCCTCTGAAGCCATAACATACACACTGCATGACAAATTCCAAATGCATACCAGGAATCTGTATAAATTGTTGACTTTTTATCTTTGGAAATTATACAGGCATGTTTTAGGGCTTTAAGTTCTGCATCTTAAGTGCTTATATTTGAGGGCAGTGAAGCTGACCACACAGTGGCAAATTCTGTGACTATTCCAGCTCCAGCATAACATGTGCCATCCCTCATAAAAGAAGAACCATTAGTGAATAAAACTAGATCTGTGTTATCTAAAGGAATGTCCAGGAGATTATCTCAAGGCTTTCCAGCCATGGACACTAAAGATTCACATTTGTGCAATGGTTCTCCTGAAACTGGTACAGCATTTTAAAGTAATATGTTCATTGCCCAATAAAGCTAATTCATATCTTGTGAGTCTCTGATTGGAAAATGCTTGTCTTCTATGTCTTAGCAACAATGCTTCGACTTCATGTGGGCACATTATTGTTAATGGGCATATTAATACTAAATTAGCCACTTTAGTTACAAAAAAAAAGCTGTGGCAGCTATGCCTCTAAGACATGGTAGTGCTCCTGAAGCTATTAGATCCAAGTGGGCCTAATAATAAGCAATTGGATGCTGAACCAGTCCCAAAGTTTGGGTTAAAACACATTCTTCTCTGTTCATGTACATAAAAGGAAATGGCTTTTTATAATTTGGAATGCCTAGAGCAGGGGCAGACAGGATAGCCTGTTTTAAATTTGAGAGAACTAATAGGCGTTCTGCTTCTAATCTAAGTGGTTGAGAGAATAAATATTTTCTTTGTGCTATAAGGGGTTTAGTAATTTCCCCATAGCAATGGATCGATCCATTGTCTACAAAAACCTGTTGATCCTGAAATTGCTGTTTCTAAAAACAGTTGTGGTAGGAGCACTTAATTTTTTAATATCTTCAATGCACTTAGGAGAAATAAAATGGCACCAGCAATTAAAATGAACCCTAAATACTCTACTTTGGGGAGACACCACTAAACCTTTACCTTTGTGACCTTGTGGCCTCTTTTATGTAGTTCTAAAAGAAGATGTTGTCTATCTTCTTGGCATGCTGTGGCATTTGGTGACACCAAGAGCAAATAATCCACATATTGAATTAAGCAACTATTCTTAAATTTAATATTATCTGTATCTTGACTCAAAATTTGTGAGAACAGTATAGGGCTGTCCACGAACCCTTATGGCAGTTAACACCAGGTCTATTTATAACTTTTCCAGGTAAATGCAAATGTATTCCTGATTTTCATAAATTGGTATTGAGATAAATCCTGAGAACAAGTATACTCCTGTAAAGTGTGTAGCTATGCTAGGAATAGAGGAGATCATTGCTTTTGGGTTTGGAACCATAAGATAACTTTTTATGACATGGTTATTTACAGCCCTTAAATCTTGTACAAATCTAAATACATTTTTCCATCTGGGTCTAATTTTGGCTTTTTAACAGGTAAAATAGGTGTATTATGTTCAGATTTGCAAGGAATTATTATTACTTGCTCTATTAATACATTTATTACTGGGGTAATTGCCTCCTTTGATGAGGGTACTGAGGAATAGAAGGAGTTGCCCCAATTTTCATCTTAATTTATACAGGAAAAGCTGATTTAAATGGGCTTACATCAGAAGATTAGGCCCAGAGAGATTCAGATATACCAGCTGGTATTTCAAAGGTAGAAGGCTTTTTCACCTCTTGTCTCTCTGAAAGAAGTACAGATAGCAAATTTAAAAGAGTCCTGAGGCAATTCTGGTGTCATATCACCATCTTGAGTGCCTGTTATTGTGGCTCTAAGTTTACATAATAGGTGTCTTCCTAGCAAATTTGTGGGAGACTCAGGCATTAAAAGAAAAGCATGCTCTACTGATAAGGGTCCAATGGATACTATTAGAGGGGAAAGTTTTGGGACCTTTTGAAGTGTTCTCAATATACATACTACATTTAGAGAGCCAATACAATTGCATTTTGCACCTGGTTTCCTCAGCAAAACTGATCTGGAAGCTCCAATATCTAAGAAGCAATCATAGTACAAATTTCCCACTTTTAGGGTTACATGAGGTTCATTACTATGTGGGAAGGAATAGATAGGAATTATTGGCATTAAAACATCAGGGTCTGGAAAATCAAGTTTTACTCTTTGATTCCAGAGCCCTTAACCTCCCAATCACACTTTCATAAAGATCCTTGGGTATTCCTCTGGGAACCCTGATGCTGAGGGGGATTTTCATCCTGATTATAGCTTGTACGAACTCCACTTTTGATATATTGTCATTGGGTATTTTCATTTACCTCATTTGGAGTATTGCAATTCTTTTGATTGTCATTATGATACCTATAGTTATTGTTTGTATAGTTATTATTTCTAAAGTTATTATTATTACTTTTTTCCTAATTCTACTTCTTACAGACCATAGCACCCTTTTTCCACAGAAGTGATACATTAATGATTGATTTGTGAATTTCTGCAAAGGGGATATGGTCACTCCATGATTTGCTTTTTCCAGTTTTTCTCTTAAAATTTTATTTCCTTTCTTTAAGTTTTCCACTAAATCATTTTTCTCCTCTTCTTTTTGTTCATGGCACTAAAAACTCTCCTCAATTCCTCAAAATCCATGGAGTCTCAATTCTGGCACTTAGTCTTAAATAGTCTTTAACCACTTTGCTATAATTCTTAACAAATTCTCTACGTAATTGTCTAACATCCCTTTCTTGGGACAAATCCAGGTCTACATATCTGCCTTCCAACTCAATAAATCTATTCACAAGTTGGAAGAGGTTTTCAGCTGTTTTTATGTTTAATGTTTTTGAATGTTGCCCATGTACTGGACCTATCAAAGCAAGATCTCATCACTTTCAATAATGCTTCTCTGGCCTGGCATGGTTTTGTGTAATATTTTTATATATCTATATATAGTATTGCTTCAAAATTTGCAAGCTATTTTATTTTATTTTATTTTTACTTTTAAACATTATTTTATTTGGTCATTTTCAAACATTATTCATTGGAAACAAAGATCATTTTCTTTTCCTCACCTCCCCTTCCCACCACACCTCTCATAGCCAATGCACAGTTCCACTGGGTATCACATGTGTCCTTGCTCCTCTGAACCCATTTCCATGTTGTTGGTATTTGCATTAAGGTAATCTTTTAGTGTCTCTCCTCAATCATATCCCCTCCAACCCTACAGTCAAGCAGTGGCCTTTCCTCAGTGTTTTTACTCCCACAGTTTGTCCTCTGCTTGAAGATAGTGTTTTTTCTCAAGATCCCTGCAGATTTTTCAGGGACATTGCAATGCCACTAATGGAGAAGTCCATTAGTTTCCATTGAATCACAGTGTATCAGTCTCTGTGTACAATGTTCTTCTGCCTATGCTCCTTTCACTCTGCATCACTTCCTGGAGGTTGTTCCAGTCTCCATGGAATTCCTCCACTTTATTATTCCTTTGAGCACAATAATATTCCATCACCAACATACACCACAATTTGTTCAGCCATTCCCCAATTGAAGGGCATCCAATCATTTTCCAATTTTTTGACACCACAAAGAGTGCAGCTATGAATATTCTTGTACAAGTCTTTTTCCTTATTATCTCTTTGGGGTACAAACCCAGCAGTGCTATAGCTGTATCAAAGGGCAGATAGTCTTTTATCGCCCTTTGGGCATAGTTCCAAATTGCCATTGTTGGATCAATTCAAAACTCCACCACCAATGAATTAATGTCCCAACTTTGCCACATCCTCTCCAGCATTCATTACTTTCCTTTGCTATTGTTAGCCAATCTGCTAGGTGTGAGGTGATACCTATTTGCATCTCTCTTATTATCAAAGATTTAGGGCACTTTTTTCATGTGCTTATTGGTAGTTTTGATTTCTTTGATGGAGAAGTGCCTATTCATGTCCCTTGCCCATTTTTCAGTTGGAGAATGCTTTGATTTTTTGTATAACAGTTTTATCTTATTGTAAATTTGATTAATTAGACCTTTGTCAGAGGTTTTTGTTATGAAAAATTTTTCCCAATTTGTTGCTTCCCTTCTAATTTTAGTTACATTGGTTTTGTCTGTACAAAACCTTTTTAATTTGATGTAGTCAAAATTATTTATTTTACATTTTGTGACTCTTTCTAAGTCTTGCTTGGTTTTAAAATCTTTCCCTCCCCAAAGTTCTGACATGTATACTATTCTGTGTTCACCTAATTTACTTATAGCTTACTTCTTTATATTCAAGTCATTCACCCATTCTGAGTATCTTGGTGTAGGGTGTGAAGTGTTGATCCAAACCTAATATCCCACACACTATCTTCCAATTTTCCCAGCAGTTTTTATCAAATGGTGGATTTTTATCCCAAAAGCTGAGATCTTTGGGTTTGTCATAGACTGTCTTGCTGAGGTCATTTACCCCAAGTCTATTCCACTGATCCTCCTTTCTGTCTCTTAGCCAGTACCAAATTGTTTTGATGACCACTGCTTTGTAATATAGTTTGAGATCTGGGACTGCAAAGCCACCTTCCTTTGTATTATTTTTTCATTATTTCCCTGGATATCCGTGATCCATTGTTCTTCCAAAGGAACATATTTATGGATTTTTCTAATTCAGTAAAAAAGTTTTTTGGAAGTTCAATGGGCATGACAATAAATAGAAAGATAAGTTTGGGTAGGATGGTAAATTTTTATTATGTTACCTCATCGCACCCATGAGCAATCAATGTTTTTTCAATTGTTTAAATATAGTTGTAATTGTATGGAGAGCATTTTGTATTTGTGTTCATATAGTTCCTGTGTTTGTCTCGACAGATAGATTCCTAAGCATTTTATATTGTCTAGGGTGACTTTAAATGGAATTTCTATTTCTAATTCTGGCTGCTTAAATGGGTTGGAAATATATAGAAATGCTAATGACTTATGTGGGTTTATTTTGTATCCTGTAACTTTGCTAATGTTGTTGATTATTTCAATTAGCTTTTTGTTTGATTCTCTAGGATTCTTTAAGTAAATCATCATATCATCTGCAAAGAGTGACAGCTTGGTCTCCTCCTTGCCAATTTTAATATCTTCAATTTCTTTTTCTTCTCTAATTGCTACTGCTAGTGTTTCTAGTACAATGTTAAATAATGGAGGAGATAATGGGCATTCTTCTTTTACTCCTGATTTTATTGGGAAGGCTTCTAGTTTATCCCCATTGCAGATGATGTTTGCTGATGGTTTTAGATATATATCGCTTATTATTTTAGGATAGGCCCTTCTATTCCTATGCTTTCTAGTGTTTTTAATAGGAATGGGTGTTGTATTTTATCAAAGGCTTTTTCTGCATCTATTGAGATAATCATGTGATTTTTGTCAGTTTGCTTGTTGAGATGGTCAATTATGTGGATGGCTTTCCTAATATTGAACCATCCTTGAATTCTTGGTATGAATCCTACCTGGACATAGTGAATAACCATTGTGATGACTTGCTGGAGCTTTTTTGCTAGTATCCTATTTAAGATTTTTGTATCTCTATTCATTAGGGAGATTGGCCTATAGTTTTCTTTCTCTGTTTTTGACCTGCCTGGTTTTGGAATCAGTACCATATTTGTGTTGTAAAAAGAATTTGCTAGAACTCCTTTGCTTAATCTGTCAAATAGTTTGTATAATATTGTGATTAGTTGTTCTTTGAATGTTTGACAGAATTCACTTGTGAATCCATCTGGACCTGGGGATTGTTTCATAGGGACTTCTTTGATGGCTTGTTCAATTTCTTTTTCTGATATGGGATGATTTAAGAATTCTATTCCTTCTTCTGTTAGTCTAGGTAATTTATATTTTTGTAAGTATTCCTCCATATTACATAGATTGCCATATTTTTTGCCATAAAATTGGGCATAGTAGTTTTGAATGATTGCCTTAACTTCCTCTTCATTAGAGTTGAGGTCTCTCTTTTCATCTTGTATACTGTCAATTTGGTTTTTTTCTTTCCTTTTTTTAATTAGACTGACTAGTACTTTGTCTATTTATTTGTTTTTTCATAGTACTGGCTTCTAGTCTCAATTATTAAATCAATAGTTCTTTGACTTTCAATTTTATTAATTTCTCCTTTGATTTTTAGGATTTCTAATTTAGTCTTCATCTGAGGATTTTTAATTTGTTCACTTTCTAGTTTTTTAATTTGCATGCCCAATTCATTGACCTCTGCTTTTCCTAATTTGTTTATATATGAAATCAAGGATATGAATTTCCCCCTTTGTACTGCTTTGGCTGCATCCCATAGGTTTTTAAAGGATGTCTCACCATTGTCATTTTCTTCAATGAAGTTATTAATTGTTTCTATGATCTCTTCTTTAATTAGCCGGTTTTGGAGATTCTTATTGTTTAATTTCCAATTAATTTTTGATTTACCTCTCCATGTACACTTACTAATTATTATTTTCATTGCATTGTGGTCTGAGAAGTTTGCATTTATTATTTCTGCCCTTTTGCACTTGTTTGCAATGTTTTTATACCCTAATACATGGTCAATTTTTGTGAATGTACCATGTGCTGCTGAAAAGAAGGTGTATTCCTTTTTTGTCCCTATTTATTTTCTCCACATGTCTACTAACTCTAATTTTTCTAAGATTTCATTCACTTTTCACATCTCTTTCTTATTTATTTTTTTGGTTTGATTTATCTAGTTCAGATAGAGGAAAGTTTAGGTCTCCCACTAGTATTGTTTTTCTATATATTTCATCTTTGAGCTACTCTAGTTTTTCCTTTAGAAATTTGGATCCTATGCCATTTGGTTCATACATATTGAGTACAGATATTTCCTCATTGTCCACACTGACTTTTATCATGATGTAATTACTTTCCCTATATCTTTTAACTAGATTTATTTTTACTTTGGCTTTGTCAGATATCATGATTGCGACTCCTGCCTTCTTTTTATCAGTTGATGCCCAATAGCTTTGGCTCCATTCTCTTACTTTCACCCTATCCATATCAACCTTCCTCATGTGTGTTTCTTGTAGACAGCATATGGTAGGGTTTTGGATTCTAATCCATTCTCCTATTCGCTTGTGTTTTATGGGTGAGTGCATTCCTTCACATTTAGAGTTATGATTACTAACTGTGTATTTCCCAGCATTTTCATTTCTAGTCCTGGTTCTGCCTTTTCTTCTTTCTCTATTTCCTTCTACACCAATGTTTGTTTTTAATCAGTCCCCCTAGTTCCCTCCTTTATTTTACTTCCCTTTCCCTCCCTTCTTATTCCCCCCTTATTTTACCAGTAGACTTCCTAAAATTACCCTCCACCCTCTCCCTTCCTTGTACTGCTTCCCTCCCCACCAGTCTGTTTGTTACCCTTATACTCCTCTCTAGGGCGCAAATCTGTTCTTTGTCCCAATGGATTGGATTGCTCTTCCCTCTTTGGGTGAAGTTCAAAGCATGTAAGAGTTGAATATTTCCTATCTCCTACCTTTTTACCCTTTCATTGTATTGATGTTCTCCCCCCTCCCACCATGAGCTTTTTGTGACGTATAAATTTACCCCGATTTCTTTCTTTTCCCATTTCTTTTAGTATTAACCTCTTTTTTTTCTTGTATATATATATATATACCCACATTTTTGTATGCATACATCTATATACCTATTTATGGTGTATTTGTCTGTGCTCTTGCTCTCATTTTTTTTTTATTGGTTTTGGGGCTTTCTGCCAGTCTCCCATCTTAGAGCTTTGTCAGACCTCTCAGTGAAGTCTCTGAGGGAGGAGTTTGATCTTCCCTGTCCTCTGGAGTCTTTTGATGGGATTAAGTTCAGCTGTTTTGGACCCTAAGTGCTCTGAGGTCAAAAACTTCTGGAAGGCTGGTGTGAAATGGAAGGTCTCAGCCACCCAGGCTCTCTCTAGTTCTCTCCTGCTGCTTCCCAACCACCTGTGTTTGATGCTTTGAGCCTGGCACAGCTGTGCCTGCATGGTACACTCTCTAGTCCAGTGCCTTTGCCTGCCCAGAGGTTTCTGTCCTTGCTGGAGGCCAAGAACTCTGGGGGGAAGGGAGGGGTCCTGAATTCCCAGACCTCTGAGGACTCTTGACAGGATTAATCTCAACTGGTTTGGGCTGGATGGGTAAAAACTTCCGGTATGGCTGGAGCCAAATGGAAGGACCCAGCCACCCAGACTGTCAGTTCTTTGATCTCTCTCCAACTGCTTCCCTGCTGCCTGTGTTGAACTCTCTGAGCCTGGCATAGCCCTACCCACAAGGTACACCTTCTAGACATCTAGCATCTTTGCCTGCTCAGAGGTTCCCACTGCCACTGAGGGCTCAGCACTCTGGGTGTGAGGGGAGCTGTCCTGTGTCCTTCCTTCTGCCTTCCCCTTAAACCCAAGTGTTCTCAGATTCCGGCTTTAGGGGAGGGGGGTGTACCTTTTGGATTGAGTCCATAGGAGGATACCTTGCCTATGTTTTGTTGTTAGGTTTGATTTTCAGTCCCCTAGGAGTGTTCAGTTTGTCATCAGTAAGGAAGGGTATTCAGATATCTGAACTATTGCTGCTCCTAAGCTGCCATCTTGACTCCCAGTTTTGTGTAATCTTGCTCAATGTTGGGGCTCCATTAAGGGTCCTGGGGTGGCAAATGAATTGCTCTCCTTTCTTCATCCTGATTACTAAAAGAGATTATTTTATTTTTCTCTTTGTTTGTCCAAAAGAAGATTTGTAATAAATTTTCAATGTCTACCCATCTGGGGTCAAAGGTTCAAAAATATTCTCTATTTTTAAAAATAATCACAATTGGATTCTCTTCAAAAGAAGGAGCATTTTGCTTGAATCTATCTAGACTGGAGGTGGGGGGTTAAGGGTATATTGGGTCTTAAAGACACCACATATCCAGTTTTGTTGAAGATGGGTACTTCCTTTAAGGGGAAAAATATTTTAGTTGAATTATTTTTAGTTCCTGTCTCTAGGCTTCTTGTTTGAGTTACCATAGAGCAGGTAATGGGTGTAGGCAGAGTTTGGGTTGTAATAGTGTAGGAAATGGGTTTAGGAGGGGGAATAAGACAGGTGGTAGGAGTTTGGGCCATGAATTTGGGAGTTGGAGTCGATTTAGAGGTAGTTAGAACAGAAAGATGAAAAGCTGAGTTAGTTTGAATATGAGCAGAAATGCATGGGATCTGAGGGGACACAGACTGAGTTGGCTATCAGGATGAGAGAGTGTGGAGAGATTAATCTCTCTTCTTACTCTGGGAATTTCTGAAGTTTTTTTTTCAATGTTTTTTATATAGGTCTTGAGATCCCTTAAACTCTCCTCCAGTTTCCTCTCAAGGTCACTCAATTTATTTTCTAGTTTTCTCTCAAGTTGAGCTTTTAGTTCAGTGATTAGTTGAATGATAGGAGGGGAAATTGTTTGGGTTGGAAAGGAAATGTGTCATAAGGGATGAGGCCGAGATAAATCTCCTAATTAAATATCCAGATTATTTAGGCTATTTGTCAGTCTTCTCCTAAAGAGAGATAGATGGAATGCCGAATAACCTGTTATTCTAAGTATACCCAGGAACAGTGCTAACTAGAGCCATTGTGAAATGTTCTTTGAGATTATGAGCCATTTTAAAAAGAAAAGAAACATTTTTTTTTCACAACTTGGGTTATATTGTTAAAAATCATACTTGGTTGCCTTATCATTTTTTTTTTAGATTTTTTAAAAGTTATATTTTATTTGATCATTTCCAAGCATTATTCATTAAACACATAGATCATTTTCTTTTCCTACCCCCTACCCCCCACCCCCATAGCCACCACGCAAATCCACTGGGCATTACATGTTTTCTTGATTTGAACCCATTGCCATGCTGATAATATTTGCATTAGAGTGTTCATTTAGAGTCTCTCCTTTGTCATGTCCCCTCAACCTCTGTATTAAGGCAGTTGCTTTTCCTCGGTGATTCCACTCCCATAGTTTATACTTTGCTTATGAATAGTGTTTTTTTCTCCCAAATCCCTGTAAATTGTTCAGGGACATTACACCGACACTAATGGAGAAGTCCATTACGTTCGATTATACCACAGTGTATTAGTCTCTGTGTACAATGTTCTCCTGGCTCTACTTCTCTCGCTCTGCATCACTTCCTGGAGGTTGTTCCAGTCTCCATGGAACTCCTCCACTTTATTATTCCTTTTAGCACAATAGTATTCCATCATCAACATATACCACAATTTGCTCAGCCATTCCCCAATTGATGGGCATCCCCTCGTTTTCCAGTTTTTGGCCACCACAAAGAGCGCAGCTATGAATATTTTTGTACAAGTCTTTGTGTCCATTATCTCTTTGAGGTACAGACCCAGCAGTGCTATGGCTGGGTCAAAGGGTAGATATTCTTTTGTCGCCCTTTGGGCATAGTTCCAAATTGCCCTCCAGAATGGTTGGATCAGTTCACAACTCCACCAGCAATGAATTAATGTCCCTACTTTGCCACATCCCCTCCAGCATTCATTACTTTCCTTTGCTGTTATGTTAGCCAATCTGCTAGGTGTGAGGTGATATCTCAGAGTTGTTTTAATTTGCATTTCTCTGATTATAAGAGATTTAGAACACTTCTTCATGTGCTTATTAATAGTTTTGATTTCTTTATCTGAGAACTGCCTATCCATGTCCCTTGCCCATTTATCAATTGGAAGATGGCTTGATTTTTTGTACAATTGATTTAGCTCTTTATAAATATGAGTAATTAAAATTTGTCAAAGGTTTTTATGAAGATTTTTTCCCAATTTGTTGTTTCCCTTCTGATTTTAGTTACATTGGTTTTGTTTGTACAAAAGCTTTTTAATTTGATGTAGTCAAAATTATTTATTTTGCATTTTGTGATTCTTTCTATGTCTTGCTTGGTTTTAAAGTCTTTCCCCTCCCAAAATCTGACATGTATACTATTCTGTGTTTACCCAATTTACTTATGGTTTCCTTCTTTATGTTTAAGTCACTCACCCATTTTGAATTTATCTTGGTGTAGGGTGTGAGGTGTTGATCTATTCCTAGCCTCTGCCACACTGTCTTCCAATTTTCCCAACAGTTTTTATCGAATAGTAGATTTTTGTCACAAAAGCTGGGATCTTTGGGTTTATCGTATACTGTCTTGCTGAGGTCTCTTTCCCCCAGTCTATTCCACTGATCTTCCTTTCTGTTTCTTAGCCAGGACCAAATTGTTTTGATGACTGCTGCTTTGTAATATAGTTTAAGGTCAGGGACTGCAAAGCCCCCATCATATGTGTTTTTTTTCATTATTTCCCTGGATATCCTTGATCTTTTGTTCTTCCAAATGAACTTTGTTATGTTTTTTTTCTAAATCAGTGAAGAAGTATTTTGGGAGTTCAATGGGTATGGCACTAAATAGATAAATAAGTTTGGGTAGGATGGTCATTTTTATTATATTGGCTCGTCCTACCCATGAGCAGTTAATGTTTTTTCCAGTTGCTCAAGTCTAGTTTTAGTTGTGTGGAGAGTGTTTTGTAGTTGTGTTCATATAGTTCCTGTGTTTGTCTCGGGAGGTAGATTCCTAGGTATTTTATTTTGTCTAAGGTGATTTTGAATGGGATTTCGCTTTCTAGTTCTTGCTGCTGAGCTGTGTTGGAGATATATAGAAAAGCTGATGATTTATATGGGTTTATTTTGTATCCTGCAACTTTGCTAAAGTTGTTGATTATTTCAATTAGCTTTTCGGTTGAATCTCTAGGATTCCTTAAGTAGACCATCATGTCATCTGCAAAGAGTGATAACTTGGTCTTCTCCTTGCCTATTTTGATGCCTTCAATTTCTTTTTCTTCTCTCATTGCTACTGCTAGTGTTTCTAGTACAATGTCAAATAGTAGAGGTGATAATGGGCATCCTTGTTTCACTCCTGATCTTATTGGAAATGCATCTAGTTTATCCCCATTGCAGATGATATTAGCTGATGGTTTTAATATATACTGTTTATTATTTTTAGGAATGACCCTTCTATTCCTATGCTTTCTAGTGTTTTTAATAGGAATGGGTGTTGTATTTTATCAAAGGCTTTTTCTGCGTCTATTGAGATAATCATGTGGTTCTTGCTAGTTTGCTTGTTGATGTGGTCAATTATGTGGATGGTTTTCCTAATGTTGAACCAGCCCTGCATCCCTGGTATAAATCCTACTTGATCATGGTGAATGATCCTTCTGATCACTTGCTGGAGTCTTTTTGCTAGTATCCTATTTAAGATTTTTGCATCTATATTCATTAGGGAGATTGGTGTATAATTTTCTTTCTCTGTTTTTGACCTTCCTGGTTTTGGAATCAGTACCATGTTTGTGTCGTAAAAGGAGTTTGGTAGAATTCCCTCTTTGCTTATTATGTCAAATAGTTTGTATAGTATTGGGATTAACTGTTCTCTGAATGTTTGATAGAATTCACTGGTGAATCCATCAGGCCCTGGGGATTTTTTCTTAGGAAGTTCTTTGATGGCTTGGTGGATTCATTTTCTGATATGGGATTATTTAAGAATTCTATTTCCTCTTCTGTTAGACTAGGCAGTTTGTATTTTTGTATATATTCATCCATTTCTCCTGTAATTTCTAATGATTGCCTTAATTTCCTCTTCATCGGAGGTTCTGTCCCCCTTTTCATCTTTAATGCTGTGAATTTGCTTTTCTTCCTTCCTTTTTTTTAATTAGATTGACCAGTACTTTGTCTATTTTGTTTGTTTTTTCAAAGTACCAGCTTCTTGTCTTATTTATTAAATCAATAGTTCTATCACTTTTGATTTTATTAATTTTTCCCTTAATTTTTAGGATTTCTAGTTTGGTTTTCTGCTGGGGGGTTTTAATTTGATCGCTTTCGAGTTTTTTCATTTGCATTTCCAATTGTTTGATCTCTGCTCTCCCTAGTTTGTTAATATAAGCATTCAGGGATATGAATTTACCTCTGATTACCGCTTTGGCTGCATCCCAAAAGGTTTGGAAGGATGTCTTGCCATTGTCATTTTCCTCGATGAAATTGTTTCTATGATTTCTTCTCTAACTAAACGGTTTTGGAGTATCATATTGTTTAATTTCCAATTGGTTTTAGATTTGGTTTTCCATGTACCATTACTAATCATTATTTTTATTGCCTTGTGATCTGAGAAGGCTGCATTCATTATTTCTGCTTTTCTGCATTTGTGTACTATGTTTCTGTGACCTAATGTATGGTCAATTTTTGTGAATGTACCATGTGGTGCTGAGAAGAAGGTGTATTCCTTTTTATCCCTATTTATTTTTCTCCATATGTCTATTAATTCTAATTTTTCTAAGATTTCATTCACTTCTTTTACCTCTTTCTTATTTATTTTTTTGATTTGATTTATCTAAATTTGATAATGGTTGGTTTAAGTCTCCCACTAATATGGTTTTACTGTCTATTTCTTCCTTCAATTCTCCTAGTTTCTCCATTAGAAATTTGGGTGCTATATTATTTGATGTATACATGTTGATTAGTGATATTTCCTCATTATCTAAAGTCCCTTTTAACAAAATATAGTTACCTTCCCTATCCCTTTTAATCAGGTCTATTTATGCTTTGGTTTTATCAGATATCATGATGACCACTCCTGCCTTCTTTCTGTCAGTTGAGGCCCAGAAGGTCTTACTCCATCCTTTAATTCTGACTTTGTGGGTGTCAACCCGCCTCATGTGTGTTTCTTGAAGACAACATATGGTAGGGTTTTGGATTCTAATCCATTCTGCTATTTGTCTACATTTTATGGGTGAGTTCATCCCATTCACGTTCAAAGTTATGATTGTCATTTGTGGACTCCCTGGCATTTTGATAGCCTTCCCTAATTCTAACCTTTTCTTCTTCGGCTCTACCTTTTAGTCCAGTGATTTACTTTGAGTCAGTCCTTCTTGACCCCTCCCTTGATGTTTCCCTTTTTAGTCCCTCCTTTTTTGTTCCCTCCCCCTCCCCCCTCTCTTTCCCTCCTTTTTTGTTTTCCCTCTTCCCCTCCCCCCTTGGTTTTCCCTTATCCCTACCCTTGTTGGGTAAGATAGAATTCAAGATCCCAATGGATCTGGATGTTTTCCCTCTCAGATTTGATTTCCCTGAGATTGAGGTTTAAGTAAAAAACCCTCTCTTCCTCTCCTTCTTATAGGAGTTTTCTTCCCCTCCCCTTCCCATGTGAATCTTTGTGTGAGAAAGCTTACTCTATTTGGTCTTTCTTTACCCCCTATTTATACATTACATTTTCCCCACATATTAGTATACATAGATTGATATAAATGTTGTCCTTATAGAAGAGAGTTTGAGTAAAAGAAAAACATAACATTTTTCCCCTTTCCTTAATATTTACCTTTTCAGGTATTCCTTGCTCTTTGTTTTTCAGTATCAGACTTTCCACAGAGCTCTGGTCTTTTCTTTGCAAAAAGTTGGAAGTCTTCTATTTTGTTGAATTCCCATACTTTCCCTTGGAAGTATATAGTCAGTTTTGCTGGGTAGCTGATTCTTGGTTGAAGACCCAGCTCTCTTGCCTTTCTGAAGACCATGTTCCATGCCTTACGATCATTCAGAGTAGAACTTGCAAGGTCTTGTGTGACCCTGATTGGCATTCCTTTATATATAAATTGTCTTTTTCTGGCTTCCTGTAGGATTTTTTCTTTTGTTTGAGAGCTTTGGAATTTGGCAATTACATTCCTGGGGGTTGTCTTTTGGGGGTTTAGTGTAGAAGGTGTTCTGTGAGCTCTGTCAGTGGCTGTATTGTCCCCTTGTTCTAGAATCTCTGGGCAATTTTCTTTGATTATATCTTGTATCACCATGTCGAGTTTGGTGTTTATTTCTGGCTTTTCTCGAAGTCCAATTATTCTTAAATTATCTCTTCTCCCTCTATTTTCCAGATCTGTCACCTTGTTGGTGAGATATTTTATGTTCTCTTCTAATTTCTTGGTATTTTGGCTTTGCTTTATTAATTCTTGCTCTTTTACATGATCGTTGTCTTCCAGTTGCCTGATTCTGGCCTTTAAAGCCTGGTTTTCCTTTTCATTTTTGTCACACTAGTTTTGTAGATGAGTGAATTTCTTTTGCATTATTTCCCACTTTTCCTCCCAGAAGGCTTCCATCTTTTTGGTCATTTCTGATTCAAATTCTGCATGGGTTTGTGGAGAGTTTCCATTTCCTTTGGAAGGTTTCGGAGCATTTTCTTGTGCATCGTCTTCTATCTCCTCTGTATTTTGTATTTTGGTTCCATAGAATGTGTCCAAAGTCTCCCCTTTCTTCTTTTTTTTTCTTGGAATTTTGGGGCTTCTGTGCTTCTGTGGAGTTTGCCATCTCTGAATGGGGAGGATTAGCTTTTCTTATCTCTGTCTGGTGTTCAGAGGCTTTAGTCCTGGGCAGATTGTCGGTTCTATGAGCTTTCCCTTTTGATCCAGGTCCAGGTACAGGAGGAGGATTCCCAGGGTCTATGCTGTTGATCGTTTTGAATTTCAGCGCCTTAGGAGCTTATAGTTTGACATCGGTCGGGAAGGGTTTTCTGGAGATCTGAACTTTAGCTTTCTCTAAGCCGCCATCTTGACCGGAAGTTGCCTTATCATTTTTTAAAATTTAATTATTAAATTGCTTGTAATTCTGCTTTTTGTCAGTGGGTGGCACTACTAGGTAAGGATATAGGCACATTTTAATCAATCAGCTTTCAGGTGGAGAACAGGTGAAAAGCCTTTAGTCCAAGATTAAGATTTTCTTAAAAAAAAAAAAAAACTAGGACCACATGGTTCTGCCACATGCTTCCATGAAGAAGCTTTCAGGCTGTGTGGGCAGAAAGCCACTTTTCTCAGTTGGCTTGGGGCAAACAATTTTTTTTTGTGAATTAGTCTTTCCCTTATTGGGCTCTGAAAGCCTCTCAGAGTTAAAAGGAACAGTTTAATTATTTTTACTACTGCTTTTCCTGACTGGTCTCCCCAGTGTTACTAGAGGAATGTGGGTAAAAGGAAAAAGCAGACTTCCAGGTGCAAGGCAAGGCTCAAACTTCATTAATTTCAGGTCAATAGTCAACACCCTCTAATAACAAAAGACTGAGCTGAACTCACTAACTTCCTCCAGGATTTCTCATCTGCCAGATAGTACCTTCTTAAGCCCTTGAGGGAGAAGGGGTGGAAGTGTCTCCCCAGATAAGGCCCTCAGGTTGCACCATTTTGTTTGTCTAAGGTAATTTCAAGTGTTTGGGTTTTTTTTTTTATTTTTAAGGAGAAAGAAAAAAAATTTGGATTTACCTTTTATCCCAGCTATAAATTGTAACTTTAGAATCAGCTACTAAAAGCTGACTTGAGGATAGTAAGAAAGTGAAGAAAATTGGAGAGATTAGCATGGGAGCCCTCTCCCATGCTAATCTCTCCAGAAGCCAGGAAAGGAGGTTCAGCTTTTTTCATTCACCCAATTAAAAGTCCAAAGCTGCAGTCCCAATCCAAAGGGGAAGATCCAAGGACAGTCTTACCAGAAACAGTTCAAGTCACCAGCTCCAAGTCCTTCAAACTGAAAATTGAGGATAAAGACCTCAAAAATTCTCAAGACCTCCTGAGAGAAAATTTAGGCCCTTTTTATGGACCTTTCTTTATGTCACTTCCTGTCCTTTCAGGGACCAAGTATAATTTTAAAATTTGCTTAACACTGTCAAGGGGAAGTCAATCACTTCTGGAGGTATAGCTTACTTTAGTAAGTGCTTTGTGAATCTCCCTTACTTAATGTTAAGTATGGGTGTCTTCACTTTTGGTTGAATAAATTTAAAAGTAGGCAAGGGGAGAGTCAATCCCATCTTCATTGGTTTTAAAATAATGCCTACCCTTTGGTCCAAGCATATCACTACAGGGTTTGTACCCCAAAGAAATAAGGAAAAATACTTTTACAAAAATATGTATAGCCCACTTTTTGTGGTAGCAAAAAAGAATGAAAGTAATGTCTATTGATTGGGGAATGACTGAACAAATCTGTATCTGTTGGTGATGGAATTCTATTGTACTGAAAGGATGAACCAGACAAATTCCTTGTGAACTGAAGAACTCCAGGTATTGATTCAGCGCAGAATGAACAGAACCAGGAGAACATCGTATACAAAGATTGAAACATTGTGGCACAATCAAATGTAACACACTTTTCTACTACTAGCAATGATCCAGGACAATTCCAAGGAACTTATGAGAAAGAAAGCTATTCACATACAGAGAAAAAACCATGGGAGTAGAAATACAAAAGAAAAACATGTGGTTTGATGGGAATATGATTGGGGTTTTGGCATTAAAAGATCACTCTATTGTAAATATGAATAATATGGCAAAAGGTTTTGAACAATGATACATGTATAACCCAGTGGACTGCTTGTCAGCTTCAGGAGGGGGGAAGGAGTGGGGAAAATAATCTAACCATGGAAAAATATTCTAAATAAATGAATAATTTTTTGAAAACAATAATGCTTCCCAGAACTCAGCTTAAAGCAATTTATTGGGAAGATTAGGAACAATAGTTATTTGGCTCTAAGAACTGCTTGAAAGGAATTCTTTAGTCTTAGATTAATCTTTGAGGAGTCTAGATGTTGAAAGCATTCAAAATTAGAAAAGGTTGAATCTTTTTTTTTTGTACTGCAATTTTATTTTTTTTCTTTTGAATTAATTTATTTAGTCAATTTAGAATATTTTTCCTTGGTTACAAGAATCACACTATTTCCCTCTCTCCCCTTCCCCCATGCTCCCTGCAGCTGACCCTCAATTTCATTGGGTATTACATGTGTCCTTAATCAGAACGTATTTCAATGTTGTTGGTGTTAGAATTAGGATGTTCATTTAGAGTATACAATCCCTACCATATCCCCTCCACCCATGTATTCAAGCAGTTGTTTTTCTTCTGTTTCTACTCCCACAGTTTTTCTTCTGAATATGGATAGTGTTCTTTCTCGTATATTCTTCCAGGATGTTCAGGATCACTGCATTGCCAATAATGGAGAAGTCCATTACATTTGATTTTACCACAGTGTATCAGTATCTGTGTACATTGTTCTCCTGGTTCTGCACCTCACTCTGCATTAATTCCTGGAGTTCATTCCAGTTCACATGGAACTCCTCCAGTTTATATTCCTTTGAGCCCAATACTATTCCATCACCAACATATACCACAATTTATTCAGCCATTCCCCAATTGAAGGGCATCCCCTCGTTTTCCAATTTTTGTCACCACAAAGAGCACAGCTATGAATATTCTTGTGCATGTCATCTTTCATCCTCTTTGCCTCCGCTTTCATCTCCTTTGCCTCATTTTCAAGCTGGTGGATTTTGGCTTTCAAAACATTATTTTCTATTTCCAGACGATTACCTTATTTTTTAATTTGTCTTCAACCTCTCTTAATTGTGTTTTGAATTATATTTTGAGTTCTTCCAGGGCCTGTATCCAAATCACTGGGTTTACTGTTTTTTTTCTTTCATCCTTCTTTGTTCCAATTGTTCTTTGTTCATTGCCTGTATAGAAGCTGTCGATTGTAATTTGTAAAGACAAGACCCCATGTGTGATCCTAGGAGAGGATTCCCTTCACACAATTAATATTCTTGATGACCTTTTGTTCTTCTGGATGTGTTTGTTTATTATTTTTTTCTAGCTCTATATAAATATTTTTTTTACTTTGGTACAACACAAAATAAGTAAATTAATTTAGGTAGAATTGTCATTTTTTTTATATTGGCTCTACCAATGAGAATTAATAGTTTTTCAGTTGTTTTAGATCCAAATTCATTTGAGTGAAAAATATTTTGTAATGATGTTCAAATATTTAGTGAGTTTGTCTTAACAAGTAGAATCCCTAGTATTATATATTGCTTACAATGATTTTAATTTTATACCTTTATGTCTCTCCTAGAATTAATATTAATTATCAGTTCCATAAAAATGGAGATTTGAACCCTGGACTTCAATTCCCAGAAGTCCTTGGCCACTTCCCAAAATGCTTTGTAACCTCACCTGAATTTGCATCTGGGTTGAGAACAAATTATTATTTAAACTAACTCCGCCTACTTCAAAGTCTCTTAGTTGGGCACATGTGGCTCTACCAGGCAGGATGTAGAGTGAGTGGTTGTGAATGAACTGTCTGGGCCTAGACATGTGCTTTCTTATTTTGTATTTTCTTTAATTCTTAATCTTAAATAAACCTCTAAAAATATAATATTTCTAGGAGAGAAACTAATTTGAACTGCTACAGTTTTGGCCACTTAATGGGGCAAAAGACTCATTTTTTTTTAAATTTTAATATTATTTTATTTGGTCGTTTTCATACATTATTCACTGGAAACAAAGATTGTTTTCTTTTCCTCCCCTCCCCTCCCTCCCCCTCCCCCCCCCCCCCGCCTTTCCCTCTCCCATAGCCGACGCATGATTCCACTGGTTGTCACATGTGTTCTTGACTCGAACCCATTTCCCTGTTGTTGGAGTTTGCATTATAGTGTTCATTTAGAGTCTCTCCTCAGTCTTATCTCCTCCAACCCTGTAGTCAAGCAGTTGCTTTTCAGCGGTGTTTTTACTCCCACAGTTTATCCTCTGCTTGTGGGTAGTATTTTTTTTTTAGATCCCTGCAGATTGTTCAGGGATTGCATTGATACTAATGGAGAAGTCCATCACCTTCGATTGTACCACAATGTATCAGTCTCTGTGTACAATGTTTTCCTGGTTCTGCTCCTCTCGCTCTGCATTACTTCCTGGAGGTTGTTCCAGTCTCCATGGAACTTCTCCACTTTATTATTCCTTTTAGCACAATAGTACTCCATCACCAACATATACCACAGTTTGTTCAGCCATTCCCCAATTGATGGGCATCCCCTCATTTTCCAATTTTTGGCCACCACAAAGAGCGCAGCTATGAATATTTTTGTACAAGTCTTTTTGTCCATTATCTCTTTGGGGTACAAGCCCAGCAGTGCTATGGCTGGATCAAAGGGCAGACAGTCTTTTATCGCCCTTTGGACATAGTTCCAAATTGCCCTCCAGAATGGTTGGATCAATTCACAACTCCACCAGCAATGAATCAATGTCCCCACATTGCCACATCCCCTCCAGCATTCATTACTTTGCATAGCTGTCATGTTAGCCAATCTGCTAGGTGTGAGATGATACCTCAGAGTTGTTTTGATTTGCATCTCTCTGATTATAAGAGATGTAGAGCACTTTTTCATGTGCTTATTAATAGTTTTGATTTCTTTGGCTGAGAATTGCCTGTTCATGTCCCTTGCCCATTTGTCAATTGGAGAATGGCTTGATTTTTTGTACAATTGATTTAGTTCTTTATAAATTTTAGTAATTAAACCCTTGTCAGAGGTTTTTATGAAGATTGTTTCCCAATTTGTTGCTACCCTTCTGATTTTGGTTACATTGGTTTTGTTTGTACAAAAACTTTTTAATTTGATGTAATCCAGATTATTTATTTTGCATTTTGTAATTCTTTCTAATTCTTGCTTGGTTTTGAAGTATTTCCCTTCCCAAAGGTCTGACATGTATACTATTCTGTGTTCGCCTAATTTTCTTATAGTTTCCTTCTTTATGTTCAAGTCATTCATCCATTTTGAATTTATCTTGGTGTAGGGTGTGAGGTGTTGATCTAAGCCTAATCTTTCCCACACTGTCCTCCAATTTTCCCAACAGTTTTTATGAAATAGTGGATTTTTGTCCCAAAAGCTGGGATCTTTGGGTTTGTCATATACTGTCTTGCTGAGGTTGCTTGCCCCCAGTCTATTCCACTGATCCTCCTTTCTGTCTCTTAGCCAGCACCAAATTGTTTTGATGACCGCTGCTTTATAATATAGTCTGAGATCTGGGACTGCAAGACCCCCTTCCTTTGTGTTTTTTTTTTTCATTAATTCCCTGGATATCCTTGATCTTTTGTTCTTCCAAATGAACTTTGTTATGTTTTTTTCTAAATCATTAAAAAAATATTTTTGGAAGTTCCATGGGTATGGCACTAAATAGATAGATGAGTTTGGGTAGGATGGTCATTTTTATTATATTGGCTCGTCCTACTCATGAGCAGTTAATGTTCTTCCAATTGTTCAAGTCTAGTTTTAGTTGTGTGGAAAGTGTTTTGTAGTTGTGTTCATATAGATCCTGTGTTTGTCTCGGGAGATAGATTCCTAAGTATTTTATTTTGTCTTGGGTAATTTTGAATGGGATTTCTCTTTCTAGTTCTTGCTGCTGAGCTGTGTTGGAATTATATAGAAATGCTGATGACTTATGTGGGTTTATTTTGTATCCTGCAACTTTGCTAAAGTTGTTGATTATTTCAATTAGCTTTTCGGTTGAATCTCTAGGATTCTTTAAGTAGACCATCATGTCATCTGCAAAGAGTGATAATTTGGTCTCCTCCTTGCCTATTTTGATGCCTTCAATTTCTTTTTCTTCTCTCATTGCTACTGCTAGTGTTTCTAATACAATGTCAAATAATAGAGGTGATAATGGGCATCCTTGTTTCACTCCTGATCTTAATGGGAATGGGTTTAGTTTATCCCCATTGCAGATGATATTAGCTGATGGTTTTAGATATATACTGTTTATTATTTTTAGGAATGACCCTTCTATTCCTATGCTTTCTAGTGTTTTTAGTAGGAATGGGTGTTGTATTTTATCAAAGGCTTTTTCTGCATCTATTGAGATAATCATGTGATTCTTGTTGGTTTGCTTGTTGATGTGGTCAATTATGTGGATAGTTTTCCTAATGTTGAACCAGCCCTGCATCCCTGGTATGAATCCTACTTGATCATGGTGGATGACCCTTCTAATCACTTGCTGGAGTCTTTTTGCTAGTATCCTATTTAAGATTTTTGCATCTATATTCATTAGGGAGATTGGCCTATAGTTTTCTTTCTCTGTTTTTGGCCTGCCTGGCTTTGGAATTAGTACCATGCTTGTGTCATAAAAGGAGTTTGGTAGGACTCCCTCTTTGCTTATTATGTCAAATAGTTTGTGTAATATTGGGGTTAACTGTTCTCTGAATGTTTGATAGAATTCACTGGTGAATCCATCAGGCCCTGGGGATTTTTTCTTAGGCAGTTCTTTGATGGCTTGATGGATTTCAATTTCTGATATGGGATTATTTAAGAAAACTATTTCTTCTTCTGTTAGTATAGGCAATTTATATTTTTGTAAATATTCATCCATATCACCTAGGTTGGTATATTTATTGCCATATAGTTGGGCAAAGTAGTTTTTAATGATTGCCTTAATTTCCTCTTCATTTGAGGTGAGATCCCCCTTTTCATCCTTGATGCTATTAATTTGCCTTTCTTCTTTCCTTTTTTTAATTAAATTAACCAGTACTTTGTCTATTTTGTCTGTTTTTTCAAAGTACCAGCTTCTAGTCTTGTTTATTAGCTCAATAGTTCTGTCACTTTCTATTTTATTAATTTCTCCCTTAATTTTTAGGATCTCTAGTATGGTTTTCTTCTGGGGGTTTTTAATTTGTTCATTCTCAAGTTTTTTATTTGCATTTCCAATTCCTTGGTCTCTGTCCTCCCTAATTTGTTAATATATGCACTCAGGGATATGAATTTTCCTCTAAGTACTGCCTTGGCTGCATCCCATAAGGTTTGAAAGGATGTTTCGCCGTTGTCATTTTCTTCAACGAAATTGTTAATTGTTTCTATGATTTCTTCTCTAACTATCCGATTTTGGAGTATCATGTTATTTAATTTCCAATTAATTTTTGATTTGGGTCTCCATGTACCCTTGCCGATCAATATTTTAATTGCCTTGTGATCTGAAAAGGCTGCAGTTAATATTTCTGCTTTTCTGCATTTAAGTGCCATGTTTCTATGACCTAGTGTATGATCTATTTTTGTGAATGTGCCATGTGGTGCTGAAAAGAAGGTGTATTCTTTTTTGTCCCTATTTATTTTTCTCCATATGTCTATTAATTCTAATTTTTCTAAGATTTCATTCACCTCTTTTACCTCTTTCTTATTTATTTTTTGATTTGATTTATCTAAATTTGATAGTGGTTGGTTCAAGTCTCCCACTAATATGGTTTTACTGTCTAATTTCTCCTTCAATTCTCCTAGTTTCTCTATTAAAAATTTGGATGCTACCATTTGGTGCATACATGTTGATTAGTGATATTTCCTCATTGTCTATATTTCCTTTTAGCAGAATATATTTACCTTCCCTGTCCCTTTTGATCAGGTCTATTTGTACTTTGGCTTTGTCAGATATCATGATTGCAACTCCTGCCTTCTTTCTATCGGTTGAGGCCCAAAAGGTCTTACTCCAACCTTTAATTCTAACATTGTGAGTGTCAACCCGTCTCATATGTGTTTCTTGAAGACAACATATGGTAGGGTTTTGTGTTCTAATCCAATCTGCTATTTGTCTGCGTTTTATGGGTGAGTTCATCCCATTCACGTTCAAAGTTATGATTGTTATTTGTGGATTCGCTGGCATTTTGATGTCTTCCCCTAGTTCTGACCTTTCTTCTTTAGCTTTCTCCTTTTGAACCAGTGATTTACTTTAGGTCAGTCCCCCTAGTCCCCTCCCTTGAGATGCTTCCCTTTCTAGCCCCTCCCTTTTTATGCTCCCTTCCCCTCCCCCCTCTCCTTCCCTCCCTTTTTGTACTCCCTCCCCCCTCCCCCTCCTTAATTTTCCTTTCTTTCTTGCCCTAATGGATAAGATAGAATTCAGGATCCCACTGGATCTAGATGTTCTTCCCTCTCAGATTTGATTTCACTGAGAGTAAGGTTTAAGTAATTCCACTTCACGCTCTCTTCCTCTCCTTCTCATATGAGAGTTCTTCCCCTCCCCTTCCCATGTGTATCTTTATATGGGAAAGTTTATTCTATTGATTCCCCCCCTATTTCTTGAAGTTAATCTTAGTATTATCACGGTTCCCCCCTCCCTTTTCCTTTTTTTGCCCCAACTTTCCCCAAATCTTCTTAATTCCCCAATCTTTCCCTATGCATGTTTCTTCTAACTACTCTTATGATGATACAATTTATAAGAGTTACACAAAACATTTTCCCCACATATTAATATATATAATTAGATGTAAATGTAGTCCTTATAGAAGGGAGTTTGACTTAAAGAGAAAGATAAGATTTATCTCCTTTTCCCTTTCTTTCATATTTACCTTTTCATGTTTCTCTTGCTTTCTGTGCTTGGATATCGAACTTTCCACAGAGCTCTGGTCTTTTCTTAGCAAATGCTTGGAAATCTTCTATTTTGTTGAATGCCCATACTTTCCCCTGGAAGTATATAGTCAGTTTTGCTGGGTAGTTGATTCTTGGTTGGAGACCCAGCTCTCTTGCCTTTCTAAATATCGTGTTCCATGCTTTGCGGTCTCTTAGTGTATTAGCCGCTAAGTCGTGTGTGATCCTTATGGGAGCCCCCTTATATCTGAAGCTCTTCTTCTTGGCTTCTTGTAGGATTTTCTCCTTTACTTGGAAGCTCTTGAATTTGGCAATTACATTCCTAGGCGTTGTCTTTTGGGGATTTAGTATAGAAGGTGCTCTATGAATCCTTTCTATTTCTATTTTGCCCCCTTGCTCCAGAACGTGGGGGCAATTTTCTTTTATAATCTCCTCTAGAATAAAATCCAATTTGTTGTTTACCTCTGGTTTTTCTGGGAGACCGATGATACGGAGATTTTCTCGTCTTCCTCTGTTCTCCAGGTCCGTGACCTTCTCAGTGAGATATTTTCTGTTTTCTTCCAATTCATTAATTATTTGGGTTTGCTTTATTGATTCTTGCTGTTTTATCATCTCACTTTCTTCGAGGTGCTTAATTCTGGTCATTAGGGACTGGATTTGCTTTTCAGCCTTGTCTGCCCTTCTATTGGATGCTTCGAGTTCTTTTTCCAATTGAGCAGTCTTATCTGTCAGACAGCTGATCTCTTTCTCCCATTTTTCTTTCCAGAAGGTTTCCATCTTTTGGATAAGTTCCAGTTTGAGATCTTCCAGAGCTTGTTGATAGTTTCCATTTTGGGAGGCGTGTTCTGAATTTTTTTGGATTTCCTCCTCATTCTCCTCTTTTCCTTGGGTACTTCCACCATAAAAGTTTTCAATAGTCACTTTTTTCCCTTTCTTCCTGGAGGCTTGATTTTGGGCCATGTGAGCCATCCCTTTGGTGGTTTTATTTCCCTTTCCTTTTTGGTCTGGGGTCTGGGTTATAAGAGCGGTTTTTCTGTGAATTTAGGTTGCTTCAGACTAGTTCTTCCCAGCCTCCGAGCCCAGGTATTCAGCTCCGCCCAGATAATCAGCGCGCGTTGTTCAGCGCAGCCCACCCCGAGTCCAGGTCCGCTGGATTCTCCAGTGAAAGCGCCCTGAGACGTTTTTTCCTGGCAGTCCCCAGATCCCAAGGACCCTGGAGTGCCCCCCCAGACAGAGACGCTCCCCACTCACTCGCTGTCCCGGTGAGCGCTCAGGTAGCTCACTCTGGTTTAGTGGGGGAGGTGGGGTGGGGGAAGGGCGGCTCAGTTCACTTTTCTGTGCAAGCTTTTCCTTCTTATTTTAGTGTGGAAATGTTCAAGCCCCACGTACCTTTGCCTCTGTGGGGTACTGGGGAGTCCTTCTGTTCCTCCAAAGGTGATTTTATGCTCCTTTGATGTAGTTTATTTCGTTCGGTGCTGGGGAGAGGAAGCGTGCCGCGTCTAGATTGCAGCCATGATTACCCGGAAGTCCCCTCATTTTTTTTTAAAGATAGCCTAGATAATTATTTCTAAGCCACGTTTCTCCAAGCCTTTTTAGCAAGCCTCTTGACTTATCTCGCGCTTGCCTGCATTCCTGTCCCAGCCCTGCCCACCCCGGTGGTCTCTCTCTTGCTCAACTAGTCTCAGTACTGCCCTTCCCGCCAGACCAACTCAGCTCCAGCAATTCGGACCTGTGATCTTGATCACCTAGTGAGTGACCTTCCCGCCCGCCCAGCAGACTCTAGCCTTGGAGCAGATCGCTCTTCGCCACAGGACTCACTTCCACTGGTAAAAACTGGGGATGATTTTTCCTGAGGCTACCATTAGCCTCCATGCAGACTGCGGGCAGGGGATCACAGGGAGGGAGTAAGAAAGAAAAGAAGGAAGAGACTTTCTAAACAGGAACTTAAAGCATCGCTACTTTATAAGGATATCTTTTGACTGCATTGATTCTTTCATTTATTTCACCTGTATGCCAGGGTAAACATTCAGCTCCCTGCAACTCTTCAACCAAATTTGAGATTCCACACTATGGAGAAACAGCTCAACGACTCAGTGAATTGAGAGCCAGGCCTAGAGATGGGAGGTGCTTGGTTGAAATCTGGCCTCAGAAACTTCCTGGTGGTGTGGCCCTAAATGGGCCACTTAACCCCCATTGCCTAACCATTACCACTCTTCTGCCTTCTGACAATAGGCCTCTAAATGGATGACTTAAAAAAAAAAAACCAAGGAACTTTCAAGAAACTGGATTTTTAAGGCATTTCAGACTCCAATGTTTACAAAAATCTCTGTATTTTATTGCATTTTGCTGATTGTTTTGTTTAAAGTTTAATTTTGTGATTTTAAGTTCATATATTACTGCATTCATTCAATACTGTTCTGTTACACTGGATCATTTTAATGTATTGGGTTTTAACTACAGTTATATTCTCTTGTTTTTCCCCTAGAACCATACTGAACGAACATTATTGAGTAAGGCCATATTAAAAGAAAAAAAAACAGCTTTTCTATTTTTGACTTTGTAAATTGTCACATAGAGAATAGAAGGACTCCATCAGAAAATTGCAATAACAACCTTTGTAAAATTTAATGAGCTAAATATCTCAATTTAAATTTAAGGGTTCTTTTTTTTTAACTTTTAAACATTATTTTACTTGTTCATTTTCAAATATTCCTTGGAAACAAAGATCATTTTCTTTTCCACCCTCAGCTCCAGCCACCCCTCCGATAGCCAACACACAATTCCACTGGGTATCACATGACTCCTTGATTCGAACCCATTTCCATGTTATTGGTATTTGCATTAGGGTATTCATTTGAAGTCTCTCCTCAGTCATGTCCCCTCAACTCCTGTAGTCCAGCAGTTGCTTTTCCTCAGTGTTTTTACTCACACAATTTGTCATACGGTGAAATCTAAAAATGGACATTTGAACCCTAGACTTTTGGGCATGGAATTCCCAGAAGTCCTTGGTCACTTACAAAAATGCTTTGTACCTCACCTGAATTCCCACCTGGGACTAGAACAAGTTATTATTTAAACTAACTCCACCTACTTCAGGCTCTCTTGGCTTCTGCATCTGGGCACACGTGGCTCTACCAGGCAGGATGTAGAGTGAGTGGTTGTGAATAGGCTCTCTGGGCCTAGACATGTGCTTTCTTATTTTGTATTTTCTTTAATTCTTAATCTTTAACAAACCTCTAAAAATATAATACTTCTAGCGGAGAAACTAATTTTCACTGCTACAGTTTCAAGACAAAAGACTGGCAAAGACAAGATAATCAAGGATAACTGACTTGCCTAGAGTCAAAGCTAGGAAGTTCTGAGGCCAGATTTGAACACATATCCTCCTGACTCTAGGTCTGGCTATCTATATGAGCCACCCAACTTCTCCAACATTTAAAGAAATGTAATTCTCTATCTCTTTTTGCTGAACTTTGTCAGTATTATGTAGAAATGCTGATGTTTTGTATGAACTTGCTTTATAACCGGCAAATTTCCTAAACTTGTTAATTCCTTTACCTTTATTTCTTACTTCTCTAAGTATATCCTTTTCTCATCTTCAATGAGTGGTAGTGTAGTTTCCTCATTCCCTATTCTAGTTCCTTAAATTTCTTTGTCTTTTTGCTGCTATTGAGACTATTTCTAGTATAATATTGAATAATACTGGTGATAATGGACATTATTGTTTCACTACTGATCTTCATGGGAAAATGTCTAAATTGTTGCCATTACAGATAATTTTTGATAATGGTTTTTAAATAGATGTCATTTATCATTATAAGGAAAATTCCATTTATTTCTATGCTTTTTATTATTTTTATTTTTTAAACAATATTTTATTTGATCATTTCCAAATATTATTCATTAGAGACAAAGATAATTTCCTTTTCCTCCCCTCCCCCCCACCTCTCCCATAGCTGACACGCGATTCCACTGGATATCACATATGTTCTTGATTCGAACCCATTTCCATGTTCTTGGTATTTGCATTAGAGTGTTCATTTAGAGTCTCTCCTCAGAGATGTACCCTCAATCTCTGTAGTCAAGCAGTTGCTTTTCATTGGTGTTTTTTACTCCCACAGTTTGTCCTCTGCTTGTGGATAGTCTTTTTCCTTATTATCTCTTTGGGGTACAAACCCAGCAGTACAATGGCTGGATCAAAGAGCAGACCGTCTTTTATCACACTTTGGGCATAGTTCCAAACTGCCCTCCAGAATGGTTGGATCAATTCACAATCCACCAGCAATGCATTAATTTCCCTACTTTGCCACATCCCCTCCAGTATTCACTACTTTCCTCTGCTGTCATGTTAGCCAATCTGCTAGGTGTGAGGTGATACCTCAGAGTTGTTTTGAGTTGTATCTCCTTGATTATAAGAGATTTAGAACACTTCTTTCATGTGCTTATTAATAGTTTTGATTTCTTTATCTGAAAACTGCCTATTCATGTTCCTTTCCCATTTATCAATTGGAGAATGGCTTGATTTTTTGTACAATTGATTTATCTCTTTGTAAATTTGAGTAATTAAAACTTTGTCAGAGGTTTTTATGAAGATTGTTTCCCAATCTGTTACTTCCCTTCTGAATTTAGTTACATTGGATTTGTTTGTACAAAAATTTGATGTAGTCAAAATTATTTATTTTATATTTTGTGACTCTTTCTAAGTCTTGCTTGGTTTTAAAGTCTTTGCCATCCCAAAGGTCTGACATGTATACTATTCTGTGTTTGCCTAAATTACTTGTAGTTTCCTATTTTACTTGTAGTTTCACCCATTTTGAATTTATCTTGGTGTAGGGTATAAGATGTTGATCCAAACCTAATCTCTCCCACACTGTCTTCCAATTTTACCAGCAGTTTTTATCGAATAGTGGATTTTTGTCCCAAAAGCTGGGATCTTTGGGTTTATCGTATACTGTCTTGCTGAGGTCACTTGCCCCAAGTCTATTCCACTGATCCTCCTTTCTGTCTCTTAGCCAGTACCAAATTGTTTTGATTGCTGCTTTGTAATATACTTTTAGAATTGTAACTGCAAGGCCCTCTTTCTTTATTTTTTTTTCATTATTTCCCTGGATATCCTTGATCCTTTGTTCTTCCAAATGAACTTTGTTATGCTTTTTTCTAAATCAGTAAAGAAATTTTTTAGAAGTTCAATGGGTATGGCAGTAAATAGCTAAATAAGTTTGGATAGGATGTTCATTTTTTATTATATTGGCTCATCCAACCCATGAGTAGTTAATGTTTTTCCAATTGCTCAAGTCTAGTTTTAGTTGTGTGGAGAGTGATTTGTAGTTGTATTCATTTAGTTCCTGTGTTTGTCTCGGGAGATAGATTCCTAGGTATTTTATTTTGTCTAAGGTGATTCTGAGTGGGATTTCTCTTTCTAGTTTTTGCTGCTGAGCTGTGTTGGAGATATATAGAAAAGTTGATGACTTATGTGGGTTTATTTTGTATCCTGCAACTTTGCTAAAGTTGTTGATTATTTCAATTAGCTTTTCGGTTGAATCTCTAGGATTCGTTAAGTAGACGATCATGTCATCCGCAAATAGATAACTTGGTCTCCTCCTTGCCTATTTCAATGCCTTCAATTTCTTTTTCTTCTCTCATTGCTACTGCTAGTGTTTCTAGTACAATGTCAAATAATAGAGGTGATAATGGGCATCCTTGTTTCACTCCTGATCTTATTGGGAATGCATCTAGTTTATCACCATTGCAGATGGTATTAGCTGATGGTTTTAGATATATACTGTTTATTATTCTTAGAAACGACCCTTCTATTCCTATGCTTTCTAGTGTTTTTAATAGGAATGGGTGTTGTATTTTATCAAAGGATTTTTCTCCGTTTATTGAAATAATCAAGTGATTTTTGTTGGTTTGCTTGTTGATGTGGTCAATTATGCGGAGGGTTTTCCTAATATTGAACCAGCCCTACATCCCTGGTATAAATCCTACTTGATCATGGCGAATGATCCTTCTGATCACTTGCTGGAGTCTTTTTGCTAGTATCCTATTTAAGATTTTTGCATATATATTCATTAGGGAGATTGGTCTATAGTTTTCTTTCTCTGTTTTTGACCTGCCTGGTTTTGGAATCAGTACCATGTTTGTGTCAAAAAAGGAGTTTTGTAGAACTCCCTCCTTGCATATTATGTCAAATAGTTTGTATAGTACTGGAATTAGCTGTTCTTTGAATATTTGATAGAATTCACTTGTGAATCCATCAGGCCCTGGGCATTTTTTTCTTAGGGAGTTCTTTGATGGCCTGTTGGATTTCATTTTCTGATATGGGATTATTTAAGAATTCTATTTCTTCTTCTGTTAGTCTAAGCATTTTATGTTTTTGAATATATTCATCCATGTCTCCCACTAATATGGTTTTACTGTCTATTTCCTCCTACAATTTTCCTAGTTTCTTCATTAGAAATCTGGGTGCTATACTATTTGGTGCATACATGTTGTTTAGTGATATTTCCTCATTATCTTAAGTCCCTTTTAACAAAATATACTTACCTTCCCTATCCCTTTTAATCAAGTCTATTTTTGCTTTGGCTTTGTCAGATATCATGATTGCAACTCCTGCCTTCTTTCTATCAGTTGAGGCCCAGAAGGTCTTACTCCATCCTTTAATTCTGAACTTGTGAGTATCTACCTGCCTCATGTGTGTTTCTTGAAGACGATATATGGTAGGGTTTTGGATTCTAATCCATTCTGCTATTCATCTACATTTTATGGATGAGTTCATCCCATTTACGTTCAAAGTTATGATTGTCACTTGTGAACTCCCTGGCATTTTGATATTCTCCCCTAAATATGACCTTTCTTCTTTAGCTATAACCTTTTAAGCCAGTGATTTACTTTAAATCAGTCCCCCTAGTCTTCTCCCTTGATATGTTTCCCTTTCCAGCCCTTCCCTTTCTGTTCACTCCCCCTCCCCCCTCTCCTTCCCTCCTTTTTGTGTTCTCTCCCACCTACCCCCCTTTGTTTTACCTTCTTCCTTACCCTGTTGGGTAAGATAAAATTCAAGATCCCAATGGATCTTTATCCTTTTCCCTCTCAGAGTTGATTTCACTGAGAGTAAGTTTTAAGTAAAAACTCTCTTCCTCTCCTTCTTATAGAAGAATTCTTCCCCTCCCCTTCCCATGTGTATCTTTGTGTGAGAAAGATAATTCTATTTAGTTCCCCCCCGCCATTTCTTGGAGTATATCTTAGTACGATCAATGATTCCCCCCTCCCTTTTTTCTTTTCTATCCCCCCTTTCTCCATATCGTCTTGATGCCCCCAACATTCCCTATGCGTGATTCTTCTTACTACTCTAATGATGCACACAATTTTTGAGAGTTACACATTACATTTTCCCCACATATTAATATATATATATAAATTGATATCAATGTAGTCCTTATAGAAGAGAGTTTGAATAAATGAAAAAGATAACTTTTTCTCCTTTTCCCTTTCCTTCATATTTACCTTTTCAGGTATTCCTTGCTCTTTGTGTCTGGATGTTGAATTTTCCACAGAGCTCTGGACTTTTCTTTGCAAAAATTTGGAAATCTTCTATTTTGATGAATGCTCATACTTTCCCCTGGACGTATATAGTCAGTTTTGATGGATAGTTGATTCTTGGTTGAAGACCCAGCTCTCTTGCCTTTCTGAAAATCATGTTCCATGCCTTACGGTTGTTCATTGTGGAAATTTCAAGGTCTTGTGTGACCCTGACTGGCATTCCTTTATATCTAAATTGTCTTTCTCTGGCTTATTGTAAGATTTTTTCTTTTGCTTGAAAGCTTTGGAATTTGGCAATTACATTCCTGAGAGTTGTCTTTTGGGGTTTAATGTAGAGGGTATTCTATGAACTCTTTCAATGCCTATATTGCCCCCTTGTTCTAGAATCTCTGGGCAGTTTTCTTTGAGTATATCTTCTGTTATGATGTCGAGATTATTATTTGTTTGTGGTTTTTATGGTAGGCCAATTATTCTCAGATTGCCTCTCCTTCCTCTATTTTCCAGTCTGTCACCTTGTCAGTAAGATATTTTATGTTCTCTTCTAATTTCTTAGTCTTTTGGCTTTGCTTGATTAATTCTTGCTCTTTTGCAAAATCATTGTCTTCCAGTTGCCTGATTCTGACCTTTAAAGCCTGGTTTTCCTTTTCAGTTTGGTCAAGCTGTTTCTGTAGTTGCATTTTTTGTGCTTCAGATTGCTGAGTTCCTTTTGCATTATTTCCCACTTATCCTGCCCAAAGGCTTCCATTTTTTTTTATCATTTCTGACTTAAATTCTTCAAGAGTTTATGGAGAGTTTCCATTTCCTTTGGAAGGTTTTGTAGAATTTGCTTATGTTTCCTCTTCTATCTCCTCTGTATTTTGTATTTTTGCTCCATAAAATGTGTCTAAAGTCACCCCCTTCTTCTTGCTTTTCTTGGTGTTTGGAGGCTTTTTCACTTCTGTACTGTTTGCCATCTCTATCTGAGTGAAGAGGACTGGCTCTTAGTGTATCTGTCTGATGGTCCGAGGCTTTAGCCCCAGGCAAATTGTCTGTTCTCAGCAGCTGCTCTGTCTTCCTGTGGAAGCCCAGGGTCTGATAGAATTTCATGTGTTATTGCTCTCAGTTCCCTCCAGTTGCTTCTCTGCTACCTTACTTCCACGCTCTGAGCCTGGCTCATCACTGTCCTCAAGGTACCTCAGTGCCTTTGCTGGTCTTGAGTTTTCTGTTCTTTCAGAAGACCCTGCACTCTAACGGGGGAGGGGTCCTGGCCTCCCTGAGCTCTGAGGGCTTGTGATAGGATTAAGTACAGCTGGGTTGGACTGGATTTGCCCTGAAGCAGAAACCTCCTCTGCTGTCTGTGTTGAGTGCCCCGAGACTGGACCAGGTTACTTTCAAGGTATGCCCTTCAGAGCAGCCCCATTGCTGGCCCTGAGTTTTCTGTTCTTTCAGAAGACCCTGTACTCTAAGGGGGGAGGGGTCCTGGCCTCCCTGCACTCTGATGGCTCCTGATGGGATTAGGTTCAGCTGGGTTGGACTGGATTTCCTCTGCAGCAGGAAACTTCAGTGAGACTCAGATGAAAGAACCCAGCCAGGGGGCTAAAGGCTTCCCCCCCCCCCCAGTCTCTTTCTGTTTCCCTGCCATCTGTGTTGGGCACCCCTTAGACTGGCTCAGGTTGCTTTCAAGGTGAGCCCTTCAGAATAGCCGGCCCTGAAGCCCTTTTGCTGGCCCTGAGGTCCCCGCTGCTGCTGCAGGCTCAGCACTCTGGGTTGGGGGCGGGGGTGTCCTGGGACCTTCCTTCTGCCTACCCCTTAGTTCCGAGTGATCCAAGGTTCTGTCTTTTGGGGAGTGTACCCTTTGATCCTAGTCCAGGAAGAGGGTTTCCCACCTCTGTCCTGTTGTTCAGTTTGAATTTCGGTGCCCTAGGAGCATTCAGTTTGTAATCAGTAAGGAAGGGTTTTCAGAGGTCTGAACTTATCTTGACTGGAAGTTTTTTTTACTCTTTTTAAATAGTATTGTTGTTATATTTTATCAAAAAGCTTTTTCTACATCTTATGAGATAATGATGTTATTTCTGTTGGTTTTGTTTTTAATATTGTCAATAGACAATAATTAATATTGTTAATAGATTTCCCAAGATTTGAACTGGTATAAATCTCACCTGGTTATAGTGTATAATTCTTGTGATATAGCACTTTAGTTTCCTTGCTCGTTTTTATTTAATATTTCTGTGACAAATCGATTAGGAAAAATTGATCTATAGTTTTCTTCCTTCTTTGACTATTTTTTCCAAAGAATTTAGATCAGGGGTCCCCAACCTTTTTACACAGGGGGCTAGTTCACTGTCCCTCCAACCGTTGGAGGGCAGGATTATAAAAACCTAACCCTAATGCTATCCCTAATTGGGGAGCAACAGTATAAACAGTGTGGAAACCCCTCCCCCAGATCACTGTTCACCATACTGACATCTTCCATTGTGCAGCCACATAATCCTTTGTGCAGCACATCATTCTAAGGGGCCACAAAAAAGGATTATGCCACCAGAAGTAGTACTTTACATGAGTGATGCCTCACTTTGTGATGAAAGAGGTGCCCCTTCTGGAAGTGATGTGGGGGCTGGATACATGGCCTCAGGGGTCCATTTAAAAATATTCATCTATTTTCCTTAGCTTTTCAGATTTTTTTGGTATGTAATCAGGTAGAACATCTAATAATTTCTTTAATTTCATCTTCATTCATGGTGATTTCACCCTTTTAATTTTTATACTTTATATTCATTTTTATACTTACCATTCTTTTTTTACATCAAATTAACCAGTGGTTTATTCTTTTTTAGACAGATCTTTGTTTTATTTATTAGTTTAATACTTTTCTTAATTTTAATTTTATTTTCTCCTCTGACTTTTGGATTTCAAATTTGGTGTTTAGTTGGGGATTTTAATTTTTTTCTAGTTTTTTTTTTGTTGTTGTTATAAACTCAGCTTATTGAATGTCTCTATCTCTGGTTTGTTGAGTTTTATTGATATAAGCATTTAAAGATGTACATTTTCCCTGAAGTATTGGTTTTTTTGTATCCCATAAATTTTGAAACATTGTCTAATTATTGTCATTCTCTTTATTGATATATACTTGTTATCAAAGAGAGAAAGCATATACTAGGTCTATTTTATTAACAAAAAAAATGTAAAAATACAGTTATCCAATCAAATTAAACCACCACTGTCCTGATATAGGAATCAGGCAGCGAATCATAAGATTTATAGATGTTGATATGTACATTTTTTAAATCCCTTTGCACTTGCTGTTCATGGAAGAAAGGGAATTGAAAATATAGCCAACTCTAGATTATTCCAAAGTTGATTCATTGCCTGTGAGCTATTTTGGTAATTTATTTCTTTGCTTTTCCTCCTAGATGTCTACTTTCTAGATATTTCATTGTCTCTATATCCCTTTCTAGAGAAAGCAGTAAAAGTAAAAGAAAGAGTAGTTCAAATCAAAGAAATAAAATCATTGGTTAAATGTGGATTGGTCTTTAGATGCAGCTTTCCATTATACATGCTAATAAAAGCTCTGTAGATAACTAAAATTATCTAGAATAAAATCTCTCACTTTCTTAATGGAATGTGTGTGTAGTATTGCAGAGAAAACAATTAAAAAAAAACTCATTCCTATGGCCTCAGATTCAGGATTCATTCAGCTTCAACCTCACCTACAAAAGTTCTCCTGCTCCTTGGAACTCATTGTCAGTGTGAAGCCCATTGAGCAATACATTTTTTCTGATATATCATCATTTAAGATGGTTGTAACACATGCTGGGGAAATTGTGATTGATAATGAGTCTGTGCCCTCACTTTAAATACTTTAATCCACAGTCATTCCTAGTTAACTCTCCAGCCCTAATTGTTCCCTAGGTCATTGCCAGCTGACTTTAAGTTTCTTTCATCTGAGTAGTCCTCTAATCTCTGCTTAGTAATGAAGACCTAATTGTGAACATTTGTTCACAAAAATCATGAGAAATGATTGCAAACACAAGACTGTCCCTGGTTAGAGGAAAAAGAAAAAGAAATATCTACCATGAAACATAAGTCTTTCATATTTTCCAGAAATAGAGTCCAGAGTAAAGCCAAAACAAAGAAATACAGGGAGATTTTACCATTCTATTTAACCAAGGCATGGCATGCACTGGTCCTGTGGAAGATAAGGTTGGGTTAGAGAATGGCACCAGTTACACCCAGGTCTCCCCCAACTATACCTTTATCTTGTTTTTCCCTTCCTACACAGAGGGATCCCTGGCCAGTTCCTTCTCCAGTTCTGGAGAAGGATTTATTCTGATTAAGTCCCTGATGAGATTTAATCAGTGAGGATGGCACACATTTCACAGAGAAGCAGTACCAAAGAATATCATAACTTTCAAGCAGAAGACAACAAAGGACATTTGATAGGGGGCATTAACATGTATAAAACAACATGGCATCATTATATATTAATAACAAGAGCTGATTTAGCATCTTATATTAAGCATTAGGTGCTGTGAACACAAAGGTAAAAGTTAAATAGTCCCTGTGGGAAAGACAACATATACAGATAGATATATACATATATATATATAGTAGTAGTAGTCTCTCAGTAACCAAGGATGACAATTGTCTTGGTGCGTTTTCATCTGTGATGTAGATGAGTGTGCACAAAAACACTTGTGTGTGAAGGAGATTTAAGTGGAAAAGTCGATGCACAGAGACAGTCCCACTCTCTTGGCGTTGGAAGCCTGGGTCCATTGGCATGAAAAATCGTTACACCTGGAGACTTCCTCAGCTGCATTGGATGGCTGTGTTGTCTTTTGTGCTCCAACATGCCCTAAGTACTCCACAGTGCTTTGCTGCGTCCCCATCTCAGCCATTGAACCTTCTTATTGGTTTCTTCCATCTGTTTGGCCGAAGCAGTCTTCACATGCTGGGTGAGCAAAGCCTTAGTTCTCCAGGGGTCTACGACCCGATGGCTACCCTCACAAGGTTTAGCCGACCTGTCGAAGCTGTTGCCCAGGGTGTGGCCACTGCTGCATGCTAGCAGCTACTAGGAGCCACAAGTGAGAGCTGGGTGTCAGGTGAGGGTCAGAGGTTGGAGAGCTGCCCTAGGAGGGCAAGACGAGCCCTCCATACCAGAGATACTACTCCTCCCTGAGCACCCCATACACCATAAAAAAAAAAAATATATATATATATATATATATATACATACACATACACACACACACACACATAAAAAATACATGCATAACAATTCAAGAGAAAAAGTGCTGAGTTTCAGGAATTAGGAGTAGAAAAAGGCCTTGAAGCAAACAAAGAATTCGTAGAGGTGCAGCAAAGGAGGCAATGAAATCCAAGCATGGAGAGGAGCCAAAGTCGGAGAGAAGACATCAAGTACCATGTGGGAGGAAGAGTAAAAAGGCAAATGTGAATGGACCACAGATGGTGGAGTATATGTAATAAGTTTGGAAAGGTGATCATCTAGAGACAGGTTTGAAGTTTTTCAAATGTTAAATAAAAGGATCTGGTATTTGCTCCTAGAAGTGAAGAGTAGCCAATTAGTTTATTGAGAAGGGAAATGAAATAGTTGAACCTGCACTCTAGAAAAATTACTTTGGCAGCGTTGTAGCAGATGGATTGAAGCCTGTGAAAGAAGGCAGAAAGAATATTTAGTAGCCAATCACAAAAAAGGAAGTGAAAAATGATAAAAGTCTTTAATGTCATGGCTATAAAAGTAGAGAGAAAGTATACAAGAGAGGTTAGGGAACCAGAAAAGAAAGAATTGGACAGCTTATTGAATGAAAATGAGGTCGTTGCAAATCTGGAAAATTGGAAGAATGGTGGTGCCTTAACCAGAAATAGGAGTATATTTGGAAAGAGTTCTTTTGGACACACTGAATTTTTTTTTTAATCTCTTTACATCCTTTATTTTTTTCCTTTTAAACATTATTTTATTTGGTCATTTTCAAACATTATTTATTGAAAAAAAGATCATTTTCTTTTTCTCCCCCCCTCCCATCACCCCTTCCATAGGCAATGCATGATTCCTCTGGGTATCACATGTGTCCTTGCTATGAACCCATTTCCATGTTGTTGGTATTTGCATTAGGGTATTCATTTAGAGTCTTTCCTCAGTCATATCCCCTCCACCCCTGTAGTTAAGCAGTTGACTTTCCTCCATGTTTTTACTCCCACTGTTTGTCTTCTGCTTGTGGGTACTGTTTTTCCTCCTAGATCCCTGCAGATTGTTCAGGACAATGCATTGAGACTAATGGAGAAGTCCATTATGTTCATTTGAACCACAGTGTATCAGTCTCTGTGTACAATGTTTTCCTGGTTCTGCTCCTTTCGCTCTGAATCACTTCCTGGAGGTTTTTCCAGTCTCCATGGGATTCCTCCACTTTATTATTCCTTTTAGCACAATAGTATTCCATCACCAACATATACCACAATTTGTTCAGCCATTCCCCAATTGAAGGGCATCCCCTCATTTTCCAATTTTTGGCCACCACAAAGAGTGCAGCTATGAATATTCTTGTATAAGTCTTTTCCCTTATGATCTCTTTGGGGTACAAACCCAGCAGCACTATGGCTGGGTCAAAGGGCAGACATTCTTTTATCGCCCTTTTGGCATAATTCCAAATTACCCTCCAGAATGGTTGGATCAATTCACAACTCCACCAGCAATGCATTAATGTCCGAACTTTGCCACATCCCCTCCAGGATTCATTACTTTCCTTTGCTGCCAGGTTAGCCAATCTGCTAGGTGTGAGGTGATACCTCAGAGTTGTTTTGATTTGCATCTCTCTGATTATAAGAGATTTAGAACACTTTTTCATGTGCTTATTAATGGTTTTTATTTCTTTAACTGAAAACTGTCTATTCATGTCCCTTGCCCATTTATCAATTTGAGAATGGCTTGATTTTTTGTAAAATTGATTTGGCTCTTTATAAATTTGAGTAATTAGACCTTTGTCAGAGGGTTTTTTTATGAAGATTGTTTCCCAATTTGTTGCTTCCCTTCTGATTCTAGTTACATTGTTTTTGTTTGTACAGAAACATTTTAATTTGATGTAGTCAAAATTATTTATTTTACATTTTGTGACTCTTTCTAAGTCTTGCTTGGTAGCCAATACCAAATTGTTTTGATGACCACTGTTTTATAATATAGTTTGAGATCTGGGACTGCAAGCCCACCTTCCTTTGAATTTTTTTTTTCATTATTCCCCGGCATATCCTTGATCCTTTGTTCTTCCAAACGAACTTTGATATTTTTTTTTCTAATTCAGTAAAAAAGTTTTTTTTTGGAAATTCAATGTGTATGGCACTAAATAGATAGCTAAGTTTGGGTAGGATGGTCATTTTTATTATATTAGCTCATCCTACCCATGAGCAGTTAATGTTTTTCCAATTGCTCAAGTCTAGTTTTAGTTGTGTGGAGAGTGTTTTGTAGTTGTGTTTATATAGTGACTGTGTGTCTCTCAGCAGTTAGATTCCTAAGTATTTTATATTGTTTAAGGTGATTTTGAATGGAATTTCTCTTTCTAATACTTGCTGCTGAGATGAGTTGGTGATATATAGAAATGCTGATGACTTATGTGGGTTTATTTTGTATCCTGCTATTTTGCTAAAGTTGTTGATTATTTTGACTAGCTTTTTGGTTGGTTCTCTAGGATTCTTTAAGTAGACCATCATATCATCCACAAAGAGTGACAGCTTGGTCTCCTGATTTTATTTATTTCTCCCTTAATTTTTAGATTTTCTAATTTGGTTTTCTTCTGGAGATTTTTAATTTGTTAGCTTTCAAGTTTTTTGATTTGCATATCCAATTCATTGCTCTCTCCCCCACCTAATTTGTTAATATATGCACTCAGGGATAGGAATTTTCCTCTGAGTACTGCTTTGGCTGCATCCCATAAGGTTTGAAAAGATGTCTCTCCATTGTCATTTTCTTCAATGAAGTTATTAATTGTTTCTATGATTTGTTCTCTAACTGATTTTGGAGTATCATATTACTTAATTTCCAATTGATTTTTGATTTAGCTCTCCATGTACCCTTACTGATCATTATTTTATTGCCTTATGATCTGAAACTGTTCCATTTATTATTTCTGCTTTTCTGAATTTGTATGCCATGTTTTTATGACCAATCTTTGTGAATGTGTCATGTGCTGCTTAAAAGAAGGTGTATTCCTTTTTGTCCCTAATTTGTTTTTCTCCATGTACCTATTAACTCTAATTTTTCTAAGATTTCATTCATCTATTTTACCTCATTCTTATTTATTTTTTTAAATTTTTTTTTTTAAAACCCTTACCTTCCGTCTTGGAGTCAATACTGTGATTGGCTCCAAGGCAGAAGAATGGTAAGGGCTAGGCAATGTGGGTTAAGTGACTTGCCCAGGGTTCCACAGTCGGGAAGTGTCTGAGGCCAGATTTAAACCCAGGACCTCCTGGTTCTAGGCCTGGCTCTCAATCCACCGAGCCACCCAGCTTCCCCCTCTTATTTATTTTTTGATTTGATTTATCTAAATTTGATAGTGGTTTGTTCAGATCTCCCACTAGTAGAGTTTTACTATCTATTTCCTCCTTCAATTCTCCTAGTTTCTCCATTAGAAATTTGGGTGCTATACCATTTGGTGCATACATGTTGATTAGTGATATTTCCTCTTTGTCTATACTCCCTTTTGTCAGGATCTATTTACCTTCCCTATCCCTTTTAATCAGGTCTATTTTTGCTTTGGCTTTGTCAGATATCTGGACACACTGAATTTGAGATGAATAAGGACATTTAGCATCTTATTTAAAATGTCCATTATGCAGCTTGTAGACTGTAGCTTGAGAGAGAGATTTGGACTAGATAAAAAGATCTTAAACTCCTGTGAGCTGACTAGGTCACCAAAACCTGTAAAAAGAAAAGAGGGGATGACCTTTAAACCGAAGCTTCACTCACAACTAGGGAGAATAATTTTATATACAATTAACAATTAAAAAAAGCCTTACAAAAAGCATTCAGGCAGGCAGTAGAAAGACAATGGGTAAGTAATATCACACAAATCCAGAGGGGAGATTATCAAGGGTGAAAATTGCCAGTGTCAAAAGCTAAAGACAAGTCTTGAAGAACTTAGTTTAGCAGAAAGAACACCTGTTTAATTCAAAGGACCTAGATCAAACTCTACTGAATTAGCTCTATGAATTTATGCAAACCACTGAAACTTTGTGGGACTCAAATTCCATACTTGTAAAATTACAAAACTTGATTCCTCTCAATCTCTTTCAGTTCTAAATATGATCTTTATATGATAACACTATCCATGAGGGGTGTATGGGGTACTCAGGGAGGAGTAGTATCTCTGGTATGGAGGGCTTGTCATGCCCTTCTAGGGCAGCTCTCCAGCCTCTGACCACCACCTGACACCCAGCTCTCACTTATGGCTCCTAGTAGCTGCTAGCATGTGGCAGTGGCCACACCCTGGGCAACGGCTTCAACAGGCCAGCTAAACCTTGTGAGGGTAGCCATCGGGTCGTAGACCCCTGGTGAACTAAGGCTTTGCTCACCCAGCATGTGAAGACTGCTTCGGCCAAACAGATGGAAGAAACCAATAAGAAGGTTCAATGGCTGAGATGGTGATGCAGCAAAGCACTGTGGAGTGCTTAGGGCGTGTTGGAGCACAAAAGACAACACGACCATCCAATGCAGCTGAAGAAGTCTCCAGGTGTAACGACTTTCCGTGCCACTGGACCCAGGCTTCCAACGCCAAGAGAGTGGGACTGTCTCTGTGCATTGACTTTTCCACTTAAATCTCTTTCACGCACAAGTGTCTTTGTGCACACTCATCTACATCACAGATGAAAGTGCACAAAGACAATCGTCATCCTCGATTACTGAGATACTACTACTAACTAAACTAACTATCTATGTGGTGCAATGGATATCAGGAAGACCTGAGTTCAAATCTAACCTCAAACAATATTTTTCTGATTCTGACTGAGAAAATCAACCCCATTTCTTAAATGTAAAATAAAGATATCTTTTCCCCAAGGTTGTTGTGAGGATTAAATAAGATGATATTTGTAAAAATGCTCAGTATACTACCTAATATATAGAGTAGGTGTTTAATAAATGGTTATTCCTTCTCCCTTCCCTGCTAGGAGTATGACTTGTAGAAAATATGTCTGTGGTTAGATAATTGGTATTTCCCATTCTGGGAGATGAAAATAGAATCCAAGAAATTCTTCCAGATCCTTCCTTCACCCTCTATTTTCTTCTTTCTCAGTAAGAGAGCTATTCACTTGTATTAAATGTAAGTGATCAATAGAGATAAATCAGCTTAAAAAAAAGCAATTCTTCCAATAATAAAAGCTATCATTTTTTTAGGACTTTAAAGTTTGTAAAATGTTTTATACACATTATAATAATATGTTATCTTCACAGTGTTCGGTCCAGTTCTGGTTCAGATTCCAAGTAATGCAATACACAATAGGTACTTTATTCAAGCTATAACTTGGGCCTCTACAAGAAGTGAAAGACCTCGATCATTGTATAGGCCTGGTTTATATAGAGGGGCTAGGGGTGGGGGGTTGTCTTGAGAACCAGGCACCAAAAGTTAAGACACATCAACCTTAGTCCCAGATGTTTCCTTTTAACATATGGTCAGTGACCCAGGTCAGTGGAACCTGAAGTCTGTAACAAGGGAATCACTTTAAAAGACTGATATATATTAATTTAAGGTCGCCAAGGAATCAGCTATGTAATTCCTAAATGAAAAATTCAAGTCAGCCGTCAGCCTTTTTTGGAGTTTAATTACAATAGGAGTAAGAAAGGAATTAGAGATAGAGAGAGAGAGAGAAAGGGGAGAGAAGGGAATAGGGCTTAAATACCCCTTCTGTTTAGGCTGGGCCAAAAGGCCCAAGCCCTTAGATAGCTGGAGCAAAGAAAAGAGACCAGTCCCTATTACTCACGTGTCCAAAATGGAGAAACAGTCTCAGAGGCCCCCACCTTCAGCTTCCTTCAGAGCAAGCCTTCTCAGAGCCCAGGAACCACACCGACCAAAACCTCAACCACCCTCCCTGAGTCTTCAGACCCCCTATCTTTAAGGAAACCATCCAAGTTCCTCCCCTCAGTTCTCCCATCTACCAATCCCTGTTCATCAATTTCCCTGTGCCAATGGAGGCTCTAGCTTAACCCAGGACCGCCCAGAGGTTTCTGGCTTTTGCACATGTCTGTTGAAGGTCATATTTTCAAATGATTAAATCTTTACTCCTTTGCTACAGCCCTTTCCAAATCCTGTTAACTTGAGTATGGTAGAGATTGGAATAATTAAATTTTGATCTAGGCTGCAGCCCTTACTCAATCCTATTAGGACTGAATAGGGTGGAGATTTATTCCAAGTATCTCCATTGTATCAATTCTAAAATCAATCAAGACTCAAAGAAATTCCTGTTCTATGCTTAAGCATAGGTCAAAGTCCTTTCCATTGTTCAGCAAAGGGTTTCTGTCCTAAAGTAATCTTAAGAAGGGAAGAGAAGGAACCTCCCATGCCAATGGAGTTCCCATTCCAATAGACTATCAGTAAGAAATTTTCCAAGTATGAAATATCCCAATGGTGAAATTTCCAACATTTATAAGTCTAAGGAAATTTGAGGTTTACAAGTCTTGAGATAACATGTCCTTATGGCAGTACATAAATAGGGATGTGGTCGTTTTAGTTCTTGGGACAAGGGGCCCCATTAGGGTATTGTCTGGAGGGCAATTTTCCCATGGTAACAGCATGTTTCTTCAACAACAACACTATGAAACAGATGTTCTTATTAACTCCATTTTACTATTGAAGAACTGAAGCTAAGAGAGGTAGAGAGACTTATGCAGGATTACACAGCTAGTCAATGTTTGAGTCAGGATTCTAAGTTAGATCTTCCTTAGCCCAAATTAACTACTCTATTCAGCATACTGCTTTTCTTCCACTTAGTTCACTTTCCTGATATTCCATGCCACCTTCCCTAATCTCAAGGCACTTCTCCCAATAGTTTCATACATTCCACAGAATGTTCAAGCTAATACTTTTCCCCAAAGCTTTGTGAAATTAGATGGATTTTCTTACTGAATAATATATGTAAGTTCATTCATCTAACATTTCTTTAGCACCACTATGTTTAGAACAGTATGCTCAGTCACATAGAGAGAAGTATAAAGGTTAAATAAAATGTCTTCTACCCTCTTGGAACTGAAACTATGTCATGAGGATGAAACACAATAACAGTTAGCTCTATTATATATTATTTTCTAAGTTCATTGTTATGAGTGTTATAAGGGAACACCTGGGGATATCAGCAAAGTTCCATAAGGAAGTGGCAATTTGAGTTGGGTTTTAAAGGATGGGTAGTAATTCAACAGGCAAAAGGGGAGAAGGAGAGCCTTATAGGCATGAAGGACAAAATGAGAAAGAACAGTAAAAGCAGGAGAGAGTATGGTTTGTTCTGTTGGGTTGAAACAGCCCTTGTTTTCCCTTTGTGGTGTCAAAATAATTGACTACTGAAGTGGAGAGCAATAAAAGACAACCAATCCCATCTTAACATACCTTAGTCCATCCTTCCTATTGGTAAACAAATATTTACTAACTTCCATTTCCAACACAAAATTATATTTTAATATAATTCTCAATGAAAGATACTGCAAGTCAGGGAATAAGCACATAGTTGCCTGGTCTAGTTTCAAATATATGCTTGGAGGAGTAAAGGTTTTTAATCAAGCAAGATGGTCCTTTTTTTAAAACAGCAACTGGAGTTGTTGACAGCAGATAAAAGTGAGCAGTTAAAAGTGAAAGTGATATATAACTTTTCCTGTATATGCTGGATAAATTCATTTTAACTTTGATCACAGAATCCCAGAATATTAAAGTTGGAAAAAGCCCCAGAGGCCATTGCTGACAAGGAAACCTTAAGGGAATGAGATTTTTGTTTACTGCAGACTAGTAGGTTGTGGGAGTGTGGAATCATATTTTATAAAGGTATATACATACATTAGAGATTCTTACTTGAAATGTATGAGAAAAAAATGAAACTAAAATCAAGAGACAGGGAAGAGGTAGAATGAGAAAGACGCAGTCCATCATTCTATCCTGAAAAAGAAGTATTACTTTAATAAAAATAAATTGCAAGGACAAGGGCTGTCCAAATATCCCTTACTTTAGGGGGGGAAATACGCAGAAAGCATGTCCTTAGGATTAAGGAATCAGTCAGAGCTGGAAGGATCTTTGAGATTTTCTAGCCCAACTTCCTCATTTCACAAAGATAAGAACCCGGAGAAAGAGAGAGTAAAGTCCTTAAGGACGCACAGGTATTAAGCAACAGAGTTAGGGTTTGAATCTTCCTATTCTGACTTCAACTCTGGTTCTTTTCTTATATAGATACATCTCCATTCCATGACAAATTGATGAATTAAGAGTTGATCATTCATTTTACAAAAGAGGTCACTGTGATTTCCTTAGAAATAGTGCCTTTAAAATATAATTTGACTTCATATGCCCAGTATCTACATAATGCTTCAGAAACACAGATAGTATGAAAAAAGACATACCTACACACAGTTTTGCCAATCCTACATCTTTCCCATTTCAAATTAAGAAGCTAAATTTTTCTCAATTTATATCATTTATAAAGGTGGTGATTCAGATGAGTTGGAGATGATAACAGTGAAGTCTGCCAATTCTTTTGTGCATCATGATTTTATCAAATAATTAATCTGGTTGGGAAATGGAAGATCATAGAAATTAGAATTGGAAGAGGTCTTAGGGATCATTTTGTCCACATCGTCATTTTCCAGATGAGGAAACAAATCCAGAGAGGGGAAATAATTTAACCAATATCAGACAGATCTGCTGATAGGTCATAGATAGGTCTATGGCTAGAAATGCCATTCTTGCCATTATAGCATGGTGAATCTCAAGGTGACCAGTTGCTAAAGATTCTTACCAGAAAATGAAGTATAGGTCTTCTTTTCTTTTGCTATATTATATATACAGTCATCTTGGGGAAAATGTCCTTCAGAAGCTATGGATTTGCATTCCTGCCCTGGATGAGTACAGCTACAGCCCTCAGTGTTAAACACGCCTGATTTCTCTTTATTTTGTTAGAATGATTACAGGAAGTTATCTATGCAGTGCAAGGATTTTGTGGTGGGTGTGCTGGACCTCTGCAGGGACACAGAAGAAGTGGAGGCAATTTTAAATGGCGATGTGAACATTCAAGTCTGGGCCGATTATCACCGTCCAAGTCTGAGCAGAATCAAGCTTGCCATTAAGTACGAGGTCAAAAAGGTAAGTCTCTCCCCTCCAATCTCATCCATTCATGGAGCTTTGAATCATTGCCTTGGAGGTGCTACTCTCCTTTGCATATTATGCATTTTTTTACTCTAAAACTAAGGCATTAAGCATCTCAACCCTGGTAAGAAGAAATGCTATAATGGTTGCAGGACTCACATCATCCCTATTACTTTGAGCTCACCAGTTAGAACTGAAACATTTCATTCATTATAAAGGACCTTTAGACTGCAAGGCATGAGAGAATGATTTCTTTACCATTAAACCAGCATCAAGAGCCTTGTGGATTGATTACATGGATTACAATAGATGGTCCTCAAGTTTACTTAAGGATCAAAACCCCTTGGGGAATATGTATCTTATCAACCAGATTAAATAAATAAATCAATATCAACAGATGACAACCTTTCTACTACTTCTCATTATATTGAGAACATTGATAGGCTGGAAAACCTCCAAAAGATTGCAACTAGGGTTGACAAAAGGCCTTAAGCCTATATAAGGCTTCATTGAAGAAACTGCACACTTATAGCCTGGAGCAAAGAAGACTTGGAAAGGGGTAAGAATAAGTGTAGAAGGGAACTTTATGGTTTTTGAAATCTGTTCTAAAATATTTTAAGACTATTTTGTGGGAGATGTATTAGGCTTGTTCTGTTAAAGGTGAAATAAAAGAGAGACAGATTTAAAGTTCTATTTAAAAGTAAATTTCCAAAACATTTGTGCTGTTGCAATGGGCTTTTGTTCAGGTGGTAATGGGTTTCTCCTCAATGGAGATCTTCAGTAATGGCTAGATGACCATTTGTTGGGTGTGTTGTGGAAAGAATGTTTTTTGAGGGGACTGGGGAGTATTGGTTGAACTAGATGGCCTCTGATTCCTTCCAACTCTGAGAGTCTTCTTCTGTTCATTACTCATTATTTCACTAGGAAAATTAGAATGACTCCTTTGGTAAATCAAATCAATTTCTATTTAAATTTCAATAAACAAAATCAAGATTTGTTGCAGACAAAGAGCAAGGTTAAGTGGTAAAGTAGGTAGTATGCTATATGTCCATAGGCAGTATGCTATACTTGAAATCAGGAAGATCTGAATAAAAGTCCAGCTTGATACTTACTGGCTGTATAACTAGGGACAAGTCAGCCAGAGTTTCCTCATCTAAAAAAAATGAGAATACTAAAGCACCTACCTTTTAGTATTATTGTAAGGGTCAAATAAGATGACATATGTAAAGTGCTTTACCAATTTTAACATACAATGAAATGCCAATTATTATTATTATAATATTTTGATTCAACTGTGTCAGATTTCAAGTCCAAATGTCCATAATACATTTAGATTAAGATTAAGATTTAGATTAAGCTTTACAATGTTATTTGTTAAGGTAATTGTACATATTTAACTTGGAATGAAAAAGAAATTTTGAGAAAAGAAAGAAATGATGGCATCCTCAAAAATCTGAAGGATTGTCACATGAAGGACAGATTAGATTTGTTCTGTTCCCCCAGAAGTCAAAATCAGGGGTGAGAAGTAGAAGCTGTAAAGCATCCAATAACAATTGGTGTCAGGAAAGACTTTATAATGATCAGAGCTATACAAAAATGGAATGAGTTGCCTGGAAAGATGGTGGGTGTCCCCTTTCTACAACTCTTCAACAGAGGTCAAATAACCATTGTTTAGACATTTTATCATGGAGGTTCATTTTGTGTATAGATTCAACTAATAATTATAGAGCACCCTGTAAGCTCTCAAATTCCTTGAATCTATGTTCTATCATTTAGCTAGTTAACTATTTCTATCATTAATTAAATGTCATTTAGATATGAAAGGGACTTCAAAATTCCTTCTAGACTCATCTAGACCAACTCCTTTATTTTGCAGATTAAAAAACTGAGGCTAAAGGGCAGCTAGGTGCTCAGTACATTGATAGCCTGTTCTTTCAAACTATACCACATTATACCACACATCAAATAAATTTTGCACCAAATAAATGACTAAAACTATGTTTGGGGGACAACTAGGTGGCTCAGTGGATTGAGAGCCAGCCCTGGAAATGGCAAGTCCTAGGTTCAAATATGGACTCATACAGTTCCTAGCTTGCCTTGGGCAAGTCACATAACTCCCTTTGCCCAATCATTAACACTTCTACCTTGAAATTGATACACAGTACTAATTTTAAGATGGAAGGTAAATTTTTTTAATTAATGTTTTCATCCAGTTGTTGGTCATAACCTAAGTTAATATCAGCAAGGAATTTAAAGATATATACTAAGATGCACATTTAACCCAATCTAATCCTCTCTTACCATTTTCCTTATTTAAAGCAAACTAAAGTGAAAAAAATGTGTCAGCCTAAGCTATCAAGGGAGATCTCCTGTGCTAAATACATTTTTTTTCTGTAATTTTCCTTCTTGTCACAATTAAAAAGTCTACAAATCAGCTTGTTTTATAGGCCTGAGGGCTTGAGCTCCAAGTGGAGAAAAATTAGCTGAGTTAAGGGGAAAAAAATGACACGAGCCTAGGCCTAGGAAATTTAAATATCCAGGAGGGTATTTTTTTTTAAATTTTGGTTTTAAAATCAGTGCCAATGTTTAATTGCATTTTCTTGGCTCTGGATTCCTTCATTTTTCACCCTCATCTTAACGAACCACAAGAATTCACTAAGACTTTTTCCCCGCCACAACAGTCACTTTCTGAAGCTGCCAAGGATTTACCTACTTGAATATACATATATATATATATATATATATGTATATATATATATATACATATATATATATATATATATATATATATATATATGAAATGTAATGTATCTTTTCCCCTCCTCTTCAGAGACCAGACCTCTATTTTTGCTACTTAGCCCAGTATGAAATTGGGCCCCCTATAGGGAAAAAGCAAAAACAAAGACAAAAACAAAAACAAAAACAAAAACAAAAAAAGCTTCCTGAAACCCCAGGTAACCCTTAACTATAGAAAGATGATAAATGTTACAAATAAAATGCCAGACTTTATAACTTCCAAGACCTTCCTCTAATGGGAATGCAGCTAGAATGTCCTCTAAATTTCCTTCCAGCCCTATGATAACATTATTCAGTAATTTCTTGAAATTTCCCATAATGTGAGCACTTTGATGTCATTAATTTTAATTAAATATAATTCAAATAAGTTGAATTAAACAAGAATTCATTAAGCACTTCCTAAATGTCCAGTCTTGTACTTCGTGCTGGGGTAACAAAGATGAACATGATGCACTCAAGCTGAAGAAATTTACACTCTACTTAAGGAAATCAACATGTACCTAGAGAAATAAATACAAAATATATGACATAAAATAGTTTAAGAGGAGGAAAATACTAACTGAGGGAAGTGGAAAAGTTTCATGTTAAGAGATAACACGAATTTGTTTTTGAAGAAAGTTAGGGATTCTAAAAGGCAAAGATACAGGAAGGTTTTCTAGAATAGATCATACAAAAGAACCAAGCAAGAAATTAAATATATCTCTTGTATGATGTCATACCATTGTGTCTGCCTTTGTGACTCTATTTGGAGATTTGTTGCCTTAGATATTGAAGTGTTTTGCCATTTCCTTTTCTAGATCGTTTTACAGATGAGGAAACTGAGGCCAAAAGGGTTAAGTGACTTATTTAGAGTCACACAGCTAGGGATTATCCAAGACCAGATTTGAACTCCAGGCCCAACACCTTATCTACCTGCCCCAAAATATAATGCATAGAGAGCAGTAAGTAGGTCAATTTGTCTGAAATGTAGAATGAATAAAGGAAAGTAATGGCAAAAAGGTAGGTTGGAGGCAGATGGTAAAGGACTTTAAAAGCAGTTCGTGTTCAATCTTAGAGAAAATAAGTGCTTCATGGGGTGAAGGAGAGGGTGGGGATTTAAGAAGGTGACATAATCAAAATAACCCTGACAGCCTATATAAAGGATGGATTAAAGAGGGGAGAGCCTGGAAGTTGAGTATATAATTAAGAGACTGTTACAATAGTTCAAATGAGAAATCGTAAGAGCCTAAAGAGGTTGTAATGGTCCTATGCTTTAAGAAAAGGGGACAAAGAGAGAGATTTTGTAGACAACATTGACAAAACTTGATAATTAATTTTGCCTAGGTGCAGCAGGAGAATAAAGAATGGAAGATGACTATGACATTGTGAGAGTCATCTCCTCTGAACACTTACCAAATGTAGCTTGACTTTTATTTACACTATTAAGAATTTTTAAGTAAAATTACCTGATGGATAAATTGTGATCATTCTTTGCCCTTTGCTATTTTTTTCATCTTGAATTCCATAGAACAAGTCTATTTCTCTTTTGTCCATTCAATATCATTTAACATGGATGCTGTTATATACAAGGCACAGTGGCAGCTATCTATGAGAGACACAAAGGCAAAAGCAGTCCCTGCCTTCAAGGAGTTTCCATGCTACTGAAGAGTAGGACCAATAAATAAAATGTAATTTGAAGAGGGAGAGAAAAGACTAATAAATTAAGGGATCAGAAAGGTATCCTATTAGAGGTAGACCCTAGGATGAACCTTAATGGAAGCTAAACATTTTAAGAGAGGGAGATAGAAAAGGAATGCAATCTGATTAGCATAGCCTCAATCTAATTACTAGCCAGGGAAAGTATGATAGTCATTATTTTGGTGAGAGAAAGGAGGGAGAGTAGAAGTGATTTTTTTCTTTGAAGTATACTATAGACCATCTGTACATAAAGAAGAAAATAAAAGGAAGAGTTTGGAGAATAGATCACAAGGCTGGAACAGAAGCATGATGTAATAGTGATGGGAAGAGGAGACTTCAGTTATCCAAATATCTGCTGGAGCTCTCTATCTCTCCCCCTGTTTGCCTCAGTTTCCTCATCTGCAAAATGAGCTGGGAAAAGAAATGGAAAACCATTAAAGTATCTTTGCTATGAAAAGAAGAGTTGGCTATGACTGAAAAGCAACTGAACTGAAACCTCATTTCTCTTTTTGACAGCATTTTAAAACTGATGATGATGCTCTGGGTGCAAGTTCAACTAAATTTTGGCAAAACTTTTAATTAAGTAGTAATATGCAACTCAGCAGTCCTTTCATCTTTTTAGATATATATCCTTATTTTGATAATATGGGTTATCATGGCACTCTCCTCCCAGGTTTGTCATGAAGAACAAATGAGATAATATTTGTAAAGCTCTTGCAAACTTTAAAGTGCTATCTAAATGCTAGCAATAATAATGCTTATTTTCATTGGTAGTGGTTGTCCTGGTGGTGTTTATAGCCCTATGACCATGTCTCTTTCATGCTCAAATTGTTCAAAGAAAAAAAGTCTGATGTTTAAGGCTCTGTGTTTCACTAGTTACCAAGGCCTAAAATGGCCCATCTTTGAGGTGATGATTATCTCTGTCCTCTCCCAAGCTTGTCCTCAGATGTCAAGAGAGCATGTACTGGAACCATAATAAAATCCTTTCTTTTATAGTTCTATCTTTAATTTTCTGTCTTCCTAAATCACCAGTGTCACCATTTGGCAAGCAAAGCTTGAAAACAACAAGACTTTCTTCAGTGGATCTCAACACTGCTGGGTCTTATGCAGTATTGCTTTAGACAGGTATTCTGTGCCATATTTTTTTCCCTAATGCAGTTTAATTTAGACAAATAATTTAGGATTAGGAAGCTGGACATGACACTAAGCCACTCTTGCTGGTATATTGACTATGTAAATGTAAATTGCTGCCAAATTGTACAAAGTGTGATTTCTTTTGTTACTTTCAATTCATAAGATGGACTATCTAGAAGGGATCTGAGGTCCAGAAAAATTTGAACCAGGTTACATGGACAAAGTGAAGATTTGAATCCAAATGTTCTACTGTTCTATGCTACTTCTTTGATTTATGGGAGAATGGGAATGTAACTTTCCTCCAAAACATACCTGAATAAAAAATCTGAATTTAACACACTCAACCTTTTCTTGATGATTGCCAATATGAGGGAACCACTGCCTCTCAAGACAGTCCATTCTACCTTAGGAGAATTGTGATTTTTGGAAGTTTTTACTTGGATCAAGTTGAAACCTGCCTCTGCAAATTCTATCCAATGTTCCTCATTCTGCCTTCTTGAGCCAAACCGAGTGAATGTAACTCCTCTTTATTGTGACAAATTCTCAGATATTTGAAGACAATTATAATGTTGCCTCAAATATTCTCTTTGCCAGTCTAACAATTCCCAGTTTCTTCAACCAATCCTCATTTTTATCATTCTTTTGTATTCAGCTCAGTACGTCCTTGACACTGGGTTAGCTATATGACACTGAAGTAATAATTTGGTAGCTTCTATATACCAAGAGGACTTTCTGAGTTCCATTTCTCTCTATATTCTGGGCAACAATTCTAAGTGTTAAGGGGAGAAACTACCTATCAATGTGAATTGCCGTCCTTTATTGCTGTGTAGGAATTGGTAAAAGAAAACTTGTGTCTATATTTTAATATGTCTATATTTTTATCCAGCTAAGTTACTCTTCATAGGGAGTATAAAAAGATTGCTACCACAGGAAAAAAATAAAGATGAATCCATGACATCCTATACACCAAACCAATTATCAGGTTTTTCCTCTATGGAGTTATATTGGAAGAGTGTGGAGGGGGAAAAAAGGCAAGATCTGGCCTAAATATCCATATAATATTTTCATATAATATATATAACAAAAATCCATATAATAATTTTATAATATAAGAAATATTTATTTTATTCATTTGATTAGAATTATTTTAAAAGGAATTCAAAAGATATATGCAAAGAAACTAAATGAAAGGTATTTAATAATTGTCAAAATTAAAAATCACAAGGTCATCTATGAATCATAGTTTACATTTCTATACTATGTAATTTTTAAACAAGATAGGTATTACATCTGGGATTTCATTTTGTAGGATTTAAATTAATGTCCAATATTCCAAGTGTTATATTTTATAAGGTTTATTAATAATCACTAGAAGTAAAGGAATAAAAAGACAATTATCTAACAAAATAAGACAACATGATCAAGTTCTCCTTGCCTGTTTAAAAGAGTCCACTCCACCAAAGCCACATCAGGAAGATAAGAGAGCGAGAGGTGGAGCATGTTACAAGGGAATCACTTTAAAAGACTGATATATATTAATTTAAGGTCGCCAAGGAATTCAGCTATGCAATTCCTAAATGAAAACTCAAGTCAGCAGTAAATCTTTTATGGAGTTTAATTACAATAGGAGTAAGAAAGGAATTAGAGATAGGGAGAGAGAAAAAGGGAGAGAAGGGAATAGGGCTTAAATACCTCTTCTGTTTAGGCTGGGCCAAAAGGCCCAAGCCCTTAGATAGCTGGGGCAAAGAAAAGAGATCAGTCCCTATTACTCATGTGACCAAAATGGAGAAACAGTCTCAGAGGCCCCCACCTTCAGCTTTCTTCAGAGCAAGCTTCTCAGAGCACACCACAACCACTCCGGCCAACTCCTCCACCCCCCCCCCGAGTCTCCAGACCCCCCTCTCTTTAAGGAAACCATCCAAGTTCCTCCCCTCAGTTCTCACATCTACCAATCACTGTCCATCAATTTCCCTGTGCCAATGGAGGCTCTAGCTTAACCCAGGACCGCCCAGAGGCTTTGCACATGTCTGTTGAAGGTCATATTTTCAAATGATTAAATCTTTGCTCCTTTGCTACAGCCCTTTCTAAATCCTGTTAACCTGAGTAGGGTAGAGATTGGAATAATTAAATTTTGATCTAGGCTGCAGCCTTTACTCAATCCTGTTAGGACTGAATAGGGTGGAGATTGATTCCAAGTATCTCCATTGTATCAATTCTAAAATCAATCAAGACTCAAAGAAATTCCTGTTCTATGCTTAAGCATAGGTCAAAGTCCTTTCCATTGTTCAGCAAAGGGTTTCTGTCCTAAAGTAATCTTAAGAAGGGAAGGAGAAGGAACCTCCCATGCCAATGGGATTCACATTCCAATAGTCAAGACCCACTATCAATAGGAAATTTTTCAAGTATGAAATTTCCCAATGGTGAAATTTCCAACATTTATAAGTCTAAGAAATTTTGAGGTTTACAAGCAATACCAAATTTATATCCTCCCTATGTCAGCACATAACATGAGGAGAGTGGGGTGCTGGGAATTGTAGTTTTTTAGGGTAACAGATTCTAATTATGCAATCCTCTCTGTGATCCTTTAGGAGACTAGTCTCCCTAATGAATCATTTAATCATAACTATCTTATACCTCTAAAGATCTTCTAACTAAAATTGCATACAATATTGTACTTTCTAAGAGGAAATTACAATAGTTAGAGATGAGGGAAATAGAAGAGAGAAAGAACAAAACCAACATTTACTAGACACATTGACAAAAAAAAAAACAATTAAGGGACAGTCCCCTTTGGCATAAGAGTTTATATTCAAAATAAATACATTCAACCTTCTACAGTTCAATTTCACTATAACCCAAAGTTCATTCTGGATCTTTTGGCGTAGTATGTGATTTCTGCAGGCATCTTCATGGTATCTTCTCCAAGCCTTCTTCTTGATTTGGGGAGGTAGCAAGTTTCTTATTCTAAAATTGCTATCAAAGAAAAATTTTTTTATAAAACTAGAATTTTATGACAATTTTACAATCCCCTTGAGGAGGGTATGACTGAGATATGAAGTATGTGAATCTATTGTTAAAAAGAAATTAAAAAAAAACAAAAAAGATAAAGAAAAAAACAAATTTATATAGTATATAAAAAATCTGAGTAAGCAAAAAAAAGCCCATGACAAGTCTTAAAATCAGGGCCTAATGAAGTGATTTCTGTCCCACCAGCCTGTAGGACCATTGCAGCAATATATACTTTCCCAATCAGCCGCCAAGACTACAGAAAATTGCCATACTTATGAAAGACAGAAAAGGGATTAGATTTTTGTAGCAGAGAAGAAATAGCATTCCCTGGTCTGATTTTACTTTTGCTCTCAGGGATAGGGGAGCCAATATTCTAGCCAAACTGAGGTACTTTTCAGAATATGGCATGGGAAAATCCTGCATCTGACATTGTCAAGCAGCCACTTCCTCAAATCCTAAAACAAGTCCTCTGTCTTTTCTCATCAATCCCACCGGGATTGGTTGGTCTGTTTGACCTTGTGCTCATAGGCACTGTATAATGGCTCTTTTGTAATCCCTTCTCCTGGAATCAGATACAATCATTAACCAAAGTTCCATAATATTTAACAATCAATGGCAGATTTCCAGTCTAAAACTTTTGAGTAAGCATTAATATTAGAGTAAAGGGATATTTTAAACTTATATTAATGCAAAATCATAAAACCATTAATACAGGTAACATGTGCTTCAAGTACAAAAAATGAGAGAAAGAAAAAGAAAGTAGTAAGAAGAAGTAGTAAGTAGTAAAAGAAGTAGTAAGAGAAAATACCCCAACGGAATGGGAACTGTTTGAGATAGGCAAGAAACTGTGCCATGTTTGCAATTCTACTTCCTGTTTAGAAGAGTAACCTTCTTTCCCCTCCCCCATAGGGGTAAAAACTCCTGGGGCCACGTGACACCTCAGTCCCCACCCCCACAGCCAGGAGCATGGAAGCCCCACGAGGTTAGTTTAAAATTGACCTAGGAAGTAAATGGGGGTACGCAGCTTCTAGTCTAGAAAGCCTTTCAGGTCCAAGGTACCACAGGCTTCAGACCCACATGTCGGGTGGGGGGAGTTAAGAGGGTGGAAGCATCTTCTCAGGTAAAAGTCTTTAAGAAGCTGATAGTTGGTGAAAAGAAACACCCAGGATTCCAAATCACTAAGCTGTTTGCAATGTAAGAGAAACAGGGGTTTGTACTTAACCAGCTCCTCGGAAAGTGGCTTGCAAGAACCCCCAGTTTGACCAATGGCAGGCTCACACCAGGCAGCACAGGCTCAGCAAGAACCACCCAGGCAGTTAGGGAGGGAGGTAGAAGCAACAGCAGTCAGAGTTCCCCAGAGGGAGAAGGCAAGAAGGCCATGGCAGAAGAAAAATGTTTTTTAAATTAAGGGTTCTAAACCCTACTTCTGGTCACCATAAATATAGGATTTAAATTAATGCTCAATACTCCAAGTGTTATATTTAATAAAGTTTATTAATAATCACTAGAAGTAAAGGAATAAAAATGTAATTATCGAACATAATAAGACTACATGACCAAGCTATCCTTGCCTGTTTAAAAGAGTCCACTCTACCAACGTTGCATCAGGAAGACAAAAGAGCAAGCGGTGGGACTACACCAAACTTATGTCGTTCCTATGTTCGCATGTAACATGAGGAAAGTGCTGTGCTGAGAATTGTAGTTTCTAGGGTAATAGAATCTAATTACACAATGGGAATCTGGAACTCCTAGGTGAGAAAAATCACTTTACTAATATAGAGGAGCATCTTCTCTTTAAATAACAATCTTAAAAAAGATCATTAGATATTTAATGGCTTGCCCTGTCATATAGCCAGTTTATGTCAGGCAAGATTTGAACTTGTGTTTTCCTAAGGTCAGTGCAGGTAGTTAATGGCAACATTATCCCTTCATTTTACAAATGAGGAGATTGAATCTCAGAACAGTTAAATAAATTAACTGTCAAAAAATGAGTACAAGATCTAGTATTCATGGCCACAACTCTTGAATACAAGAACTATGCTCTTTTAAAAATGCAATCGCCATGTTTTTAGTTTTGATTTAAGATTTTTTTTTAAAATTTATTTAATTAGTCAAATTATAACACTTTTCCTTGGTTACAAGAATCATATTCTTTCACGCTCCTCCCAACACCCATTCCCATAGCCAAACCACAATTCCACTCAGTTTTACGTGTGTCCTTGATCAAAACCTACTTCCATGTTGTTAATTTTTGAACTAGGGTGATCATTTAGAGTCTGCATCCCCAATCATAATCCCATCAACCCATGTAATCAAGCAATTCTTTTTCTTCTGTGTTTCTACTCTCCCAATTTTTCCTCTGAATGTGGATATTATTCTTTCTCATAAATCCCTCCAAGTTGTTCTGGGTCACTATATTGCCACTAGTGGAGAAGTCCATTACATTCAATTGTACCACAGTATATCAGTCTCTGTTTATAACACTCTCCTGCTTCTGCTCCTCTCACCCTGCATCAATTACTGGAGGTCATTCCAGTTCAAATGGAATTCCTCCAGTTCATTATTCCTTTGAGCACAATAGAATTCCATAAAAAACATATACCACAATTTGTTCAGATATTCCCCAATCAAAATTTTTCAAATTTTTGCCACCACAAAGAGTGCAGCTATGAATATTCTTGTAGAAGACTTTTTCCTTATTATCTCTTTGGGGTACAAACCCAGCAGTGCTAAGGCTGGGTCAAAGGCCAGACAGTCTTTTAGCATTCCTTGGGCATAGTTCCAAATTGACCTCCAGAATGGATGTATCAATTTACAACTCCCCCAACAATGCATTAATGTCCCAACATGGCCACATTCCCTCTAACATTCATTACTTTCCTTTCCTTAGCCAATCTTCTAGATATAAGGTGGGACCACGGAGATGTTTTGATTTGCATCACTCTAATTATAAGATATTTAGAACATTTTTTCATGTGTTTATTAATATTTTTGATTATTTTATCTGAAAATTGCATACTCAAGCCCCTTGCCACTTATCAATTGGGGAGTGGCTTGATTTTTTGTACAATTGATTTAAATCCTTATAAATTTGAGTAATTAGACCTTTTTCAGAGGTTTATGTTATAAAGATTTTTCCCCAATTTATTGCTTCCCTTCAAATTTTGGTTGCATTGGTTTTGTTTGTACAGAAACTTTAAATTTAATTTAATCAAAATTATTTATTTTACATTTTGTAGTTATTTCTAACTTGTGCTTAGTCTTAAAATCTTCCCCTTATCAAATATCTGACAAGTATACTATTCTGACTTCACCTAATTTACTTATAGTTTCCTTCTTTATATTCAGATCATTCACCAATTCTGAGTTTATCTTGGAGTAGGGTATGAGATGTTGATCCAAACCTAATCTCTCCCATACTGTCTTCCAATTTCCCCAGCACTTTTTATCAAATACTCAATTTTGGTCCCAAAAGCTGGGATCTTTGGGTTTATCATAGACTGTCTTACTGAAGTCACTTACCCCAAGTCTATTCCACTGATCCTCCTTTCTGTCTCTTAGCCAGTACCATATTGTTTTTTTTAAACCCTTACCTTCTGTCTTGGAGCATTGGCTCCAAGGCAGAAGAGTGGTAAGGGCTAGGCGATGGGGGTCAAGTGACTTGCCCAGGGTCACATAGCTGGGAAGTGTCTGAGGCCAGATTTGAACCTAGGACCTCCCAATCCACTGAGCTACCCAGCGGCCCCCAGTACCATATTGTTTTGATGACCACTGCTTTAGAGTACAGTTTAGGATCTGGTAGTGCTAGTCCACCTTCCTTCACATCTTTTTTTTTCATTATTTTCCTGGATATACTTGAACTTTTGTTCATCAAATGAACTTTGTCTTTTTTTTTTCTAATACATTAAAAAAGATTTTTGGTAGTTCAATAGGTATGGCACTAAATAAGTAAATTATTTTAGGAAGGATTGTCATTTTTATTATGTTAGCTTGTCCTACCCATGAGCAATTAATGTTTTTCCAATTATTTAGATCTAGTTTAATTGTGAGGAAAATATTTTAAAGTTGTGTCCATATAGTTCCTATGTTTGTCTCAGCAGATAGATTCCTAAGTATTTTATTTTGTCTCGGGTGACTTTAAATGGAATTTCTCTTTCTAATTCTTGCTGCTGAGCTGTGTTTGAAATATACAGAAATGCTGATGACTCATGTGGGTTTATTTTGTATCCTGCAACTTTGCTAAAGTTATTGATTTCCACTAGGATTCTTTAAGTACACCATCATGTCATCTCAAAGAGTGATAGTTTGGTCTCTTCTTTGCCTATTTTAATACCTTCAATTTCTCTTTCTTCTCTAATTGCTACTGCTAGTTTCTCTAGCACAATGTTAAATAATAGAGGTGATAATGGGCATCCTTGTTTTACTCCTGATCCTATTGGGAAGGCTTCTCGTTTATCCCTATTGCAGATGATGTTTGCTGATGGTTTTAGATATATACTGTTTATTATTTTTAGGAAAGGCCCTTCTATTCCTATACTTTCTAGTGTTTTCAATAGGAATGGGTGTTGTATTTTATCAAAGGCTTTTTCTGCACTTATTGAGATAATCATGTGATGTGGATGGTTTTCCTAATATTGAACCGTCCTTGCATTCCTGATATGAATCCTGCCTGGTCATAGTGGATGACCCTTGTGATGATAATCTCTCCCATACTGTCTTCCAATTGCTGGAGTCTTTTTGCTAGTATCCTATTTAAGATTTTTGCATGTATATTCATTAGGAAGATAGGTCTATAGTTTTCTTTCACTGTTTTTGACCTGCCTGGCTTTGGAATCAGTACCATGTTTGTGTCATAAAATGAATTTTGTAGAACTCCTTCTTGGTTTATTCTGTCAAATACTTTGTTTAATATTGAGATTAGTTGTTCTTTGAATGTTTGACAGAATTCATTTGTGAATCCATCTGGACCTGGGGATTGTTTCATAGGGACTTCTTTGATGGCTTGTTCAATTTCTTTTTCTGATATGGGATGATTTAAGAATTCTATTCCTTCTTCTGTTAGTCTAGGTAATTTATATTTTTGTAAGTATTCCTCCATATTACATAGATTGCCATATTTTTTGCCATAAAATTGGGCATAGTAGTTTTGAATGATTGCCTTAACTTCCTCTTCATTAGAGGTGAGGTCTCCTTTTTCATCTTGGATAATGCCAATTTAGTTTATTTCTTTCCTTTTTTAAATTAGACTGACTAGTACTTTGTCTATTTATTTGTTTTTTCAAAGTACCAGCTTCTAGTCTTATTTATTAAATCAATAGTTATTTGACTTTCACTTTTATTAATTTCTCCTTTGAGTTTTAGGATCTCTGATTTAGTGTTCATCTGAGGATTTTTAATTTGTTTGCTTTCTAATTTTTTAATTTGCATGTCCAATTAATTAACCTCTGCCCTTCTTAATTTGTTAATATATGAACTCAAGGATATAAATTTCCCCCTGAGTACTGCTTTGGCTGCATCTCAAAGGTTTTGAAAGGATATCTCATCATTGTCATTTTCTTCAATGAAGTTATTAATTGTTTCTATGATTTGTTCTTTAACTGGTTTTGGATACCTGTATTGTTTAATTTCCAATTAATTTTTGATTTACCTCTCCATGTTTCCTTACTAATTATTATTTTCATTGCATTGTGGTCTGAGAAGTTTGCATTTATTATTTCTGCCCTTTTGCACTTGTTTGCAATGTTTTTATACCCTAATACATGGTCAATTTTTGTGAATGTACCATGTTCTGCAGAAAAGAAGGTATATTCCTTTTTGTCCCTATTTATTTTTCTCCACATGTCAACTAACTCTAATTTTTCTAAGATTTCATTCACTACTCTTACCTCTTTCTTATTTATTTTTTTGGTTTGATTTATCTAGTTCAGAGAGAGGAAGGTTCAGGTCTCCCACTCGTATAGTTTTTCTATTTCATCCTTGTGCTCCTCTAGTTTCTCCTTTAGAAATTTGGATGCTATGCCATTTGGTGCATACATGTTGAGTACAGATATTTCCTCGTCTATACTGCTTTTTATCAGGATGTAATTACCTTCCCTATCTCTTTTAACTAGATTTATTTTTACTTTGGCTTTGTCAGATATCATAATTGTGACTCATGACTTCTTTTTATCAGTTGATGCCCAATAGATTTAGCTCCACCCTCTTACTTTCACCCTATGTGTATCTACCTTTCTTATGTGTGTTTCTTGTAGACAGCATATCTTAGGGTTTTGGATTCTAATCCACTCTGGTATTTGCTTGTGTTTTATGGGTGAGTTCATTCCATTCACATTCAGATTTATAATTACTAGCTGTGTATTTCCCAGCATATTGATTTCTAGTCCTGGTTCTGCCTTTTCTTCTTTCACTATATCCTTCTACACCAATGTTTGTTTTTAATCAGTCCCCCTAGTTCCCACCCTTATTTTACTTCCCTTTCTATCCCCCCTCACTACATATCCCCCCCTTATTTTCCCTGTAGTCTTTATAAAATTAACCCCCTGCCCCTTCACTCCCCTGTATTGCTCCCCTCCCCACCAGTCCTTTTGTTACCCTTCTACTTCCCTATAGGGCACAAATCTATTTACTGCCCCCAATAGATTGGATTGTTTTTCCCTCTTTGAGTCAATTTCAAAGCACGTAAAAGCTGAGTATTTCCTGTCTCCTACCTCTTTACCCTTCCAGTGTGTTGATGTTCTTCCCCCTCCCACCATGATATTCTTTGTGACATATAAATTTACCCCCATTTGTTTCTTTTCCCATTTCTTTTAATAATAACCTATTTATAAGCTCTAATATATATATATATATATATGCATACTCATGTGTATGCATTTATGCATGCATATATCTATATAGCTATTTATGTCTTGTCCTTTCATCCTATACAGTTTGTTGCTGTTTCCTCTAAGTATACTTCTTTTTGCTGCCCAGTTAATAACAACAGTTTTTAAGAGTTACCAATGACCTCTTTTCTTATAGGGATACATATGATTTTAACTTATTGAGTCTCTTAAAGAAAAATTTTGTTTTGTTTTGTTTTGTTTTTCTTTTTTCCAACTTTTTTAATTACCTTTTGATGATTCTCTTGAGTTCTGTGGTTAGACATCAAATTTTCTGCTCAGGTCTGGTCTTTTCTTTATGAATTCTTGAAATTCTTCTATTTTGTTGAATGAATATACTTTCCCCTGTAAGAATATAGTCAGTTTTGCTGGGTAGTTGATTCTCGGTTGTGGACTTTGTTCCCTTGCTTTCCAGAATAACATATTCCATGCCTTTTGGTTTTACAGTGTGGATGCAGCCAGATCCTGAGTTATCCTCACTGTGGTTCCATGGTATCTGAATGACTTCTTCTTGGCAGCTTGTAATATCTTTTCTTTGCTCTGATAGTTCTTGAATTTGGCTATAACATTGCTGGGTGTTGTCAGTTGGGGATTAAGTACAGGTGGTGATATGTGGATTCTTTCAATCTCCACTTTTCCCTCTTGTTCAAGGATATCAGGGCAGTTTTCTTTAATAATTTCCTGTTGTATGATGTCCAGGCTTTTTCTTTTGTCATGGTCTTCTGGTAGACCAATGATTCTTAAATTGTCTCTCCTTGAATGATTTTCTAAATTGTCTATTTTGTGAATGAGATGCTTCATATTTTCCTCAATTTTTTCATTCTTTGGATTTTGTTTTATAGTGTCCTGCTGCCTTGTGAGGTCACTTAATTCTAGTTATTGTATTCTGGTTCTTAAAGACTGGGTTTCATCCTTGGCTTTTTGGTCATCCTTTTCCTTTTGGTCTCATTTTCTTTGGAGGTCATCTTCCATCCTCTTTACCTCATCTTTCATCTCCTTTTTCTCATCTTTCAACTTCTTCACGTCATCTTTCATCTCCTTTGCCTCATTTTCCAGCTGGTTGATTTTAGCTTTCAAGACACTACTTTCTGTTTCCAGATGAGTTATCTTAGTTTTTAAATTCTTTTCCCAATTGTCTTCAGCCTCTCTTAATTGTGTTTTGAATTGCATTTTGAGTTCTTCCAAAGCCTGTATCCAATTTGCTGGGATTTCTGATTTTTCCTTTGATGATCCCTCCCCCACTGTTTTGTATGCTCTTTGCTCATTACCTTTACAGAAGCTGTCTTTTGTAATTTCTTTCTTCTTTTTCTGTTGTTTGCTCAAGTTTACTACTTCTTTGCTTCCCATATTTGTCTGTGCTCTTACTCCTGTCATTTTTTTTTGTTTTGGGGCTGTCAGTCTCCCCTCTTGGAGCTTTGTCAGATCTTTTGGTAGAGTCTCTAGGGGAGGAATGTTAGCTTCCCTGTCCTCTGGAGGCTTTTGATCGGATTAAGTTCAACTGGGTTGGGCTGTATGAGCTCTGAGGCCGAAGACTCCTGGAAGGCTGAAGCCTCTCAGGCTCTCTCCAGTTCTTTCCAGCTGCTTCTCTGCTGCCTGCGTTCCATGCTCTGAGCCTGGCTCAGCAGTCCTTAAGGTACACCAGTGCCTTTGCCTGTCCAGAGGTTCCTGTCCTTGTGGGAGCCCCTTCACTCTAGGCAGTGAGGGGTCCTGGCCTCCCTGAGCTCTGAGAAGTCCTGATGGGATTAGGTTCAACTGAGTAGTTCTGGATGTGCCCTGAGGCAAAAACCTCCAGTGAGACTGGAGCCAGATGGAATGACCCAGCCACGGGGCTGCAGGCTCCCTGGTCTCTCCCTGGTTGCCTCCCCACCACCCGCGCTGCATGCTCCGAGCCTGGCGCCCTGCTGCTCACAAAGTTGACCCCCCAAACCAGCACCTTTGCCCTCCCAGAATTTCCCGCTGCTGCTGAGGGCTCAGCGCTCTGGGTTGCGGGGGAGGGGTCCTGGGACCTTCCTTCTCCCTTCCCCCTAGACCTGAGTGTTCTCAGATTCCGGCTTTTGGGGGATGGCGTATCTTTTAATTTGAGTCCAGAAGGAGGGTTCCCCACCTCTGTCCAGTTGTTAAGTTTGAATTTCAATCCCCTAGGAGCATTTAGTTTGTGATCGGTAAGGAAGGGTTTTCAAGAGGTCTGAACTTTTCCTGCTTCTAAGCCGTCATCTTGACTCCATCTCCTCCTCAATATTATTTTGATTTGGGTTTCTTTAATTTTTTTGCATTTTATTTTATTTTGGGGGTGGTTCTTTAATTATTAATGATTTAGAGAGCATTTTTCATAGCTTGGATTTCTTTCTTTGAACATTATCTACTAATATTTCTCAATCGTTTATCAATTTGGAAGTGTCTATTTTTTAATAAATTTTGCTCAATTAGAGAAATTGGTCCTTAGTTTTACTTCCCTATTTTTGTTCTCCCTGGCTTAGGTTTCAAAAGTTATTTTCTTATATGTCATAAAAATAATTTTATAGGATTCCCTATTGATCTACTTTTCAAATAGTTTATATGGTACTGGAATTAATTTTTCTTTAAATATTTTAATAGAATTTGTATTTTCATCTGCTTCTGGTTTTGGGGATTTTTGTTTTTGTTTTTTACTTAGGGAGCTAATTTTTGACTTGTTTAATCTCTTTTTCCAAAATGGGCTTATTTAAGTATTATATGAGTTTGTATTAATATGAATAATTTATATTTGCATAAATATTCATCTATTTCAAAAAAGCAAACTTGCATTTTCCCTAATCTAAACATTTTGAAAATTGGCAAGTGCTCAATTCTAATTTTTTAAACATTATTTTATTTGGTCATTTCTAAACATTATTCATTGGAAACAAAAATCATTTTCTTTTCCTCCCCCCCACCCCCCACCTCTCCCATAGCCGGCACATGATTCCACTGAGTATCACATGTGTTCTTGACTCGAACCCATTTCTGTGCTGTTGGTATTTGCTCTAGAGTGTTCATTTAGAGACTCTCCTCAGTCATATCCCCTCCACCCCTGTAGTCAAGCAGTTGCTTTTCTTCGGTGTTTTTACTCTCACAGTTTATCCTCTGCTTGTGGATAATGTTTTTTAGCTCCCTGCAGATTGTTCAGGGACATTGCATTGTCCCTAATAAAGAAGTCCATTACTTGTGTATAATGATATACTGGTTCTGCTCCTTTCACTCTGCATCACTTCCTGGAAGTTGTTCCAACCTCCATGGAATTCCTCCACTTTATTATTCTTTTTAGCACAATAGTATTCCATTACCAACATATACCACAATTTGTTCAGCCATTCCCCAATTGAAGGGCATCCCCTCATTTTCCAATTTTTGGCCACCACAAAGAGTACAGCTATGAATAGTCTTGTACAAGTTTTTTTTTTCCCTATTATCTCTTTGGGGTACAAACACAGCAGTGCTGGATCAAAGGGCAAACAGTCTTTTATGGCCCTTTGGGCATAGTTCCAAATTGCCCTCCAGAATGGTTGGATCAATTCACAACTCCACCAGCAATGAATTAGTGTTCCTACTTTGCCACATCCCCTCCAGCATTCATTACTTTCCATAGCTGTCATATTAGCCAATCTGCTAGGTGTGAGGTGATACCTCAGAGTTGCTTTCATTTGCATCTCTGTGATTATAAGAGATGTAGAGCACTTTTTCAGGTGCTTATTAATAGTTTTGATTTCTTTGGCTGAGAACTGCCTGTTCATGTCCCTTGCCCATTTATCAATTGGAGAAAGGCTTGATTTTTTGTGCAATTTCATTTAGCTCTTTGTAAATTTGAGTAATTAAACCTTTGTCAGAGGTTTTTATGAAGATTGCTTCCCAATTTGTTGCTTTCCTTCTAATTTTAGTTACATTGGTTTTGTTTGTACAAAAACTTTTTAATTTGATGTATTCCAAATTATTTATTTTGAATTTTGTGACTCTTTCTAAGTCTTGCTTGGTTTTAAAATCTTTCCCTTCCCAAAGGTCTGACATCTATACTATTCTGTGTTCACCTAATTTTCTTATAGTTTCCTTCTTTATGTTCAAGTCAATCACCCATTTTGAATTTATCTTGGTGTAGGGTATGAGGTGTTGATCTAAACCTAATCTTTCCCACACTGTCCTCCAATTTTCCTAGCAGTTTTTATGAAATAGTGTATTTTTGTCCCAAAAGCTGAGGTCTTTGAGTTTGCCATATACTGTCCTGCTGAGGTCACTTACCACGAGTCTATTCCACTGATCCTCCTTTCTGTGTCTTAGCCAATACCAAATTGTTTTGATGACCACTGCTTTATAATATAGTCTGAGATCTGGGACTGCAAGGCCCCTTACTTTGTATTTTTTTAAATTGTTTCCCTGGATATCTTTGATCCTTTTTTCTTCCAAATCAACTTTGTTATGGTTTTTCTAAATCAGTAAAAAAACTTTTTAGAAGTTCAATGGGTACGGCACTAAATGGATAAATGAGTTTGGGTAGGATGGTCATTTTTATTATATTGGCTCGTCCTATCCATGAGCAGTTAATGTTTTTCCAATTGCTCAAGTCTAGTTTTAGTTGTGTGGAGAGGGTTTTGTAGTTGTGTTCATATAGTTCCTGTGTTTGTCTCAGCAGATAGATTCCTAAGTATTTATTTTGTCTAAGGTGATTTTGAATGGGATTTCTCTTTCTAGTTCTTACTGCTGAGCTGTGTTGGAAATATATAGAAATGCTGATGACTTATGTGGGTTTATTTTGTATCCTGCAACTTTGCTAAAGTTGTTGATTATTTCGATTAGCTTTTTGGTTGAATCTCTAGGATTCTTTAAGTAGACCATCATGTCATCTGCAAAGAGTGATAACTTGGTCTCCTCCTTGCCTATTTAATGCCTTCAATTTCTTTATCTTCTCTAATTGCTATTGCTAGTGTTTCTAGTACAATGCCAAATAATAGAGGTGATAATGGGCATCCTTGTTTCACTCCTGATCTTATTGGGAATGCATATAGTTTATTCCCATTGCAGATGATATTAGTTGATGGTTTTAGATGTATACTGTTTATTATTTTTAGAAATGACCCTTCTATTCCTATGCTTTCTAGTGTTTTTAATAGGAATGGGTGTTGTATTTTATCAAAGGCTTTTTCTGCGTCTATTGAAATAATTATGTGATTTTTGTTGGTTTCCTTGTTGATGTGATCAATTATGTGGATGGTTTTCCTAATATTGAACCAGCCCTGCATCCCTGGTATAAATCCTGGATGACCCTTCTGATCACTTGCTGGAGTCTTTTTGCTAGTATCCTATTTAAGATTTTTGCATCTATATTCCTTAGGGAGATTGGTCTATAATTTTCTTTCCCTGTTTTTGGCCTGCCTGGCTTTGGGATCAGAACCATGTTTGTGCCATAAAAGGAATTTGGAAGAACTCCCTCTTTGCTTATTATGTCTAATAGTTTGTATAGTATTGGGGTTAGCTGTTCTTTGAATGTTTGATAGAATTCACTGGTTAATCCATCAGTCCCTAGGGATTTTTTCATAGGAAGTTCTTTGATGGCCTGTTGGATTTCTTTTTCTGATATGGGATTATTTAAGAAATCTATTTCTTCTTCTGTTAGTCTAGGTAATTTATATTTTTGTAAATAGTCATCCATATCGCCTAGATTGGTATATTTCTGGCCATATAGTTGGGCAAAGTAGTTTTTAATGATTGCCTTAATTTCCACTTCATTGGAGGTGAGGTCCCCCTTTTCATTCTTGATGCTGTTAATTTGCCTTTCTTCTTTCCTTTTTTTAATTAGATTGACCAGTACTTTGTCTATTTTGTCTGTTTTTTCAAAGTACCAACCTCTAGTCTTATTTATTAGTGCAATAGTTCTATCACTTTTGATTTTATTAATTTCTCCCTGAATTTTTAGGATCTCTAGTTTGGTTTTCTTCTGGGGGTTTTTAATTTGTTCTTTTTCAAGTTTTTTGATTTGCATTTCCAATTCATTGATCTCTGCCCTCCCTCATTTGTTAATATATGTACTCAGGGATATGAATTTTCCTCTAAGTACTGCCTTGGCTGCATATAAGGTTTGAAAGGATGTCTCAACATTGTCATTTTCCTCAATGAAATTATTAATTGTTTCTATGATTTCTTCTCTAACTGATTTTGGAGTATCATATTATTTAATTTCCAATTAATTTTTGATTTGGCTCTCCATGTACCCGTACTGATCAATATTTTTATTGCTTTATGATCTGAAAAGGTTGCATTTATTATTTCTTCTTTTCTGCATTTGAGTGCCATGTTTCTGTGACCTAGTGTATGATCTATTTTTGTGAATGTGCCATGTGGTGCTGAGAAGGTGTATTCCTTTTTGTCCCTATTTATTTTTCTCCATATGTCTACTAACTCTAATTTTTCTATGATTTCATTCACCTCTTTTACCCCTTTCTTATTTATTTTTTGGTTTGATTTATATAAATTTGATAGTGGTTGGTTTAGTTCTCCCACTGATATGGTTTTACTGTCTATTTCCTCCTTCAATTCTCCTCATTTCTCCATTAGAAATTTGGATGCTATTCCATTTGGTGCATACATGTTGATTAGTGATATTACCTCATTGTTACAGAATATAGTTACCTTCCCTATCCCTTTTGATCAGATCTATTTGTGCTTTGGCTTTGTCAGATATCATGATTGCAATTCCTGCCTTCTGTCTATCAGTTGAGGGCCAGAAGGTCTTACTCCATCCTTTAATTCTAACCTTGTAAGTATCAACCCACCTCATATGTGTTTCTTGAAGACAACATATGGTAGGGTTTTGGGTTCTAATCCAATCTGCTATTTGTCTACATTTTATGGGTGAGTTCATCCCAATCACGTTCAAAGTTATGATTGTTACTTGTGGATTCCCTGGCATTTTGATATCTTCCCCTAGTTCTGACCTTTCTTCCCTAGCTATATCCTTTTGAACCAGTGATTTACTTTAGGTCAGTCCCCCTAATCCCCTCCCTTGGTATGCTTCCCTTTTTAGTCCCTCCCTTTTTATTCTCCCTTCCCCTCCCCCCTCTCAATTCTGATTTTTAAGGCGTTATTTTTCTTCAGTCTTTTTCTGTTTCTTTTACCAAGCTATAAATGCTCTTTTCATAATTTTCTTGCCCTGTTCTTATTTCTTTTGCTCTTTTTAAATCTCTTTCTTTAGCTCTTTTAATAATTCTTGTTTGGTTTCTATCCAATCTCTATTTTTCTTTGATATTTTGATTTTAGATGTTGCCAAGACATTGTCTTCTTGATTTGTATCTTGAGCCTTCCAGGCACCATAAAAATTTCAAGTAATTTTTTTGTTTTTTTGCTCATTTTTTTCTGACTATTTCTTTACTATTAATTTACATTAGAGTTGGGATCTGCTTGCCTCTAGTGGTGATGACTGGCCTGAACTTCACCCTTTCATCTCCCTATGCTGCTTTCACAATCAGGTCTGGGTATTTGAATTTTTTGGTGCTTCTAAAGTTGTGTGATCCAAGGGGAGATCTGATCTGTACTCTGGTCCTTCACATAGGCCTCTACCCTCTTGTGATAGAACTATTCCTCTGTACCCTGGAATTTCAACCTGATAGAGCTGCCAAATGATATCTGATCCTGCGCCCAGGGCAGGAGTCCCCTGGAATCTCTTTATGACCAGGTATTCAGTCTCCTTACCATCACTGGGCATTGGATATTAGTAGTATTGCCACTGCTATTACTACTGTTGTCCTGTGGTGTGGGCCAGCCTCACACAGGGGATGGGGTTTTGGAGGTGGGACAGTGTGTTTGGCATTCAACCCACAGCACAGGTTTCACAGGCTAAACTGCTTCACTTTGGCTGAGCCTTCGGTTAATATAAGCATGTTGCTCTCATCTATTTTTCCTGGGGCTAAGTAAGAATAATAATCATAGCAATTCTAATAATAAGGGGATGTTAATAATGAAAGTCACTTAGGAGGGTTTCAGTGGGTGTTTCAATCCTTCCTGGGGGCTGCATTGAAGTCCCCAGTTTCCATGTGGACCGTGTCAAACAGTGTGATCTTTGATGGCTCCCAGCACTGTTGCCACCTCTAAGACCTCTCAATAATACTGGCTCCCAGCACTGTTGCTACCTCTAAGACCTCTCAATAATGCTGCTTTTACTGCACTGTGTGCACATAATCTCAACCTCAATGTTTACAGACCTCTCTGTTTTTCAAAGATTCCCTAGACTAGAAAAATGACCACTTCATATCTTTTTGTTTATTTTTCTGCTCCAATATCATTAGGTGTGTTTTTTTAAGTTGTAAGAGAGGGACACTTAGAGAGAGGTCAACAAGAGTATTGGTCTCATTGCACCATCTTAGTTCCACTCACTCAGAAATGATATCTTTTCCACTTATGTGGTATTGTTCAAGTCAGACTCTTTTTTCATTGATACCAGAAAGGACAGCCAGGAACTTCATAGACTGAAAAGTTATTTATATTAGAGTTGTCATTCTAGAATGACTACATAGAGAAAATCAGCAGCAATGATGTTCTCCATCATACTAAAGATCTCCTCAGCCCAATGAGGCATCTCTGAAAATGACATCTTGACACTGCTTTATGACATAGCTGCATAAGAGCTTATATGGGGCCTTTCTCCTACCTTGATGAAAGAAAAAAATCAAGATTTAGTAACTAAGATCTAAAGCCCTGCTTGCAAAGGATTAAATGACTTAATGCTGAATGAATAAATGGACATTCTGCAATCTATCCATTTTTTCTCTGCATTGGAGGAGAAATATCCCAAAACACTGTTCTACTTTCTCATTATAAATATAACATCAAATATTCATTGGGTTACTTGTTATACAAATCCTTCAACAAAATTCTCATGATTTCACAGTCAGAGTCAAAAGGTGTTTCTAGCTAGTCCACTAACTAAAATAATGTTATTTCCCTTCAAAAACATTAGTAATAAAAAGGATAAATGCATTTGGTGGAAATCAATGATACATACATGACTTCCTAAGAAATGAGTTTCATTCTATAGATTTATTCCATCTCTGCCCATCTGAATGGAAGGGAGTTAATGCTATTCAGTTAAAAGAGCCCCAGAATTATAGTTAAATGACCTTGTTCAAATCCTGACTCTGCAATTTATAATCTATATGACTACAAGCAAGACACATGTAAAAGTTAAAATTAAATCTCAATAATAATATTATATTTTAAGAGATTTATTGATCATTAGAAATCAAGGAATGAAGAAGATACAAAATAAAGACCACATGCCCATGGCTGGTTAGTCATTTTTTAGTTTTTTAGTCAACCCCACTCACCACCATCAATGCTGATTCTACATCTGAGAGCAGGAGCCTCCAAAGCCCATGCCCTTTATTCTCTGTCTACAGGAAGTACATAATGACAGAAGTCAGTAGGCTCTTGGGATATGTAGTTCTTTTTTAGGGTAATAGATTTTCAATCATACATCTCTAGACTCAACTTTATCATTTTTTAAATAAAGGAATTAAATTTAATCAACTCAAAGCTTCCCTGCACTTCCAATCTGTGATCTTTTAATTGGCGAAATCTTCATAGAGAGGTTTGTTGAACATCCAAAACAGCACCTCAACATTTGGATTGCTAAGAGTTTCATAAATGGCCATAAGGTAATTCATTCTGGTATGTCATCTTTAGGTTTGACATTCAACTTACATCTTTATAAATCAGAGACCTCTTCAGTTCTTTGTTCATACAGAGACTCAGAATTTCTGACTTTTCTCCTCTGACCATTTGAGGTAATATTGTGTCTAGGAAAGCAACCAGGATTTGAAGTTAGAGGACATAGGTGCACATCCTGACCCTCTTCTTTCTACTTGCATGATGTTGGGCAAGTGACTTAACCTTAGTGGCCCTCAGATTTCTCATATTAAAAGGGGGGGGGGAGGCTTTCTAGATGAGTTCTGAAGTCCTTCCTGATCTAATCCATGATCTTCTGAATAGCATATTGCTGTGCCCCAGGATCCTTCCTTTAGCTATTACTGAAAAGCACTTGTTAATCAAGGAAAGGGTTTTATAGGTTAGAAAGGTTATAAGGTTAGAAAAATATTGCACCTTTCTAACAACCTGCTTCTTAATGGAAAGGAATTTTCACCCATGGCATTCCCTTTACAACACACTGATTAAATCAGAGCCCTACCTTCACCACCACTCCCCAAAAAATGATAAAGTAAAAAGTCTTTACTAATGGAGTTTATAGTCAAGAAGGACAAAATGATACTTACTAGTGATACATCCCTTGACCTTTCAGAGTTTGCATTTCCTCATATGTAAAATATTAATAATCAAATTATAGGACTTGCTTCCCAGAGTGACTAGGAAAAAAAGACATTTTGTAAGCCTTAAGTCACTAGCTACATGTAAGTTAATGATGTTGTTACTGTGGTTATTGCTGTCCCTATTTTGGAGATTGAGGAAATGAGAATGGGGCACAATTCAAGGAAAGAGATCAAGAAACAGAAAGAATAGAGATGATTTGCCTTTCAAATAAGTGAACAGAACTGAATATGAGCAACTTATATATTTTGCCTTTTTCCACCCAGGGATGAAAAGGATGTTAAAAATTATGGTTCCCCCTAAGGGGTAATGATTAACTACAGTAATTAAGCTGAAGACAAAATATGCTTTTCCATCTAGTAATTTCTATGCTAATTGATCACATTTGAATTCAGAACTTCAATAAACTGTTCATATATTCCTTCCATTATGTCCTGTAGCCTGTTGATTCTTTTATTAACATCCTTCTGCCTAAGGTCACTTGCAAGTAAATGTTTCTTGATGGAAATAGAATCATGGGTGACCTCTTATGGGAACAGTTTTATTGCTGCACCTAATATTTTATTCCATACACACAAGTACGAAATGTACAATCAGTGAGCATTCAAGACCTGGCTCTACCAAATTATGAGAATCATCACCATATTGCTCAAATGGTAATGAATTTTTCAGACATTGCAACTAATGAAGATTATCTAGTAAGGATATTATCTAAAGGGATTGTAATATGCTTCAATGGAGTGATTTAGATGCTTGGAGGTCCTCAAATCTTAATTGACATGAAGCCATTAGCTCTAGTCATTCCAGCAGTTTCAAGTCCAGCCAAATGTTATCAGCAAGCCAGATAGTATCAAATTCAACTAGAAATGGCTGCCACAAAGCTGTATATAAGAATCCCTGCTATTTATATTGACTTAGAAAACCACACTAACACTATTTATGTTTTATTATATGTTAATAGATTTTGTTTAAAATTCCAGATTACATTTTATTCTGGTTCAGTCTGCGTTAAGGATTGTTACAGGCATTATCCTAGCCATGTATTTGTAATCTCTAATCCAGCACACACCTCCATCTGGTACAGATGGACAGCACAAGAGACTTTGCCAAATGTTTTGTTTTCTTGTCTATAAATTAAATGGATTGGATTAAGTGATACTTAAGTTCTAAAATCTGTAAATTCTCTTATACTGTTACAGCACATGCAATATTGTGATCAATACTGGAAGATATTTTAGATCAAATGAAAAGGGTTCAGAGCAGTGCAGCAATGGTGAGAAAATAAAAACCACCACATATAAGGATGGATTGAATGAGCTGCACATGCAAATCCTGAGGATACAGAATGAATACATACAAGTGTCTGAATGGCTATCAAGTATGAAAGGGATTTGGTTCTCCCTGCTTAGGCAGACCTAAGAGTGACAGAAATTTTAAGGAGGCAAGTTTCACCTTAATATAATGAAATCCTTTCTAACATCCAGAGCTGTACAAAAATAGAACAGAATTTCTTGGAATATGGCAAGTTTACTATCACCAAAGGTCATCCAGGAGAAGCTGGATGACTACTTGAAAGGGATGCAATAAAAAAAAATTATTGGAAAAATACAGGATAGACTAGTTAACTTCAGATGTCCATTATGGGATTCTGATTCTGTAAGATGACTTTGGAACTAGAGATACTTTTAAGGAGTAACTGGACTGATGGGGTGGAAATAGAGGGTTGAACATCTGGAGGGCACAGTGTATGCCATGGGTAGATGAAATACTGTAAAAATATGGATACAAAATATGAAAAATATAAAAATATGAATATGAAATATGAAAATACTGTGAAATATGAATATGAAAAATATGAAATACTGTAAAAGGGCAGAGGAGAGGAAGCAACAGAAGGCTTCCATAACAAAAAAAGGAAGTACCAAAACAAACTTGGCAGCTTTTCTAATGGCAAGTGTCAACAGTCAATAAACTTCAGTCTATTGCCAGTTGGTCATAGTTTGAAGCAGTTATACTTCATATGCTTAGAAAATAAGGTATGCTAAATTATATAACATGCTTCATAATGCTTAAATAATAGAAATCTATTGTGATTTGTATGGATTTAACTGGGGTGTCAAATATATATGCAGAAGCAGCACATATTTTACTATTACTTTTATTTTTAGAGTAAACCTATGATCTTAAAAATAATAGGAGATCTCCTGATGAAGAATCTTCTTCCACTACAAGACTGGAACTGTTCCACAATTTATCTTAGACCAGGGGCTCTTTTTCTTTTTGTTTTGAATCCCTCTGGTAGTCTGGGGAAACTTATAAAATGCATAGAATTATAAAAGAAGTCAAATAATTGAGATATAGTTATCCAAATATATGTTTGAACAAGTTCAGAGGCCAGATCAAAAACACTTTTTTTGTAGACAGGTACATGACATAGTTAAGGTCCCATAGTCAATGTTTCAAAGGTAGAATTTGAACTCACATTTTTCAGACTTTATGGCCAGTTCTCTCTACCACATTACTACTTAAAGGAAAAAAAAAACAATGCACACCATAGCTATATTTGTAAGTGTTGTGGAATCTATAATTATATTGCCAATAATCTGTCATGTTTGCTAGGGTTATTTTTGTAAATGATCATTTTTACATTTTTAGGAGCTTTGAATACTTTGGCTTCTTAGTTTACCAGTTTCCTTAATGGTTATGTTGCCTACTTTCACTCCATATTTCATTGTATTTTCCATAAGATGTTAAATTCCTGAACTCTCCCTTAAGTCTAAGTTATGCTCTTGCTGATATCTCAACATCCTGGGCTAGGAAGAATTTACAAATATCTTTCTTCTCACTTTGCACTCAGGTCCCCTCTCTGACACCAACTCTTAGATGCCTCTATTTATTTGATCTCTACTCTATCAATCTATATAATTTGAGGGGGATCATTTTGGATGTAATTTACTGATCTCCAGGCCATTCTTTAACTTTTCTCAAAAATTCAGGACCTGCTACATTGTTTCTCTCTCTCTACCCTCAACCTGCCTTGATATAACTTCCATTATACTTTGATGTTCTTTTGAACATCCCAGCCATGAAGGTTATCAATCTTCTCAATTCCCAAGACCTTCTTTATGTCTTCACTTCAATTATCCTTATGTATGTTCCTACATCATCCACTCATGTAGCACTTCTATTATTTTGAACTATGACATTTCACTCTGATAATAATTTCCCTTCCTTTCATTCTCTCCTTCTGCCTCACTCCTCCTAACCCTATTCTGTAACCTGCTTCCTTTCTTTCATTCTGTTCTCTCAATCTCTTAATCCTACTTTGGTCTTACTTTTCTCTTTCATATCAATGACAGTACACACAATCAATTCAATAAGAAATTGCCCTCCACTTTTGAGGCCGTTAGCCTCATTCTTCCAACATTCATGCCCTAGTAATCCTCAATTCTATATTATGTATTCCTTTTACTTTCTCTGCTCCTACTCCTCTGTTGCTGAGTACCACTGAAGGAAGTGCCTCTTTCCAGTGCTAACTGCTCTTTGGTCTCATCCTCTCCTGTTTCCTCTAAGAGCTTAACCCTTTGATCATTACTTCTCTTTCTCATTACCCATCTCTTTCTATCTCTGTACTTCTTGATTATTGCCTCCTGACATATTCATTTCTATCCCAAATTTAAAATATCTTCATTTTGCTCTGCCATTATTACAAACCATTGTTCTGCAGTTCTCCTATCTTCACTGCCAAAGTCCAAGAAAGAAGCATATACACATGTAACTCCTCAAATCCTTACATCTGGTTTCCAACTTACATTTCCAGAAGTATTCCATGGCTTCTGTTCATGCACTCTACATTTCATACAAAGTGACTGTTTCTTCAAAGTTGCTGTTTCTCTAACTTGGCCTCCAAATCCTGTCTCTATGTCTTTGTACAGACAATCTTTGTGCCTACCATACACTATTTCCATAGCAACTTTAGCTTCCTTTGAGAATCACCTTAGGCATCATCTGCTATGGAACATCTTTTCTGCATTCCCTAGGTGTTCATATCAACTCAACTCAAATGAACACATGTGATTATGTGCGTATGTTATATCTCTTAGAAGAATGAAAGTCCTTCAAAGGCAGGGACAGTTTTGCTTTATTTCAATGCCTTTTACACACTTAATAAATGCTAAGGGAACTGATGAAAACTGAAGAGTTTGCACTCTAATAGGTAAGAATATAACTTCCCTCAGAGTTTTTATTTTATGTGGTGAGATAAGGTAAAGGAAAAGGGAAAAAAGAAAATGGAGAGAAAGGAATGAGCCTTTATTAAGTATCATTATTATTATTATTATGTGTCAGGCACTCTGTTAAGCAATATTGCCTCATTTGAACCTCACAACTGGGAGGTAGATATTATTATTATCCCCATTTAAAAGTTGAGAAAAAGATAGGAAGATGGAGGTTAAGTGAATTGCCCAGGGTCATACAGCTACTAAGGTCAATTTTGAACTGGTGTTTTCCTCACTCCAGGCCCACTGTTCTATCTACTCTGCTACCTGAAAGAAAGAAAAATTAATTAAAGAAAAATTCGTAAGAAATCCATATGTCTGTCAAATGAATGCAAACCATATAAGAGGAATTCTGAGGGTGAATATTACTTAGGTTTTCATAGATATATTGTTTTACCAATGACAATTCCACAAAAGTTTTCTGAAGTTATATGACCCAAATTGTCTCCCTTCTTCCCTTTCCTCCTCCCCTTCCCAAAAATGGTAAGCAATTTGTTCTGTTTTATATATGTATTAGTATGCAAAATATATTTCCATATTGTTAATTTTTTGTAAGAAAATAATCATATAAAACCAAAACCCCAAAATAAAAATCCAAATAAACTAAAGTTTAAAATGAACCAAATTGAAGAGTCCTTCCTCTGGAAGTGAATAGATTCCTTTTTCATAAATCCATCAAAATAGTCCTGGATCATTGTATTGCTGAGAGTAGCTAAGTCTTTCACAATTGATCATCCCACAATATTGATGTAAATGTGTATATCTTTCCAACTCTTTCAGAAATCATCTTGTTCATCATTTCTTACAGCACACTAGTAGCCCATCACCATCATATACCACAATTTGTTATGCTACTGGTTCATTGATGTACATCCCCTTAATTTCCAGTTGGTAAAGGTTACTTTGGAATGGTGTTGTCAAGGAAAATTCTAAATTAAGGAGGCAATATTTGGCATGTCTTTGAAGACTGTGTAAGATTATGATGGGAAGGGTAGATTATTTCAGTTAAGAAGAATGGTGATCTGGGAAATGTTTCAATGGCTTTTATTTCTCAAAGATCTCTTAAACAAACAGAGGTTATACTGTCTTCCTCTGCTACTAAGGCTTGGACAAGTATCTTACTCTCTTTGGCCTTCACTTTCCTCTTTAGTAAAAATGGCTCTTGTTTATATGTTGTCATTCATTGGCCTCACTGCTTTTTTAGATATAAAATTTTGTTTTTATTTTCTTAAAATATTTTTCCATTGATTCATTATCTCTCACTCCCCTCTTCCCTACCCACTCCCAGAGGCAACAAGGAATTCCAGTAGGTTATACAAATGTTGTCACTTGAAACCCATTTCCATATTATTCATTTTTGCAAAAGAGCAATCTTTTGAAACCAAAACCCCAAATCATGTACCCATATAAACAACCATATGTTTTTCTTCTTCATCTCTACTCCCACAGTTCTTTCTCTCTATTTGGATAGCATTTTTTCTCATAAGTCCCCCAGAATTGTCCTGGATCATTACATTGCTGCTAGTAGCAAAGTTCATTATATTCAATCATTCCATAGTGTTTCACTCTTTATATACAATATTCTCTTGGTTCTTCTCTTTCACTCTGCATCAGTTCATGAAGGTTCTTCCAGTTCATATGGAAATCTTCCAGTTGATTATTCCTTACAACACAATAGTATTCCATCACCATAATATACCACAGTTTGTTCAACCATTCCCAAATCAAGGGACACCTCCTCATTCTCCATTTTTTTGCCACCACAGAGAGTGTGGCTATGAATATTTTTGTACAACCCTTTTTATTATCTCTTTGGGGTACAAATCTAATAGTGATATTGCTGGATCAAAGGGTAGGCAGTCTTTTAAAGTCTTTTAGACATAATTACAAATTGCTTTTCAGAATGGTTGGATCAATTCAAAACTACACCAGCAGCAAATTAGTGTCCCAATTTTGCCACATCCCTTCCAACATTGATTATTTTCCTTTGCTGTCATATTGGCCAATCTGCTAGGTGTGAGGTGGTACCTCAAGTTCCACATGAAAAAGAGAACTAGGGACTGTGAGGATATAGGTGAATGGTTAAAGTTTAAAGAAGAGAAGACATAAAGAGAGAACAGAGACACAGAGACACAGAGAGTTCCAGGATATCATAAACCTGACAAGAAATTAGCTCTGATGGTAATGAGCTTTCTCTTAGCCCTGCATACTGATTTTTATTGAGGTTACAAGAAGAGTGGGAAGGGAGATTGATAATCAAATGGGTGGTCTGACAGACACAAAATACCAGCTCTGGATCCTAATACAATAGGTGTAACTAACGCCCAGATCAGGAGTTCATTTGACCTAAGGCATATTAACCTTGTTTGATATAAATGTTAAATAAGTATTATTGGCAAAACAAAGAGACTAAGTCAGTTTTCCAGAGTATAAACTTGAGTATGGGTTGGAATATTACAAGGTTACAGTCTTCATTTGAACTCAAGGTCATCAAAATAAGTCTGGTGAAATGAGCATATTGTTCTTTTTTTTTTTTCCCCAATCAGAGAAGTTTTTATTTGATCCTGGAAGTCATAGGAAGCCTCTGCAATTTACTGAGTTGGGAAGAAGGTGACACGATCAGTCTTGAACTTTAGGAAAATTAGAAAAAGATCTCCTAGAAATGACACATGAGTTGAACTTTAAAGGATGCCAGGGGCTACTTAAAAATTAGGTACTTAATATTATTTTCATTTCGAAATATACCCTTTATTTTTTTAAATATATTTTATTTGATCATTTCCAAGCATTATTCATTAAAGACATAGATCATTTTCTTTTCTTCCCCCCACCCCCCATGCCGACGCGTAAGTCCACTGGGCATTAGATGTTTTCTTGATTTGAACCCATTGCTTTGTTGATAGTATTTGCATTAGAGTGTTCATTTAGAGTCTATCCTCTGTCATGTCCCCTCAACCTCTGTATTCAGGCAGTTGCTTTTCCTCGCTGTTTCCACTCCCATAGTTTATCCTTTGCTTATGAATGGTGTTTTTTTCTACTGGATCCCTGCAAATTGTTCAGGGACATTACACCGCCACTAATGGAGAAGTCCATTACGTTCGATTATACCACAGTGTATTAGTCTCTGTGTACAATGTTCTCCTGGTTCTGCTCATCTCGCTCTGCATCACTTCCTGGAGGTTGTTCCAGTCTCCATGGAACTCCTCCACTTTATTATTTCTTTTAGCACAATAGTATTCCATCACCAACATATACCACAGTTTGTTCAGCCATTCCCCAATTGATGGGCATCCCCTCGTTTTCCAGTTTTTGGCCACCACAAAGAGCGCAGCTATGAATATTTTTGTACAAGTCTTTGTGTCCATTATCTCTTTGGGGTACAGACCCAGCAGTGCTATGGCTGGGTCAAAGGGTAGATATTCTTTTGTCGCCCTTTGGGCATAGTTCCAAATTGCCCTCCAGAATGGTTGGATCAGTTCACAGCTCCACCAGCAATGAATTAATGTCCCTACTTTGCCACATCCCCTCCAGCATTCATTACTTTCCTTTGCTGTTATGTTAGCCAATCTGCTAGGTGTGAGGTGATACCTCAGAGTTGTTTTGATTTGCATCTCTCTGATTTTAAGAGATGTAGAACACTTCTTCATGTGCTTGTTAATAGTTTTGATTTCGTTATCTGAGAAGTGCCTATCCATTTCCCTTGCCCATTTATCAATTGGAGAATAGCTTGATTTTTTGTACAATTGAATTAGCTCATTATAAATATGAGTAATTAAACCTTTGTCAGAGGTTTCTATAAAGATTTTTTCCCAATTTGTTGTTTCCCTTCTGATTTTAGTTATATTGGTTTTGTTTATACAAAAGCCTTTTACTTTGATGTAGTCAAAATTATTTATTTTACATTTTGTGATTCTTTCTATATCTTGCTTGGTTTTAAAGCCTTTCCCCTCCCAAAGGTCTGACATGTATACTATTCTGTGTTTACCCAATTTACTTATGGTTTCCTTCTTTATGTTTAAGTCACTCACCCATTTTGAATTTATCTTGGTGTAGGGTGTGAGGTGTTGATCTATTCCTAGTCTCTCCCACACTGTCTTCCAATTTTCCCAGCAGTTTTTATCGAATAGTGGATTTTTGTCCCAAAGGCTGGGATCTTTGGATTTATCGTATACTGTCTTGCTGAGGTCTCTTTCCCCCAGTCTATTCCACTGATCTTCCTTTCTGTTTCTTAGCCAGTACCAAATTGCTTTGATGACTGCTGCTTTGTAATAATAGTTTTAGGCCAGGGACTGCAAGGCCCCCATCATATGTGTTTTTTTTCATTATTTCCCTGGATATCCTTGATCTTTTGTTCTTCCAAATGAACTTTGTTATGGTTTTTTTCTAAATCAGTGAAGAAGTATTTTGGTAGTTCAATGGGTATGGCACTAAATAGATAAATAAGTTTGGGTAGGATGGTCATTTTTATTATATTGGCTCGTCCTATCCATGAACAGTTAATGGTTTCCATTTGTTCAAGTCTAGTTTTAGTTGTGTGGCAAGTGTTTTGTAGTTGTGTTCATATAGTTCCTGTGTTTGTCTTGGGAGGTAGATTCCTAGGTATTTATTTTGTCTAAGGTGATTTTGAATGGGATTTCTCTTTCTAGTTCTTACTGCTGAGCTGTGTTGGAGATATATAGAAAAGTTGATGATTTATGTGGTTTTATTTTGTATCCTGCAACTTTGCTAAAGTTGTTGATTATTTCAATTAGCTTTTTGGTTGAATCTCTAGGATTCTTTAAGTAGACCATCATGTCATCTGCAAAGAGTGATAACTTGGTCTCCTCCTTGCCTATTTTGAGGCCTTCAATTCCTTTATCCTCTCTAATTGCTACTGCTAGTGTTTCTAGTACAATGTCAAATAGTAGAGGTGATAATGGGCATCCTTGTTTCACTCCTGATCTTATTGGGAATGCATCTAGTTTATCCCCATTGCAGATGATATTAGCTGTTGGTTTTAGATATATACTGTTTATTATTTTTAGAAATGACCCTTCTATTCCTATGCTTTCTAGTGTTTTTAATAGGAATGGGTGTTGTATTTTATCAAAGGCTTTTTCTGCATCTATTGAGATAATCATGTCATTCTTGCTAGTTTGCTTGTTGATGTGGTCAATTATGTAGATGGTTTTCCTAATGTTGAACCAGCCCTGCATCCCTGGTATGAATCCTACTTGATCATGGTGAATGATCCTTCTGATCACTTGCTGGAGTCTTTTTGCTAGTATCTTATTGAAGATTTTTGCATCTATATTCATTAGGGAGATTGGCCTATAGTTTTCTTTCTCTGTTTTTGACCTGCCTGGTTTTGGAATCAGTACCATGTTTGTGTCGTAAAAGGAGTTTGGTAGAACTCCCTCTTTGCTTATTATGTCAAATAGTTTGTATAGTATTGGGATTAACTGTTCTCTGAATGTTTGATAGAATTCACAGGTGAGTCCATCAGGCCCTGGGGATTTTTTCTTAGGCAGTTCTTTGATGGCTTGTTGGATTTCAATTTCTGATATGGGATTATTTAAGAATTCTATTTCCTCTTCTGTTAGTCTAGGCAGTTTGTTTGTTTTTTTTGTATATATTCATCCATTTCTCCTAAATTGGTGTATTTATTGCCATATAGTTGGGCAAAGTAATTTCTAATGATTGCCTTAATTTCATCTTCATCGGAGGTGCTGTCCCCCTTTTCATCTTTAATGCTGTGAATTTGCTTTTCTTCCTTCCTTTTTTTAATTAGATTGACCAGTACTTTGTCTATTTTGTTTGTTTTTTCAAAGTAACAGCTTCTTGTCTTATTTATTAAATCAATAGTTCTATCACTTTCGATTTTATTAATTTCTCCCTTAATTTTTAGGATTTCTAATTTGGTTTTCTGCAGGGGGGGTTTTAATTTGATCACTTTCGAGGTTTTTCATTTGCATTTCCAATTGATTGATCTCTGCTCTCCCTTGTTTGTTAATATAAGCATTCAGGGATATGAATTTTCCTCTGATTACCGCTTTGGCTGCATCCCAAAAGGTTTGAAAGGATGTTTCGCCATTGTCATTTTCCTCGATGAAATTATTAATTGTTTCTATGATTTCTTCTTTAACTAAACAGTTTTGGAGTATCATATTGTTTAATTTCCAATTGGTTTTAGATTTGGTTTTCCATGTACCATTACTAATCATTATTTTTATTGCCTTGTGATCTGAGAAGGCTGCATTCATTATTTCTGCTTTTTTGCATTTGTGTGCTATGTTTCTGTTACCTACTGTATGGCCAATCTTTGTGAATGTGCCATGTGGTGCTGAGAAGAAGTATTCCTTTTTATCCCTATTTATTTTTCTCCATATGTCTATTAATTCTAATTCTTCTAAGATTTCATTCACTTCTTTTACCTCTTTCTTATTTATTTTTTGATTTGATTTATCTAAATTTGATAATGGTTGGTTTAAGTCTCCCACTAGTATGGTTTTATTGTCTATTTCTTCCTTCAATTCTCCTAGTTTCTCCATTAGAAATTTGGGTGCTATATTATTTGGTGCATACATGTTGATTAATGATATTTCCTCGTTGTCTAGAGTCCCTTTTAACAAAATATAATTACCTTCCCTATCCCTTTTGATCAGGTCTATTTTTGCATTGGCTTTATCAGATATCATGATTACCACTCCTGCCTTCTTTCTATCAGTTGAGGCCCAGAAGGTCTTACTCCATCCTTTAATTCTGACCTTGTGGGTGTCAACCCGCCTCATGTGTGTTTCTTGAAGACAACATATGGTAGGGTTTTGGATTCTAATCCATTCTGCTATTCATCTACATTTTATGGGTGAGTTCATCCCATTCACGTTCAAAGTTATGATTGTCATTTGTGGACTCCCTGGCATTTTGATAGCCTTCCCTAATTCTAACCTTTTCTTCTTCGGCTCTACCTTTTAGTCCAGTGATTTACTTTGAATCAGTCCCCCTTGTCCCCTCCATTGATGTTTCCCTTTTTAGTCCCTCCCTTTTTCTTCCCTCCCCCTCCCCCCTCTCTTTCCCTCCCTTTTTGTTCTCCCTCTCTCCCTCCCCCCCTTGGTTTTCCCTTCTCCCTACCCTTGTTGGGTAAGATAGAATTCAAGATCCCAATGGATCTGGATGTTTTTCCCTCTCAGAGTTGATTTCCCTGAGATTGAGGTTTAAGTAAAAAAAAAAAACCCTTTCTTCCTCTCCTTCTTATAGGAGTTTTCTTCCCCTCCCCTTCCCATATGAATCTTTGTGTGAGAACAATTATTCTATTTGGTCTTTCTTTACCCCCTATTTATACATTACATTTTTCCCACATATTAGTATACATAGATTGATATAAATGTAGTCCTTATAGAAGAGAGTTTGAGTAAAAGAAGAAGATAAAATTTTTCCCCTTTCCTTAATATTTACCTTTTCAGGTATTCCTTGCTCTTTGATTTTCGGTATCAAATTTTCCACAGAGCTCTGGTCTTTTCTTTGCAAAAAGTTGGAAGTCTTCTATTTTGTTGAATGCCCATACTTTCCCTTGGAAGTATATAGTCAGTTTTGCTGGGTAGCTGATTCTTGGTTGGAGACCCAGCTCTCTTGCCTTTCTGAAGATCATGTTCCATGCCTTACGATCATTCAGAGTAGAACTTGCAAGGTCTTGTGTGACCCTGATTGGCATTCCTTTATATCTAAATTGTCTTTTTCTGGCTTCCTGTAGGATTTTTTCTTTTGTTTGAGAGCTTTGGAATTTGGCAATTACATTCCTGGGAGTTGTCTTTTGGGGGTTTAGTGTAGAAGGTGTTCTGTGAGCTCTGTCAGTGGCTGTATTGCCCCCTTGTTCTAGAATCTCTGGGCAATTTTCTTTGATTATATCTTGTATCACCATGTCCAGTTGGGTGTTTATTTCTGGCTTTTCTGGGAGTCCAATTATTCTTAAATTCTCTCTTCTCCCTCTATTTTCCAGATCTATCACCTTGTCGGTGAGATATTTTATGTTCTCTTCTAATTTCTTGGTGTTTTGGCTTTGCTTTATTAGTTCTTGCTTTAAAACCTGGTTTTCTTTTACAGTTTGGTCAAACTGGTTTTGTAGATGCGTGAATTTCTTTTGCATTATTTCCCCCTTTTCCTCCCAGAAGGCTTCCATCTTTTTCGTCATTTCTGATTCAAATTCTTCATGGGTTTGTGGAGAGTTTCCATTTCCTTTGGAAGATTTTGGAGCATTTTCTTGTATATCTTCTTCTATCTGCTCTGTATTTTGTATTTTGGCTCCATAGAATGTGTCCAAAGTCGCCCCTTTCTTCTTATTTTTCTTGGTATTTTGGGGCTTCTGTGCTTCTGTGGAGTTTGCCATCTCTGAATGTGGAGGATTAGCTTTTCTTATCTCTGTCTGGTGTTCAGAGGTTTTAGTCCTGGGCAGATTGTCGGTTCTATGAGCTTTCCCTGGGTTAAACTGAATATGCCTCACTGGAACTGGAATGGAAGGGTTGGACCACGAGGCCACACTCTCCCCCCGGCTCTCTGGGTCGGGTTGCTTTCCGGAAGTTGCCTTCAGAATAGCTGGCCGTGAGGCTGTTTCGTCGGTCTTGGGGGGGGGGGGAGTGGGCTACAGCTTCCCCAAGCTCCGAGGGCAGGGACTTTCCCTGAGACTTGGATAACAGGATCCAGCCCGTGAGGCTGTCTTGCCCGCCCTGAGGGTTGCTGTTGTTTCGACCCTGCTCTCTGCCGGGGAGCAATGACTTTCACTGGGACTCGGATAGAAGGCCCTGAGGGTTGTTGTTCCGAGGACCCTGCTCTCTGAGCCTGGCCGGGATGCAGCTTCTGGGAGCCTTGGACTCTGCACTCCTACCCCTTAGGTCTGAGTGATCTCGGGTTCTGGCTTTTGAGGGGGAGCCGTACCTTTTGATCCGGATCCAGGTCCAGGAGGAGGGTTCCCAGGGTCTATGCTGTTGATCGTTTTGAATTTCGGCGCCTTAGGAGCTTATAGTTTGAGATCGGTCGGGAAGGGTTTTCCGGAGATCTGAACTTTAGCTTTCTCTAAGCCGCCATCTTAACCGGAAGTCTCTGAAAATAAATAATTTCGACTACATCAAATTAAAAAGTTTTTGTACAAACAAAACCAATGTAACTAAAATTAGAAGGAAAACAACAAATTGGGAAAAGATTTTCATAACAAAAACCTCTGACAAAGGTCTAATTACTTAAGTTTATAAAGAGGTAAACCAGTTGTACAAAAAATCAAGCCATTCTCCAATTGAAAAATGGGCAAGGGACATGAATAGGCAATTTTCAGTTAAAGAAATCAAGACTATTAATAAGCACATGAAAAAGTGTTCTAGATCTCTTATAATCAGAGAGATGCAAATCAAAACAACTCTGAGGTATCACCTCACACCTAACAGATTGATCAGCATGACAGCAATGGAAAGTAATGAATGCTGGAAGGGATGTGTCAAAGTGGGGACATTAATTCATTGCTAGTGGAGTTGTGAATTGATCCAACCATTCTGGAGGGCAATTTGGATCTATGCCCAAAGGGCGATAAAAGACTGTCTGCCCTTTGATCCAGCCATAGCACTGCTGGGTTTGTACCCCAAAGAGATTAAAAGGAAAAAAGACTTGTACAAGAATATTCATAGCTGCGCTCTTTGTGGTGGCCAAAAATTGGAAAATGAGGGGATGCCCTTCAATTGGAGAATGGTTGAACAAATTGTGGTATATGTTGGTGATGGAATACTATTGTGCTAAAAGGAATAATAAAGTGGAGGAATTCCATGGAGACTGGAACAACCTCCAGGAAGTGATGCAGAGTGAGAGGAGCAGAACCAGGAGAACATTGTACACAGAGACTGACACATTGTGGTACAAGAGATCATAATGGCCTTCTCCAGGAATGGCTTTACAATGTCCCTGAACAACCTGCAGGGATCTAGGAGAAAAAAAATCTATCCTCAAGCAGAGGACAAACTGAGGGAGTAAAAACACCGAGGAAAAGCAACTGCCTGACTACAGGGGTTGAAGGGACATGGTCGAGGAGAGATGCTAAATGAGCACCCTAATGCCAATACCAACAACAAGGAAATGGGTTCAGAGCAAGGACACATGTGATACCCAGACGAATTGTGCCTGGGCTAGGGAAGGGGTGGTGGGGGTTGTGGGGGAAGAAAAGAAAATGATCTGTTTCCAATGAACAATGTATGAAAATGACCAAATAAAATAATGTTTTTAAAACTAAAAAAAAAAAAGAAGCAGTTTCAATAGAGAGCCTGAAGTAGGGTAGTGGCCACACAAATGGAAAAAGCTATTGTCATGAGGGATCTCCACCTATTAAGAGCAAGGGTGTATAAGAACATGATTTGGCATCTTCCCTTTCCCTTCCCTTCCCTTCCCTTCCAAATGAAGATTTAGAGATCACTCCTATTGTGTACCTAAGTGACTGGAAGATGATGATATGCTAGACACGTGAGAAGAAGGGTACATCTGGAAGAAAATGTTGTAAACTCTTTTGGATATGTTGTCTGAGATGCCTATAGGATCTTTAGATAATAAGTCTATGGATAATACATGTAACTTTGAGCAAATCACTTCCCCTCTTCTCCTGTTTCCTAATGTGGAAAATGAAGGTGTTAGACTATCTCACTATACCAAATTACTTTTCTTTCCCAAATAGGGTATTAATGATAAAATGCAGAATAATATATTTCTAACCTATTATGGCACTTGATAATATTTCAAAAACTCTTTTTCTGGTCAGAGTTTAGATGACTATCGTTACTTTAAGTTAAAATAAAATTATCCAATAATACTGAGGCTGAACCACTTTGTATTTGTGACATTTTTTCAGTACTTCTTGATGAACTAGTTGGTTTAGCCTATGAATGGACTTGAATTTGTATGTATAATCTTTCTGTGGGTTTGTCCTTCCTTTTCACTGAACCCTACCCATAAGCACATATAGATTATGTAACTGAAAAATCTATAGACTTAAAAGTCAGAAAATTGATTAAAAATCCTGACAGTGTTATTTATTTATTACATGACCTTGGGCAAGTCATCTGTCTCTGGGCCTCACTTTCTTCATCTATTAAATGAGTAGGTTGGACTAAGATATTTTCCATCTTGTAACCTTGCCCTTTCTCCCTATCTACTTAGGTACTCATTCATCTATCCATTGAAAGACTTACCAGTTAGAAGCAAGTAAGAACACTTAACATGACAGCAACTAGTGGATAGTGGATAGAAGTGTTAGACTTCAGTCTAGAAAACTGAATTCAAATGCCTTCCTACTTATATGACCTTGAGTAAGTCATTTGACATTTGTCTACTTCCCAGGTTATTTATAAGTTTTCAGGCATATGGTAAATGCTAAAAATTAGTATTGCTGTTGTTATCAGAAGCTGCAAAAGGGAAGCAGACCATGAAATGGATTGAATTGATCAAGGGCACATCAATCATAAGGCCGAAGAGGGGTCCTGAGCTGAGACAAATAGTGATAAGAAAAGCAAGAAGGCAACTTGGGGTTGCCTTCTTTTATCAGCAAATCTAGTAAAAGCTAATGATCTAGTTTAGGTAGTTTCCAGAGAAATATAAAGCTGTACATGAAATCTGTCCTATAAAGAGTTAAAGTTAGAGCCAATCAAAATGAATGGATAATTTTAAGGAGTCAGAAGTTAATTGAAAAAATGTTCATCTATAGTGTGACATCATTATGTATCTGCATGAACTTACCAGTTAGGTGCAAACTGGTTCTTGCATTTGACAGTTCTCTTTAGGGAACATTTATTTTATCATCACACTTCCCCAAAACTTCATGTACTGGAAATGTCACATTAGATAAACTAATGCTTTTCAGCCCTCTTTCCAGGAAAAAAATGCTAATTTTTCATTGGTAGTATGATATGCTGGGGGCAGCATGACATGGAAGAAAGAACATTGTTTCTGGAATCAAAGAACCTCAGCTCCAATCCTGTCTCTGATGTTTATTGTCTATGTATCCTTAGATAAGTCACAATTTCCCTGAGTCTCAGTGTCCTCATCTGGATCACAAAGAATTTGGACTACCTATCTCAGAGATCCCTTCTACTTTTAGATCTATATTCCTGTGATTTGTATGCCCACATCAATAAATATAAGGAAATTGAGGAGAGAAACACTAGGAGCTATAGGCATCAAGGAAAGCTTTATATCTAGCTGATTCCTAAAGAAAGATAAGGATACTGACAGGCAAAGATGAAGGTGGAATACAATACATGCAAGATAGCCTGTACACAAAGTAAATGCACAAAGCTAGGAGATGAAGTGTCCAATTCATACCCAGAATGAGGGAGAATAATAAAAGATAAAGTTCTAAAAATAAGATTAAAACCAAATTGTGGCGATCAAAAAATACCAAACAGGCATTCCTAGAAAGTGAAATAGATGAGTTAAATTAAGGGTTCAAAACTATAAATGTATAATAAAATAGCAGGTTTATTAAACTAAAAGGAGAAGGGAAAGGGAATCAGGAAATAACTAACTTTTACCCCAAAACAGAGATTAAAACCCTTATGACACCCTATAACTATTCTAAACTAACTTCTTAAATTATTAAGATTAGGGAGAGTTTGGTAGGAGCAAGAACAAGGCCAACGTAGATCTCACACAAGTGGAGTCCTTCTTTGGCTCAATCACAGTCTCAGTAGGACGTCACCAGCAACTCTGTTGAATAACCACTCCACAGCAGCAGCAGGAGCAGCAGCAAGGATAAGCAGAGTCTCCAGAAAGTCCACAGGAGAGGGAATCACTGACTCTCTGGGTCCATCCCAGAATTACCAGAAATTGAGTAACAATATAAACACAAAGGAATAGGGGGAAAAATTACCTTTCAGAACTATAGGTTGAGGAAGAATTCATGATCAAAGGAAAAAGAGAATTACAGAAGATAAAACAGACAATTTTGATTACATAAGAAAAATTTAATTGAATTAACAAAAACAATATAACTAAAATTAGTAGAGAAACACGTAACTGGTGAAAATCTTTTCAGTAAATTTCTCTCATAAAGATTTAATTTTCCAAAGATACTGAAAAATGGGTTCAAATTTATAAAATGAAAAGCCATTTCCCAAAAAATAAATGGTCAAGGGATATGAATAGTTTCAGAGGAAGAAATCCAAGTTATTAATGATTTTTAAATACTTCAAATCATTAGTAACTAGAATATTTATATACATAAAGCAGCCCTGGGGTTTTTCCTCACCCATCAGACTGACAAAGTTTACCAAAAAAAAGGAAAATGATAAATGTTGAAGGGACTGTATAAAAACAAGTACATGAAGGGGCAGTGATGCAGCTCAGTGGATTGAGAGCCAAACATTGAGCTAGAAGGTCTGGGTCTAAATCTGGCCTCAGACACCTCCTAGCTGTGTAATCTAGGCAAGTCAATTACACCCCATTTGCTCAATCCTTACCACTCCTCTGCCTTGGAAACAATACATAGTATTGATTCTAAAACAGAAGGCAAAGGTTTAACAACAACAAGAGTACATTAATGCAGTGTTGATGGAGCTGTAGACTGGCTGGGTCATTTATAAAAACAATTTGAAATTATGTCACAATAAGTTACTAAACTATGCATACCTTTTATAATACTACTACCTGGTCTGTATTCCAAAGAGATTAAAAGAGAGGGGTGGGGCCAATATATACAAAAAATATTTTTCATAATTTTTTTGTGTTAGCAAAGAACTGAAAGATAAGGGGGCATCAATTAATTGCAGAATAACTGAAAAAATTATAATGCATAAATGTGATGAAATATTACTATGATTTGAAGAAGTATATGACTTTAGGGAAACATAAGAAGATCTGTATGAATTGATACAGATGAAGTAAGCAGAATAAGATTTTGTACAATAAAACAAAACAACACTGTAAAGACAAATAACTTTGAAAGACTTAAAAATCACCATAAAAATCAACCATGAGTCCAGTCGACTTGTGATGAAACGTATTATCTCCTGAAAAAGGTGCTAGGCTCAGAATGAACATTGAAACATATATTTTTAGAATAGACAATGTAGGATTTTTTTTTTCTTGACCATGCGTATTAGTTACATGGGTTTTGTTTTTCTGTCACCATTTAGGGTGGGAGAGAGATAAAGTAGGTTTTTATTAACTGAAAAAAAATTAAGAGATACAGATAATCTTCTGTATTTCCACTTCTCTTCCCCATATCATTATTTTCCATAATTTTCCCTCTTCTCCATTCTGGAAAACAAATTCTGATTCTGGGCATTATGCACATTTTTTTATGGTCTTTACTAAATGTAATTTGATTCTGTGTCCTTTTTGCTTGTCTCACTTGTTGTTCCCATCTGTTTGGGATTAGGAATTATATTTTCTTTAATTCAGAAGCACAGCAGAGACAAAACTGCATAAATGCTGTCAAGACATTTTCCACTGGTGACATAGGGAAGCAGACAAAGGTAAACAGCAATTAATTTATAATTGGTTTAGCCCATACACCCATTGACCATCTGAATCAGGATTCTAGAAGTGTATTATTGGAAATTCTATTCCTGGATGCCTCCATTTTAGAAAGATACCCATTCTGGTCAACCTTAATTCCTTTCCAATCTATGCTTCTGACTTTCCAGACTTTAATATGATACTTTTCTTAGGTACTTTCATGACTGGGTCACCAACCCCACCACTATTTTTTCTATGTTTTCTCCCCCAGTCTAATTTAAACTCCTTAAGGGCAGAGATTATCTCTTTTTGCTTGTTTTTGTATTCCCAGTGTTTAGTGTCAGGCATATAAGTGCTTAATAAATGTCTGTTTAATGTTTGAAGCTTTGCTACTTGATAGAAGATTAAAATAAAAATCTGAAGAATGTGTTCTGAAGAGAAAGTTCCAACAGAACTAATCATAGTTTAACTAAAATCCTCTCTTTCTCTATGTATCCCAAAAGGAAGTAAAACTTGAGCTATCTCTACATCTGATATTTTCCTTTTCCCCTATTTTCTCAGTTTCTGCCATATCATTTTGCATGTGCTGGATTGATGTTCCATAAATTATAGATGTGTTCCTTTAACACCCATGTCCTCACTATATCATAAGTTCCTTGAGTAAAGAGAAAGATATTTCAAATTTTGCCTCCCTTATTTACTAGCTATTTAGCTATAGTTATCTATGAACAACATAGGTGCAGTTTCCTCTTCTAATTAAATACTTGTACTTCCTATTCATCCCCACAGAGCTTTAGGAAGGCAAATACTTTGTAAATCCCACAGCAATATAGAAATGGGTAATTTTATTATTTCATTAATATCTACCCACAGCGTCTAGTATTGTTCTGTGCATTCATTAAGTGCTCATAAATGTTGTTGCCTAGATGATAATGATCTATTATATAAGAAAAAAATTCACCTGGGAAACTGTGTTATTTATAAACAGTAAATAGCCTTGATTCCAGAGGATTAGTGAGAAAACATTCTTTTCTCCTTTCAGTAAAGGGCTAAGGGATTATAAGTGGGTAATGCTGGTTATGGTGACTATTAAGCATACCATGAGTACTATTTTTGTTGCAAGTCCTATAATTAGCTTTTTTAATTGCTCTCTTTATTTATTACATGATTTATAGTACTTTAGTTGATCTAAAATGCATTCCAATCTACCTTTGAAAACATAAGAACTAGAGCTAGAAGTGACCTTAGGAGTTACCTTCTTGGAATTCAATTTCCTGATGCAGTGGAAAAGATGCTAAACTTGAAGTGACATGATACAACTTTTAATTCTACTATTTATTTGCTAGTTGCATAAGTTTGGGCAAATCACTTAACTTCTCTGAAGAGGACAGAGTAAAATGGCCTCTAATGCCCCTTATAGGTAGAGAGACATGGTTTTACATATGAAGAATCAAACCAAGGGAGGAGAAATGACTTCTCCAAGGTCATGCAGATAGTAAAAAGCATTCTGGTGCATTACTTAATACTAATGTCAATTCCCAGACAAAAGGAAAAAGTTAAATATTCCTTTAATGTTCTCTTCCCCAAAAGGGAAAATAAAAATCTGTTATAGTATTTTACAAGAAAAACAGATATTTAGCATTTTCCCAGAGTTACTGAATGTCTCATTAACACCCAATGAGACAAACAAAATAAAAACAGATGCATTATACTCCAGGGTGGCCTTAAAAATTCAATCCATTTGAAATGCAGAATGCACCTCCTATTCTGGCAAATATAAGGCAAACCAATGAGTTTCAGCAAGTACTTTGGGAACACTTTTAACTGTCATGGCATATGTTGCTCAAACAGAAAGAATAGTTACCTTAGAGAGACAGTGTTCTAGAGTAGAAAGAGAATAAGCATGGGAATTCAAGTCCTAGTTTTATTACATTCTCACTTTGTCATCTAGGGCAAGTTGCTTCCTTTAATTCCTTAATTTAAAAAATTTATTAATAATGCTTATACTCCCTACCTCATAGTAATTAGGAATAAAGTCCTCTAGAAAACAGGCACAGAAGATGTTAGTAGAAGTCTCTATCCTTATTCTTGTGGCAGATCTATCTCCCTCTGCTTTTTTTTTACCTTTTATTGCAACTGAGATTCAAATTGGACCACTCACTGTCTTTGTACATGTTGTTGTTATCCATTTATTTCAGCTATGTTTCATGACCCCTTTTGGGGTTTTTGTGACAAAGATACTGGAGAAGTAAATAACAATAAATAACCATATCCTTCTCTAGCCCATTTAACAGATGAGGAAACTGAGGGAAACAGGGTTAAATGACATGCCCAGGGACACACACTAGTCTGAGTTTGTAGTGTACTCACAAAATACATTCTCATTGAATTGTTGAAGTCCAACTTAGCCTTTCAAGATAAAATTGTATGCCACCTCCTCCAGGAAGTCTTCTTTAACCCTCCCCACTTTGCATTCACAAAATATTGATTTAGAGCATGTTGAGTTGTTAGAATTAGAACACTTAAAGAATTATGGGTTCATTCAGGCATAGCTCTATAGATCTTTCAGCTATAGAGTCCTCCTGATTGATGATGGTATCATTTTCCTCTGAGAAAATGTTACAGAAATCTGCTGAGCAAGCTGCTCTAAAAGTTACAAGGCCAACAGACAAGGCTAGAAAAGTCCTTTTCTCAAGGTCACATTAGCCTGGAAAATCTTTTTATTATCACATATGTATAGTTGCCATTACTTTGAAGAAGGCAAAAGGGAGAGAAATCCCCTCCCTCATCTTCTCTGGAATGCTAAGAGAGAGCTACCATTGGCTATTTCCATCCAAAGAGGCTGCCTTGAAAAGAAAGCAGAAGCCAACCTCTCCTTGCTCCTTGTAACCTACATAATGTGTACTCAATCAATCCTCTTTGACATAGCCTGTCACAAGGGCATATGAGAAGTAACCAAGAAAATATATTTCCTTTTCCATAGAGACAACATTCTTACATCCAACTGCATGAAAGGAACCCCAGTCTATCAGAAGAGACAATTCTCTTGATCACCTGTGCCACACTGAAAAGGCTTCTTGATTGTTGTTTAAAATGTTGCTTGTTGGCCCTGGAACAGTAATATTTGATCTGGTTTAGAGAATATTACTGTGACCAAAAGAAAAACTTTTATTCATTTGGACTTGGCAAGGACCTAGGCAAGGATTGTAGATCTTAATTTAGTCTAATTTTTATTAATGTTTTTTAAAATATTTTTGTTATGTTTTGTTTTTATATTACCAAAATTTCTTCAAGTATCCCTGTTCCACCCTCTTTGTGGAAAATCATTCCATATAACAAAGAATTTTTAAAAGTCAGCATAACCTTTTAAAACTTCCCCCTCTTCCCCACTCAGTACAGTAACAGCCCTTCTTTCTCCACAATGGTCATCTATGACACCCCAGCAAACACTTGAAGGGACCCGCAGTTGGCACTGATCTTGGTACCACTTATTCCTGGGAAAGTGGAGTTCATTGCTAATGACCAAGAAAACAGGACCATTCCCAGCTACATTGCCTTCATAGAAACAAAATGTTTAATAAGTGATGCTGCAAAGAATCAAGTTGCAATAAACCCCACCAACACAGTCTTTGATGCCAAACATCTGAGTGGTCAGACTTGATGATGAGACATGAAGCATTGGCCTTTCACAGTGGTGAATGATGCAGGCAGGCCTAAGGTCCAAGTGGAGTACAAAGGGGAGACCAAAAGTTTCTAACTAGAAGAAGTACTATCTAAGGTCTTGATCAAGATGAAAGAAATTGCTGAAGCTTACCTCGGGAAGACTGTCACAAATGCTATTGTCATGCTTGATCGATAGGGGGTCGATGGGGATATGATTGGGGATGTAGACTCTAAATGATCACACTAGTGCAAATATCAATAATGTGTAAATAGGTCTTGATTGATGACACATGTAAAACCCAGTGGAATTGCTCTCTGGCTACAGGAGGGGGGTGGAAGGAGGGGAGAGAAAGAAGATGAATCATTTAATTGTGGAAAATTTTCTTAATTAATCAATTAAATAAAATTTTAAAAACAAACAAACAAACAAAACAAATTGCTATTGTCACAGTACCAGCCTATTTCAACAATTTCCAATATCAGGCCATCAAAGATGCCAGAATCATTGCTGGTCTCAATGTGCTCTAAATCATCAACAAGTCAATTGCTGCTGCTTTCGCTTACGGCTTGGACAAAAAAGTTGGTGCCAAGAGAAATGTGTTGATCTTTGACCTTGGAGGTGGTACCTTCAGTGTCTCCATCCTTGCCATTGAGGATGGCATCTTTAAAGTCAAGTCCACAGCTGGGGACACTCACTTGACTGGGAAGACTTTGACAACCACTTGGTCAACCATTTCATTGCCAAGTTTAAGCAAAAGCACAAGAAGGACATCAATGAGAACTAGAGGGCTGTTTGCCATCTGTGCACTGCTTGTGAATGTTTAAAGCAAACCCTCTCTTCCAGTACACAAGCCAGTATTGAGACTGATTCCCTCTATGAAGGTATCAACTTCTATACCTCTATCACCTGGGCCCATTCGAAGAGCTGAACGCTAACCTCTTCTGTGGCACACTGAACCCAGTGGAAAAGGCCCTCAGAGATGCCAAGCTAGATAAATCACAGATTTGTGATATCGTCTTGGTGGGAGGTTCCACTTGAATCCCCCAAATCCAGAAGCTTCTGCAGGACTTCTTCAAAGGCAAAGAGTTCAACAAGAGTATCAGTCCTGATGAGGATGCTGTCTATGGTGCAGTTGTCCAAGCTGCCATCTTGTCTGGAGATAAATCTGATAATGTTCAGGACTTGCTACTGCAAGATTTTACTCCTCTTTCCCTTGGAATTGAAACTGCTGGTGGAGTCTTGACAGTTCTAATCAAATGCAATACCACCATTCCCACCAAACTGACTCAGACTTTTACCACCTACTCTGACAATCAGCCTGGTGTGTTTATTCAAGTTTATGGAGGTGAAAGAGCAATGACAAAGAATAACAACTTGCTTGACAAGTTTGAGCTCACAGGAATCCTGTCTGCCCTGAGGGCTGTCCCTCAGATTGAAGTTACATTTGACATTGATGCTAATGCCATCCTCAATGTCTCTGCACAGGGAAGGAGAACAAGATCACCATCACCAATGACAAAGGGCGTCTAAGCAAAGAAGAAATTGAGCACATGGTCCAGGAGGCTGAGAAGTACCAGGCTGAAGATAAGAAGCAGAGAGAAAAGGTGGCTTCTAAGAATTCTCTTGAGTCTTATGCTTTCAACATGAAGGCAACTGTTGAAGATAAGAAACTGCAAGGCAAAATTGGTGATGAAGACAAACAGAAGATCCTTGACAAATGCAATGAAATAATCAACTATCTTGGATAAGAACCAGACTGCTGAAAATGAGGAATCTGAGCATCAGCAGAAAGAATTGGAAAAAAGTCTGTAACTCCATCATCACCAATCTGTAACAGAGTGCAGGAGGCATGCCAGGGGACATGCCTGGTGGATTCCCAGGAGGTTGGAGCAGCCCCATCTGGAGGTGCTTCTTCTGGACCTACCATCGAAGAGATCAACTTTTTTTATATAAAGTTTATTAATAATCACTTGAAGTAGAAAGAAAATAAACTAAAAGAAAAAGAAGTGCAAATCTAATTAGACTACAAAAAGTAAGCCCATGTATGTAGATTCTCCTGGCTGGCATAAAGCCCACATCCTCAGCCACAATCACAGGGAGAAGAGCTAGAGGCAGGGTCACACACAAACTTTATCACCAAAACATTATGACATACCAGAAGAAAAAGCATTCCATACAGATTTACAAAAATCAAAGGACTCAAATTTGTAGCCAAGGCAGTAGCAGTTTTTAAAAATAACATTTAAGCTGCTGTGTAAATCTGGGCATTCTGAATACTTGAATGTGTACAGAAGGAGAAGTGAACAACATCATACTTTATCAGTACTATATTAAAAACAAATGGAAATGCAATTCTTGTCCTGGATAATAAAAATCTATTTTAAATTGGCACCATTAAAAAAAAAACATTCCCCCCCCCCAAAAAAAAAAAGAATTATGGGTTCAGTGAAAAGAGTTCTGCTAGATTTGGAATTGCTGTACCTTGGTTCAAAAGATGGCTCCATCACTTCCTTTAATGACCTTGGGCAAGTCACTTTAACTCTTGTCCTCATCTGAAGGTTTAGGGAACTGGACTAGATCAAAGAATTAGAGCTGGAAGGGACTTTGGAGATCATGTAGTCCAATCTCCTCAATTTACAGTTAATGAAGTAGAAAAGCAAAGAGGCAATATCACATAAGTAGTTAACAGCAGGGACAGGATTTGAACCCAGTCCTCGGACTCTAAATCTGTTACTTTACAGATCAAGACATGGGATCATTCATGGGATCTTCAGACAAGAGTCATGGGATCTCAAATTAGAAGACACTGTGGAAGATCCTTTATCTTCCACTCAATGCAAAAGTTCCTCCTGTAGCAAATCTGTATCAACACATAATCTCTCCTTTCATATGAATTGATAAATGTTACTTGGAATTTGAAAAATATTGTAATTTTAATCTGTTTTGGAGCTAACAATTCCAGTTTTCTGTTTGTGTTCTCTTGTTATGTTATTTCCCCCACAGTTTGTCGCTCACCCTAACTGCCAGCAGCAGCTGCTTACTATGTGGTATGAAAACCTCTCAGGCTTACGACAGCAGTCCATAGCAGTGAAGTTCCTGGCTGTCTTTGGGATCTCCATTGGTCTTCCATTCCTTGCCATAGCCTATTGGATCGCCCCATGCAGCAAGGTATAGGCACTATTGAAGGTTCATAAGGATTTTGATTTTTTTCTTCTCTTCTTTTTATTTTTAAATTAATTTATTTAGTCAAATTAGAACATTATTCTTTGGTTACAAGAATTGCATTATTTCCTTCCCTTCCTCCCCCTCCCCCTTCCCGCAGTCAAAACACAATTGCATTGGGTATTACATGTGTCCTTGAGCAAAACCTATTTCCATGTTGTTGATGTTTGCATTAGGAAGTTCATTAGAGTCTACATCCCCAGCCATATCCCCTTGGCCCACGTATTCAAGCAGTTGTTATTCTTCTGTGTTTCTACTCCCACAGTTTTCCCTCTGAATGTGAATAGTGGTTTTTCTTGTAGATCCCACCAAGTTGTTCAGATCACTGAATTATGACTAATGGAGAAGTCCATTACATTTTATTGTACCACAGTGTCAGTCTCTGTGTACAATGATCTCCTGGTTCTACTCCTTTCACTCTACTTCAATTCCTGGAGGTCGTTCCAGTTCACATGGAATTCCTCCACTTTATTATTGTGACAAGGAAATCACTTTATTAAATTTTGAGGTTTACATTATTCCTTTTAGCACAATAGTATTCCATCAACAACACATACCACAATTTGTTCAGCCATTGCCCAATTGAAGGGGATCCCCTCATTTTCCAATTTTTGGCCACCACAAAGAGTCCAGCTATGAATATTTTTGTATGTCTTTTTCCTTATTATCTCTTTGGGGTACAAACCCAGCCATGCTTTGGCTGGATCAAAGGGCAGACAGTCTTTTAGCACCCTTTAGGCATAGTTCCAAATTGTCCTCCAGAATGGTTGGATCAATTCACAACTCCACCAGCAATGCATTAATGTCCCAACTTTGCCCTTCAGCATTCATTATTTTCCATTGCTGTCATGTTAGTCAATCTGCTAGGTGTGAGGTGGTACCTCAGAGTTGTTTTGACTTTCATTTCTCTGATTATAAGAGATTTAGAACACTTTTTCATGTGCTTATTAATAGTTTTGATTTCTTTAGCTGAAAATTGCCTATTCATGTCCCTTGCCCTTTATCTTTTGGAGAATGGCTTGATTTTTTTGTACATTTGGTTTATTTCTTTATAAATTTAAATTTTTTCCCAATTTATTGTTTCCCTTTTAATTTTGGTTGAGTTTTGTGTGTACAAAACCTTTTTAATTTGATGTAATCAAATTTATTGATTTTACATTTTGTGATTTTTTTTCTAGCTCTTGCTTGGTTTTAAAGACTTTCCCAAAGATATGACATGTATACTATTCTGTGTTCACCTAATTTGCTTAAAATTTCCTTCTTTATATTCAAGACATTCACCAATTCTGAGTTTATCTTGGTGTAGGGTGTGAGATGTTGATCCAAACCTAATCTCTCCCACACTGTCCTCCAGTTTTCCCAGCAGTTTTTATCAAATACTGGGTTTTTGTCCCAAAAGCTGGGATCTTTGGGCTTGTCATAGACTGGTTTTCTGAGGTCACTTTCTCCTAGTCTGTTCTACTGATCCTCCGTTCTGTCTCTTAGCCATACCAAATTGTTTCGATGACCACTGCTTTATAGTATAGTTTGAGATCTGGGACTGCAAGACCTCCTTCCTTCTCGTTTTTTTCATGATTTCCATGGATATCTTTAAACTTTTATTCTTCCAAATGAACTTTGTTATGGTTTTTTCTAATTCAGTAAAAAAAATTTTGGTCGTTCCATTGGTATGACACTAAATAAGTAAATTAATTTGGGTAGGATGATCATTTTTATTATGTTAGCTCATCCTACCCATGAGCAGCTGATGTTTTTTTCAATTGTTTAGATCTAATTTTAATTGTGTGGAGAGTGGTTTATAGTTGTGTTGATATAGTTCCTGTGCTTGTCTCAGCAGATAGATTCCTAAGTATTTTATATTCTCTAGGGTTATTATAAATGGAATTTCTCTTTCTAATTCTTGCTGCTGAACTGGGTTGGAGATACATAGAAATGCTGATGACTTATATGGGTTTATTTTGTAGCCTGCAACTTTGCTAAAGTTCTTGATTATTTCAACTAGCTTTTATCTTCTCTAGTTGCTACTGCTAGTGTTTCTAGTACAATGTTAAATAATAGAGGTTATAATGGGCTTCCTTGTTTCACCCCTAATCTTATTGGGAAGGCTTCTAGTTTGTCACCATTGCAGATGATGTTTGCTGATGGTTTTAGATATATACTGGGTTTTTTGGGGGTTATTTTTTTTAGGAAAGGCCCTTCTATTCCTATGTTTTCTACTGTTTTCTTTTTTTTATTTACTTTTAAGTACACCTTATTTATTTTAAAGACTCATTTCAAGAAACAAACAAAAACAAAGCAAAAATGTATTAATGCCTGAAATTTTGTAAGTAAAAGCTTTTGGTTCCATATTTAGAAACAAATGACTAGATGACTAATAGTAAAAATGAATTACATTGAAGATATCGAATAGATGAACTTTGGTTTAATTGAAGGAGGGAAATTTAAAGTTTGGGTGTATGAAGAAAACAGTAAAACACTAGGTATGAAAATGGAAGCACTTTAATTAATGAAACTCAAATCCTGCTAGTTGAGATAATGAAAATGAGAGCTTTGTCATTTCATTTTAAATTAAGAACTCTAGAGTATATCTGTCTCTGTTTACCTCGACCTCTGTCACTTTCCATTGTCTACTATTCTATTGTTACCCCTAACCTTCTAACTGCAAGCTCAGTGTCCTACATGCTAGCTGAATAGCCTAGTAACTTTTTTACCTATTCTCATGCTGACTATTTCTCCTACTTTGAAATCTACAGGCACCAAAGACTATTTATGGCTAAGAATTTCATTTCTTAAAATTCAACCAACACTTTCTTTAGAGTTGCTAAAGGTGGCAATGCAGCTATCACACTTGCCAACCTTAGGAGTGGCATAACTGTTTCCTTTATTTCTCCTGTTATAGCCTTTGTCTTTGTAACCACAAAGCTGCTTTGGAAAATGATCCCCATGGTTTTCTTGGTTTCTGGAAAGGCAGCATAATGCAAATTAAATACTGGGTTTTAGATTCAGAAGACCTGGGTTCAAATTTTGGCTCTGCCAATCATTTGACTGTATGTTCCTGGGCAAATCAACTAACCTCTCTTGGTCTTAAGTTTCCTTATTATAAATTGAAAGGTTTGAGGGGTTTGGATTAGATGACCTCTTATAGTCGAATCATTTGATGCTTCTTGACTACAGTTCTTGAGGTTATTTTTCCTTGAACCAGAGCCCTCTGTCTTCCTACTCTAATTCACGAATCTAATTCACGAACCCACTTCTCAAAGAGAACAAAGCCCAGATCAATAGAACCAGTTGGAGTCTATGAAGAAACCTAACAAACCCAATCTACAGCTGAAGAACAAGGAGCAAAGATAGAGCTTTTCTATATAGCAGTCCTAGCCTAATGCCAAGGTGGCTCAATCACCCTACTTTTAATGATCCTAGCAGTTGACAGAACTATCCCTATGAGCACTTGAAATCCAATGGTGTTAAAACACGGGAATGAGCGGGATCTAGTTAATAGTGACACAGGCAGCATATTAAGATGTCTGCCAACCTCCTCTGAGGGGACTCCATTCAAAAATCAGGATCTTCTATGATATAAGCATATATTCTCAGTCTATCATATAACACACTAGCTGGGAAACAAGCTGATATTCTCAAGATTTGACTTTAAAATGCATTTCAAAGGGTTAATTTATTGCTTACCTACTCATTTTTTTAAAAAGCCTAATTGAATAGTCTAAATACTGATGACCTATAGAATAACTTCTCAGAAATAGTGTAACACATCTTAAATATTCATATAAAAATGTACCATTTTAGATTATAGTTACTGTGAATAAATGAAAAGTTTTCAGAAATTTCCAATCCAAAGTGCTTTCAAAAATGATACATCATTTTTTTCAGGAGAATGCACTTTAAGACATTTCTCCAAAAGACAATTCATATTTTTCATTGGCACCAAGCCAGAAAAACTTGAAATACTGTTGATGAAAACATAAAAACCAAAAACAACTTCCTGCCTACCAAAAAATAAAAGCACTGTGCAGCTTAAAAATGTCAGAAGGAAAGCTTTTTATAAATAGTAAAATAAATACTCATGAATATTTTCTTCAGAAGGTAACTTTTCCTTGATTGCAAACATTACAAATACAATAAAGCATGGGTCTTTTCTTCAGAAAAAAATCAAGCAAAAAAACTAACAAAGGATGAATATAATTTTTAACATCTTACTTTGTATGACACTGAAGTTAAGAGATGAGCAATATTCTGTACTGCTCCATGGTTAAATAAAATTGTTTGATGATCTGGTGCTTTGCAGCAATGAGAGAAGATCTGACAAATGTATTCTTGAGTATAACGAGATCTACCAAGCAGTGCCATGAGGTGGGGTATAACTGTAGCATCTGTATAAAGTAGTTCTTCTGGGGTAACTGGACTGGTAAAAATGGTGTGAAGGCATCTAAGGTAAGCTTCAATGAATTTCAAATCTTAAGATAGTAATCCTTGCAGCAAGGCAGGAATAATATGGCAGTTCAGGAGAGACTTAACATTGTTTTCAGTACCCACAGCAAGACTTCCCAAGACCACAGCATATTCAGTTTTAACTCTGTGCTAGAAGTTTCTTGCTGAAGCAGATATAAGAGTCTTGGCACTGCTCCTAAAACAATGAGGTTGGCTTTCTGTTTGTTATTTCCAATTACAGCATTTTTCATGTCTATAACACCTTGTAGAACTTTCTGGGATCAGGGTCAAATAGCCTGTCAACATAGTGGCGACTGCTAGCTGTCACTTCTGAAAGAACGCTCATGCGGATTGGGGTCTCCAGTAGACACGCCATTTTGATCCTTCCCACCGGATTGGGGCTAGAGCCAGGGATGGCGTCGGCACTTTCAATGGCGGCCTCCCTCCGCTGCTGCCAATCTCTATCAGTAGTGGAAAACACACCGCTATAGGCGCTACCCTAGCTCGGGAACAATCTTCTATAAGGAAAAGAAAAAGAAATAGAAGCCTTCTAACTCTAGTGTTTTCAATAGGAATGAGTGTTGCATTTTATCAAAGGCTTTTTCTGCATCTATTGAGATAACCATGTGATTTTTGTCAGTTTGCTTGTTAATATGTGGATGGTTTTCCTAATATTGAACCATCCTTGCATTCCTGGTATGAATCCTACCTGGTCATAGTGAAAAGCCCTCATGATCATTTGCTGGAGTCTTTTTGCTAATATCCTATTTAAGATTTTTGCATCTATATTCACTAAGGAGTTTGGTCTATAGTTTTCTTTCTCTGCTTTTGTCCTGCCTGGCTTTGGAATCAGTACTATATTTGTATCCTAAAATGAATTTGGTAGAACTCCCTCTTTGCTTATTATGTCAAATAGTTTGTATAATATTGGGATTATTATTATTATATTATTATTGAATTAATATTGTTCTTTGAATATTTGATAGGATTCATTTGTGAATCCATCTGGACTTGGGGATTTTTTCTTAAAGAGTTCTTTGAGGGCTTGTTCAATTTCTTTTTCTGATATGGGGTTGTTTAGGTAATTTATTTCTTCCTTTGTTAGTCTAGGCAATTTATATTTTTGTAAATAGTCATCCATATCACCTAGATTGCCATATTTATTGCCATATAGTTGGGCAAAGTAGTTTTTAATGATTGACTTAATTTCCTCTTCATTAGAGGTGAGGTCTCCTTTTTCATCTTGGATAATTCCAATTTAGTTTATTTCTTTCTTTTTAAATTAGATTGAGTAGTACTTTGTCAATTTTATTTGTTTTTTTCAAAGTACTAGATTCTGGTCTTATTTACTAAATCAATAGTTCTTTGACTTTCAATTTTATTAATTTCTCCCTTGATTTTTAGGATCTCTAATTTAGTCTTCATCTGAGGATTTTTAATTTGTTCACTTTCTAGTTTTTTAATTTGCATGCCCAATTCATTGACCTCTGTCCTCTCTAATTTGTTAATATATGAACTCAAGGGCATGAATTTCCCCCTTAGTACTGCTTTGGCTGCATCCCATAGATTTTGAAAGGAACTATCATCATTGTCATTTTCTTCTATAAAGCTATTGTAGCTATGATTTGTTCTTTAACAGATTTTGGAGAATCACATTGTTAATTTCAAATTAATTTTTGATTTGCCTCTCCATGTGCACTTACTAAGTATTATTTTTATTGCATTGTGATATGAGAAGGTTGAATTTATTATTTCTGCTCTTTTGCACTTGTTTGCAATGCTTTTATGGTCGATCTTTGTGAATGTACCAGGTACTGCTAAAAAGAAGGCATATTCCTTTTTGTCTCTATTTTTCTCCAAATATCTACTAACTCTAATTTTTCTAGGAATTCATCCACTTCCCTTAACTCTTTCTCATTTATTTTTTGGTTTGTTTTATATAATTCTGATAGAGGAAAATCCAGGTCTCCCACTAGTATATTTTTTTAACTATTGCATCCTTATACTCCACTAGTTTCTCCTTTAGAAATTTGGATGCTTTGCCATTTGGTGCCTACATGTTGAGTACTGATATTTCCTCATTGTCTATACTGCTTTTTAGTAGGATGTAATTACCTTCCCTATCTCTTTTAACTAGATCTATTTTTACTTTGGCTTGGTCAGATATCATGATTGCAACTACTGCCTTCTTTTTATCAGTTGATGCCCAATAGATTTGGCTGCGTCCTCTTACTTTCACCCTATGTATATTTACCTTCCTACCCTATGTATATCTACCTTCCTCATGTGTATTTCTTGTAGACAGCATATGGTAGGAATTTGGATTATAATCCTCTCTGCTATTAGCAGATTCAAGTCTCTCCAAGCCACGGGGCGGCGTGAGATCAAGAAGATGCAAGACAGATGGTGGGAAAAAAGGCAGAAGAAATCCAGTGCTTTGATGATACAGAAAACTACAAACAATTTTTCAGTGCCCACAAGACTGTCTATGTGCCATTAAAACCCACCACCACTCCCTTGCTATCCTCTGATGGTCACACTCTCATAAAAGATAAAAAAGGCATCAGCAATAGGTGGAAAGAACACTTCAGTCAGCTTCTCAAACGACCCTCTTCAGTCAACCAAAGCGCCCTTGACCAAATCCCCCAAAACCACACCATTGAACAACTCGATGTCCCTCCTTCAATAAAGGAAGTCCAAAAAGCCATTAAACAAATGAGTGCAGGCAAGGCACTCGGTAAAGACGGGATCCCAACCAAGGTGTACAAGGCCATAAATGGAAAGGTGCTCCAGGCATTCCACATTGTGCTGACCAGCATATGGGAAGAGGAAGACATGCCCCCAGAACTCAGAGATGCCTCCATGGTAGCCCTATACAAGAACAAAGGCTCACTAGCAGCCTGTGACAACTATAGAGGCATCTCACTACTCTCCACTGCCGGAAAGATACTAGCCCGTGTTGTACTCAAAAGACTCCTGTCATCTGTTTCAGAGAGGAAGAACCTGCCTGAATCACAATGTGGCTTCCGACCAGATCGCAGCACCATCGACATGGTCTTCACGGTGAGACAACTGCAGGAAAAATGCCTTGAGCAGAACCTGAGTCTCTACATTGTCTTCATAGACCTGACAAAGGCATTCAACACAGTGAACAGGGACACATTGTGGGTGATCCTCAGCAAGCTCAGTTGCCCAGGAAAATTCATCAAGCTGATCCAGCTCTTTCATGTCGACATGACAGGGGAAGTCCTATCTGGTGGAGAGATTTCTGATTGCTTCAACATCTCCAATGGCGTGAAACAAGGCTGTGTCCTCGCTCTGGTACTATTCAACCTATTTTTCACCCAAGTATTACGATATGCTGTGTCGGATCTAGACCTGGGCGTCTACATCAAATACCAACTGGATGGCTCACTATCCAACCTTCGCTGCCTGACTGCAAAGACAAAGACAACAGAGAGACTCATCCTGGAAGCTCTCTTTGCAGATGACTGTGCTCTCATGGCCCACCAAAAAAATCATCTCCAAACCATTGTGGACAGGTTCTCTAGAGCAACAAAACTGTTTGGCCTGACTATCAGCCTCAGCAAAACAGACGTGCTGTTCCAACCTGCACCAGGGAGGCCAACTAACCAGCCATGCATTACAATTGACAGCACACAGCTTTCTAACATCAATACTTTCAAGTGCCTGGGCAGCACCATCGCCAACGATTGGTCCCTAGACCACGAGATTAATGCCAGGATCCAAAAGGCCAGCCAGGCACTCGGGCAGCTGTGCTCCAAACAACACAGAGGTGTAAGCACTGCGACGAAGCTCAAAGTCTATAACGCAGTGGTCCTCAGCTCGCTCCTGTATGGTTGTGAGACATGGACACTGTACCGGAAGCACATGAAACAACTGGAGCAATTCCACCAAAGCTCTCTCTGGTCAATCATGAGGATCCAATGGCAAGACCGAATCACCAACCAGGAAGTCCTCGACAGAGCCAACTCCACCAGCATCGAAGTAATGGTCCTCAAAACCCGGCTACGATGGTCTGGACACGTCATCTGCATGGACCCACAGCGAATTCCAAGACAGGTATTCCATGGTGAACTGTCAGCTGGACTCAGGAAACAAGGTCAACCAAAGAAAAGATTCAAGGATCAGCTAAAATCAAACTTGAAGTGGGCTGGCATTACACCAAAGCAACTAGAACTTGCTGCCTCTGACAGAAGCAGCTGGCGAACCCACATTAACCATGCCGCCACCACCTTTGAAGATGAACGACGTTGACATCTTGTCCCTGCGCATGAATGCCGACACCAGGCCACAACCACACCTCCTGTAACAACGGGAGTCCCATGCCCCAGGTGCCACAAACTCTGCACCTCAGTCTTTGGACTTCAAAACCACATGAGGGTACATCAATAGATGATAATGCACAAAGACAATTGTTATTCTCGGTCACCAAGAGACTACCACTATACTATTAGCTTGCATTTTATGAGTAAGTTCATTCCATTCACATTCAGAGTTATGATTACCAGCTATGTATTTTCCAGCATTCTGATTTCTACTCCTAGTCCTGCCTTTCTTCTTTCACTATTTCCTTCTACACCAATGTATTGTTTTTAATCAGTCCCCCTATTTCCCAACCTGATTTTACTTCCCCTTCTACCCAACTCCCTTCTTATTCCCCCCTTATTTTCTTTACAGTCTTTTTAAACTACTCCTCCACCCTCTCCCTTCCTTGTACTGCTTCCTTCCCCACCAGTCCATTTGTTACTCTTCTACTTCCCTATAGGGAGCAAATCAATTCTCTGACCCAACGTATTGGATTATTCTTCTCTCTTTCAGTCAATTTCAATAGACATAAGAGTTGAGTATTTCCTATCTCCAACCTCTTTACCCTTCTGGTGTATTGATGTTCTCCCCCCCTCCCACCATGAGCTTCTTTTTAACATATAAATTACCTCCTTTTGTTTCTTTTCACATTTCTTTTAGTATTAACCTCTTTTTTAAGCTCATATATATACACATATATATGTATTTATGCATACATATATCTATATACATATTTATGTCTTGGCATTTCCTTCTATAGAGTTTGTCACTGTTCCCTCTAAGTGTAGTTCTTCTAGCTGCCCAGGTGATAATAACAATTTTTAAGAATTATCAATGACCTCTTTTCTTATAGGGATAAATATCATTTTAACTTATTGAGTCTCTTAAAAAAAGTTTTGTTTCTCTTTTTTCCCTCTTTTTTAATTACCTTTTTATGATTCTCTTGAGTTCTGTGCTTGGGCATCAAATTTTCTGTTCTGGTCTGGTCTTTTCTTTTCAAATGCTTGGAATTCTTCTATTTTGTTAAATGACCATCTTTTCTCCTGTAAGAATATAGTCAGTTTGGTGGGTAGTTGATTCTTCATTGTAGACCAAGTTCCCTTGCTTTCCGCAATATCATATTCCATGTCTTTCAGTCCTTCAGTGTAGATACAACCAGATCCTGTGTTATCCTCACTGTGATTCCATGCTTTCTGAATGACTTCTTAGTATCTTGTATTATTTTTTCCTTGGTCTGGTAGTTCTTGAATTTGGCTATAACATTCCTGGGTGTTGTCAGTTGGGTATTAAGTACAGGAGGTGATCTGTTAATTCTTTCAATCTCTACTTTTCTCTCTTGCTCTAGCACATCAGGACAGTTTTCTTGTATAATTTCCTGGAGTATGATGTCTGGGCTTTTTCTTTTGTCATGGTCTTCAGATAGGCCAATGATTCTTAAGTTGTCTCTCCTGGAATGATTTTATAAATCTTTTTTGTGAATGAGATGCTTCATATTTTCCTCAATTTTTTTTCATTCTTTTGATTTTGTTTTATAGTGTCCTGCTACCTTGTGAAGTCACTTGCTTCTAATTGTTGTATTCTGGTTATTAAAGACTGGATTGCATCCCTGGCTTTTTGGTCATCCTTCTCCTTCTGGTCTGATTTTCTTTGGAGGTTATCTTTCATCCTCTTTGCGTCACCTTTCATCTTCTTTGCCTTCTCTTTTATCACCTTTGCCTCATTTACAAGCTGATTAATGTTGGCTTTCAAGACAGTTTTCTGTTTCCAAATGACTTATCTTGCTTTTAAAGTTGTCTTCAGCCTCTCTTAATTGTGTTTTGAATTGTATTTTTGAGTTTTTCCAAAGCCTGTAGACAATTAGCTGGGTTTTCTCTTTTTTTCCTGGAGTTCCCTCATCCTTCTCTGTTCCATTTGCTCTTTGTTCATTGCCTATATAGAAGTTGTTGATTGTCATCTCTTTTTTCATTTTCTGTTGTTTGCTCATATTTACCCCTTCCTTACTCCCTGCTGTTGCCTGATCTCTTGCTCCTCTCATTTTTTTGGTGGTTTTGGGCTCTTCTTTCAACCTTCACCCTTGGAGTTTTGTCAGTAAATCTCTCAGGGCAGTCTGTGGGGGAGGGTTGTTGGAGCTTGAGCTTCTCTGCCATCTGCAATCTGTGATGGGATTAAGTCCAGCAGTCTCTGGGGGAAGGGTTTTAGAGCTTGAGCTTCTCTGTCCTCTGGAGGCTTTGATAGGATTATGGCTAGGTTGTTGGATGTGCCCTGGGACCAAAACCCTGGAAAGGGTGGAGGCCAATATGCTGTTTCTCCACTGCTGCAACTATGCCTCCCACTCTGCGCTCTGTGTTTCTCCTCTATCTGCTTCCCCACTGCCTGTGTTGAATGCTCTGAGACTAGCACAGCTTTGCCCTCAAGGTACTCCCTCTAGATCAGCGCCTTTGTCCACCCAGAGGTTCCAGCTGCTGTTGGAGGCTTAGCACTCTAGGTGGGGGAGGGGTCCTGGGACCTTCCTTCTTCCTTCCCCTTAAACCCAAGTGTTCTCGAATTCAGACTTTTGGTGTTGTACCTTTTAAGTTGAGTCAGGAGGAGGGTTCCTTGGCTCTGTCTTGTCCTTAGGTTTGATTTTCAGTCCCCTAGGAGCATTTAGTTTGCAATTGGTAAGGAAGAGTTTTCAAAGGTCTGAACATTTGCTTCCTCTACACTGCCATCTTGACTCTTCTTCTCCTCTCTTCTTAACACAAGTCATTTCCTATTTTCCCCAACTGATCCTATTCTCTAGCATCCCCACTCACAGCTTTGCTTAAAATAAACCTTTATGTTGTCCTTTGCCAAGTGGAAATGACTCAGAATAGAAAATTCTTATAGTCTTTAAATTTTATATCTGATTTTTAAAAGGACTCAGAATGAAAAATGTTGGTGGTGAGATGTCAGAATGTGGGATGACAGATAACAAGAAAGAGAAAAAAGTATAGTTATTTTGTTCACTGCCAACTCTCCAAGTCTCTTTTCTGTTCTTGCCACTTTGATATTATATATGGTTGCAAGAGGAAAGATAAATTGTTTCACTCCCTTGTAAAATAAATAGTAACTTCTTTGTTATTTAGGGCATAAAAGTTGTCATTGTGAAGTGAGGGCAGTGAAATAAAGGGTTTGGCATAATGGAAAGTAAATTGCCCTTAGAGTCTCAGCTCTAAGTTGAAATCATTTAACTAGCATATGCTGGCTGTGTGTCCTGGACAGATCTCCCAACTTCTTGGTGCCTTCAGACAATTCTCCAAGACTATAAGTTACAAAACAGTAGCCAGTTAGCACTAGGAAACGTATATTGATGAAATGTCAGGATTACTCTTCATCCCCTCAAAAATATAGAACTGGACTAGGAGCCAGGAAGCTTGAGCTCTAATGCATTCTGAGTACGACCTAACTATGTGATCTTCAACCAGTCACTTCATTTTTATAGGCTTTACTTTCTTCATCTATACAATGCTATCTTTGAACTAGATGACCATTTTCTACTCCCAATATTCTAAAATTCTAGGATTCTCACTTTCTGCTTAAAGAATATACACAGTTCTAGCAATATGGAATCTGCCTCCTAGGCTTCTGTTGTGCTTCTAGAGAGCTATATTACTATATTATAACAAAGGCTTATGGCTAGACTGATATTGCTAACCTGAAGAAACTAGAAGAAACTTTGCTATTCATATATAGAAAAATAAAAGGTATATTATACTTTTATCAGTTTAAATAATTCAGTACCATTAAACTATTTTTTTCTTTTTCTGAGTACTCTGGAAAATCTTAATAAGTTTCAATGGTACATTTTTTAATGTATCCATTAATTTTGTGAATAGTTCTATAGAGCCATTAATTTCTCTAACTCTTTGCTATGACAGTATTGTCACTACACTTCTCGTGATTTGTTTCTCAACTCCCATCCTTTCATTTTGTTTCCCTGTAAATATAAAAGATTTGCTTTTAGAACTGGTTATTTACTATAGGAGCAAAACATGCCCCACCCCAATCTAGGGGAATATTTTCCCAGCAGCATATACAGAGTCTAAGGGAAAGTGGACTCAAACTTGGAAGTCCATGTGATTAAAAATGACCATTCATAACTCTGGATGCTAAAAGTCCTTTTCTTCCTCATTAGGGTTTTTATGACTTTATAAGCATAGTACAGCTTTCTTCTAGGATCAGTGTAGAATCTTGAAGCTGATTCTAAAATTAAAGCTATCTCAACAAGTTTAGTTTGTTCCTGTTTCCTGGGAGTACTTCTAGATGTCAATAAGAATTCTAAATCTTGGACCCTCCAATCATTAAGAAGGAAGGAAACAAAGCCTATTTCTGTTTAGTCCACCAAGTGACTCCCCCTTACCTGAAGCTACTCACTCCCCTAGGTTGGTAACTGGATTCCAAATTAGATTGCCAGTTTTAGCCATAAATTATTGGGCAGGACAATCTCTTAAAGCCAATCTGAATATATTTCCTTTGTAGTAGTATTACTTTATTTCTTCCAATGGCTTTCTAATTAGCTAAATAAAAAAGTTCTTACTTGATTAAGGTAGTTAACTTTAAGTGAGGTGGGGAACACACATGAAGGAATGATTCAATGGACACTCTCCTTATCCTCTGAATGAAAAAATTTCCCTAAATGAAGAACTGAAGAGATTAGATTCACACAAAGGGAATGATAAATAATTGTTTCAGATCTTTGCCTGGATGAATAAGAGTACTGGAAGTAAGTTAAAGGACATAAGAAAGGATGGCTAGAGGTACAGATGGCAAATTTAACTAATTTTCCAATTTTCCACTATTTATCCCTGCTTCCATAAATAACCCTCACCAAGCAGAGATTTGCACAAAGAGGATGAGGGAACAAAAGACACAAATGGAAATGGATTCTGATGTTTTTCCTCCCAAAATAAAAACAAACTTTGGTCATTGAAGCCATTTATCCCCCAGTCTGTTACTGCAACAGATGATTTGCAAAGTGTAAATACTGGCATTATAAAAAGAGCTATCATTTATGAAGATTTACAAAACACTTCACATAAATTATCCCACCTAGCTCCTTCAGCAAACCTAGTGAAATAAGATAATAATAACTAAATTTTACAAATGAACAAATGAAGGTATGGAAAAATTATGCAACATTTCTATAGTCATACAGTTAGCAAATTTTAGAGCGAAGACTCATACTTGTATCTTTTGATTTTGAAGTCTTTTGCCTTGAAATCCAATGCGAATTCTACTCACTAGCATAACATTGCCTCCCAATAACAGCTGTTAGGTTTAATGTTTTTTTAGTAGCTCTTACAATTTTCTTCTTGAAGCATGGAATACAGATTCATCTAGTATGTTTGAAGTATTTTTCAGTTTAATGTTTAAGATTATATCCAAAACCTCCAAAGATGTATAATGTAGTTATTTCCAAAATTAATTAAAATTAATTAGGAGAGGTTTATTGAGAACTATGATAATTTTTAGAAGGTCAGCTACATGGAAAATTGCATTATCTATTTTGTAAAAATGACAGTTATGATCTCTTCCTCCCAGTAGTAGAAAGATAAGATAGTTCAATTGCAACAGAAAAACTGAAATAGGAATGCACTTATCTTTTGGCTAAGAGGTAATCTCACTTGATGTCCTTCATTGCAGGTAAACTTTTCAGCATGAGGGATGGGAAGGAGAATGTATTTTTTTAAAATATGACATTTAAATATAAGAAATTCTTTCTTTGCTTGAAAAGCACAACCCTTAAAAGCCACTGTATAGCACTGTATAGAGAACACTGGGCTATTCCAGTTTATTTTTGTAAGACTTTTTTCTAGATTGCATCTGTACTATTTTTCAATAATCATTTTCTGACATTTTGCAATCCATGTTCTCTCCTTCCCTTCTATTCCTCCCCATTCCCCAAGATAGCAGGTAATATGATATAGATCATATGTGCTTTTATACCATATACATTTCCATGTTTGTCATGTGTGAAAGAAGACATAATACTTACACTAAAGAAAATCCATGGAAGAAATAAAGTGATGACCAACATTCAGATTTCATCAGTTCCTTTATAGTGGTTAGATTTTTTTGCCATAAATCCCTTGGAGTTATATGGATCCTTCCATTGCTGGTAATAGTTAAGTCATTCAAAGTTGTTTATTATACTTTGTTGTTATTACTTATGTACAATATTCTCTTGGTTCTGCTTACTTCACTTTGAATCACTTCATATATGTCTTTCCACGTTTTTTTGTGATCATCTTTGTTTGTCATATCTTATGGCCCAATAATTTCCATTACAGTCATATATCACAACTTGTTCAGTCATTCCCCAACTGATGAACATCTATTCAGTATCCAATTCTTTGCCAACTCAAAAAGAGATACTATAATTCTTTTTGTACATATTTGTCCTTTTTCCCCTATCTTTTTATCTCTTTGGGACACAAACCTACCTAGTAATGAATGGTATTGCTAGGTCAAAGGGTATCCATAGTTTTTAGCACATAGCTTTTGAGCACAGTTTCAAATTGCTTTTTCATCAGTTCACATATCCACCAACAATGTACATAGTGTCCCAATTTTTCTACATCCTCTCCAAATTTTATCATTTTCCTTTTTTGTCATATAAGTCAGTCTTATAGGTGTGAAGTGATGCCCCAGAGTTGCTTTAATTGGCATTTCTCTAATTATTAGTGATTTGGATCACTTTTTTCATATTTTTTTACATATCTTTTGACCATTTTTGTATTCTTATAAATTTGACTTAGTTCTCAATGTATTTGAGAAATGAGGTCTTTGTCAGAGTCACTTGCCTTTTATCTGCATTTTATTGTTTCCCTTATAATCATGGATACTTTGGCTTTGTTTGAGCAAAACTTTTTAAATTACTATAGTCAAAGTTATTTATTTTACATATCATAATGCCCTCTTTATCTTGTTTGGATATAAATTCTTCCCTTATCCATAGATCTTACAGCTAAACTCTTTTATTCTTCTCCAATTTGTTTTTTATTTCATTCTTTATTTCTAAATCATTAATCCACTTTTACTTTACTTTCATATATGGTGTGAGGAGTCGGTCTGTGCCGAAATTCTGCCATACTGTTTTCTACTTTTTCCCAGCATCTTTTGTGGAATAAGTTCTCATAAAAGATTTCATCCTGAGTGGAAGATCAATTGGAATGGAGAAAGACCTCATGTAGGGAAACTAACCAATATGTTATTATAATAGTCTAGGTATTGATCTTCCACTCAGCTAGCATTAAACTTTCAAAAGAATAGATCTGATCTTATCATTCTCCTATTCAATAAACTCCAGTATATATACATACAGTTATTGACATGGTATGCCCCTCCATTAAATTATATTTGTAAACTCCTTGAGGGTAGGGACTGTTCTTTGCCTTTCTATTTAACCCCAGCTGACTCCTAGTCTGATTCATAGCAAGCTTTTAAACAAATGTTTTTTACTTGATTTGAAATAATAATAACTAAAATTTTTCTAGTGCTTTGAGTAGCTCCATGTTTCAGTTACAGAAAATGAGGCTTAGAAAATTTTAATTACTCACTCACCTAGGATTACAGAGCTAATAAGTATCTGGCCAGGATTCTAACAAAAGACTTCCTGAATGAAAGTCTAGTACTTTATCCAATATGCTACCTAAGGGCTTAAAAAATGAGAAATTGAGGCAGAGTCAAGATGGCGGCTAAGAAGCAGCAAAAGTTCAGACCTCTGAAAACCCTACCTTACTGATCACAAACTGAATGCTCCTGGGGGACTGAAATTCAAACTTAACAACAGGACAGAGGCAGGGAACCCTCCTTGTGGACTCAAATCAAAAGGTACCCCCCCCAAAAGCCAGAATCCTAGAACACTCAGGTCTAAGGGGAAGGCAGAAGGAAGGTCACAGGACTCCTCACCCCCAACCCAGAGTGCTGAGCCCCCAGCAGCAGTGGTAACTTCTGGGTGGGCAAAGGGTCTGGTTTGGAGGGTCTACCTTGTGAGCAGAGGGGGGCCGGGCTTGGAGCATCCAGGGCAGGCAGTGGTAAGGAAGCCAGGAAGAGACCCAGGATCCTGAAGCCCTGTGTCTGGGTCATTCCATCTGGCTCCAGTCTCACCAGGGGTTTTTGCCTTGAGGCACACCCAGACCAACCCAGTTGAACCTAATCCCATCAGGACTCCTTAGAGTCCAGGGAGGCCAGGACTCCTTCCCCCTACCCCCCTCCATGAGTGCAGGGCCTCCCTCAAGGACAGGAATCTCAGGGCGGGTAAACGCACTAGGGAGCCTTGCAGACAGCTGAGAAGCATCTGGAGAGAACTGGAGAGACCCTGGGCGGCACCAGCCTCAGAGCACATAGAGCCCAACCCAGTTGAACTTAATCTGATCAAAAGCCTCCAGAGGGACTTCCAGGTAAGCATGGCTGTAGAGTAGACATGGCTGGCTTCCTCTCCTCAGACCTGACAACACAGAGGACCTCAAAAGACCCCCCCCAAAAAATAAACAACCATCCTCATAAGAATGGAGAGACCCCACACTAAGGCACAACACAGAAGGTAGGTGGGACTTAGGCATTTCCACAATATAAGGGAACGAAAAGTTGACCCACCCTCCCCCCACCCACCACGCCAATGGAGTCAGACTTTAAGTCAGCACTGTCCAGAATCAACAAGTGAGGGAAGGGCACCCCAGGACTGAACAACAGGCAGCCCAAGGTCTGGGGACCTGAGTAAGACCACAAAGAATGCCCTCCTGTGAGTACTAAAACCCAAAACCCCAGCAGGCAAGCAAGGGGAACTCAGATCGTGGGCACCCAGAACCAGTGAGCTATAATCAACGAGTGCACAAAGGTATTCCCTGAAGTGAGCAATGGGCATCCACAAGTTTTGGGAGTTAACTAAAAACACCAAAGACCCATACCTGAGAGAAGTAACACCCAAAACACCAGCAGGCAGGAGAGGGCAGACCCTGGGCTTCCCCAGGAAAACAGTGCAGCTATGGAGAATGGAGAATTTTCCTGGGGCTAAAGCCTTGATCATTAGACCCATACACTGAAAACCAGCCCTCCTCACTCAGATTTCTGACTGGAAAGGGGAGGGGAAAAAACCATAGAGATGGCAAACAGTGCACAGGAGCAACAGCCTAAAAAAACACCAAGAAAAGCAAGAAGAAGGGGGTGAATTTGGACACATTTTATGGAGCAAAAATACAAAATACAGAGGAAATAGAAGAGGAAACACAAACAAATACTCCAAAACCTTCCAAAAGAAATGGAAATTCTCCACAAGCTCTTGAAGAATTTAAATTGGAAATAATCAAAAATATGGAAGCTTTCTGGCAGGAAAAATGGGAAATAATGCAAAAGGAACTCAGCAATCTGAGGTACCAAAATATGCAAATGCAGAAACAGCTTGAAGCCTCAAAAATCAGGTCAGAACAAACTGAAAAGGAAAACTAGTCTTTAAAGGTCAGAATCAGGCAACTGGAAGACAATGGTCTTGCAAAAGAGCAAGAATTAATAAAGCAAAGTCAAAAGACTAAGGAATAAGAAGATAACATAAGATATCTCACTGACAAGGTGACAGACCTGGAAAACAGAGGAAGGAGAAACAATTTGAGAATCATTGGCCTACCAGAAAAGTCAGAAATAAACCGTAATCTTGACATTACAATACAAGATAGCATCCAAGAAAACTGCCCGGAGATTCTAGAACAAGAGGACAAAATATGCATTGAAAGAGTTCACAGAGCCCCCTCTACACTAAATCCACAAAAGACAACTCCTGGGAATGTAATTACCGAATTCCAAAGCTTTCAAGCGAAAGAAAAAATCTTACAAGAAGCCAGAAAAAGACAATTTATATATAAAGGAATACCAATCATTGTCACACAAGACCTAGTAATTTCCACTCTGAATGACCGTTAAACCTGTAGCATGATATTCAGAAAGACAAGAGAACTGGGTCTTCAACCAGGAATGAGGTACCCATCAAAACTGACTAGATATTTACATGGGAAAGTATGGTCATTCAAAAAAATAGAAGATTTCCAAGTGTTTGTAAAGACCAGAGCTCTGTGGAAAGTTAGACATCCAAACACAAAGATTAAGAGAAACATGAAAAGGTAAATATGAAGGAAAGGGAAAAGGAGATAAATGTTATCTTTTTCTTTTATTCAAACTCTCTTCTATAAGGACTACATTTATATCAAATAATATATATTAATATATGGGGGAAATGTAATGTGTAACTCTCAAAAATTATATGCATCATTAGAGTAGTAAGAATAGTCATGTACAGGGAAAGTTTGGGGCATCAAGACAATATGGAGAAAAGGGGGGAAGAAAGAAAAAGGGAGGGGGGAATTGTCGATGGTACTAAGATATACTCCAAGATATAGGAAAAAAACTAAATAGAATAATCTTTCTCACACAAAGATACACATGGGAAGGGGAGGGGAAGAATTCTCCTAGAAGGAGAGGAAGAGAGTTTTTACTTAAAACTTACTCTCAGTAAAATCAACTCTGAGAGGGAAGAGCATCAAGATCCATTGGGATCTTGAATTCTATCTTGTCCAACAGGGTAAGTGAGAAAGGAAAACTAAGGGGGGGGGGGGGGAAGGGTGGAGGGAACACAAAAAGGAAGGGAAGGAGAGGGGGAGGGGAAGGGAACAAAAAGGGAGGGGCAAGAAAGGGAAGCATATCAAGGGAGGGGACTAGGGGGACAGCTTTAAAGTAAATCACTGATTTAAAAGGTTGTAGCTAAAGAAGAAAGGTCAGAATTAGGGGAGGATATCAAAATGCCAGGGAATCCACAAGTAACAAACATAACTTTGAACGTGAATGGGATGAACTCAACCATAAAACGTAGACGAAGAGCAGAATGGATTAGAATCCAAAACCTACCATATGTTGTCTTCAAGAAACACACATGAGGTGGGTAGACACCCACAAGGTCAGAATTAAAGGATGGAGTAAGACCTTCTGGGCCTCAACTAATAGAAAGAAGGCAGGAGTTCCAATCATGATATCTGACAAAGCCAAAGCAAAAATAGACATGATTAAAAGGGATAGGGAAGGTAATTATATTTTGTTAAAAGGGACTATAGACAATGAGGAAATATCACTAATCAACATGTACGCACCAAAGGGTACAGCATCCAAATTTCTAATGTAGAAACTAGGAGAATTGAAGGAGGAAATAGACAGTAAACCATATTAGTGGGGAATCTGTACCAACCACTATCAAATTTAGATGAATCAAATAGAAAAATAAATAAGAGAGAGGTAAAAAAAGTGAATGAAATTTTAGAAAAAATTAGAGCTAATAGACATATGGAGAAAAATAAATACGGAGAAAAAGGAATACACCTTCTTCTCAGCACCACATGACACATTCACAAAGATTGACCATACACTGGGTCACAGAAACATGGCATACAAAAGCAGAAATAATAAATGTAGCCTTTTCAGATCATGAGGCAATAAAAATAATGATCAGTAAGGGTACATGGAGAGCCAAATAAAAAATTAATTGGAAATTAAATAATATGATACTCCAAAATCAGTTAGTTAGAGAACAAATCATAGAAACAATTAATAATTTCATAGAGGAAAATGATAATGGTGAGACATCCTTTCAAACCTTATGAAATGCAGCCAAAGCAGTACTCAGAGGAAAATTGATATCCCTGAGTGCATATATTAACAAATTAGGGAGGGCAGAGACCAATGAATTGGAAATGCAAAAAAAAACTTGAAAGTGAACAAATTAAAAACTCCCCGAAGAAAACCAAACTAGAGATCCTAAAAACTAAGGGAGAAATTAATAAAATTGAAAGTGATAGAAATATTGAAGTAATAAATAAGACTATAAGCTGGTACTTTGAGAAAACAAAAAAAAATAGACAAAGTACTGGCCAATATAATTAAAAAATGGAAAGAAAAAAGCAAATTAACAGCATCAAAGATAAAAAAGTAGAACTCACTTCTAAATGAAGAGGAAATTAAGGCAATGATTAAAAACTACTTTGCCCAATTATATGGCAATAAATATACCAATCTAGGCTATATAGATGAATATTTACAACTATATATATTGCCTAGACTAACAAAAGAAGAAATAGAATTCTTAAATAATCCCATATCAGAAAAAGAAATCCAAACTCCATAAGAAAAAATTCCCAGGTCCAGACGGATTCACAAATGAATTCTATTAAACATTCAAAGAACAGCTAATCCCAATACTATACAAACTATTCGACATAAGAAGGAAAGAGGGACTTCGACCAAATTTCTTTTATGACACAAACATGGTACTGATTCCAAAGCCAGGCAGGTCAAAAACAGAGAAAGAAAACTATAGACCAATCTCCCTAATGAATATAGATGCAAAAATCTTTACTAGGATACTAGCAAAAAGACTCCAGCAACTGATCAGAAGGGTCGTTCACTATGATCAAGTAGGTTCATACCATGAATGCAGGGCTGGTTCAATATTAGGAAAACCATCCACATAATTGACAATATCAACAAGCAAATCAACAAAAATCACATGATTATCTCAATAGATGCATAAAAAGTCTTTGATAAAATACAACACCCATTCCTATTAAAAATACCAGAAAGCATAGGAATAGAAGGGTTGTTTCTAAAAATAATAAAAACTATATATCTAAAACCATCAGCTAACATCATCTGCAATGGGGATGAACTAGATGAATTCCCAATAAGATCAGGAGTGAAACAAGGATGTCCATTATCACCTCTATTATTTGACATTGTACTAGAAACACTAGCAGTAGCAATTAGAGAAGAAAAAGAAATTGAAGGCATTAAAATAGGCCAGGAGGAGACCAAGCTGTCAATCTATGCGGATGATATGATGGTCTACTTAAAGAATCCTACAGAATCAATCAAAAAGCTCGTCAAAATATTCAACAATTTTAGCAAAGTTGCGGGATACAAAATAAACCCACAAAAGTCATCAGTATTTCTATATATCTCCAACATAGCTCAGCAGCAAGAACTAGAAAGAGAAATCCCATTCAAAATCACCTTAGACAAAATAAAATACTTAGGAATCTATCTGCCGAGACAAACACAGGAACTATATGAACACAACTACAAAACACTCTCTACACAACTAAAACTAGACCTGAGCAATTGGAAAAACATTAAATGCTCATGGATAGGACGAGCCAATATAATAAAAATGACCATCCTACCCAAAGTTATCTATCTATTTAGTGCCATACCCATTGAACTTCCAAAAATTTTTTTACTGATTTAGAAAAAAAAAACCATAACAAAGTTCATTTGGAAGAATAAAGGATCAAGGATGTTCAGGGAAATCATGAAAAAAAATACAAAGGAAGGTGGCCTTGCAGTCCCAGATCTCACACTCTATTATAAAGCAGTGGTCATCAAAACAATTTGGTCCTGGTTAAGAGACAAAAAGGAGGATCAGAGGAATAGACTTGGGGCAAGTGACCTCAGCAAGACAGTATATGACAAACCCAAAGACCCCAGCTTCTGGGACAAAAACCCACTATTTGACAAAAACTGGTGGGAAAACTGGAAGACAGTGTGGAAGAGATTAGGTTTGGATCAACACCTTACATCCTACACCAAGATAAACTCATAATGGGTGAATGACTTGAACATAATGAAGGAAGCTATAAGCAAATTAGGTGAACATGTCAGACCTGTGGGAAGGGAAAGACTTTAAAACCAAGCAAGACATAGAAAGAGTCACAAAATATAAAATGAACAATTTTGATTACATTAAATTAAAAAGTTTCTGTACAAACAAAACCAATATACCTAAAATTAGAAGGGAGCAACAAATTGGGAAACAATCTTCATAACAAAACCTCAGACAAAGGTCTAATTACTCAAATCTATAAAGAGCTAAACCAGTTGTACAAAAAATCAAACCATTCTCCAATTGAAAAATGGGCAAAGGACACGAATAGGCAATTTTCAGTTAAAGAAATCAAGACTATTAATAAGCACATGAAAAAGTATTCTAAATCTCTTATAATCAGAGAGATGCAAATCAAAACAACTCTGAGGTATCACCTCACACCTAGCAGATTAGTCATCATGACAGCAAAGGAAAGTAACGAATACTGGAGGGGGTGTGGCAAAGTTGGGACATTAATGCATTGCTGGTGGAGTTGTGAATTGATCCAACCATTCTGGAGGGCAATTTGGAATTATGCCCAAAGGGTGATGAAAGACTGTAAATCAATACAAAGTATTGAATCCAATATGGAAAGTAAGGGTTTAAGAAAAAATTACTCTATAAATAAATTATATCAATTCTAAATAGTGAAATTTATATGTATATATGTATGTGTGTATATATGCCTATGTATATATAAATATGTATATATACATATTTATACATATATACACATATATACATATTTATATATATATATATACCTTGGAGATATTTTAGGTTCAATTCTATACCACAATAAAGTAAGTTTTATGAATTTTTCTGGTTTTGTTGTGTATATAAAAGGTATGTTTACACTATACTACTATCCATGGACTATGCAATAGTACTATGTGTGAAAAATAAATGTACAAAACTTAATTTAAAAATATTTATTGCTAAAAAAAATGCTAACCCTTTTCTGAGACTTCAGCAAGCCAATCTTTTTGCAGGTGGACAGTCTTCCCTCTTTTTTACTGGCTGTTGAGTGATCAAGGTGAAGTTTGCTGCAGGATGGGGTAACTGTGGCAATTTCTTTTTTTTTTAAACATTATTTTATTAGGTCATTTTCATACATTATTCATTGGAAACAGATCATTTTCTTTTCCTCCACCCTCACCTCCCCCCACCACCACTTCCCTAGTTGACTCGCAATTCATCTGGGTATCACATGTGTCCTTGCTCTGAACCCATTTCCTTGTTGTTGGTATTGGCATTAGGGTGCTCATTTAGCATCTCTCCTCGACCATGTCCCCTCAACCTCTGTAGTCAGGCAGTTGCTTTTCCTCGGTGTTTTTACTCCCTCAGTTTGTCCTCTGCTTGAGGACAGATTTTTTTTTTCTCCTAGATCCCTGCAGGTTGTTCAGGGACATTGTAAAGCCATTCCTGGAGAAGTCCATTATGTTCTCTTGTACCACAATGTGTCAGTCTCTGTGTACAATGTTCTCCTGGTTCTGCTCCTCTCACTCTGCATCACTTCCTGGAGGTTGTTCCAGTCTCCATGGAATTCCTCCACTTTATTATTCCTTTTAGCACAATAGTATTCCATAACCAACATATACCACAATTTGTTCAACCATTCTCCAATTGAAGGGCATCCCCTCATTTTCCAATTTTTGGCCACCACAAAGAGCTCAGCTATGAATATTCTTGCACAAGTCTTTTTCCTTATTATTTCTTTGGGGTACAAACCCAGCAGTGCTATGGCTTTGATCAAAGGGCAGACAGTCTTTTATCACCCTTTGGGCATAGTTCCAAATTGCCCTCCAGAATGGTTGGATCAATTCACAACTCCACCAGCAATGCATTAATGTCCCAAATTTGCCACATCCCCTCCAGCATTCATTACTTTCCTTTGCTGATATGATGACTAATCTGCTAGGTGTGAGGTGATACCTCAGAGTTGTTTTGATTTGCATCTCTCTGATTATAAGAGATTTAGAACACTTTTTCATGTGCTTATTAATAGTCTTGATTTCTTTAACTGAAAATTGCCTATTCGTGTCCTTTGACCATTTTTCAATTGGAAAATGGCTTGATTTTTTGTACAACTGGTCTAGCTCTTTATAGATTTGAGTAATTAGACCTTTGTCAGAGGTTTTTGATATGAAGACTGTTCCCCAATTTGTTGCTTTCCTTCTAATTTTAGTTACATTGGTTTTCTTTGTACAAAACCTTTTTAATTTGATGTAATCAGAATTATTTATTTTGCATTTTGTGACTCTTTCTAAGTCTTGCTTGGTTTTAAAATGTTTCCCTTCCCAACTATACTATTCTGTGTTCACCTAATTTACTTATAGTTTCCTTCTTTATATTCAAGTCATTCACCCATTCTGAGTTTAACTTGGTGAAGGGTGTGAGGTGTTGATCCAAACCTAATCTCTCCAAAACTGTCTTCCAATTTTCCCAGCAGTTATTTTCAAATACTGGATTTTTTTCCCCAAAAGCCAGGATCGTTGGGTTTGTCATAGACTGTCTTGCAAGTCATAGACTTGCCCCAAGTCTATTCCACTGATCCTCCTTTCTGTCTCTTAGCCAGTACCAAATTGTTTTGATGACCACTACTTTGTAATAGAGTTTAAGATCTAGAACTGAAAGCCCCTCTTCCTTTGTATTTTTTTCATTATTTCCCTGGAGATCCTTGATCCTTTATTATTCCAAATGAACTTTGTTATGGTTTTCTCTAATTCAGTAAAATAGTTTTTTGGTAGTTCAATGGGTATGGCACTGAATAGATATATAAGTTTGGGTAGGATGGTCATTTTTATTATGTTAGCTTGTCCCACCCATAAGCAATCAATATTTTTCCAATTGTTTAGATCTAGTTTTAATTGTGTGGAGAGTGTTTTGTAGTTGTGTTCATATAGTTCCTGTGTTTCTCTCAGCAGATAGATTCCTAAGTATTTTATATTGTCTAAGGTGATTTTGAGTGGGATTTCTCTTTCTAATTCTTGCTGCTGAACTGGGTTGGAGATATATAGAAATGCTGATGACTTATGTGGGTTCATTTTGAACCCTCAACTTTGCAAAAGTTGTTGATTATTTTGATTAGCTTTTTGGTTGATTCCCTAGGATTCTTTAAGTAAATCATCATATCATCCTCAAAGAGTGACAGCTTGGTCTCCTCATTGCCAATTTTAATACCTTCAATTTCTTTTTCTTCTCTAATTGCTACTGCTAGTGTTTCTAGTACAATATTAAATAATAAAGGTGATAATGACCATCCTTGTTTGACTCCTGATCTTATTGGGAAGGCTTTGAGTTTTTCCCCATTGCAGATGATGTTTGCTGATGGTTTTAGGGATATACTGTTCATTGTTTTTAGGAAAGGCACTTCTATTCCTAAATGTTCTAGTGTTTTCAATAGGAATGGATGTTGTATTTTGTCAAAGGCTTTTTCTGCATCTATTGAGATAATCGTGTGGTTTTTATCGGTTTGCTTGTTTATATGGTAAATTATGTGAATGGTTTCCTAATATTGAACCAACCTTGCATTCCAGGTATGAATCCTACCTGATCATAATGGATAACCCTTATAATGACTTGCTGGAGTCTTTTTGCTAGTAACCTATTTAAGATTTTTGCATCTATATTCATTAGGGAGATTGGCCTATAGTTTTCTTTCTCTGTTTTTGACATGCCTGGCTTTGGGATCAGTACCATGTTCGTGTCGGATAAAAAGGATTTGGTAGAACTCCCTCTTTACTTCTTATTTCGAATAGTTTGTATAGTATTGGGGTTAGCTATTCTTTGAATGTTTGATAGAATTCATTTATGAATCCGTCTAGACCTGGGGTTTTTTCTTAGGGAATTCTTTGATGGCTTGTTCAATTTCTTTTTCTGATATGGGGTTGTTTAGGTAATTTATTTCTTTTTCTTGTAGTCTAAGCAATTTATATTTTTGTAAGTATTCATCCATATCACTTAGATTGCCATATTTTTGCCATAAAATTGCTCATAGTAGTTTTTAATGATTGCCTTGATTTCCTCTTCATTAGAGGTAAGGTCTCCCTTTTCATGTTGGGTACTGTCAATTTTGTTTTTTCTTTCCTTTTTTTAATTAGACTGACTAGTACTTTGTCTATTTTATTTGTTTTTTGAAAGTACCAGCTTCTAGTCTTATTTATTAAATCAATAGTTCTTTGACTTTCAATTTTATTAATTTCTCCTTTGATTTTTAGGATTTCTAATTTAGTCTTGATCTGAGGGTTTTTAATTTGTTCACTTTCTAGTTTTTTTTTAATTTGCATGCCCAATTCACTGACCGCTGCCCTTCTTAATGTGTTTATATATGAACTCAAGGATATAAATTTCCCCCTGAGTACTGCTTTGGCTACATCCCATAGGTTTTGAAAGGATGTCTCACCATTGTCATTTTCTTAAATGAAGTTATTAATTGTTTCTTTGATTTGTTCTTTACCTGGTTTTGGAGAGTCATATTGTTTAATTTCCGATTCATTTTTGATTTATCTATCCATGTACCCTTACTAATTATAATTTTAATTGCATTGTGGTCTGAGAAGATTGCATTTATTATTTCTGTCCTTTTGTACTTGTTTGCAATGATTTTGTTCCCTAGTACATGGTCAATTTTTGTGAATATACCATGTGCTGTTGAAAGGAAGGTGTATTCCTTTTTGTCCCTATTTATTTTTCTCCATATGTCTACTAACTCTAATTTTTCTAAGATTTCATTTGCTTCTCTCACCTCTTTCTTATTTATTTTTTTATTTGATTTATCTAGTTCAGATAGGGGAAGGTTCAGATCTCTCACTAGTATAATTTTTCTATCTATTTCAATCTTGAGCTCCTCTAGTTTCTCCTTTAAAAATTTGGATGCTCTGCCATTTGGTGCATACATATTGAGTACAGATATTTCCTCGTTGTCTATACTGCCTTTTATCAGGATGTAATTACCTTCCCTATCTCTTTTAACTAGATTTATTTTTACTTTGGCTTTGTCTGATATCATGATTGCTACTCCTGCCTTCTTTTTATCATTTGATTCCCAATAGATTTGGCTCCATCCTCTTACTTTCACCCTATTCGTATCTACATTCCTCATGTGTGTTTCTTGCATATAGCATATGGTGGAGTTTTGGATTCTAATCCACTCTGCTATTCTCTTGCATTTTATGGGTGAGTTCATTCCATTCACATTCAGAGTTATGATTAGTAGCTGTGTATTTCCCAGCATTTTGATTTCTACTCCTGGTCCTGCCTTTTCTTCTTTCACTATTTCCTTCTACACCAATGTTTGTTTATAGTCAGTCCCCCTAGTTCCCCCGCCCTTATTTTACTTCCCTTTCTACCCCCTCCCTTCTTTTCCCCTCCCTTCTTTTACCCTGTAGTCTTTTTAAATTCCTCCCCCTCCTCTTTCCTTGTACTGCTTCCCTCCCCACCAGTCCGTTTTTTACCCTTCAACTCCCCTATAGAGTGCAAATATATTCTCTTCCCCAATGGATTGGATTGTTCTTCCCTCTTTGGGTCAGTTTCAAAGTATGTAAGAGTTGAGTATTTCCTATCTCCAACCTCTTTACCCTTCCAGTGTATCGATTTTCTCCCCCTCCCGCCATGAGCTTCTTTGTGACATATAAATTTACCCCCATTTGTTTCTTTTCTCATTTCTTTTTGTCATAACCTCTTTTTTTTAGCTCTAGTCATGTATATATATATATATATACTCATGTATATGTATTTATGCATGCATATCTATATACCTATTTATGTCTTGTCCTTTCATCTTGTTCCCTCTGAGTGTAATTCTTCCAGCTGCTCAGGTGATAACAACAGTTTTTAAGAGTTACCAGTGACCTCTTTTCTTAGAGGGATACATATTTTAACTTATTGAGTCTCTTAAAAAAATTTTGTTGTTGCTTTGTTTGTTTTTTCCCCTCTTTTTTAATTACCTTTTGATGACTCTCTTGAGTTCTGTGTTTGGACATCAAATTTTCTGTTCAGGTCTGGTCTTTTATTTATGAATGCTTGGAACTCTTCTGTTGTGTTAAGTGACCATACTTTCCCCTGTAAGAATATAGTCAGTTTTGATGGGTATTTTATTCTTGGCTGTAGGCCTAGTTCCCTTGCTTTCAGGAATATCATATTCCATGCCTTTCAGTCCTTCAGTGTGGATGCAGTCAGATCCTGTGTTAACTTCACTGTGTTGTCATGGTATCTGAATGGCTTCTTCTTGGCAGCTTGTAATATCTCTTCTTTCATCTGACTGTTTTTGAATTTGATATAACATTCCTGGGTGTTGTCAGTTGGGGATTAAATACAGGGGGTGATCTGTGGATTCTTTCAATCTCCACTTTCTCCTCTTGTTCTAGGATATCAGGACAGTTTTCCTAGATAATTTCCTCTAGTATTATGTCCAGGCTTTTTCTTTTGCCATGGTCTTCTGGTAGTCCAATTATTCTTAAATTGTCTCTTCTTGAACAATTTTCTAAATCATCTGTTTTGTGAATGAGATGCTTCACATTTTCCTCAAATTTTTCATTCTTTTTGTTTTGTTTTATAGTGTCCTGCTGCCTTGTGAGGTCACTTAATTCCAGTTGTTGTATTCTGGTTCCTAAAGATTGGATTTCATCTCTGCCTTTTTGGTCATCCTTTTCCTTCTGGTCTGATTTTCTTTGAAGATCGTCTTTCTTCCTCTTTACCTTGTCTTTCATCTCCTTTGCCTCATTTTCCAGCTGGTTGATTTTGGCTTTCAAGACTCTATTTTCTTGTTTTAGTTCAAGTGCCTCTGTTTCCAGATGACTTATTTTAATTTTTAAGTTCTTTTCCCAATTGTCTTCAGCCTCTCTTAGTTGTGTTTTGAGTTCTTCCACAGCCTGTATCCAATTCGCTGGGATTTCTGGTTTATCGTTTGCTGATCTCTCCCCCTCTGTTCCATTTGCTGAGTAATAGCTGTCTATTGTAGTTTCTTTCTTCTTTTTCTGTTGTTTGCTCATATTCGCCTCTTATTTACTCTCCGTATTTGTCTGTGCTCTTGTTCCTCTCATTTTTTTTGTTTTGGGGGGGCTTCTCTCAGCCTCCCCTCTTGGAGCTTTAACAGAATATCTCTTGGTGTAGTCTCTGGGGGTGGGTTGTTGGGGGTTTGAGCTTCACTGTACTCTGTGGGCTTTTGATTGTCTTAAAGTCAATGAGGATGTGTGTGGAGCCTGGGCTTCCCTGATTTCTGGAGACTTTTGATAGGATTAAGTTCAGCTTGGTTGGGCTGGGTTTGCTCTGAATTCTAAACTTCCTGGACAGCTGGAGCAAATATGGAGGATCTCCAAAGCTCTGGCCAGGCTGCCAGGTTTGTGCTCCTTCTAGGCCACCATCTTGACTCTGCCTCTAGGTTTCTGTTCTTTCAGAATACTCTGCTCTCTAAGGGTGGAGGGGTCATGGCCTCCCTGGGCTCTGAGAGCTCCTGATGGGATTATGTTCAGCTGGTTGGGCCGAATGATCCACTAACCAAAAAACCTCTTCTTCCGCAATCTGTGTTGAATGCCCAGAGACTGGCCCAGGTTACTTTCAAGGTAAGCCCTTCAGAGTAACCCCTTTGCTGGCCTTGAAGTTTCTGTCCTTTCAGAAGCTCTGAGGGCTCCTGATGGGATTGGGTTCAGCTGGTGCCCTAAAGCTGGAACCTCCCTTAAGACTCAGATGGAAGGACCCAGACAGGGGGCTACAGGCTTCCCCCTTCTCTCTATTTTCCCTGCCATCTGTGTTGGGCACCCCGGAGACTGGCTCAGGTTGCTTTCAAGGTGAGTCCTTCAGAATAGTCATCGCTGAGGCCCTTTTGCCGGCCCTGAGGTTCCCACTGCTGCCGTGGGCTCAGCGTTGTTCTGTGTTGGGGAGGATGGGTCCTGGAACCTTCCTTCTGCCTACCCCCTTAGATCCAAGTGATCTAGGGTTCTGGCGTTTGGGGGGCTGTACCTTTTAATCCAGGTCCAGGAAGAGGGTTCCCCGAGTCTGTCCTGTTGTTCTGTTTGAATTTCAGTGTCCTGGGAGTATTCAGTTTGTGATTGGTAAGGAAGAGTTTTCAGAGGTCTGAACTTTCGCTACCTCTAAGCCGCCATCTTGACCAGAAGTCTTCGGCAATTTCTTAAAATAAAAAGATAAAAAAATTTGCCATATTGTTTAACTCTTCCTTTCATGAAAGATTTCTCTGTGGCATGCAATATTATTTGATAGCATTTTACCTACAGTAGAATTTTATTTTTCAAAATGGAGTCAATCCTCTCAAATCCTGCTGCTGTTTTATGAACAAAATTTATGTAAAATTATTTAATACTGATGTGTCTCAGGGAATAGAAAGGCCCAAGAAATGGAGGAGAGATGGAGAAAAAGCCAGTTGATGGAGCTATTAGAACACACACAACATTTATTATGTTCCATAACATTTAATAATAATAAATTAAAAGGTTTGAAATATTGTAAGAATTATCCAGGTGTAACAGAGATAAGATATAAGTACATGCTGTTGGAAAAATGGCACCAATAAATTATGCAGGGTTACCATAAACCTTCAGCTTATAAAAAACAAACAAAAACCACCACAATATCTGTAAAGCACAATGTAACAAAACACAATAAAATGAAGTATTCTTATTGATATATACATATAAACACAAGTGTATATAAAGTACAGATATTGAAAAGTGCTTTCAGCTAAAACTTCTTAATGTATGAAAAAGACTTTGAGAGAACATGGTTATAGTTATAGATTGCTTTAAGCAATAGTATTTTGGGTATTTAATGTTTCTTTTTCTTATATATTTCAATAAGGAATAATTAAATTAGTATCCTAAACACAAATCAAATATGAGGTAGTCATGTCTTCCCTCCATCAACCCCACCAATGAAATATTTATAAAGCATTTAGAAAAGTACCTTGCTTTGAAGTAGGTAGTTAAAAAATGCTTTCCTTCCTTCTTTCCCAATAGGGAACTTCTACAAAAGTATTGGGATACCTTCTTTGCAACTTATAGTTTTCAAGAGTTACCTAAAGTTAAGTGATTTGACCTGAGTAATACAGTCAGTATGACAGCGACCCCAGGACTTTTAGATTCTAAGGACAGTTTAATTTTAAGCACTATGTAAATAGTAGCTATTATTATTATTATTGAACATATACATGTGCATATCTGTCCTTAATCACATAAAAATGGAAGGAATCTATGTAAATAATGTTAGTCTGATTTTGCTTTCTTTTCTTCATTTCCTGTGTCATTCAGGTTATGTAGCCTAACATGAAGGAAATCTGGATAATATAAACATGCAACCTTCAGTTCTTATCTACAAATTTGTATTCTGGGAGGATCTTTCATACATCCTTATGATTTATTAATTCTTTATGAAGTCCAATTGTTAAAGATTTTTAAAATTGCATATTATTTTGATTCTATACAAGGCAAATAGATGGTACAGTAGACAGTGCATTCGGCCTGGAGTCAGGAAGGCTTGAGTTAAAATATGCATTCAGACACTTGGCATGACCCTGGACAAATCCCTTAATCCTTGTTTGTCTCAATTCCTTACCTGTAAAATGATCTAGAAAAGGAAAGGGCAAAGTATCTTTGCCAAGAAAACCCCAAAGAACTCAACAACTCAATGATGCTTTATATTACTTAATATAGAATCCAAATTTATAATCTTAGTTATTTGATTTTTATCGGTTATTAAAAAGAATCATTCTCACTTGACCAAACATAGATTCAGAACTAAAAGGGACTGGGGAGATTATCCTTATTTTACAGATTAAAAAAAAAAGACACAAAAAGACAAACTACCCAAACAAGCCCTCCATTAGGCGAGTCAATGTTGACTTTTGTGAATGATCTTTAAAAAAAAAATCCTTACCGTCCATCTTAAAATCAATACTGTGTATTGGTTCCAAGGCAGAAGAATAGGAAGGGTTAGGCAATGGAGGTTAAGTGATTTGCCCTGGGTCATACAGATAGAAAGAGTCAAGGCCACAACTGAACTGAGAGCTTCCCATCTCTAGGCCTGGCTCTCAATCCACTGAGACTAGCTTCCCACTGAAATCTTGACTTGTATTGTATAATTATCTTTGAAAATTAGTCACACAGTTATTTATAATAAAAACTAGAAATGGCACCAAAAATTTTGTTTTCTATTTTTAAAATGAGTAATCTATCAAAGCTGGTAGCTATTTAGCTATTTTCATTTGGAGAAATATCAAGAGCATAGAAACATATAACTCACCAACAGAGAAGACATATACAGCCCTGGGTAATCTGAGGAGCTCAGCTTGCAAGCTGAGATGATTTAAAACAGAAATCCTTGAGTGGTTTTGATTTGCTGAACAACTGAGAGAAATAAAAGCCTCCATAGATAGGGGTTCCCTATTATCCTCCCCTACCTCCAAATCCCACTTGTCATCAGAAGTGAAACTGAGCAACTTCAAAAAAGTGAATTCTATGAAGCTTTTAGAGGTTATTAAATGAGGATAAATGATTTTAGGAAGGCAGAACTACAAGGGATCTTAGAGTTTCATCTAGTCCACCTTTTTACTGTTGTTTATATTTTAATTGATGTTTACTGACCTGAAGAAAATGTAAATGAATATAAGATATTATGTGCATCCACAGACATATATGCATATGATTTGTTTACATATGGGTATGTATTTATGTGTATGGATGTTCCATAGGTGAGAGGAATTGTGGAATAGGAGATAGAGGTCTGTCTCAAAGCCAAAAAGATCTGATTTTAGTCCTTCCTCTGACTCATACTGGCTGTGTAATCCTGAACAAGTCCTATAACCTCAGAGTCCTAAATAAATAAGTCATTTAACCTTTGAGTACTCTATCCAACTCTCTTATATATAGATTACAAAGAAAATAGCAAACTGCACTGGTAGAGGGAATTTGTTCACCTGGAAATTCTCTGAAATAATGAAATCAGCATTACAATTCCTATTCTCTCTCCATAGGTATATTCAATTATACTTATAAATTAGTCACAGGATTCATTAAGAAAAGTCAGTAAACATCAGAAGCTCTTCTATTACCTTTGAATATATTACTAGTCTATCACAGTGGCAGTTAAATGACTTGGAGAAATATCAAAGTAATGCCCCCTTTTGAAAAAAAGGAACACCAATGGAGAAGACATTGGGATCTCTTTGAAGGGATATCTGCTTTACTAAAAATGAAATTATTTAAGAGAAGGACTCACATATGCATATACAGCATAATAATTGAATCAAGTGCTAGACTTGGAGTCAAGAAGGGGCTAGAACTCTGCTTCAGACACATACAAGCTCTCTAGCCCTAAGCAAGTCATTTAAACCCCTCTGATACTCATTTTCCTTATTTTTGAAACAAATGATAGCTCTTACTCTTCAACAGGATCTATAGAAGGAGCAATAGACCCTGTGGATATGTTGTGAAAACTGAGTTAGTATCATGTAAAGCATTTTATAAACCTTAAATGTGATATAAGCCAAAGAGCAATGAATTTGAAGTCAGCATATTTGGACTTTAATCTCATCTTTCATTTATTGTGTGTTGGTGGTCTTAATTTCTTTTATTCCTGGTTTTCTCATCTGAATACTGGAAATGATAAACCTTGTATGATTCACCTCAGAGGGTTTTTGTGAGGAAGGTGTTTTAAAACCTTAAATATGTCAAAACTTGAAGGATTTATGGTTCTGTCAGTGTGATTACTCCTACTTCCAGCATGGTTTGTAATATTTCTATGGCTCTAAGGCAGTTTTTATGAGTTGCTATGCCTAAAAAATTTATTATTATTCAGGCAACATGGCCATTGGTAATAAGACCTCTGAAATTAGCTTAGCTGGTCTTCGGACACAGAACATAATATCCATAATTATGTATTCAAAAACTTTGCAGTTAGAAAGGCCTACTACAGTTTATGAATCAATGATTAGTTTCAAGAAGTCAGAGTAATCTCTAGACTCTAATGAGGAATCATGGTAGGACTTTAATAATAAGTGGAATAAAGGAGACATTTTTGAGGAAAGAGAAGACACTAATAGCTAATAGCTAAAAAGAGAAGACACTAATAGGGAGAATCAGAGGGTGCCTGAGGAAGTACTGCAGAGGGAGAACCTGAGCTGAGCCTTAAAGTAAAACAACACCTCTAAGAGACAGAGAGAAGGAGATTGTATCTCAGACATGGAAGATAGTCTACATGAATTTACAAAGGTAAGAGATTAAACATCAAGATTTAGATATGAGAAATGCTTACAGGCAGCAGAAGTAACTGGTGGATTAAAAAAAAGGGGAAGAGAAAGAAAGGGAGCTTCCAGGGGAAATGAGGAATGAAAGCAAAGACATAAGCAGAGAGGCTTGCTTTGGCCATCTTTTCCCCCAAAACCAGAATAAAAGGAAGAGAGGCATAGAGTAGGATAAATGAGAGAGCTCACAGGAGATGGTCTCAATTTTCTCAATAAAGCAGGAGGGAAGTATTGTTTTTGTGACTTGAGGACTTGAGAAGAAAATGTTTAATATAGCAATTAGAGGATTTGAATGGAAAATTATTCGAGGAGGAAAAAAAGATGTTCTGTGCAGTTAATAGACCTAGATAAAACTAGAGAGCATGAATTTTTTTTACCCTTACATTCTGTCTTAGAATCAATACTGTATTTTGGTCCCAAGGCAAAAGAGTCATAAGGGCTACTCAGTGGGGGTTAAGTGACTTGCCCAGGCTCACAAGCTAGCAAGTGTATGGATCCAAATTTGAACCCAGGACCTCCCATCTCTGGGGACAATTTCCATTTTGGGGGGAAGGTTTTGATTTTGTTTGAATTTCATCCTCTTTTTCCTCTGAAGCCTGGATTTTCCCTGCATAAAAGCTTTCAAGAGTCACTTTCTTCCTGTTCTTCTTGGAGGGTTGGTCTTGGGCACAATGAGCCATCCCTTTGGTGGTTTTCCCTTTCCTTTTTAGTCAGAAGTCTGAGTGAGATGGGTGGATTTTCTGTGGAGTTACTTGACAGTGCTTTTGCCTCAGGCAGGTTTTGCCTCAGCCTCTGCAGTTTGTTAGCATTCCCACGGTCTGTGCTCTCCCATGCGCAGGGGTCTCCTGTGAAACCACTTTAAGGGGTATTTCCCTGGTAGTCCTTGTCTGTTCCCAAGGACCCTGATGTGCCCCCCCTCACTACAATGAGAAGCAGAGCTTTTCCCTCAGGCTCTAGAGTCTCTGAAGCATTCACAGTTTGCAAGAGCCCCCCGTGGTCTGTGCTCTCTAGTGCACAGGGGTCTTCTGTGTAGCCACTCTCAGGGGTAGTTCCATGGAAGTCCTAGTTAGATCCCAAGGACCCTGGTGTACCTCCAAGTCACTACAGAGACATTCCTCGCTCACTTGCTGTCTCCGGTGAGCACACTGGTCCCTACTCTGGTCCCGTAGGTGAGGTGGGGGAGGGTAGTTCAGATCATGTTTGGGTGCAAGCTTTTTCTCCTTCTCATAGTGTGGAAATGCTCAAACCCCATGTACCTTCATTGCTGCACCCTACTGTAGAGTCCCTCCATTCTTTCAAAGACGATTTTTATGCTCTTTTGAGGTAGTCTATTTCATTGGATGCTGGGGAGAGGAAGCAATTTGTGTCTAGATTGCAGCCATGTTTACCCAGAAGCCATCCAACTAATTCTTGTCTTATTCCTTAACCTTAATTCCTCTCCCCACTGATTCCTCTGCCTTCCCCCTAGCCCTGAATGTTCTTGGATTCTGACTTTTGGGGGACAAACATTTTGAATCGAGTCCAGCAGGAGGGTTCCCTGGTTCTGTCGTTGTTACATTTGATTTTCAGTCACTTAGGAGCATTAAGTTTGTGATCAGTAAGGAAGGGTTTTCAGAGGTAAGAACTATTGCTGCTCCTAAACTGCTATCTTGACTCCATCTAGACACACTTTTTTTTTAATCATAGGCAAACTCACTAATCTTTTAAATTCCTCTAGGCAACCCTTTAAGACTATGATTTATAGAGATGTTGCCACCTGCTGTGTTAGAGATTTTTCTCACCTGTGAGTTCCCTTAACCAATGAAATTGAAGATCCAATCCATATAGAGTATGCTTGTATGTATGTTTATACTGGTAATGCATAGATAGATGCCATAGATAGATATGAACATACAGGAAGGTGGATTTATTGTAGAGTACATGGAAAATGCTCTCTAATACTAGAATTTAAGGAATGTCTTCATAGCTACCACTTCAGTTCAAATATAAAAAGAGACACCCTGAGTACAAGTGCTCATGAAAGATAGACAATAAATATAATTCATTCCTCTTTGGGAGAGATAATAAAGTAGGGTGACTTGTCTAAAAGAACCAAAGGTGGGCTTCTTTTGAAAAAAAAGAATAGATCCTACAGGAAAATCTAGAAAGGAACTTAGAGGTTTTCAAGTCTAATTGCTTCAATTTACAAATGAAGAAAACAAATTCTAGTGTGAAATAAAGTGATTTGTCCAAGGTCACATATGTAGTATGTAGCACAGCAGCAATTCAAACCCAAAATCTCTGTCCCCATATCCAGTCCTTTCTTTACTATATCATGAAATGGTATCTCTTCCCATATGTGAGCTATAAATTTTTCAAGACTGTCGTATTGCTACATTTTCATCATTTTGTATAAAACATTTAATCCGTCTTATGATTGGTTTTCATGATGTCTTTCTTTTCCTAAACTCTACTTCTTATTTTCACAGTCACTGAACCTGCTTTTTATTAGCTGTGTGTGGCTCAAGTATATAAGACAGTTGCCTTGTCTCACTGGTTTCTTATATAGATCAGTTTTGCTGGATAATTTGATTACAACCCAGGGACTCTTGACTTTCTCTAAGCTGTATTCAGTTTCTGGCAGACCTAGTTTCTAAATCTTCCCAAGACTGCAGTTTCTATTATTAGCTGCAATGATGGTCTGGACTCGGTTTTTCAGTTACCAGACAACTTCTTCCTTTAATTTGTCTTATCTAGTGGCCTGATGTTAGAAGGAAGAATTTTTTAGTCAAATAGGCATTTTTTCCTGATGTGAAGAAATGAAAGAGAGTTAATGATTACTTTTCATTTAACCTCTATAAAGTTTTTACCCATTTACAATTCCAATAATAGAAATAGCCCAGATGTGGTGAGAAGAGTTAGATTTCCATTCCCTTAGAGCTAGATCAGATATGAAATTGAATCCAGGTTGTCTGACAAATGACATCTAAGACAAATTTTAGATCTTTTCCAGGAGCTGCTATAGATTTAAAAGAATTTATAAAATTATTTATCATTTAAAAGGAAAAAATAATAAACTAAGAAAAAGTATGCAACAACTTTAATCCCTGTAAAACTTTGTTTCTCAAAGGCAATGTGAACACATGAGAATAAAAGTTGAGCCACCATTACCCTTCTTGGTTCCTATTCAGTTTCTCCAGCATTGCCTTCAGGTCACTTCTAAAAGTGAAAGCATGGGAGTGGAAGTGGTAATTGTCATGAGTAAGATGTGGAGAATACTATTTATGGTTCTGGGCACTTCATTTTAAGAAGAATATGGACAACTCCTAGCTAGTTCAGTAAACACTCAGGTACCTCAAAACCATGCATTCTAAGGATATTTTGAGGGAACTAGAGATATTTAGCTTAAAGAAGAAAAAAAAACTTAGAGAAAATGTGATAGTTGTAGTTGCATTTGAATATTTGAAGGATTAATTACACTTATGCTTGTCTCTAAATAGTAAAACAAGAACTAATGACAAAGAAGGGAAGAAATGAGATAGAGGTAGATAAAGGTTTAATGGAATTACTATTGTTATTGCTGTTGTTGTTATAGAGAGTTTTAAGATATATCATGCCTTCATAATGACGCAATGAGTAAAAAATAGAGGTGATATTATTGCCCTTTATAGATGAAGAAGCTGAAGACTAGGCAACTAATGGCCATATGAGGCAGTATGCAAACTCAAGTCTGATTTCAAAATCATTCTCTACCCAAATCTCTACATTCATGTTCCCCCTTGCCAAGCACATGATAAAGAACTTCTAAATAAGTAATGTTATCCAGTGGACTAAACTATACTGCCTCAATAAAGAGTGAGTTCCCACTGGATAACATATATTTAGAGCTGAAGATACCTCAAGGGTCATTAAATTCAATCCTCTTCTTTTCTTTACAAGGAAACTTGGGCCCAGTATGTGACTTGCCTAAAGTAACTGAACTTCAGAGGAGAAATTTTGTTCTTGAGTTAGTGCTTTTGAAAAAATTTTCAACATGATTCTCAAGTATTTTGTTCTAAACTACACAAACCATTTCTATGGAAATATGGAAATGATTCATTTCCCTAGAGCTTGGCACAACATTGAGCAGGAAATGAACAAACGTGTTAATTATCTCATGTGAATAATATCAACATCTATATTTAAAACATTTTGAATTGTGTATCTCTGTTGGCTAATAAAATATTCTCAATTACTTATTTTAGTGAACTATCAAATTGAGAGCTGAACAAATCAAAAAATTCTCTTCCCCTTTTCCAAGTGCCTCACATAAAAACCTAGGTGGTAGAGTGGATAGAGTGTCTAGAGTCAGGAAAACTCATCTTCCTAAATTCAAACCTGGTCCCAGATACTTGCTAGCTATGTAACCCTAGGCAAATCACTTAACTCTGTTTGCCTCAGCTCCTCATCAGTAAAATGAGCCAGAGAAGGAAATGATAAATCACTCCAGAATTTCAGCCAAGAAAACCCTAAATTGGGTCACAAAGAGTCAGAGATGACTAAATAACAACCTGTAAATATTAATTTCTTTTATAAGAAATTGGTCCATATTAACCATGGTATTTTGGAAGTTATTCTGGGCTCAGATCACAAGGCAGGAAAACTTAACTGAACTTCTTACAGAATCACCCCTACCTTTCATGTCTTAGTTGCTCTAGATCTTTAACACCTGAGACGTGGCTAAAATTGAAAGATGAAAATAAGCACATTTTTTCTAGTTTGGGTTCTTCCTTTAGTTAGTACTACATCATACTAATTATAATTAATCATGTTACACTAATAGTTACGGTAATTAGTTTATAATTGCCATACTGAAGTATATTAGAATTACATTATCAATCCATCTGTTTTATAAATGTTATATTGGACATACTCTAAATTAGAGGAATTTTATCCTGAGAAACTCCTATTATTGATCAGTTTCTGAATCAATAATTTATCTTTGATGTTATATATTCTACTCATGGTACTGAATGGCTAACTGAACTAATCAATCAATAACCATTTACTAGACATCTACCTTATGCCAAACACTGTCCTAGGGACTAACCTAGGGAACTTTTTACTTTATCAAGTTAAATAGTCCCTTCCCTCAAGGAGTATTTCTATAAGAGGGAGCTAGTATATATGTGAGTACATCTATATGTATACATAAATAAAACATATATACATATAATATACATACAAATATGAAACGCATGTATGCATATAAGTGTAAATGCAAAATATATGCAACATAATTTGAGAGAGTAGGCATTAGAAGCTGAAAAAAAAATAGGATAGGCCTTATGAGAAGAAATGACGTCACATGTAAAACCCAGAGGAATTGTGCATCAGTTACAGGAGGGAGGTTGGGGGAGGGCAGGTAAAAAAACATGAATCTTGTAACCATGGAAAAATATTCTAAATTAATTAAATAAAATTAAAAAAAAAAAGAAGTGATGCCAAGCAGAGGATATATGAATAGACAGTTTCTAGATAAAGAAATCATAGATAAATATAACTATATGATAAGATACTCTAAGGAGATATGCAAATCAAAATAACTAAGATATAATTTCACATCTATAAAATTGGATAAATGATATAAGGCAAAAGGACAAATGTTGGAGGGAATGTGTAAAAATGGAGACACATAAATTGTTGTTCTAACTGTATCCTGATCCAACGATTTTGGAGAGCATTCTGGAATTATGCTCATAGTTATAAAATTGCATATACCTTTTGACACTAATAATTAATAATACTAGTAGTAGTAGTAGTGGTAGTCTCTCGGTGACCAAGAATGACAATTGTCTTTGTGCATTATCATCTATTGATGTACCCTCATGTGGCTTTGGAGTCCAAAGGCTGAGGCGCAAATTTTGTGGCACATGGGGCATGGGACTCCAGTTGTTACAGGAGGTGCTGTTGTGGCCTGGTGTCGGCGTTCACATGCAGCGGCAAGACGTCGAGGTCGCTCATCTTCAAAGGTGGTGGCGGCATGGTTAATGTGGGTTTGCCAGCTGCTTCTGTCAGAGGCAGCGAGTTCTAGTTGCTTTGGTGTAATGCCAGCCCACTTCAAGTTGGACTTTAGCTGATCCTTGAATCTTTTCTTTGGTCGGCCTTGTTTCCTGAGTCCAGCTGACAGTTCACCATAGAATACCTGTCTTGGTATTTGCTGTGGGTCCATGCGGATGACGTGTCCAGACCATTGTAGCTGGGTTTTGAGGACCATGACTTCGATGCTGGTGGAGTTGGCTCTGTCGAGGACTTCCTGATTGGTGATTCAGTCCTGCCATCGGATCCTCGTGATTGACTGGAGGGAGCTTTGGTGGAATTGCACCAGCTGTTTCATGTGCTTCCAGTACAGTGTCCATGTCTCGCAACCATACAAGAGTGAGCTGAGGACCACTGCGTTGTATACTTTGAGCTTCGTCGCAGTGCTTACACCTCTGTGTTGTTTGGAGCACAGCCGCCCGAGTGCCTGGCTGGCCTTTTGGATCCTGGCATTAATCTCGTGGTCAAGGGACCCATCGTTGGTGATGGTGCTGCCAAGGTACTTGGAAGTGTTGACGTTAGAAAGCTGCATGCTGTAGATTGTAATGCACAGCTGGTTAGTTGGCCTCCCTGGTGCAGGTTGGAACAGCACCTCTGTTTTGCTGAGGCTGATAGTCAGGCCAAACAGTTTTGTTGCAGTTGAGAACCTGTCCACAATGGTTTGGAAATGATTTTTTTGGTGGGCCTTGAGAGCACAGTCATCTGCAAAGAGAGCTTCCAGGATGAGTCTCTCTGTTGTCTTTGTTTTTGCAGTCAGGCGGCGAAGGTCAAATAGTGAGCCATCCAGTCGGTATTTGATGTAGACGCCCAGGTCTAGATCCATCACAGCATGTCGAAATACTTGGGTGAAAAATAGGTTGAATAGTACCGGAGAGAGGACACAGCCTTGTTTCACACCATTGGAGATGTTGAAGCAATTGGAAGTCTCTCCACCAGATAAGACTTCCCCTGTCATGTCGACATGAAAGAGCTGGATCAGTTTGACAAATTTTGCTGGGCAACCGAGCTTGCTGAGGATTACCCACAATGTGTCCCTGTTCACTGTGTTGAATGCCTTTGTCAGGTCTATGAAGACAATGTAGAGACTCAGGTTCTGCTCAAGGCATTTTTCCTGCATTTGCCTCACCGTGAAGACCATGTCGATGGTGCTGCGATCTGGTCGGAAGCCACATTGTGATTCAGGCAGGTTCTTCCTCTCTGAAACAGATGACAGGAGTCTTTTGAGTACAACATGGGCGAGGATCTTTCCGGCAGTGGAGAGTAGTGAGATGCCTCTATAGTTGTCACAGGCTGCTAGTGAGCCTTTGTTCTTGTATAGGGCTACAATGGAGGCATCTCTGAGTTCTGGGGGCATGTCTTCCTCTTCCCATATGCTGGTCAGCACAATGTGGAATGCCTGGAGCACCTTTCCATTTATGGCCTTGTACACCTCGGTTGGGATCCCATCTTTACCGGGTGCCTTGCCTGCACTCATTTGTTTAATGGCTTTTTGGACTTCCTCTATTGAAGGAGGGACGTCAAGTTGTTCAATGGTGTGGTTTTGGGGGATCTGGTCAAGGGCGCTTTGGTCGACTGAAGAGGATAGGTTGAGAAGCTGACTGAAGTGTTCTTTCCACCTGTTGCTGATGCCTTTTTTATCTTTTATGGGGTGTATGGGGTGCTCAGGGAGGGGTAGTATCTCTGGTATGGAGGGCTTGTCGGGCCTTCCTAGGGCAGCTCTCCAGCCTCTGACCCTCACCTGACACCCAGCTCTCACTTGTGGCTCCCAGTAGCTGCTAGCATGTGGCAGCAGCCACACCCTGGGCAATGGCTTTGACAGGCCGGCCAAACCTTGTGAGGGTAGCCATCAGGTCATAGACCCCTGGTGAACCAGGGCTTTGCTCACCCAGCATGTGAAGACTGCTTCGGCTGAACAGACGGAAGAAACCAATAAGAAGGTTCAATGGCTGAGAGGGCGACGCAGCGAAGCACTGTGGAGTGCTTAGGGCGTGTTGGAGCACAAAAGACAACACGGCCAGCCAATGCAGCTGAGGAAGTCTCCAGACATAACAATTTTTAGACGTAAGATGATCAAGGAAAAAGGAAAAATGCTTCTATGGTCTAAAATATTTATAGCAATTCTGGTGTGGTAAAGAACTAAAAATTGAAGGAATTCCTGTCAATTGAGGAATGGCTAAACAAGTTTTGGTATATTATTGTAATTGACTGCTACTATAAGAATATGACCGTATGCTTGGTACCATAAGAAATAATTAAGTTTAATTTTTGAAAAAACATAGAAAGACCTAGATTAAGTTATAAAGAATGAAATGAGCAGAATCAAGAGAACATTATATACAGCAACAGAAATATTGTTTGAAAAATGACTTTTGTATGTCTACCTTCAAAGAAAGAAATGATAAACAGGTTAGGCATTTGCCATAAGGTAAAAACTACTTGGTCAAAAAGCTCATCTTCTACTCAAATGCCTTGTTTTCTGCCTAGGAGAAATCTGGAATGTTCCAGTCTGTTTCATAAGAAGAATAATGCAGAAAAATACAGCAGAGTCTCTAAGATTTAAAATTATTTCTAAATGGTTAAATAATCCAAAAAATATTAAAGAACTTATTTTATTTCAGCTAGTAATTAATGTCAGCAGCTGCAACTAGTGCAGGGCAACCAGGAATTTATTCTCAAGGGTCAAAATTTTAAAGTTGTTAGAAATATTTGAACTCCCTCTATAGGTAAAAATAACTAGGCTTTGAACATTGTTAGTAAAAATAATTGATTAGAAATCTACCACATGGAATACCTTTTCGATCCCCAAGTTGTTTCTGTATCCTATTTAAGTTTCTGGTTAGGTTATGACCTGCTCCATCTTCAACATCAATCTGAAGATGTCTTGTATTCTCTGTCCCCCATCCTGGGGTCGGGGCAGGGGGACTCTCAGTCTCTATTCCCAAATGGAACCTTGAACCTCAGTATTTAAGATCTCTGACAAAGGAGTCTCCTCATACCTTAATCTCTATCTCATATTCCAGGAATTGCTAGTTATTGCTTTGACTATTCTATTGTCTGCTTTCATTGAAATGTCTAAATCAGTTACTGTTAATTAGCACAAAGAGATGATTGGATTGTGTATTTAAGACTCCTTTCCTTGTACAAAATCTTCTGAAATAGAAAATGATCACTTTGCAAAGGGACAGCTAAGTAGCTCAGTGAATAAAATAGTAGGTCTGGTGTCAGGAGGGTCTGGGTTCAAATTTGGATCCAGACACTTCATATCTATGTGAACCAAGCTTAACTCCAATTGCCAAGCTCTTGCCACTCTTCTGCTTCAGAACTTATTCTAGGACACAAGGCAAGGGTTTATATATAGATCCAGATCATCAATTTAATATCTTTTCCAATTACATATAAAAATTACATTCCAATAACATACAAAAAACAATTTTAATCTTTGTCTTTTTTTACAATTTTGAACTCTAAATTTTCTCCCATCTTCTCTTTCCTCCCCTCTCACTCAGAACTGAAGCAATTATATAAATATACATATATGTATATATACACACATATGTATTTAAAAGCATCCTGTATGTAAACACACACAAGCATTGTGGAAAAGAGAAAAATTATAAGGCAGGCAGCAAGACAAGAAGCAATGGCTGGAGGTTGATCAGTTGTCAATTAAAGGAAGATTCCATTTGGAATGTTACCAGGAAACAATTGAAGGCAAGAGTCAACTGCCAACTGATTTCTGGGCTTCTTGGCTGATGGTGGTAACTTTGAAGGACTTGGGATAATCAAGCTGGAGGTAGCCTGGCTGATTTGAAGGCAGAAGAAGGACAATAGTCCATATATCTCTCTCTGACTTTCTCTGCTTTGTGGTAGTGACTGAATTGCCATTTCTCTCAATATCCTCCAACCTAAGGCTCACTGTAGATAATAGGGAAACCTTCAACCCTCTTACCTCCATTTGCTCTCCTTTCCTGTCTTCCCCAAATAAACACCTTACTTGAGATAAAAGAAAATTAAAAGCTATGTCATTTGAAACATCATTAACTAACCTAAATTAACTAGCCTAAACTAACCTAAAAAAAACTAACTAACATAAATTAACTGAATGATTTAGAAACCAGAAGAGTGGAGAGGAAGGGAGTCTGAAGAAGAGGGAGGAAAAGGGAAAAAGAGAGGTATAGAGGGAGGAGGGTAGGCAAAAGAAGATAACTACCTGATTTATTAGTTATCACTTACCCATCAAATACACCCCCTCAATATTATATATTACAGCATCATATTACCTGGGAATTGGCATGGGGAGATGTCATAATATGTGTTCATTCTGTAGCTTTTAGTTCATTGTCCAAATTGCAAAAGAAAAGAGTACCAGAGGGAAAGGGAGCCTCTAAGTTAATCATCTGTCTTATTCATATTTTATTTCCAGTTAGGATGGATCCTGAGGAGCCCTTTCATGAAGTTTGTGGCCCACGCAGTCTCTTTCACAATCTTCCTGGGATTGTTAGTTCTGAATGCTTCAGACCGGTTTGAAGGCGTAAAAAACCTCCCCAACGAAACCATCACGGATTATCCAAAACAAATATTTAGAGTAAAAACCACCCAGTTCTCATGGACAGAAATGCTTATCATGAAGTGGGTTTTAGGTAAGCAAGCAACTCCATCTTCTATATTTTCCTCAGCTCTTTGGGCATGTTACTTTGCCAGGGGGGATTTTTCACTTTAGAATAAAGAAAAAGGCAAGAAGGCATCTGGGAAAAGAGTTTAGAACATGAGCATCTTAAGCAAGGATATTAAAGGTAATAGTAGACATATATATATATATGTATATATATATATATATATATATATAACTTTATATAGCATATACCTATATGTATGTATATATTTCCCAGTCTCCAGATCATTAATTTAATATCTTTCCCAATTACACACAATAAACAATTTTAATCTTTGTCTATTTTTTACAATTTTGAGCTTTCTCCCATCTTCCCTTTCCTCCCCTCTCATTGAGAAGGCAAGCAATTTGTTAAAGGTTATATATACATGTGTAGTCATGCAAAACATATTTCCATATTAGTCATGTCGTGAAAGAAAACAGAGAGAAAAAAGAAAGCATAGTTTGCTTTGATCTGCATTCAGATTCCGTCTCCAGAATATAGAGGTGACAGAAGCAAACAAGAAAAGAATTTTTGTCAAGCCCCTGCCTTCAGGTAACTTACAATTTCTTTTTTTATTTATTGTCTTTAGAATATTTTTCCATGGCTACATGATTCATGATTTCCCCTCACCCTTCCCTCCCCCGTCCCAGAGCTAACAACGTATCAATGTTCAAAACCTATTTTCATGTTATTCATGTTTTCAGTAGAATGATCTTTTAACATCAAAACTCTAATCATATCCCACTCAAACTATGTGATTGATCATATATTTTTCTTCTGTGTTTCTTTTTCTACAGTTATTTCTCTAGATTGTCATTGCATTGCTGCTAGTGGAAAAATCTATTATATTCAATTGTGCCATAATTTATCAATCTCTGTATATGTTCACCTGCTTCTGCTCTTTTCACTCTGCATCAATTCCTGGAGGTCTTTCTAGTTCATATGGAATACAGTTCATTATTCCTTTCAGCACAAAAATACTCCACCATCAAATGCCACAATTTGTTCAGCTATTCCCCAACCAATGGACACCCACTTCATTTTCTAATTTTTTCTCACCACACAGAGTATGTCTATAAATATTTTTGTGCAAGTTGTTTTCCTTATTATCTCTTTTGGATACAAAGCCAACAGTGGTATACCTGAGACATAGGGTAGATATTATTTTTAATTCCTTTGCACATAGTTTCAAATTGCTCTCTAGAATGTTTGGATCAATTCCCAACTCCACCAGCAGTGTATTAGTGTCCCAGTTTTACCACATCCCCTCCAACATTTATCACTTTCCTTTGCTACCATACTGGCAAGTCTGCTAGGTGTAAAGTGGTACCTCAGAGTTGTTTTAATTTGAATTTCTGTAATCAGGAGGAATTTAGAACACCTTTTCATGTGTTTATTGATAGTTTTGATTTCATCATGTAAAAACTGCCTATTCATGCCCCTTGACCATTTCTCGATTGGGGAATGGCTTGTTATTTTTGTAAATTTGACTTAGTTTCTTATATATTTGGGGAATGAAACATTTGTCAGAAAGTTTTGTTATAAAAATTTTCTCCCAGTTTGTTGCTTTCCTTCTAATTTTGGTTGCATTGGTTTTGTCTGTACAAAACCCTTTCAATTTGATATAACCAAGGTCATTCATTTTACATTTTGTACTGTTCTCTATCTTTGCTTGGTCTTAAAATCCTTCCCTTTCCACAGATCTGACAGGTATTCTATTTTATGTTCACCTGAGTTATTTATGATTTCACTCTTTATATTTATGTCATTTACCAGTTTTGAAGTGATTTTGGTATAGGGTGTAAGATGTGTATTAGAAATAGGATACCATAGGAGCTATTTTTACTTGCAGTAAAGTATATACTCTGGCATCTATTTGAAATGTTCTTTCCTGATCGACATCTGAGGTGCTTTACTCTCAGTCTTACATGCAGGAAATTCTCTCTTCCTTCATGCTTCTTCCACAGATGTTGATCTAAATATAATTTTCCCATACTTTTTTCCAATTTTCCCAGAAAATACCTAGTTCTTGTCCCAAAAGATAGGTTATTTGGGTTTATCAAACATGAGAGTGCTGAGGTCATTAAGCCCTAGTCTATTCGACTGATTAATCCTCTTGTCTCTTAGTCAGTATCATATTGTTTTGATGGCCAATGCTTTATACTACAGTTTAAAATCTAATACTGCTAGGCTCCATCCTTCACATTTTTAAAAAATTATTTCCCTTGATATTCTTTTTTTTAGTTTTTAAAACATTATTTTATTTGGTCATTTTCATACATTATTCATTGGAAACAGATCATTTTCTTTTCCTCCCTCCCTTCCCCCCCACCGCCCCAAACCCTTCCCTAGCCAACGCGCGATTCATCTGGATATCACATGTGTCCTTGCTCTGAACCCATTTCCTTGTTGTTGGTATTTGCATTAGGGTACTCATTTAGCCTCTCTCCTCGATCATGTCCGCTCTACCTCTATAGTCAAGCAGTTGCTTTTCCTTGGTGTTTTTCCTCCCAGTTTGTCCTCTGCTTAAGGATAGCTTTTTTTCTCCTAGATCCCTGCAGATTGTTCAGAGACATTGTAAAGCCATTAATGGAGAAGTCCATTACATTCTCTTGTACCACAGTGTGTCAGTCTCTGAGTACAATGTTCTCATGGTTCTGCTCCTCTCACTCTGCATCACTTCCTGGAGGTTGTTCCAGTCTCCATGGAATTCCTCCACTTTATTATTCCTTTTAGCACAATAGTATTCCATCATCAACACATACCACAATTTGTCCAGCCATTGCCCAATTGAAGGGCATCCCCTCATTTTCCAATTTTTTGCCACCACAAAGAGTGCAGCTATGAATATTCTTGTACAAGTCTTTTTTCCTTATTATCACTTTGGGGTACAAACCCAGCAGTCCTATCGTTGGATCAAAGGGCAGACAGTTTTTTATCGCCCTTTGGGCATAGATCCAAATTGCCCTCCAGAATGGTTGGATCAATTCACAACTCCACCAGCAATGCATAAATGTCCCTACTTTGCCACATCCCCTCCAGCATTCAGTACTTTCCTTTGCTGTCATGCTGACCAAACTGCTAGATGTGAGGTGTATCAGAGTTGTTTTGATTTGCATCTCTCTGATTATAAGAGATTTAAAACACTTTTTCATGTGCTTATTAATAGTCTTGATTTCTTTAACTGAAAATTGCCTATTCATGTCCCTTGCCCATTTTTCAATTGGAGAATGGCTTGATTTTTTGTACTTTACCTAAGTATTTTATATTGTCTCGGGTGGCTTTAAATGGAATTTCTCTTTCTAATTCTTGCTGCTGAACTGGGTTGGTACTTGATTTTTAGCTCTTTATAAACTTAAGTAATTAGACCTTTATCAAAGGTTTTTGTTAGGAAGATTGTTTCCCAATTTGTTACTTTCCTTCTAATTTTAGTTACATTGGTCTTGTTTGTACAAAACCTTTTTAATTTGATGTAATCAAAATTATTTATTTTGCACTTTGTGACTCTTTCTATGTCTTGCTTGGTTCTAAAATCTTTCCTTACCCAAAGGTCTGACATGTATACTATTCTGTGTTCACCTAATTTACTTATAGTTTCCTTCTTTATATTCAAGTCATTCACCCATTCTGAGTTTATCCTGGTGTAGGGTGTGAGGTGTTGATCCAAACCTAATCTCTCCCACACTGTCTTCCAATTTTCCCAGCAGTTTTTATCAAATACTGGATTTTTGTCCCAAAAGCTGGGGTCTTTCGGTGTGTCATAGACTTGCTGAGGTCATTTACCCCAAGTCTATTCCGCTGAACTGAATTCCTTTCTGTCTCTTAGCCAGTACCAAATTGTCTTGATGACCACTACTTTGTAATAGAGTTTGAGATCTGGGACTGAAAGGCCACCTTCCTTTGTATTTTTTTTCATTATTTCCCTGGATATCCTAGATCCTTTATTCTTCCAAATGAATTTTGTTATGGTTTTCTCTAATTCAGTAAAATAATTTTTTGGTAGTTCAATGGGTATGGCACTAAATAGATAAATAAGTTTGGGTAGAATGGTTTTTATTATATTAGCTAATCCCACCCATGAGCAATCAATGTTTTTCCAATAGTTTAGATCTAGTTTTAATTGTGTGGAGAGTGTATTGTAGTTGTGTTCATATAGTTCCTGTGTTTCTCTCGGCAGATAGATTCCTAAGTATTTTATATTGTCTCGGGTGGCTTTAAATGGAATTTCTCTTTCTAATTCTTGCTGCTGAACTGGGTTGGAGATATATAGAAATGCTGATGACTTATGTGGGTTCATTTTGTATCCTGCAACTTTGCAAAAGTTGTTGATTATTTTGTCTAGCTTTTTGGTTGATTCCCTAGGATTCTTTACGTAAATCATCATATCATCCGCACAGTGACAGCTTGGTCTCCTCCTTGCCAATTGTAATACCTTCAATTTCTTTTTCTTCTCTAATTGCTACTGCTAGTGTTTCTAGTACAATATTAAATAATAAAGGTGATAATGGCCATCCTTGTTTGACTCCTGATCTTATTGGGAAGGCTTTGAGCTTTTCCCCATTGCAGATGATGTTTGCTGATGGTTTTAGGTATATGCTGTTTATTATTTTTAGGAAAGGCCCTTCTATTCCTAAACTTTCTAGTGTTTTCAATAGGAATGGATGTTGTATTTTGTCAAAGACTTTTTCTGCATCTATTTAGATAATCATGTGATTTTTGTCAGTTTGCTTGTTCATATGGTCAATTATGTGGATGGTTTTCCTAATATTGAAACAGCCCTGCATCCCTGGTATAAATCCTACTTGATCATGGTGAATGACTCTTCTGATCACTTGCTGGAGTCTTTTTTGCTAGTATCCTATTTAAGATTTTTGCATCTATATTCATTAGGGATATTGGCCTATAGTTTTCTTTCTCTGTCTTTAACCTTCCTGGCTTTGGGATCAGTACCATGTTTGTGTCTTAAAAAGAATTTGGTAGAATCCCTTCTTGGCTTATTCCGTCAAATAGTTTGTATAGTATTGGGGTTAGCTGTTCTTAGAATGTTTGATAGAATTCATTTGTGAATCTGTCTGGACCTGGGGATTTTTTCTTAGGGAATTCTTTGATGGCTTGTTCAATTTCTTTTTCTGATATGGGGGGTTGTTTAGGTAAATTATTTCTTCTTCTTTTAGCCTAGGCAATTTATATTTTTGTAAGTATTCATATCACTTAGATTGCCATATTTGTTGCCATATAATTGGGCATAGTAGGTTTTAATGATTGCCTTGATTTTCTCTTCATTAGAGTTGAGGTCTCCCTTTTCATCTTGGATACTGTCAATTTGGTTTTTTTCTTTCCTTTTTTTAATTAGACTGACTAGTACTTTGTCTATTTTATTTGTTTATTCAAAGTACCAGCTTCTAGTCTTATTTATTAAATCAATAGTTCTTTGACTTTCAATTTTATTAATTTCTCCTTTAATTTTTAGGATTTCTAATTTGATCTTCATCTGAGGGTTTTTAATTTGTTCACTTTCCAGTTTTTTAATTTGTATGCCCAATTCATTGACCTCTGCCCTTCTTAATTTGTTTATATATGAACTCCAGGATATAAATTTCCCCATGAGTACTGCTTTGGCTGCATCCCATAGGTTTTGAAAGGATGTCTCACCATTGTCATTTTCTTCAATGAAGTTATTAATTGTTTCTACAATTTGTTCTTTACCTGGTTTTGGAGAGTCATATTGTTTAATTTCCGATTAATTTTTTATTTATCTCTCCAGGTACCCTTACTAATTATTATTTTTATTGTATTGTGGTCTAAGAAGATTGCATTTATTATTTCTGCCCTTTTGCACTTGTTTGCAATGATTTTGTGCCCTAATACATGGTCAATTTTTGTGAATGTACCATGTGCTGCTGAAAATAGGTGTATTCCTTTTTGTCCCTATTTATTTTTCTCCATATGTCTACTAACTCTAATTTTTCTAAGATTTCATTTGCTTGTCTCACCTCTTTCTTGTTTATTTATTTGATTTATCTAGTTCAGATAGGGGAAGGTTCAGATCTCTCACTAGTAGTTTTTCTATCTATTTCATCCTTGAGCTCCTCTAGTTTCTCTTTTAAAAATTTGGATACTTTGCCATTTGGTGCATACATATTTAGTATAGATATTTCCTCGTTGTCTATACTGGCTTTTATCAGGATGTATCTTCCCTATCTCTTTTAACTAGATTTATTTTTACTTTGGCTTTGTCTGATATCATGATTGCTACTCCTGCCTTCTTTTTATCATTTGATGCCCAAAAGATTTGGCTCCATCCTCTTACTTTCACCCTATGCGTATCTACCTTCCTCATGTGTGTTTCTTGCAGACATCATATGGTATGGTTTTGAATTCTAATCCACTCTGCTATTCGCTTGCTTTTTATGGGTGAGTTCATTCCATTCACATTCAGAGTTATGATTAGTAGCTGTGTATTTCCCAGCATTTTGATTTCAACACCTGGTCCTGCCTTTTCTTCTTTCACTATTTCCTTCTACACCAATATTTGTTTATAGTCAGTCCCCCTAATCCCCCCCTTATTTTACTTCCCTTTCTACCCCCTCCCTTCTTTTTCCCTCCCTTCTTTTACCCTGTAGACTTTTTAAAATTTCCCCCCCTACTCTCTCCCTTGTACTGCTTCCCTCCCCACCAGTCCTTTTTTTACCCTTCCACTCCCCTATAGGGCGCAAATCTATTCTCTTCCCCAATGGATTGGATTGTTCTTCCCTCTTTGGGTCAGTTTCAAGGTACGTAAGAGTTGAGTATTTCCTATCTCCAACCTCTTTACCCTTCCAGTGTATCGATGTTCTCCCCCCTCCCGCCATGAGCTTCTTTGTGACATATAAATTCACCCCCATTTGTTTCTTTTCCCATTTCTTTTAGTCATAACCTCTTTTTTAGCTCTAATCATGTATATATATATACATACACATGTATATGTATTTATGTATGCATATATCTTTATACCTATTTATGTCTTGTTCTTTCATCCTATACAGTTTGTCACTGTTCCCTCTAAGTGTAATTCTTCTAGCTGCCCAGGTGATAGCAACAGTTTTTAAGTTACCAATGACCTCTTTTCTTAGAGGGATACATAACATTTTAAATTATTGAATCTCTCTCAAAAATTTTGTTGTTGTTTTGTTTTCCCCCCTCTTTTTTAATTACCTTTTGATGATTCTCTGGAGTTCTGTGGTTGGACATCAAATTTTCTGTTCAGGTCAGGTCTTTCATTTATGAATGCTTGGAACTCTTCTGTTCTGTTGAATGACCATACTTTCCCCTGTAAGAATATAGTCAGTTTTGATGGGTATTTTATTCTTGGTTGTAGACCTAGTTCCCTTGCTTTCCGGAATATTGTATTCCATGCCTTTCTTTTTTTCAGTGTGGATGCAGCCAGATCCTGGGTTAGTCTCACTGTGTTTCCATGGCATCTGAAGGGCTTCTTCTTGGAAGCTTATAATATCTTTACTTTCATCTGATAGTTTTTTAATTTGGCTATAACATTCCTGGGTGTTGTCAGTTGGGGATTAAATACAGAGGGTGATCTGTGGATTCTTTCAATCTCCACTTTCCCCTCTTGTTCTAGGATATCAGGACAGTTTTCCTGGATAATTTCCTCTAGTATTATGTCCAGGCTTTTTCTTTTGTCATGGTCTTCTGGTAGTCCAATTATTCTTAAATTGTCTCTTCTTGAACGATTTTCTAAATCGTCTGTTTTGTGAATGAGATGCTTCACATTTTCCTCAAATTTTTCATTCTTTTTGTTTTGTTTTATAGTGTCCTGCTGCCTTGTGAGGTTATTTAATTCGAGTTGTTGTATTCTGGTTCTTAAAGATTGGATTTCATCTCTGCCTTTTTGGTCATCCTTTTCCTTCTGGTCTGATTTTCTTTGAAGATCATCTTTCTTCCTCTTTACCTCATCTTTCATCTCCTCTGCCTCATCTTTCATCTCCTTTGCCTCATTTTCTAGCTGGTTGATTTTGGCTTTTGAGACACTATTTTCTCGTTTTCATTCAAGTGCCTCTGTTTCCAGATGACTTATCTTAATTTTTAAGTTCTTTTCCCATTTGTCTTCAGCCTCTCTTAGTTGTGATTTGAGTTCTTCCACAGCCTGTATCCAATTCGCTGGGATTTCTGGTTTATCGTTTGCTGATCTCTCCCCCTCTGTTCCATTTGCTGAGTAATAGCTGTCTATTGTAGTTTCTTTCTTCTTTTTCTGTTGTTTGCTCATATTCGCCTCTTATTTACTCTCCGTATTTGTCTGTGCTCTTGTTCCTCTCATTTTTTTTTGTTTTGGGGGGGCTTCTCTCAGCCTCCCCTCTTGGAGCTTTAACAGAATATCTCTTGGTGTAGTCTCTGGGGGTGGGTTGTTGGGGGTTTGAGCTTCACTGTACTCTGTGGGCTTTTGATTGTCTTAAAGTCAATGAGGATGTGTGTGGAGCCTGGGCTTCCCTGATTTCTGGAGACTTTTGATAGGATTAAGTTCAGCTTGGTTGGGCTGGGTTTGCTCTGAATTCTAAACTTCCTGGACAGCTGGAGCAAATATGGAGGATCTCCAAAGCTCTGGCCAGGCTGCCAGGTTTGTGCTCCTTCTAGGCCACCATCTTGACTCTGCCTCTAGGTTTCTGTTCTTTCAGAATACCCTGCTCTCTAAGGATGGAGGGGTCGTGGCCTCCCTGGGTTCTGAAGGCTCCTGATGGGATTATGTTCAGCTGGTGTGGGCCAAATGATCCCTGAACCAAAAAACCTCCTCCTCTACAGTCTGTGTTGAATGCCCAGAGACTTGCCCAGGTTGCTTTCATAGTAAGCCCTTTGGAGCAACCCCTTTCCTGGCCCTGAGGTTTCTGTCCTTTCAGAAGCTCTGAGGGCTCCTGATGGGATTGGGTTCAGCTGGTGCCCTAAAGCTGGAACCTCCCTTGAGACTCAGATGGAAGGACCCAGTCAGGGGGCTACAGGCTTCCCCCTTCTCTCTATTTTCCCTGCCATCTGTGTTGGGCACCCCAGAGACTGGCTCAGGTTGCTTTCAAGGTGAGTCCTTCAGAATAGTCATCTCTGAGGCCCTTTCGCTGGCACTGAGGTTCCTGCTGCTGCCATGGGCTCAGCAGTCTGGGTTGGGCTGGATGGGTCCTGGGACCTTCTTTCTTCCTACCCCTTAGATCCAAGTGATCTAGGGTTCTGACTTTTGGGGGGCTGTACCTTTTGATACAGGTCCAGGAGGAGGGTTCTCCAGGTCTGTCCTGTTGTTCAGTTTGAATTTCGGTGTCCTGGGAGCATTCAGTTTGTGATCAGTAAGGAAGCGTTTTCAGAGGTCTGAACCTTCTCTGCCTCTAAACTGCCATCTTGACCGGAAGCCCCAACTCTCCCTTGATATTCTTGATCTCTTGTTCTTCCAGATGAACTTTGTTATACTTTTTTTCATATAATTCTATAAAATAGTTTTTTGGTAGTTTGATAGGCATGGCACTGAATAAGTAGATTAATTTGGATGAGATTGTCATTTTATGATTAGCTCATCCTACTCATGAGCAATTAATTTTTTTCCAGTTATTTAGATCTAGTTTTAATTGTGTGGATAGTGTTTTGTAGTTATGTTCACATAATTCCTGCATTTCTCTTGGTAGATAAATTCCTAAATATTTTATGTTATCTAGAGTGATTTTAAATGGAGTTTCTCTTTCTAATTCCTGTTGCTGAATTTTGTTGGAAATATATAGAAATGCTGATGATTTATGTGGGTTAATCTTGTACCCTGAAACTTTGCCATAGTTGTCTTTTAGTTGATTTTCTAGGAGCCTTTAAGTATTGTAAAGATTAAAATTTAGGAATATGGGGAGACTGAGGCAGGTAGAAATTAATTTCTCTCTGCAAGGAGTATTATATTTTTTAGAGGTTTATTAAAGGTTAAAGATTAAAGAAAATACAGAATAAGAAAAAACACGTGCCTAGGCCAGAGGCCTAGGCCAGATAACCTCACATTACATAAGAGATGCATCTGCTCCAAAACGGAAGTCCAAAAGAGGCCCCAAAAACCTTTGCCACCAGCTTAAATCCTTCCTCAATCTTGGCCCACCTCAGAATTCCTGTGAGATTACAAAGCATTTTGGGGAAGTAGAGCAAAGGCTTGTGGGGATTGTAGTCCTGTATTCGAGTCTATTTTTTTACATTCCCTCGTTTGATCATTGTTGGGGAGCAAAGTTTCCCCAAAAAGGATCATGAGAACATAATCAACTTAAACATTACAACAATTTGAGGATAAGAGAAAGGGAAAAAAATAAACCAATAATTGCTGAAACACATTGACAAAAAGCCAGTTAGGGGGCAGTCCCCTTTGACATAAAAGTATACATACAAATAAATGTTCAATCAACCACTCCCAAAGTTCAATTTTGTGCAACTTATGATCTGGAGGCATCTTCATGGTGGCTTCTCCAACAGTTCAGTTCTGGATTCAGAGAGGTAGCATCTTCTTTACCTAAAATTCTTCTCAAAAGGAATTTAAACTTTGCAATTTAAATAATAATATTTTTTTTTACATTCCCCCCATTAAGAGGGTGATTAAAAAACCGTGATCACTTAGGGATGCATGGCTGAGGTATATGAATCAATTGGCAAGAGATATTAAAAAGATATCAGAAAAATCCAAAAGAAAAGAAAAAATTTCTAGATGAAAATATAGACTATCAAAGTCTTATGTGTAAAAATTCCAAGTAAAAAGAAAAATAAATCTATAACAGGTCCTTGAATCAGGGCCCAATCAAAATGATCTAAGCAATGATGCATTTACCCAGTCAATAGCCAGGACTACAGAAAGTTACCACACTATGAAAGGCAGAAAAGGGGACCAGATTATAGGAGCCAAGGTTTTAGGGATACTCGTCTGTGAGTATTTTCAGAGTGAATGTGGATACAAGGAAAGCCTATGTTGAGCAATGATAAACATAGTAACCTTGAGTCTTCACACTAGGTTCAAGACCTTTGTATTGGCCTAGAAGTGCATCAATCCATCCTGGATTGGCTTTTCTTTGGCTCTGTGCAATGGCTCTTTTGTGTATATCTTGTCCTGGAATCAGACAGAATCATTAAGCAAAGTCCCATAATTTATTAAATAATTAGTGGCATCATTTTTATAGTCACAAGCTTTTTAGGGCATGCATTAGCAAATGTATCTTAAACTTATAGTACTGAAAAATCAAAAAGTTAAAGAAAATCTTAATGCTGGTGACATGTACTTCAAATATAAAAAGGAGAGAAAAAATAATAAAAAAACTGAAAAAGTATATTGCACATGCAAGAAAAATATAATAATAAAAGAGCTTTAAAAAATTCAAAAATATAACTTATAATCATTGACACTGTGTCAGCTAAGAAACTATAAAATGCAAGGCTTTCTCACAAAAAAATGAGATCCATTTCTTTCCTCTTAATATCTGACCATGATCACTGTGAGTAGAAGGCAAATGAAATGAACAAGTTTAACAATTTTTTCATTTTTAAAAAATACAGTAGTACAAATATGTAGGTATCAAAATCCCCAAAATTCTCAATAGCCCAATTAATTGCAATAGCAAACAAACATGCTTTCATAGTTCACATAAGTTGCTGTATGACATTTTTAAAATCTATGAATTGATGGACATTGACCTTTTACTCTATCCCTTCTCCCCAAAAAAGCTCAAAACATTTTATACAGATATTTTATAAACTAACCAAATTTTCTAGAATCCAAAAAAATTCCCACCTTTTACAAAGTATTTTTCTTGACAGATAATTTGGGCTAAGGGTCAAAACCTCAGGGTAACTCTAGTCATTATAAGAATTGGCAAGAATATGGAGGATGAACCCTCCTCATTCAAAGAAGACCCAAGGCTGTTTGAGATCTTCAGTTCCTGAAAGAAGAGAACTAGAGAAACTATCTGCTTCTGCAGTAGTTTTTCCTTCCCCTGCACCATAATTAGACTCTCTCTGCATATTCTATTCATTATATACAGATCAAGGACTCATTTGGATTTTTTTTAAGTTGACACTTCATCAACCTGATCCATGTTTCTTCAGGAGTTCATGGGTTTGCTTACTCTCTTAACCTATTTGGAGACTCAATGTCTCTAACCTAGTTATGAGGAACAACACGAGAACTGTACTAATCTGTTACGTGGCTAAATATTTTTGGGGCTCTGCAGCTTCCTAGAATTTTTCTTCTTCAAACAGTAAGGGTCACAGTCCTATCTTTAATGAAAAGGTTCTTAAACTTTTGTGTGTCATGGATTCCTTTTGCAAATCACTTCTTAAAATAATAATATGCAATGACTAAAAAATAATAAACAAAGGATTACAAAGAATTGTTAATATATTATATTAAAATGTAGTTATCAGAAAATGTTAAATTTATCCATGGACTGTAAGAATCTCTGCTCTAAAGTGAATGAGACTCAAGGCTTTAACTTTGACTTGAGAGTCAGGTCTAGAGATTGGAGGTTCTGAGATCAAATTTGGCCTCAGACACTTCCTAGCTGTGTGACCCTAAGCAAGTGACCCAATCCTAATTGCTTAGCCCTTACTGCTCTTCTGCCTTAGAATCAACTTACTATTGACTCTAAAATGGAAGGTAAGGGTTTTGTTGTTGGGTTTTTTTAAGTACAAAATTGGCCATCAAGACCTTGACTCCTCTCATAGATGAAGAAATTTAGCCGCTGAAAAAGGAAATTACTTTCCTAAGGCTACACATCTTACTTGCTACCAGACAACTATGTACTGAGAAAGGGGCTTACCTATAAGTAGATGAGTTTACTTATCTATAAAGAGAAGGTATCAGATTAGATTAGCTAAGATTGGTTTGAAAAGCCTCAAAATCTCAGAGGTCATCTAATTCAATTTATGCCTAAATAAGCACTTCTTCTAAAATATACCTCACAGACAGTTGTCCACCTTTTGCTTGAGGTCTTGAAGTCTCAGTTACCTTCTTAGGAAACTCATTCCAATTTTGGACAGCTACCATCACTGGAAAGAATTTTCCTTTGGGATCATATTTAAATGTCAGCAAAAAGAATCTGAGTGAACAGATTTTGTCAGGCAGGTAGTAGAGACGATTATTGTTGATGTGAACTTTGACTAGATAGGCTCTGGTCCCTTCTGGCTCTGATATTATGCTCCCTCCCACTTCTAATATTATATGATGCTGTCAATACTTAGGAAGCAACCTGGTTAAATAGAAATGGCATTTGACCAAGAAATAGGAAGCTCAGATTCTAAACTTTACCACTTACTGACTTTAAGATTTGTAATATATATATACCTTTCAAGATGAATGAAACAGAAAAATATAATACAAAACAGTTAATTATCAACCAATCAACAGTATGCTTCAAATTATAGCAGAAAGAGGCTGGAACAAAGAGTCAGAAGACCTGACTCTGACACTTAGTAACTGACAATGTGACTTTGAGATTATTAATCCTCCTTCTGTCTCTCCAGCTACAAAATAAAGAGTAGATAATATAAATTTATAATATTTTTCCATTGTTACATGATTCATGATTTTTACCATCCCTTTTACCTCCCCTCTCCAGAAGCTGACAAGGAATTCCATTGGGTTTGATATGTATCATTGTTCAAAACCTATTTCCATGTTATTCATATTTGCAATAGAGTAATCATAAACATCAAAACCTTAATCATATTCCAATCAAACCATGTGATCAATCATATATTATTCTTCTGCATTTCTGTTTCCACTATTCTTTTTCTGACTATGGATAGCATTCTTTCTCAAAAATTCCTCTGGATTGTCCTGGATCATTGCATTGATAGTAGAGAAGTCCATTATGTTTGATTGTGCCACATTGTATCAGTCTCTGTGTACAATGTTTTCCTGGTTCTGCTCCTTTTGATCTGCATCAATTCCTGGAAGTCTTTCCAGTTCACATAGAAATCCTCCAGTTTATTATTCCTTTCAGCACAATATGAGTGACTTCTAAGGTCTCTTCAGCTGAACAATTCTGTGATTCTGGGAAGATTTTAAACCTAGTGAAAAAGATTGTACCTACATCCACATCTGCTGGAGCATTATACCATACAGATTGTTAAACATAATTGTATTTAACCCTTCTAGAGATCAGGATTGAATTTTCTTTGCATAAAAACAAACTCTTTTCCATGTCCATAATGATCTCTGATACAGCCAAATTCTTCATAAATGAATGGCATTGATTGCAAATAAAAATAAATGACATTTACAATGTTTTATCATTTGCATACATTATCTAATTTGACCCTCATAAGACTATGGAGCAGGTATTAGAGCTTTTATGATCTCAATTTTACAGCTGAGAAAACTGAGTCTTAAGGATGGCAAGTGACTTCTTCATGGTCACATAAATGCCAAAAGCAAAATTTCAAAATGGATCTTAGCACCTAAGCTACCTCAGGAGGAATGATAGACGCACAGTGCCACCTGTCCCTAATACTGGAGGAAAGAAAAGTTCAAAGCAAACAAATTTCAGGTGTTTGGCACAGGACTGTTAACTTCCTAACCTAGACTGGAAGTAGGAGAAAGAATATAAAAATTCCTCTGAGGCAAGGAACTATATTACTTTTGTATTTGGATTAATACCTAGCTGATAGTAGAAAGGTTAGGGATAGGACCTTTAATTTTGTTGTCACCAGGAGCTCCCCATGAGGAACTTCCTCTACCATTGCAGAGCAGCACCATTTCCACAACACATAAATATCTGCCTAGAGCACTCAGATATTAAGTAGTTACCCAGGTTTTGCAGTTAAGATGTGTTGGAGGTGGAACATAGTAGGGCCTTGCTCAGTCTTTGCTGATTTATGGGAAAGTTCATGGGTAGCTACATGCCTTTTGTAAAAGTTCCAGAACCTTGGGAAATACCTGAATTCACTTGACAGTTCATCCATCTGTTTACTTTATTTGATTTTCAGAATCTTCTGTTGCTTTATAGCCTGTGTTATATAGACACAGCTTTGGAGGTGGTTCCAATAGACTTTAATGAAACTCATTAATTTCGAATGTCTGCTGTGGGCAAAACCTAAATGGAAACACTACTCCTCTGGAAGCCTTTTAATTGTTGGATATCAAATTGCCTTTCTGTATTGCATCTTAGTTGGTCATCCATGAAAATTGTATTTTTTATAGAAATTCCTCCACCTTCTTTTTACTATAAAAAATCTGAAAATATTTCCAAAAATAGATGCCCAGGTGCTGACGCAAAATGAAAATAGAAAAATCCAACAGTATGATATTGGGCACACACACCAAAAAAAAAGGATCTTTAATCTCTTTAGTTTGAACCTGTGATGTCACTGGAATGGATAATTTTGGGTAAGGAGTCCTTTATCAATCCAGATTAAAAATTGGTCTGCAATTTGAGGTCTTGAAAATTTTGTCTGGGAAACTAAGGAGCAGAATGAATTTTGTAAGTACTCCACAGTCACTACTTGTCAGAAGCTAAGCTTGAACTCAGATCTCCCTGATTCTATTATACCCACTACATCTACTCCCCCCATAACCCTCCTCCTGTGTTTAATGCTATGTAATCAATAAAACATTTATTAAATACCTACTATTGTACCTGGTACTATGCTAAGCACTAAAATATGTGGGTGCTTTGGCAAGGGCATCGACGGACAATCAAAAGGTCTCAGTATGGCCCTGGTTTTTCCACCAAGTAGTAAAGCAATGATTCAATACAATTCAGTTCAGTTCATCAAGTGCCAAGTAGTATGCTAAATCTTGTGACAGGCACTGTGATAGATACTAGATATATTTTACCTCTCTGAGACTGTATAACTTTCTAAAAAAAAGAAAGTTGGACTAGATGCTCTCCAAAGTCCCTTCTAAGCTCTAACAGTCTATGTGACTAATAAGAACATCAACCATTACTGTAAAGGGTAATTAATTATTAACTGTAAGTATAAGGCATTAAAAACACTACTATTGTTGTTGTTTTTTAAATTAGTATTATTATGAATCAGTAAAAAAGGGCAGATGCTGAAATATGTACTATGGATTGAGACTTCGACTGCAGAGCTCATTGTTTCACTTGGTTGAGAGGGAGGGGGAGGTAAATTAATCTTAATTGTGAAGCCTTAGCCTTGTCTGTCTGCTTAGCCCGGAACATGTCATCACAGGAGCCATTTAAAGCTTCTCTCCAATCTGTTCTGAGCTACTTTTTAGAAATACAGAACATGATTTGTTTTCCATACAATCAGCTTTATTCCCAGTGTGACTTATTCTTTTGCTAAAATTTAATATTCACCCTTTCTCCCTTCTCTCCTGGAACAGAGGTAGGTACGGAAGAGATGTCATAGAAACATTTCCATAACAAGAATCCTAAATGCACTGTAGAGTTGGAAAGAACCAAAGAAAGGTAGGAAGACTAAAGGACAGACCATAGAGAAAAATCAACATAGAACCCTGTAAGGATTGCATATTAGATGCTTCAAACACCAAAGATTGCAACATTAGGATTTTTTTTAATTTAGCATAAAATTAGAGAGCTGGCCTCTGAATCAGGAAGACCTCAAGTTCCATCTTTATAATATCCTGTCTATGGGAACCCCTAAGCAAGTCATTAACATCTTCTGAGCTCTTGGATCTCATAATCTCCAGAAACTCACCATTCTGCAAGAAGAAATCAGTTATGAAGCTCAAATCTTCTTAGATTACTTCCCACCCTAGCTGCAGTACTTCATTCTGTTCCCCTTGCTGGTTACTCCATTCCCACCCCACTCCTTTTCAATTTCTTTAACTTTTCTGACCTTCAAGTAGATCACACTCATCAATAGGGGTGGAATGTTTGGGGTTTGTTCTTTTGTTTGTTTCTAAATATGTGATTTTATTCAGAAGGAAACTTAACTAAAGCAGACCAACATCTCCTCGGCATCTTTTGGTCTTGGAGAGTTGTCTGGGACATTAAGTGGTCACACAGAGAGTATATTCACCTGGGGCAAGACTAAACCCAGGTATCCAGACACCTTAGTCTATTTCCCTATGTATTATTCTATGCTTTCTCTTGTCATCTCTTTAATAAAAGTCTTAACTAAAATAGGGAAGACGGTAGGTTGGTGAGAATAAATGCACTATCTTACTCTGATCCTTATGCCTCTCCTATAGGTGACCTTTCCAGAAGCATTTTTTCCTCACAACATGTCTATGTTCTGTCATTTCAACAGTGAATACTCTTCATGTTCTAACTTGCTTTGTGATCTTTAAAGTATGGGACAGCATAATGATCAATTTAGAAATAGATTATATGGGTTCAAATTTTACTTATCTCCTATATTATCTAGGCTAGATGATCCTCTGAGACTCAATTTCCTCATCTGTAAAATGAGGGGGTTAGAATAGATGACCTTTCCAGTTTTGAATCTATAATCCACTGAAATCAGATGGAAATCATAAAATGTATTATGGAAAAAGAGATATTTAGCAATTTAAATCTTTTGAGTTACTTTTAAAATATATACACCTTCTCTGCACAATGTATGCTGTGCTCTTTTCCCTCCATGAGTCTATTTATTACAAAACCAACTGTGCCTCCCCCGTCATGTGAACAGCTCCCATTGAGGTCAAATGGCATTTTGAATGGTAGCAGAAAATGAACCTGTTAACTTGATTCTGTTTTCCTTTCTCCTCTAACACTCATTGGTAACTGTCCTTCAGACTTCTTAGTCCTCTCCATTCCCTATCCATACCTGAGAAAGCTGCTGTAGTGAATGGTCAGTGACCTTCAGTCTTTTGGTACTTCCTCTCTAGGACCTTCAGCAATTTCTACCTAAAACAAGGGTCTAGTTAGCTGCCTTCCCACCAGGATGCTTGAGTACTGAGCATCTGTTACCCTGCTGTGTCACCATCACTCCAGCGTTCAAAGGGACTCTGATTGATAGGCTGAAGGGAGGAAGGCTGGGCAGCCTAGCTTGGATAGCCTGTTTTGACCTGAAATGGCAGAGGCTTCCCATGGTTGTTTGTAAGTGGGGTGCTAATTTTACTTAGTAAAGTACTTAATTTCACACTTTTCTTTTTTCATTAAAACAGTCCTGCTGCTCAGACCCTGGGGCCTAGATTCCTTTCACTTACAGCTTTGGAATAATTTAAATTAGCTTGGGTTAGTTAATATTTAATTCTTTAAGAAAGGCTAATGCTGGATTTGACAGCTGAGGAAGCAATTTGTAATGCACAGTGAGGGAACATCTAGGTATATCTATCTTGGTCAGGAACTTGAACTGTCCATTTTCAATAAATTATTTGCAATTCAAATTATTAACTTCATAGCAAACTCACCTTCTCTTATGAATGTGATAGATGAAAACAGGTTCACTTTCTGTTGCCTTTGAATGCATGTCAATGACATGGGTACTTGGAAGGTAATATAGTGATTCCAGGAAATGCCATAGTTTGAGAATAAGGTGAAGCAAGCAATCAGACATCACCTGGGGATTATGATTTCTTTTCAAAAGACGGAATTCATAATAATTTCAATTACATAGCCTCTGGGGATAGTTGTTATTTTTCTATAGACCAACATATTTCAGAGGTCATTGAAAAATGAAAATAATGATCTTTCACCAAACATGAGGCCCACAATTATTTTTCTCCTCGGAAACTGTTGGGCTAAGAAAGTTTTTCTATAATGACCCATCTCTGTGTGAAAAGGAAAGATCTGAGGAGGGGAAAGGAATGTTGATTAATCAATAACTGATTTGGACCAAGTGCACCCTGGAATTACTGTGAGAAGGGTGATGATCAGCTATCCCCAGTGGCAGCAGAGCAGGTTTCATGTCTTTGGATGGGAGGAGAGGTTAGTGAAATTGTGGCTCCTGCAAATCAGGCAGAGATGCTCCTACCCCAAGAATTCAATTCCCAGGATATCCAAAGACATCTACTAAGGTTTTAATGATATTGTATTTGTGAATCTGATGCTTTATTCTTCACAACTTACAAATTGCTCTCAGATAGCAGATAAACTATTTGTAAACAATCCCTCTCTCATAGCAGGATCTACTTCATTTTTGTCTTTATCTCCATCCCCAGAGCCTTGGAAGGAGTACAGAGGAAGTACAAAGCTTATTAAAGCTTCCCAAGGTGGGAGAAGCTTTAAGGTAGGAAGATAGAGGAAGGATAGAAGTTTTGGATGCCGCGAGGGGTGGGGCGGAGCCAAATTAGAGATATGAGGTGGCAGGAATGAGTCAGAAATGCCTTGTTAATTATCAATGAGCCACAGCAAAACTCTGATCAGTGGACTACTCAGAAGGCTTGTACCCGTCCAAAGATCCAAACTTAATACCACACAGGTCAGGTCGGAGAGATGATAGAGAAAAGAAAGCGCCTGGCCGAAGGCCAGGTCCTAGGTGAGGGAGATAGAGAGGGAACGGAATTAAAGATGGAGCTTGGCTAGAGGCCAGAGGCCAAGCTCCAGCAAGGACAGACATCAGTGGGAGCTGAGATCCTAGAGGAAGAGAGAGGGCAGAGCTTGCTGTGGCTCTATTTAATCTCTTTGATATACAAATATACACAATACATAGGAATGATTATCATTGGTTAACGACAAGGTATAGGTGTGGTTTCTCTTAACCAGGTGAACACAAAGAAACCTGTTTTCCCACCTAACCTGGGGGAAGCTGGGGTCAAGGGTCAGAGGCTTTCCTAGCCAAGCACAAGACTGAGCATGCTCTCTTCTAAGACAATCTGTACATACTAACTGTTTCCCTTGCCCATAGCTAGGGGTGGACTGCTACACTTATCACCATCTCCATTTAATATATGAGGAAACTGGGGTTCGGGGATACTAAATGACTTACCTAAAAGTTGAAACTTGAACTGGTGCAGCTTTATTTTGTTACCCCATTATATCTCTTAGGTTTACATGCTGTCTCCAAAGATTTTCTCTGCATTGCCTACAGAAATATTTCAAATCCAGCACACTCACCTTTGAGATGGCTAATATTCTGCATTGTAAACAAAGCAGCTAGTAATATGTGTGTGTGCTTGTATGTTACTATAAAAGAGTCTGAGGAGGGAGATTTCACTCGAAAGCAGAAACAGACTCTTAGAGACTGCTTCAGATACTTAACAGCTATGTGTCCCCTCATCTGTAAAATAGCACCCACCTCCTCCAAGGACTGTTGTGAGGATTAGATGAGATAATACTTGTAAAAAGTGTTTCACAAATCTCAAAGGACTGTTATTAAATGGTATTAGAGTTGGAAGGACTCTAAAGAACACATCACCTAGTCCAAACCCTGTGAGAAGTCTAAAGCCCTATTTCTTACAACCCTTATAAACAGACACAATACTCTTCTTAAATACCTCTAGTGAAGGGGAGCTCACTTTGTTCTGAATATTTTTAATAACTCTGTTAATGTTAGTAAATTTTTCTTTATTCTAAGCCAAAATCAACTTCCCTGTAGTTTCTAGCCAGAGCTCTTAGTTCTTCCCTCTAGGTTCAGGCAAGATGAGTCTAATTTTTCTTCCTCATGAAAACTCTTAAAACCATTAAAATAGACTGCAAAGCCCCAAGGAATCACTCTACTTTCCAAGTAAAACATTCTGTAGGATTAATACAGCTGTGAGACCTTCTCTGTGCATTATCCACTTTTTAAACTAATCCCAATCCCTAGCATAAAATATTTTAATTTTAACAAAAAGAATACAATTAGTGATTATTGGAAGAAGCAATAAGATGTTGTGGAAGGAGCAGAAAACTGAGTCAGGAAACTGGGTTTTTTCTAGACCTGACTTTTCCACTAACTTACACAAAGTTGACCTTGGGAGAACTCCTCTTCTCTCCTCTCCTCCCCTTCCCTCTCTTCTCTTCTCTTCTCTTCTCTTCTCTTCTCTTCTCTTCTCTTCTCTTCTCTTCTCTTCTCTTCTCTTCTCTTCTCTTCTCTTCTCTTCTTTTCTCTTCTCTTCTCTTCTCTTCTCTTCTCTTCTCTTCTTCTCTCCTGAGGAGTTGTTCTACCTGTTCTCGGAGGTCCCTTCTGGCACTACATCTTATAATTCCTATGACTGGATAATCTTTAAGTTTCCTTTCAGCTATATTTTTCTATACACAGGATCACAAAGCATTACATATTTCTTTTATATTAATAAACAGGCTTGATCCTCATTTTTATAAAATTATTTAGATACAGCATAATCCAAAGGTAGAGAGATGGACTTAATGGTCTCTCATTATCTCTTGTAACTGTTGAAGTCTATGATTTTAAAATGAGGCATTAGAAAAGATATTAGGAATGTTCTAACAATCCCAATGCAAAGCATTCCTTCTTTATACTCATAGTTTGGTTCCCTTTTGTTCCCAAATCATCAAGAAAATTTCAGATGAAATTGAATTTTTAATTCTATGTGATTCTTCTTTTCTTCAGGGATGATCTGGTCTGAATGTAAGGAGATATGGGAAGAAGGACCCCGAGAATATGTCATGCACCTGTGGAACCTCTTGGATTTTGGGATGCTGTCCATCTTTGTGGCTTCCTTCACAGCCAGATTCATGGCTTTTCTAAAAGCCAGTGAAGCCCAAATGTATGTGGATCAGTATGTACAGGATGATAACCTCAACAATGTTACACTTCCCCCAGAAGTGGCCTACTTCACCTATGGTAAGACATCATTCCTTATCTTTGCTGGCCTTATGGCTTGGGAGTGTGTGGCACAGTCAAAAGAGCTCTGACCTTGAAAGACTTCAGTTTGAGTCTAGGCTGTGTAATTGATTGCTGTGTGACATACGTAAGTCACTTAAATTCTCTGTTATCTCTTTCATCATCTGTAAAATGGGATAATAATGCTTATAATCTCTATGAATTTCAAGTAAATGGCTGACACATGAAAGAGGAAGTAGACATTCTTCTGGGTCCCAGAAAGAAGAGGTAAGAGTGGAAGTAGAAGAGGTGGGTGAAAGTTGGAGGGAGGCAGAGTTGGATTCAAGGAGAGGAAAAAGCCCTTAGTAAGGAGAATTGTTCCAAAGGGGAATGGGCAACCTCAGAAAAAGGCTTAAGGTAGAGGCTAGATAAGCATTTGTCACGAGAGAGATTTTGAGCTTCTTCAGTTGAGTTGAACTATTTGACTTGTGAAGTCTTTTTTTTTCCTTCTGAGATAGTGATTGTCTGAGTATTATGAATAATACTTTACATATGTAAGGGATTATCATTGTTGTTCAATTGTTATTATAATGACACCATGCTGATTAAAGAGTATTTCCTATAATGATGGAAATGGTAACTCCATCTGCCTTGTCACCTTTGTGAAGGGTAGACCCTAAAACAACCACACATACACCCACAAAGAAATTTGGTTAGTGTATGTAATTCAGCAAAATGGGAAAGGGAATCACAGGTTTCCTATAAACAAACATAAAAGATATCTTCTTAGCAAAGACATCTTTACTTGGTAATGACATATTTACATTCTTTATGGACCCACATTTTGCCTTTAACAAATATCCAGTATTTCTAGTTCCTATCTAGAAAATAACTATTGTCTAGCATTTATATTTGTAAAACATTTTGTAAATATCATCTCATTTGATCCTCACAACAATCCCAAATAGCAAGTGCTATTATTATCCCTATTTTACAAATAAGAAAACCACCACAAGTAATGGTTAAGTAATAATAATAATAATAATAGCATTTTAAAGTTTATAGCATACCTTATATATTTTATCTCATTTTATCCTCACAACATTGAAAGATAAGTGCTGTTATGATCTCCATTTTACAAATAAAAATACTGAGGCATAGTTAAGTAACTTACCCAGTGTTACTCAGCTAATAAGTATCTGAAATTGGATTTGAATTCAGGTCCACCTGCCTCAAGTTCCAGAACTCTATCCACTGCAATAACTAGCTGTGTTTAATATTATTCATAATAATTATAATAGTTAGAAAAGTAAGGCAAAGTTGTATAACATAATTGTATTCTGACCTAGATAATCAAGATAACTGGATTTCAGTCCCAACTATAGCAGCAAGCAACTAGCTATGCAAATATGTGACCTTGAGCTAATATTTCCTCTTTGAGTCTCAGTTTCCCCAAATTATAAATGAGAGAGGAGAACAAAAAGATTCAATGGCTCCTTTCAGTTCTTAAGTGATTCCATTCTTAAATGATTTTCAGAGGTCAGATATTTCTGAAATTCTCAGGATTGTAGATTGGCAAAAGATGTACTGATTCAGTGAGGGTTCCCAATGGAGAAACATGTGTTGGATCATAAAATGTCCCCCTTTTGACCAAGATGAAGTTTATTTGGCCTGGAAATTCTAATAACTAGATAGTGTAATAACAGGCATAAATTCTCAATCCAAAAACCCATTGTGCCCAGCCAGTGTGCTCCTTATCAAGTTTACATAAACCAAATCACATTTTAAATGTTGTAGGGAAGCTCACCATTGAAAGAAGTCCTGGTGTGATTTGTTTGTTTGTTTGTTAAATAAAGGATCTTTCCCCAAAACCTCTTGCCACTGGTTTGTTTGCAAAGGCAGGCTTCCTAAAAACTTGATGCACATATCCTTGCTCATTGTACTCAGCTCACCAGAAGAAACTGAAGAAGCCATGAGGCTAAGATTTCGGGGGTTCCTTGAAAATTGTCATTTTATTAATAACAGAGCCCAGGGCATATTGCTGCTGGCTGATCATGAATTGTATTTCTTCATGTATAGGTTAAGGCTATCCCCAGACAACAGTATTATTATTCAAATTTTCCTAGTTTGCCCAACCTGTCTTGGGAGTGTTTGATTTGTTTTACTTTGTCATTTTGGATTTTTTTCCCTTAAATGTTTGTCTAGGTTTTTGAAGAAACATCTAGTAAAAAATGCCCTCTGGTGGCCATAGAGTATTAACATTCAAACCTTAAAGCACAATTACAGTTATAAAATGCCAAAGCTGGAAACTGAGGCTCAAAGACTTTCCCACTGTTACACAGTTTATCAGATGTAGGACAAGAAATCAAATCTCCAGATTTCCAGTCTTACTTATCCCTAATGCCTCATCCATTAGCTGTTATGGCCCGGGAAATTATAAGAGACCTTTGATACACCCCATCTATATCAAACTGTTTGCGGGAGATTGGGTCAAGCAGAAGCAGATCTCAGAAGAAGGATCAAATATTATTTATTTTACTTATCTTTTGTTTGTTTTTTGTAAAGACTGACCCAGTGCAGTAGCTCTAAAAAGAAATCACCCAAAGTCAGAAGTCAGAAGACCTGGGCTTAGATCTTGGCTAAGCAACTTATTACTCTAAAGCCTCAATTGCATCCTCAGTAAAATTACCCTGGCCCTTGGCTGTGTCCTCAGTAAAATAAGCAAGTTGGACTAGATGGTCCCCTTTTTAAGCACAATAAGACAACCAACCATTTACCTACAATGTGCAAGGCACTGGTTTAGGTGCTGCAGGTACAAAGATAAAAAGGCAAAAAGTTCTACCTTGAAGGAACTTATAGTCTACCTGTTCTAAATGTGATCCTGTAGAAAAAGTATATTGAGTTTGAAATCAAATGGCCTCCATTTAAAAGCTGTTTCTGTATTACTCTCTGTGTTATCTTGAACAAATCATTTAGCTTCTCCTGGCCTGTTTTCTCATCTGTAAAATGGGGAGGCTAAGCTAAATGATCTCTAAAATCTTTCCTAGCTCTTAATTTCTGAAGTTAATCAATGTTTCTTAATCAATGAGAGCAGCTTTTGTGAATATGATACAAGTCATTTTCTTGGGATGAACAGGATCTCATCTTGCACTGGACAATTAATTTGTCTGGAGATAGGGAATTATTTGAAATATCACCATTTTTTCCTTTCATTTTTCTATTTGGATTTCAATGTTATGGACCATCAATTTTGACTAAATTTGAAGAGCAAGATAGGCTATAATTTTGTATTTTTTCAAGTCATTAGGTCTCAGTTTAAACAAATGCCCAGTTAGTTGAAGACTTCCTTCTCTCTTTGAGTTTGGTCACTGAAAACCAAGAAAAATAGGTATTTGTTGGCATATTTGTAGGCTTTTGTATATACTCAATCAGCTCTGTATCTTTCTCTGACTCTCTGTATGTCTCTGTGTCTGTCTGTCTGTCTGTCTGTCTGTTTCTGTCTCTCTCTCTGGAAGGAAGGAAGGAAGGCATTTCAACAGGAAAGTTTTCCTTACATAGAGAAGCAAAGTTTCTACTTCTGACCTGGGAATGCTCTACACCCATGAAATCACAAAACTGATCCCTTACTCCTCCAATAGCAACAATATTAGTTAAATTAAAGCCCCCATCAACTCAATGAGAGAGTTTTAACATTTAACTCAGTGTTAAAATGTTTTTACATATAAGTGAAAAAATGAAACTTTAGAAAAAAAATCAAGCTTAAGCTGGTCTTGTACTCAAATTATTTCCTTGAGTAAGCTCTGGAGTATCTTTAGAAAGAAAAAAAAATACCCTTATTTCCTGTCTTAGAATCGACACTAATCGACTTCCAAAACAGAGAAGCAATAAGAACTAGAGCACTAGTTCTTATTGAGATTATATGAGATTAAGTGACTTGATTAGGGTGATTAGGAGGTGTCTGAGATCATGTACATACAGGACTAGTCTCCAAGTTTGGCTCACTATTTACTGAGCCATCATACTGCCCCAAAGAGTGCCTATTTTTCATAGGGATGCTTGACTCAGCTAACCAAAGGCAGCAATTACTATTAAAAGGGAGAAGGAGTTGGGGGTGGGAGTGGGAGAGTTATTGAATACAGATTTAATATGAACAAAAATGTGACCAAGCAGTAAAAAAAAGATCACATGACTACAGACATTGACAATTTCCTAAAAGGCTCCTCTCATCCTTCTGCATCAGGACAGCTATGTTCACTTTTTTTTTTTAATCCTTACCTTCCATCTTGGCAATGGGGGTTAAGTGACTTGCCCAGGGCCACACAGATGGGAGGTATCTGAGGCCAGATTTGGACCTATGACCTCCAGTCTCTAGGTCTGGCTCTCCATCTACATTTTATGAAAGGTGCTGCCACACTAGAGCATGTACAAAAGAATTGTTCAATGAACAGTTCAATGAAAGGATTGAAGATAATGTCATAAAGAGATTAAGGGAAATGGAGAAAACAAGATTTGGGGAAGATTACAAGGACAGGGGAGGACATGACCATTAACTCAAAGTGTTTGAGGAGCTGACAGAGGATGAGGAATAAGACTTCCTAGAGAGAGAGAGTTGGGCCCCAAGTGAGAAAAACTTCTTCATGATTTAAGCAATTATAAAATTCAGAAGACTAGATCTTTTTTAAAAAAGCTAGATGACAATACATAAAAGATATTGTACAGTAGGGATGGTTTAGTGTAACCTCTGTGGTTCCTTCTAGCTCTGATATTCTTCCAGCTCTGGGATTCTGTGATTTGCAGTCATAGAGAAGAGAAGTTTATATAAATATTCTACTCATGAAGGGGTTTTTCTCCCTCCCAAACCTACCAAGTGTTTTTTTTTCATAATGTTAAGAAAAGAACCCAGCTAAATCAGCTTGTAGATCTTGTTAGATTAATACAGCAGTATCTGTCTTTACTCATCTCATTGTATTATTTACAATTCATTTTTAAGACAAAATAGGTCAGGGGACAGCTAGGTGGCTCAGTGTAGTAAGAGCCAGGCTTAGAGATGGGAGGTCCTGGATTCCAAACTGACCTCAGATAATTCCTAGCTATGTGACCCCAGGCAAGTAACTTACCTCCCATTGCCTAGACCTTTCCATTTTTCTGCTTTGGAAGCAATATACAGTATTGGTTCCAAGATGGAAGGTGAGGGTTGTTTTGTTTTGTTTTCAAGGCAAAGTAGACAAACTGAAAAAAGATTTTAAAAAATCAATATTAATACTCAGATGTAGAGCAGTGAGTAGAGAGCTAGCCTCGGTAATCAAGAAGACTTGGATGCAAGTAGCTGAGACTTTACTGGTTATGGGACCCTAGGCAAGTTACTTAAGGCTTCAATTTCCCAGTCAACTCTCTCAGACAAATAATGCTTTCCAAGTATTTTCTTAGGCATCACCCCTATTCTTATTTCACTTTCCACCCTTTCCAATCTTGATCCTATATTTAATCAGTTTGACTCAATACTAAATAATTTCTACTCTCAAATCTCTTGCTCCGTGTTATGTCTTATGCTTAGATTACTTTCACAATCTCAGCAGTGGATTACTTCCACCATCCAAGTCTTCCACTTCTATATACTTACAGAGCTGGAGGAAGTCACACAATAAAGTTAACTAGGTCCACTGAAATTTATCTTATCTCAACTTAGGCTCTCACTACAAGGTAATCCTTTTACTCCTCTTTAGTTGATTCTCTATCCCACTCCCTTCAAAGATTGTTCCAAATCTCCCACTTTTCTTTCCCTCTCCTTTTCTCAGATGAGAACCTGGCCCCATCCTTCATATTGGGAAGCAGAGACTATCTTATGAACTCTCTCTTCTCTGTATCTTTACATTTCAATCTCAAAACATCATCCTCTATTTTTCCCTTCTTTACCCTAGTCTTTGACAATGAATTGGCCCTTCTCTTTGCCAAAGCCAATCCTTATACAAGTAGCCTTGTCCCTATTGCATCCTAGTTTTACTAACAAATTGCTCCATCAATCATCTGATCATCCTCTCCCTCTTTCCTCTCTTCCTCCTCCACCCCCTCCTTCCCCTATCCCCATATTCAATCTCTCCTTCTACTAGGATTTTCCTTCCCTGCTCCCTACAAACAATCCCAAGTCTCCATCTTTAAGAAATCCTCACTAAACTATGCTATCTCCTCAAGCTATTATCCTTCCTATATGCCTCCTCTCTTTCACACTCAAACTCCAAAAACAAAAATAAATTTAAACTTATTGCTTCCACTTTCTCTCCACTTTTCATGTCTCAGCCCTTTGCAATCTGGCTTTGTCAAATCATTCAATGGAAATTGTTTTTTCAAAAGTTCCCGTTTATTGCTTAATTGACAAATTTTGTGTCCTTTCTCCATTCTCATTCTTCTCGACTTCACAGAATTTGACACTTTTGATTTTTATTTTGACATTGTCCTGGATATTATCTCTTCTCTGGGTTTTTCTTGCACTTCACTGCCTTCTCCTCATCCTTCTCTTATCCAATTCAAACTCCTTTGCCAGGTTTTTAACATCATTCCCTCACTCTGGGTATATTTGAAGGTTTGGTTCTGTGCCTCTTCTCTTCTCTATCTCTATTACTTACTTGATAACCTCATCAACTCCCATGGCTTTATTTATCATCTCTATGCATATGATTCAGTAGTAGTAGTCTCTCGGTAACCGAGGATGATGATTGTCTTTGTGCGTTTCCATCTATGATAGATGAGTGTGCACAAAGACACTTATGCGTGAAGGAGATTTAAGTGGAAAAGTCGATGCAGAGACCGTCCCACTCTCTCGGTGTTGGAAGCCTGGGTCCATTGGCACGAAAAGTCATTACACCTGGAGACTTCCTCAGCTGCATTGGATGGTCATGTTGTCTTTTGTGCTCCAACGCACCCTAAGCACTCCACAGTGCTTTGCTGTGTAGCCCTCTCAACCATTGAACCTTCTTATTGGTTTCTTCCATCTGTTCAGCCGAAGCAGTCTTCACATGCTGGGTGAGCAAGGCCCTGGTTCACCAGGGGTCTATGACCCGATGGCTACTCTCACAAGGTTTAGCCGGCCTGTCGAAGCTGTTGCCTGGGGTGTGGCCGCTGCCGCATGCTAGCAGCTACTAGGAGCCACAAGTGAGAGCTGGGTGTCAGGTGAGGGTCAGAGGCTGGAGAGCTGCCCTAGAAGGGCACGACAAGCCCTCCATACCAGAGATACTACCCCTCCCTGAACACCCCATACACCCCATGCATATGATTATAACATATCTATATCCATCCTTAGTTTTCTCCCGAGAGCCACATAACATCTCCAACTGCCTATTAGACATTACAAAGTAGATGCCCCACATGCATCTCAGATACAAAATATTCAATATGGAACTCATATTCTTCCCCAAATCTACCTCACTTCTAAACTTCCTATTTCTGTAAAGAGTACTACCATTCTTTCAATCTTCCTAGTTTCAAAACCTCTGTCACCTTTGACTCTTTACTCACTTACTCCACATATCTAGTTTGTTAGCCAATCTTAACAATTCTTCCTCCAAAATATCTAACTCTTCATCAGATGTATTTTCACCACATTAGTTTTTGCCTTCATCACCTCAAGACTAGATGATTTCCAAGGTCCCTTCTGGCTAAATTTTAGGTTTCTTTAAGTGTCATATGGTCCCCAAGTCAGTATTTGACCACTACAAAATACTTAGAGACCACTGGAATAATGATATTAATAACTCACCACTATATGGCACTCAAAGGCTTTTTAAAAAGCACTTTCCTTACAACAACCTGTAAAACAACTAATGGTAGAATTATTATCTCCATATTACAGATCTGAGGCTCAGGTAGTTAAAATTGCATTTTCATGATCACACAGCTAGTAAACATTTGGAATGGAATGGAATCTAGTTCTCCAAACTCTATTAAATAAATTCCCTCAGGGCAAGATCTACCTTGGGCCTTTCTTTGTTTCCTCAATGACTACTAACCCATTATCTTGTGCATAGTAGATAATTAATAAATGTCTTACATTTTTATATCACGTATTTATAAATTGAATAGAACTTTATGGTCATCTAATCCCTTCCCCTCTCATTTTATAGATAAGGAATTGAGGTCCAGACAATGTTGGATACTTGCCTAAGGTCACACAACTGTTAGCAAAGCTAAAATTTCAACCCAAGGCCTCCTGATTCCCAAACGTCTCTCCCAAATATCCCTAGAACCATTGCTCTTTCATGCTTAGGAGAGTGCTTTTTCCTCCTTAAAGAGCTCAATTCTCCAGGAAAGCACAGTGAAATGATAATAGTATTCTGTAGAGAATCAAATTACTTTACATACAGCATCTCATTTTACAAAAGAGGAAAGCAAACTTCAGTGATTTTCCCTTTTTCCTAAAATCACACACCCAGTAAGAATAAAGCCTAAAATTCAAATATTAGGTCTATAAATCCAATGCTATTTCCCACTACATCAAAACTATGTCATTGACATTGCTAAAAAGAGTGAATTTAATGAAAATAATAACCATACCAAGCACTTTATAAATAGTTCATTTTATCCTCACAACATCCCTGGGAGATAGATAGTTCTATTACACTCATTTTACAGTTGAGGAAATTAAGAAAAACAGAAATTAAGTGATTTGCCCAAAGTGACATCGCTAGTAAATGTCTGAAATCAGATTTGGACTCAGGTCTTCCTGACTCTAGGCCCAGAACTCTACCTTTTGTGCCACCCTTCTAGTAGTGAAATATGATCTTGTCAGTTAAAAATCTTAGTTGTAGTAATCCTAAAATAAAGCATCCCACCTTACAATTTAGATACTTGTTCATTCATTTCTGTTGTGTCTGACTCTTCATGACCCCATTTAGAGTTTTCTTTACAAAGATACTAGAGTGGTTTTCTCTTTCCTCCTCCAGCTCATTTTTTAAGATGAGGAAATGGAGACAAACAGGCTCAAATGACTAGCCAGAATCACACACCTCATAAATGTCTGAGGACAGATATAAACTCCAGAAGATGAGTCTTCTTGACTCTCAGGCCTGGCACTCTGCCATCTAGTCATCCTACAAAAAAATTTGAGCATAAGCAACCCCTAAGAAAAACCACCCAAGTCTGGAATACCTCAAGCACAGGTTATCAATGATTGTCCAGCCAATGCTAGATAGCAGGTCAGTCTTCTGATCTGTATCATAACAATGGTTCTGTTTTCCTTGCCTTCCACTGCCCATTATCCTGAGGAAAAGTAGAAGACTATATTATTAGTCTTTTCTTTGCTTTAGGAAATGGTAATGAAAAATCCTTAGAGGATTGTAGCTTCAGGACTAGAAGAGACATTAACTTAAAAATCATTAAATCTAAACCCCTCATCTAATAATGATGGAAAAGAACCAAAGTGGTTAAGTAATGTTCCCATTAAGTGACTTTCCCATCCAATTCTTATCCTACTAAATTATTCTGTCCCTTTTATTTTGTCTACAGATTGTCAATTTGTTTCTCAAACCTTTGTGTTTATTGAATCTTGTGGTTATGAATACTCAGTAACCCTGTCCTAATTTCCCACTAGGCCCTTTCTCTTCTCTAATGGGTAACTTCCACAATTTTCTTTTAGCCAGGAACAAATGGCGGCCCTCTGACCCTCAGATCATATCAGAAGGACTCTATGCCATAGCCGTGGTCCTGAGCTTCTCCCGCATTGCTTACATTCTTCCAGCCAATGAGAGCTTTGGGCCCCTGCAGATTTCTCTTGGAAGAACAGTGAAAGATATCTTCAAGTTCATGGTCATTTTCATCATGGTGTTTGTTGCCTTCATGATTGGAATGTTCAACCTGTATTCGTACTACCTTGGTGCAAAATACAACCCAGCATTTACAACGTGAGTATTCAGAAAAGAGTACTGGCCTGAGAGGCCTATCTGTCTTAACTAGGTTGTTTTAGTGGCAATAACATGAAGTCAAGTTTTCTTGGTAAGGCAGTTTGTGCTAAGGGAGGCAGAATGTTCCATACAGGGAACACTACTAATCCTATTGGACTGAAATAGAAGGTGTTTGTGAAGGAAAGGAAGCCCCAAAAAGGTTAACTAACCAAAGCCAGAGCCTTCACCTCTAATCCTCTCAAAGCCACAACCATTTTTCTGCCCACTATATTCATAATATTGCAGCTCCTGACCTATAATGAAAAGGCTGGATCCTATTTAATTGGGGGAGGAGGATTTCACTGAACCCCCTACAAGACCAGATGCCTCAAATGGGAAAATTACAGATGATATTCCGTTAAGCTGGATTAATTAGTTAATTCTGGAGAAAACCAGGAACAAGTGTGACAGGACACTGGGTTGCCAACACAGCAGCTACCACAGCCTGTGTATAACACCTGTTTAACATTTCACTCTCAAAACACAGAATGGGCACAAATTGAAATTTATTGTATCATGGAAAAAACCCAGGTGGCTCAGTTATCCCAAGCTCCCTGACTGACTCTTTGTTTCTCATTCTGCAGCTGCTGCTCTCTCTTGAAAGCAGTCACTCAGAAAGCCAACCTTTAATCTGAAGAGGAAAAAAGAAAATACAGTTTTGTTAGCAAAGCTGGTTGTTAGCTGGCAAAAACCTCAAACCCTTGATTTCAACAAGGTCTGTGTGCCTCATCTAAAGAGTGAAAGAGAACTTAAGAAAGAACTTTCTTTTTTTTTTTTTAATATATTTTATTTGATCATTTCCAAGCATTATTCGTTAAAGACATAGATCACTTTCTTTTCCTCTCCCCCACCCCCCATAGCCGACGCGTGAGTCCACTGGGCATTAGATGTTTTCTTGATTTGAACCCATTGCTTTGTTGATAGTATTTGCATTAGAGTGTTCATTTAGAGTCTATCCTCTGTCATGTCCCCTCAACCTCTGTATTGAGGCAGTTGCTTTTTCTCGGTGTTTCCACTCCCATAGTTTATCCTTTGCTTATGAATGGTGTTTTTTTCTCCTGGATCCCTGCAAGTTGTTCAGGGACATTACACCGCCACTAATGGAGAAGTCCATTACGTTCGATTATACCACAGTGTATTAGTCTCTGTGTACAATGTTCTCCTGGTTCTGCTCCTCTCGCTCTGCATCACTTCCTGGAGGTTGTTCCAGTCTCGATGGAACTTCTCCACTTTATTATTCCTTTTAGCACAATAGTGTTCCATCACCAACATATACCACAGTTTGTTCAGCCATTCCCCAATTGATGGGCATCCCCTCGTTTTCCAGTTTTGGGCCACCACAAAGAGCGCAGCTATGAATATTTTTGTACAAGTCTTTGTATCCATTATCTCTTTGGGGTACAGACCCAGCAGTGCTATGGCTGGGTCAAAGGGTAGATATTCTTTTGTCGCCCTTTGGGCATAGTTCCAAATTGCCCTCCAGAATGGTTGGATCAATTCACAACTCCACCAGCAATGAATTAATGTCCCTACTTTGCCACATCCCCTCCAGCATTCATTACTTTCCTTTGCTGTTATGTTAGCCAATCTGCTAGGTGTGAGGTGATACCTCAGAGTTGTTTTGATTTGCATCTCTCTGATTATAAGAGATGTAGAACACTTCTTCATGTGCTTGTTAATAGTTTTGATTTCTTTATCTGAGAACTGCCTATCCATGTCCCTTGCCCATTTATCAATTGGAGAATGGCTTGATTTTTTGTACAATTGATTTAGCTCATTATAAATATGAGTAATTAAACCTTTGTCAGAGGTTTCTATGAAGATTTTTTCCCAATTTGTTGTTTCCCTTCTGATTTTAGTTATATTGGTTTTGTTTGTACAAAAGCTTTTTAGTTTGATGTAGTCAAAATTATTTATTTTACATTTTGTGATTCTTTCTATATCTTGCTTGGTTTTAAAGCCTTTCCCCTCCCAAAGGTCTGACATGTATACTATTCTGTGTTTACCCAATTTACTTATGGTTTCCTTCTTTATGTTTAAGTCACTCACCCATTTTGAATTTATCTTGGTGTAGGGTGTGAGGTGTTGATCTATTCCTAGTCTCTCCCACACTGTCTTCCAATTTTCCCAGCAGTTCTTGTCGAATAGTGGATTTTTGTCCCAAAAGCTGGGATCTTTGGGTTTATCGTATACTGTCTTGCTGAGGTCGCATTCCCCCAGTCTATTCCACTGATCTTCCTTTCTGTTTCTTAGCCAGTACCAAATTGTTTTGATGACTGCTGCTTTGTAATATAGTTTTAGGTCAGGGACTGCAAGGCCCCCATCATATGTGTTTTTTTTCATTATTTCCCTGGATATCCTTGATCTTTTGTTCTTCCAAATGAATTTTGTTATGGTTTTTTCTAAATCAGTGAAGAAGTATTTTGGTAGTTCAATGGGTATGGCACTAAATAGATAAATAAGTTTGGGTAGGATGGTCATTTTTATTATATTGGCTCGTCCTATCCATGAGCAGTTAATGTTTTTCCATTTGTTCAAGTCTAGTTTTAGTTGTGTGGCGAGTGTTTTGTAGTTGTGTTCATATAGTTCCTGTGTTTGTCTTGGGAGATAGATTCCTAGGTATTTTATTTCGTCTAAGGCGATTTTGAATGGGATTTCTCTTTCTAGTTCTTGCTGCTGAGCTGTGTTGGAGATATATAGAAAAGCTGATGATTTATGTGGGTTTATTTTGTATCCTGCAACTTTGCTAAAGTTGTTGATTATTTCAATTAGCTTTTTGGTTGAATCTCTAGGATTCTTTAAGTAGACCATCATGTCATATGCAAAGAGTGATAACTTGGTCTCCTCCTTGCCTATTTTGATGCCTTCAATTCCTTTATCTTCTCTAATTGCTACTGCTAGTGTTTCTAGTACAATGTCAAATAGTAGAGGTGATAATGGGCATCCTTGTTTCACTCCTGATCTTATTGGGAATGCATCTAGTTTATCCCCATTGCAGATGATATTAGCTGTTGGTTTTAGATATATACTGTTTATTATTTTTAGGAATGACCCTTCTATTCCTATGCTTTCTAGTGTTTTTAATAGGAATGGGTGTTGTATTTTATCAAAGGCTTTTTCTGCATCTATTGAGATAATCATGTGGTTCTTGCTAGTTTGCTTGTTGATGTGGTCAATTATGTGGATGGTTTTCCTAATGTTGAACCAGCCCTGCATCCCTGGTATGAATCCTACTTGATCATGGTGAATGATCCTTCTGATCACTTGCTGGAGTCTTTTTGCTAGTATCCTATTTAAGATTTTTGCATCTATATTCATTAGGGAGATTGGTCTATAGTTTTCTTTCTCTGTTTTTGACCTGCCTGGTTTTGGAATCAGTACCATGTTTGTGTCGTAAAAGGAGTTTGGTAGAACTCCCTCTTTGCTTATTATGTCAAATAGTTTGTATAGTATTGGGATTAACTGTTCTCTGAATGTTTGATAGAATTCACAGGTGAATCCATCAGGCCCTGGGGATTTTTTCTTAGGAAGTTCTTTGATGGCTTGATGGATTTCAATTTCTGATATGGGATTATTTAAGAATTCTATTTCCTCTTCTGTTAGTCTAGGCAGTTTGTATTTTTGTATATATTCATCCATTTCTCCTAAATTGGTGTATTTATTGCCATATAATTGGGCAAAGTAATTTCTAATGATTGCCTTAATTTCATCTTCATTGGAGGTGCTGTCCCCCTTTTCATCTTTAATGCTGTGAATTTGCTTTTCTTCCTTCCTTTTTTTAATTAGGTTGACCAGTACTTTGTCTATTTTGTTTGTTTTTTCAAAGTACCAGCTTCTTGTCTTATTTATTAAATCAATAGTCCTATCACTTTCGATTTTATTAATTTCTCCCTTAAATTTTTAGGATTTCTAATTTGGTTTTCTGCTGGGGGGTTTTAATTTGATCGCTTTCGAGTTTTTTCAGTTGCATTTCCAATTGATTGATGTCTGCTCTCCCTTGTTTGTTAATATAAGCTTTCAGGGATATGAATTTACCTCTGATTACCGCTTTGGCTGCATCCCAAAAGGTTTGAAAGGATGTTTCGCCATTGTCATTTTCCTTGATGAAATTATTAATTGTTTCTATGATTTCTTCTTTAACTAAATGGTTTTGGAGTATCATATTGTTTAATTTCCAATTGGTTTTAGATTTGGCTTTCCATGTACCATTACTAATCATTATTTTTATTGCCTTGTGATCTGAGAAGGCTGCATTCATTATTTCTGCTTTTTTGCATTTGTGTGCTATGTTTCTGTGACCTAATGTATGGTCAATTTTTGTGAATGTGCCATGTGGTGCTGAGAAGAAGGTGTATTCCTTTTTATCCCTATTTATTTTTCTCCATATGTCTATTAATTCTAATTTTTCTAAGATTTCATTCACTTCTTTTACCTCTTTCTTATTTATTTTTTGATTTTATTTATCTAAATTTGATAATGGTTGGTTTAAGTCTCCCACTAGTATGGTTTTATTGTCTATTTCTTCCTTCAATTCTCCTAGTTTCTCCATTAGAAATTTGGGTGCTATATTATTTGGTGCATACATGTTGATTAATGATATTTCCTCGTTGTCTAGAGTCCCTTTTAACAAAATATAATTACCTTCCCTATCCCTTTTGATCAGGTCTATTTTTGCATTGGCTTTATCAGATATCATGATTACCACTCCTGCCTTCTTTCTATCAGTTGAGGCCCAGAAGGTCTTACTCCATCCTTTAATTCTGACCTTGTGGGTGTCAACCCGCCTCATGTGTGTTTCTTGAAGACAACATATGGTAGGGTTTTGGATTCTAATCCATTCTGCTATTCATCTACGTTTTATGGGTGAGTTCATTCCATTCACGTTCAAAGTTATGATTGTCATTTGTGGACTCCCTGGCATTTTGATTGCCTTCCCTAATTCTAACCTTTTCTTCTTCGGCTCTACCTTTTAGTCCAGTGATTTAATTTGAATCAGTCCCCCTTGTCCCCTTCCTTGATGTTTCCCTTTTTAGTCCCTCCCTTTTTCTTCCCTCCCCCTCCCCCCTCTCTTTCCCTCCCTTTTTGTTCTCCCTCTCCCCCTCCCCCACTTGGTTTTCCCTTCTCCTTACCCTTGTTGGGTAAGATAGAATTCAAGATCCCAATGGATCTGGATGTTTTTCCCTCTCAGAGTTGATTTCCCTGAGATTGAGGTTTAAGTAAACCCCCCCCTCTCTTCCTCTCCTTCTTATAGGAGTTTTCTTCCCCTCCCCTTCCCATGTGAATCTTTGTGTGAGAACCATTATTCTATTTGGTCTTTCTTTACCCCCTATTTATACATTACATTTTCCCCACATATTAGTATACATAGATTGATATAAATGTAGTCCTTATAGAAGAGAGTTTGAGTAAAAGAAGAAGATAAAATTTTTCCCCTTTCCTTAATATTTACCTTTTCAGGTATTCCTTGCTCTTTGTTTTTCAGTATCAAACTTTCCACAGAGCTCTGGTCTTTTCTTTGCAAAAAGTTGGAAGTCTTCTATTTTGTTGAATGCCCATACTTTCCCTTGGAAGTATATAGTCAGTTTTGCTGGGTAGCTGATTCTTGGTTGGAGACCCAGCTCTCTTGCCTTTCTGAAGATCATGTTCCATGCCTTACGATCATTCAGAGTAGAACTTGCAAGGTCTTGTGTGACCCTGATTGGCATTCCTTTATATCTAAATTGTCTTTTTCTGGCTTCCTGTAGGATTTTTTCTTTTGTTTGATAGCTTTGGAATTTGGCAATTACATTCCTGGGAGTTGTCTTTTGGGGGTTTAGTGTAGAAGGTGTTCTGTGAGCTCTGTCAGTGGCTGTATTGCCCCCTTGTTCTAGAATCTCTGGGCAATTTTCTTTGATTATATCTTGTATCACCATGTCCAGTTTGGTGTTTATTTCTGGCTTTTCTGGGAGTCCAATTATTCTTAAATTTTCTCTTCTCCCTCTATTTTCCAAATCTGTCACTTTGTCAGTGAGATATTTTATGTTCTCTTCTAATTTCTTGGTGTTTTGGCTTTGCTTTATTAGTTCTTGCTTTAAAGCCTGGTTTTCTTTTACAGTTTGGTCAAACTGGTTTTGTAGATGCGTGAATTTCTTTTGCATTATTTCCCACTTTTCCTCCCAGAGGGCTTCCATCTTTTTGGTCATTTCTGATTCAAATTCTTCATGGGTTTGTGGAGAGTTTCTATTTCCTTTGGAAGATTTTGGAGAATTTTCTTGTATATCTTCTTCTATCTGCTCTGTATTTTGTATTTTGGCTCCATAGAATGTGTCCAAAGTCGCCCCTTTCTTCTTATTTTTCTTGGTATTTTGGGGCTTCTGTGATTCTGTGGAGTTTGCCATCTCTGAATGTGGAGGATTAGCTTTTCTTATCTCTGTCTGGTGTTCAGAGGCTTTAGTCCTGGGCAGATGGTTCTATGAGCTTTCCCTGGGTTAAACTGAATATGCCTCACTGGAACTGGAATGGAAGGGTCGGACCACGTTGCTTTCCGGAAGTTGCCTTCAGAATCGCTGGCCGTGAGGCTGTTTCGTTGGCCTGCGGGGGGATGGGCTGCAGCTTCCCCAAGCTCCAAGGGCAAGGACTTTCACTGAGACTTGGATAGCAGGATCCAGCCCGTGAGGCTGTCTTGCCCGCCCTGAGGGTTGCTGTTGTTTCGACCAGCTCTCTGCAGCGGAAGCCCCAGGCAGTAACTTTCACCGGGACTCGGGTAGAAGGCCCTGAGGGTTGTTGTTCCGAGGACCCTGCTCTCTGAGCCCGGCCGGGCTGCAGCTTCCCGGAGCCTTGGACTCTGCGCTCCTACCCCTGAGGTCCGAGTGATCTCAGGTTCTGGCTTTTGAGGGAAGCCGTACCTTTTGAACCGGGTCCAGGTCCAGGAGGAGGGTTCCCAGGGTCTGTGCTGTTGATCGTTTTGAATTTCGGCGCCTTAGGAGCTTATAGTTTGAGATCGGTCGGGAAGGGTTTTCCGGAGATCTGAACTTTAGCTTTCTCTAAGCCGCCATCTTAACCGGAAGTCCTCCAAGAAAGCACTTTCTAATGCAAATGATAATCCAAAGGAAGCATGTGGTCTCAGATCTTCCTAGTTAAAGCTTGTGTTGCTACTGCCTGAAGATATACTTTATAGGGCAGGTAAAAACAGGGTAGCTGTCCCTTAAAAAAAGTTCCTTTGTTACTGAGATTCTAGAAGTAATGGTCAAAAAAAGTGGAAATGCCAGAAAATAGGGAACACATAAATTGGAAAAATATTAAGAAAATGGGTACACAAGTACATGTTGGGAACCTAAACATTAATGGGCAATGACAGGCATGTTTTCTAAATCAGTAAAAATAAGCATGCTATAAACAAATCAGTGTTATCCCAGAGAGGTAGAGGAAAATCTCATTACTGAGAAGTGAGAAGGAAAGTAAGGTCCAAAGAGAATAAAATTAAAGGCAAGATTTTTGGGTTCACAGTGAATATATCGTATTAGCTAATTCTAGAAATAAAATGTATAAAAACGAACAGTATTTGATTGAAAAGGAAAACTGTCAATATACCAGGAACCAGTTCAGGTGAGAATACTTTTCCTAAATGTCACTGTAGAGGTTTTAAAGTTTCACTATTTGTAGATCACCCAGAAACATCTTTTTGATTAAAAAAAAAGGCTCCCATAAGATAATAGAGATGGGGGTTCCTCCTATTGTACTGAGCTCTAGACATAATAAGGGGTGGCCTCACTCTGATACAGTCATATAGTTGTATCCAAGGTAACCTATCATGAGAACATTCCCTCATTATTTTCTTTCTTTCTCCTGAACCTTTTTTAAACTAACCTCATTCTCTACACTATTGAACTTATAAAAATCACCAAGGCAAGCCCTAATTTGCTCTTAGAGAACCTGAAGACTCTAACCTAAGGAATTTTTAGGCTGGGGTAGGTAAAAGCACTTCCAAGAGTTTGTTTATAAGCCAATTTTTCTTCCTATCCCCCCCAAAAAGTCTTGTATGGTGGCTGGGCATAACCCTCCCACACAAGTCAACCAAAGTCTTTTCACCCAAAATCAAGCTAAATTCTAGCATCAGTGGTAACTGGTAAGTTGGAGTCCTAGATCCTGGGAGAAGAAAGGCACATGTCATAAGAGGTGTAGAAATAAAGGAAAAAGTTTCTTTTCACTTTTTTGAGAATAGTAATGTCTTTGGACAAAATATTTAAATTAATAATAAACTGGCATTCAAATGGAAAGGCAGCATTATATAAAATAGATTAGCAGTGGATTTGGAGTCATAGGACATGAGTTCAAATCCTGTTTATTCTTACTGAGCCCATTACCTATTTTCTCTAGGTCTCAGTTTCTTCATCTTTATTTTTTTATTTTTATTTGGTCATTTCCAAACAATATTCATTGAAACAAAGATCATTTTCTTTTCTTCCCTCCCCCCCTCCCACCACCTCTCCCATAGCCACACGCGATTCCACTGGGTATCACATGTGTTCTTGATTCAAACCCATTTCCATGTTGTTGGTATTTGCATTAGAGTGTTCATTTAGAGTCTCCCCTTATCAGTTTCTTCATCTTTAAAATGAGAGCTTTGGACTTGACAACCTCAAGATCCTTTCCAGCTCTAGGTCTATGATCATTACAAATCAGGGCAAATATATTATCTCATTTGATCCTCACAACCCACTAATGCAGGTACCAGTATTGGCCATGTTTTATAGAAGACTGAGATTGTGACTTGACCATGATCATATAATGTTAGTAATTACCTTTGAGTCCATGTTTTCCTGACTTGAGACTCAGTACTCTTTTAATTATACCAGCTCTCACTTCCGGTCAAGATGGCGGTGTAGAAGCAGCGAAGGTTCAGACCTCCGAAACCCTTCCCTACCGATCGCAAACAAAGTGCTCCTAGGCCACCGAAATTCAAGCTGAACAACAGGATAGACCTGGGGAAACCTCCTCCTGGACCTGGATCAAAAGGTACCTCACCCCAAAAGCCAGAACCCTAGATCACTCAGATCTAAGGGGTAGACAGAAAGAAGGTCCCAGGACCCATCCCCCCCAACCCAGAGTGCTGAGCCCAAGGCAGCAGCGGGAACCTCAGGGCTCTGAGGACTCACCTTGAAAGCAACCCGAGCCAGTCTCCGGAGCGCCCAACACAGACGGCAGGGAAGCATAGAGAGAAGGGGGAAGCCTGTGGCCTCCTGGCTGGGTTCTTCCCTCTGGGTCTTGGGGGAGGACCCAGCTTCGGGGCACCAGCTGAGCCCAATCCAATCGGGAGCCCTCAGAGCTACTGAAAGGACAGAGGGCTCAGGGCTGGCAAAGGGGTGGCTCCGAAAAGCCTACCTTGAAAGTAACCCAGGCCAGTTTCTGGGCACTCAACACAGACTGAGGAAGAGGAGGTTGCTGCTTTTCTCTTTCTTCCTTTTTTTGGCTCCGGGATCATTCGGCCCACACTACCTGAACCTAATCCCATCAGGAGCCATCAGAGTCCAGGCAAGCCACTACCCCTCCCCCCTTAGAGAGCAGGGTCTTCTGAAAGAACCAGTTGAACCTAATCCCATCAGGAGCCCTTAGAGCTGCTGAGAGGACGGAGAACTCAGGGCTGGCAAGGGGGGTGCTCCGGGGAGCTTGCCTTGAAAGTAACCCGGGCCAGTTTCCGGGCATTCAACACAGACTGTGGAAGAGGAGGTTGCTGCTTTTCTCTTTCTTCTTTTTTTTTGGCTCCGGGATCATTTGGCCCACACTACCTGAACCTAATCCCATCAGGAGCCATTAGAGTCCAGGCAAGCCACGACCCCTCCCCCCTTAGAGAGCAGGGTCTTCTGAAAGAACCAGCTGAACCTAATCCCATCAGGAGCCCTCAGAGCTACTGATAGGACAGAAAACTAAGGGCTGGCAAAGGGGTTGCTCCAAAGAGCTTTCCTTGAAAGTAACTCGGCCAGTCTCTGGGCACTCAACACAGACTGTGGAAGAGGAGGTGGCTGCTTTGTTTTTTTTTCCCTTCCCTTTTTTGGCTCTGGGATCTTTCGGCCCACACCACCTGAACCTAATCTCATCAGGAGCCCTCAGAGTCCAGGCAAGCCACAACCCCTCCCCCCTTAGAGAGCTGGGTCTTCTGAAAAAACAGAAACCTAGAGGCGAAGTCAAGATGGCAGCCTAGAAGGAGCATAGACCTGGCAGCCTGGCCAGAGCTTTAGAGATCCTCCATATCTGCTCCAGCCGTCCAGGAAGTTTAAAACTCAGAATAAACCCATCCCAAATAAGCTGAACTCAATCCCATCAAAAGTCTCCAGAACATAGGGAAGCCCAGGCTCCCCATTCATCCTCACTGACTGCTGAACTTTAAGCCAATCAAAAGCCTCCAGAGGACAGGAAAGCTCAAACCCCCAACAACCCTCCCTCAGAGATTACACCAAGAGATCCTCTGTTAAAGCTCCAAGAGGGGAGACTGATAGAAGTCCCTAAAAAACAAAAAAATGAGAGGAACAAGAGCACAGACAAATACAGGGAGGAAAGAAGGGGTGAATTTGAACAAACAACAGAAACAGAAGAAAGAAACTACAATAGACAGCTACTACTCACCAAATGGAACAGAGGGGGAGAGATCAGCAAACGATAAACCAGAAATCCCAGCGAATTGGATACAGGCTGTGGAAGAACTCAAAACACAGCTAAGAGAGGCTGAAGACAATTGGGAAAAGAACTTAAAAATTAAGATAAGTCATCTGGAAACAGAGGCACTTGAACTAAAACAAGAAAATAGTGTCCTGAAAGCCAAAATCATCCAGCTGGAAAATGAGGCAAAGGAGATGAAAGATGAAGCAAAGGAGATGAAAGACGAGATAAAGAGGATGAAAGACAGTCTTCAAAGAAACTCAGACCAGAAGGAAAAAGACGACCAAAAAGCCAAAGATGAAATCCAATCTTTAAGAACCCGAGTAAAACAACTAGAATCAAGTGACCTCACAAGGCAGCAGGACACTATAAGACAAAACAAAAAGAATGAAAAAATTGAGGAAAATGTGAAGCATCTCATTCACAAAACAGACGATTTAGAAAATCGTTCAAGAAGAGACAATTTAAGAATAATTGGACTACCAGAAGACCACGACAAAAGAAAAAGCCTGGACATAATACTAGAGGAAATTATCCAGGAAAACTGTCCCGAAATCCTAGAACAAGAGGGGAAAGTGGAGATTGAAAGAATCCACAGATCACCCCCTGTTTTTAATCCCCAACTGACAACACCAAGAAATGTTATAGCCAAATTCAAAAACAATCAGATAAAAGAACAGGTATTACAAGCTGCCAAAAAGAAACCATTCAGATACCATGGAAACACATTGAGGATAACACAGGATCTGTCTGCATCCACACTGAAGGACCGAAAGGCATGGAATATGATATTCCGGAAAGCAAGGGAACTAGGCCTACAGCCAAGAATAAAATACCCATCAAAACTGACTATATTCTTACAGGGGAAAGTATGGTCATTTAACACAACAGAGGAATTCCAAGCATTCATAAATAAAAGACCAGACCTGAACAGAAAATTCGAAGTCCAACCACAGAATTCAAGAGAATCATCAAAAGGTAATTAAAAAAGAGGGGAAAAACAACAACAACAACAAAGGTTTTTTTTAAGAGACTCAATAAGTTAAAATGATATGTATCCCTATAAGAAAAGAGGTCATTGGCAACTCTTAAAAACTGTTGCTATCACCTAAGCAGCTAGAAGAACTACACTCAGAGGGAACAGTGACAAACTGTATAGGATGAAAGGACAAGACATAAATAGGTATATAGAGATATGCATGCATAAATACATATACATGTGTATGTATATATATATATATATATATACATGACTAAAGCTAAAAAAGAAAAGAGGTTATGACTAAAAGAAATGGGAAAAGAAACAAATGGGGGTAAATTTATATGTCACAAAGAAGCTCATGGCGGGAGGGGGGAGAACATCGATACACTGGAAGGGTAAAGAGGTCGGAGATAGGAAATATTCAACTCTTACGTACTTTGAAACTGACCCAAAGAGGGAAGAACAATCCAATCCATTGGGGAAAAGAATAGATTTGCGCCCTATAGAGGAGTAGAAGGGTAAAAAACAGACTGGTGGGGAGGGAAGCAGTACAAGGGAGGGAGAGGGTGGGGGGGGAATTTTTAAAAAGACTACAGGGGAAAATAAGGGAGGGAATTAGAAGGGAGGGGGGTAGAAAGGGAAATACAAGGGGGACTGATTTAAAGTAAATCACTGGACTAAAAGGTAGAGCTGAAGAAGAAAGGTTAGAATTAGGGAAGGATATCAAAATGCCAGGGAGTCCACAAGTGACAGTCATAACATTGAACGTGAATGGGATGAACTCACCCATAAAACGTAAACAAATAGAAGAATGGATTAGAATCCAAAACCCTACCATATGTTGTCTCCAAGAAACACACATGAGGCGGGTAGACACCCACAAGGTCAGAATTAAAGGATGGAGTAAGACCTTCTGGGCCTCAAGTGACAGAAAGAAGGCAGGAGTGGCAATCATGATATCTGATAAAGCCAAAGCAAAAATAGACCTGATCAAAAGGGATAGGGAAGGTTATTATATTTTGTTAAAAGGGACTTTAGATAATGAGGAAATATCACTAATCAACATATATGCACCAAATAATATAGCACCCAAATTTCTAATTGAGAAACTAGGAGAATTGAAGGAAGAAATAGACAGTAAAACCATATTAGTGGGAGACTTGAACCAACCATTATCAAATTTAGATAAATCAAATCAAAAAATAAATAAGAAAGAGGTAAAAGAAGTGAACGAAATCTTAGAAACATTAGAATTAATAGACATATGGAGAAAAATAAATAGGGATAAAAAGGAATACACCTTCTTCTCAGCACCACATGGCACATTCACAAAGATTGACCATACATTAGGTCACAGAAACATGGCACACAAATGCAGAAGAGCAGAAATAATAAATGCAGCCTTTTCAGACCACAAGGCAATAAAAATAACGATCAGTAATGGTACATGGAAAACCAAATCAAAAACTAATTGGAAACTAAACAATATGATACTCCAAAATCGTTTAGTTAAAGAAGAAATCATAGAAACAATTAATAATTTCATCGAGGAAAATGACAATGGCGAGACATCCTTTCAAACCTTTTGGGATGCAGCCAAAGCAGTAATCAGAGGTAAATTCATATCCTTGAGTGCATATATTAACAAACTAGGGAGAGCAGAGATCAATCAATTGGAAATGCAAATAAAAAAACTCGAAAGTGACCAAATTAAAAACCCCCAGCAGAAAACCAAACTAGAAATCCTAAAAATTAAGGGAGAAATTAATAAAATTGAAAGTGATAGAACCATTGATTTAATAAATAAGACAAGAAGCTGGTACTTTGAAAAAACAAACAAAATAGACAAAGTACTGGTCAATCTAATTAAAAAAAGGAAGGAAGAAAAGCAAATTAACAGCATCAAAGATGAAAAGGGGGACATCACCTCTGAGGAAGAGGAAATTAAGGCAATCATTAGAAATTACTTTGCCCAATTATATGGCAATAAATATACCAATTTAAGTGATATGGATGAATATATACAAAAATACAAACTGCCTAGACTAACAGAAGAGGAAATAGAATTTTTAAATAATCCCATATCAGAAAATGAAATCCACCAAGCCATCAAAGAACTTCCTAAGAAAAAATCCCCAGGGCCTGATGGATTCACCAGTGAATTCTATCAAACATTCAGAGAACAGTTAATCCCAATACTATACAAACTATTTGACATAATAAGCAAAGAGGGAGTTCTACCAAACTCCTTTTATGACACAAACATGGTACTGATTCCAAAACCAGGCAGGTCAAAAACAGAGAAAGAAAACTATAGACCAATCTCCCTAATGAATATAGATGCAAAAATCTTAAATAGGATACTAGCAAAAAGACTTCAGCAAGTGATCAGAAGGGTCATCCACCATGATCAAGTAGGATTTATACCAGGGATGCAGGGCTGGTTCAATATTAGGAAAACCATCCACATAATTGACCACATTAACAAGCAAACCAACAAGAACCACATGATTATCTCAATAGATGCAGAAAAAGCCTTTGATAAAATACAACACCCATTCCTATTAAAAACACTAGAAAGCATAGGAATAGAAGGGTCATTCCTAAAAATAATAAACAGTATATATCTAAAACCATCAGCTAATATCATTTGCAATGGGGATAAACTAGATGCATTCCCAATAAGATCAGGAGTGAAACAAGGATGCCCATTATCACCTCTATTATTTGACATCGTACTAGAAACACTAGCAGTAGCAATTAGAGAAGAAAAAGAAATTGAAGGCATCAAAATAGGCAAGGAGGAGACCAAGTTATCACTTTTTGCAGATGACATGATGGTCTACTTAAAGAATCCTAGAGATTCAACCAAAAAGCTAATTGAAATAATCAACAACTTTAGCAAAGTTGCAGGATACAAAATAAACCCACATCAGTCATCAGCTTTTCTATATATCTCCAACACAGCTCAGCAGCAAAAACTAGAAAGAGAAATCCCATTCAAAATCACCTTAGACAAAATAAAATACCTAGGAATCTACCTCCCAAGACAAACACAGGAACTATATGAACACAACTACAAAACACTCGCCACACAACTAAAACTAGACTTGAGCAATTGGAAAAACATTAACTGCTCATGGGTAGGACGAGCCAACATAATAAAAATGACTATCCTGCCCAAACTTATTTATCTATTTAGTGCCATACCCATGGAACTCCCAAAAAATTTCTTTACTGATTTGGAAAAAAGCATAACAAAGTTCATTTGGAATAACAAAAGATCAAGGATATCCAGGGAAATAATGAAAAAAAACACTAATGAGGGGGGCCTAGCAGTCCCAGACCTCAAACTATATTACAAAGCAGCAGTCATCAAAACAATTTGGTACTGGCTAAGAGACAGAAAGGAGGATCAGTGGAATAGACTGGGGGAAAGCGACCTCAGCCAGATAGTATACGATAAACCCAAAGATCCCAGGTCTTGGGACAAAAATTCACTATTTGATAAGAACTGCTGGGAAAATTGGAAGACAGTGTGGGAGAGATTAGGAATTGATCAAAACCTCACACCCTACACCAAGATAAATTCAAAATGGGTGAAAGACTTAAACATAAAGAAGGAAACCATAAGTAAATTGGGTAAACACAGAATAGTATACATGTCAGACCTTTGGGAAGGGAAAGACTTTAAAACCAAGCAAGACATAGAGAGAATCACAAAATGTAAAATAAATAATTTCGACTACATCAAATTAAAAGGCTTTTGTACAAACAAAAGCAATGTAACTAAAATCAGAAGGAAAACAACAAGTTGGGAAAAAATCTTCATAAAAACCTCTGACAAAGGTTTAATTACTCAAATTTATAAAGAGCTAAATCAATTGTACAAAAAATCAAACCATTCCCCAATTCATAAATGGGCAAGGGACATGGATAGACAGTTTTCAGATAAAGAAATCAAAACTATTAATAAGCACATGAAGAAGTGCTCCACATCTCTTATAATCAGAGAGATGCAAATCAAAACAACTCTGAGGTATCACCTCACACCTAGCAGATTGGCTAACATGACAGTTATGGAAAGTAATGAATGCTGGAGGGGATGTGGCAAAGTAGGGACATTAATTCATTGCTGGTGGAGTTGTGAACTGATCCAGCCATTCTGGAGGGCAATTTGGAACTATGCACAAAGGGCGATAAAAGAATGTCTACCCTTTGATCCAGCCATAGCACTGCTGGGTTTGTACCCCAAAGAGATAATGGACAAAAAGACTTGTACAAAAATATTCATAGCTGCGCTCTTTGTGGTGGCCAAAAATTGGAAAATGAGGGGATGCCCATCAATTGGGGAATGGCTGAAAAAATTGTGGTATATGTTGGTGATGGAATACTATTGTGCTCAAAGGAATAATAAAGTGGAGGATTTCCTTGTGAACTGGAACAACCTCCAGGAAGTGATGCAGAGCGAGAGGAGCAGAACCAGGAGAACATTGTACACAGAGACAAACACACTGTGGTATAATCGAATATAATGGACTTCTCCATTAGTGGTGGTGTAATGTCCCTGCACAATCTGCAGGGATCAAGGAGAAAAAAACACTATCCAAAAGCAGAGGACAAACTGAGGGAATAGAAACACCGAGGAAAAGCAACTGCCTGACTACAATGGCTGAGGGGACATGACAGAGGAAAGACTCGGAGCAAACACTCTGATGCAAATACTAACAACATGGCAATGGGTTCAAGTCAAGAACACATATGATACCAGTGGAATCACGGGTCGGCCACGGGGGGTGGGAGGGAGGAAAAGAAAATGATCTTTGTCTTTAATGAAAAATGCATGGAAATGAACAAATAAAATACTATAAAATTAAAAAAATAAATTAAAAAAAAATTATACCAGCTCTCTCATTTCCACATACTCTTCTACTCAGAAGTGTGTTTACCAGGTCTTCAGTTGGCCCCTCACTTGGACACTGCACTGGACATCTCGATCTGTCCTCCCTCTCACATTTCCTATGTGGTCCAAAATTACCTACATTCCCTCTCTGCATTCCCTCCTTCAATAAATTCCCCTCCTAGTGTTCCTGAATTCATCTGTATGTTATAGGGAAAGGAAGGTTCTTGAGTAAATTCAGACTGAGGAATGAGCGACTCAGCCCAAACAAATATTTTAACCAAATTAAAACATATAATTAGTGACGCAAATCAGTATAACAAAATGATGTTTGCGAAACCACAGGCAGTTTAGAGGGAACTGGTTTGGGGTAGAGGAGCCTCTAGATTCTTTGTTTTTTTTAAATTTTATAGTATTTTATTTGATCATTTCCATGCATTATTCATTAAAGACAAAGATCATTTTCTTTTCCTCTCCCCCACCCCCCGTAGCCGACGTGTGATTCCACTGGGTATCACATGTGTTCTTGATTCGAACCCATTGCCATGTTGTTAATATTTGCATTAGAGTGTTCGTTTAGAGTCTCTCCTCTGTCATGTCCCCTCAACCGCTGTAGTCAGGCAGTTGCTTTTCCTCGGTGTTTCTACTCCCACAGTTTGTCCTCTGCTTATGGATAGTGTTTTTTCTCCTAGATCCCTGCAGATTGTTCAGGGACATTACACCGCCACAAATGGAGAAGTCCATTACGTTCGATTATACCACAGTGTGTTTGTCTCTGTGTACAATGTTCTCCTGGTTCTGCTCCTCTCCCTCTGCATGACTTCCTGGAGGTTGTTCCAGTCTCCATGGAATTCCTCCACTTTATTATTCCTTTTTGCACAATAATATTCCATCACCAACATATACCACAATTTGTTCAGCCATTCCCCAATTGATGGGCATCCCCCCATGTTCCAATTTTTGGCCACCACAAAGAGCGCAGCTATCAATATTTTTGTACAAGTCTTTTTGTCCATTATCTCTTTGGGGTACATACCCAGCAGTGCTATGGCTGGATCAAAGGGTAGACATTCTTTTATTGCCCTTTGTGCATAGTTCCAAATTGCCCTCCAGAATGGTTGGATCAGTTCACAACTCCACCAGCAATTAATTAATGTCCCTACTTTGCCACATCCCTTCCAGCATTCATTACTTTCCATAGTTGTCATGTTAGCCAATCTGCTAGGTGTGAGGTGATACCTCAGAGTTGTTTTTATTTGCATCTCTCTGATTATAAGAGATTTAGAACACTTCTTCATGGGCTTATTAATAGTTTGATTTCTTTATCTGAAAACAGCCTATCCATGTCTCTTGCCCATTTATGAATTGGGGAATGGTTTGATTTTTTGTACAATTGAATTAGCTCTTTATAAATTTGAGTAATTAAACCTTTGTCATCAGAGGTTTCTATGAAGATTTTTTCCCAGTTTGTTGTTTTCCTTCTGATTGTAGTTACTTTGGTTTTGTTTGTTCAAAAGCTTTTTAATTTGATGTAGTCGAAATTATTTATTTTATATTTTGTGATTCTTTCTATGTCTCGCTTGGTGTTAAAGTTTTTCCCATCCCAAAGGTCTGACATGTATACTATTCTGTGTTTATCCAATTTACTTACAGTTTCCTTCTTGATGTTTAAGTCATTCACCCATTTTGAATTTATCTTGGTGTAGGGTGTGAGGTTTTGATCAATTCCTAATCTCTCCCACACTGTCTTCCAATTTTCCCAGCAGTTTTTATCGAATAGTGGATTTTTGTCCCAAAAGCTGGGATCTTTGGGTTTATCGTATACTGTCTTGCTGAGGTAACTTGCCCCCATTCTATTCCACTGATCCTCCTTTCTGTCTCTTAGCCAGTACCAAATTGTTTTGATGACTGCTGCTTTGTAATATAGTTTGAGATCTGGGACTGCAAGGCCCTCCTCATTTGTGTTTTTTTTTTCATTATTTCATTGGATATCCTTGATTTTTTGTTATTCCAAATGAACTTTGTTATGGTTTTTTCTAAATCAGTAAAGAAATTTTTTGGGAGTCCAATGGGTAGGATGGTCATTTTTATTATATTGGCTCGTCCTATCCATGAGCAGTTAATGTTTTTCCAATTGCTCAAATCTAGTTTTAGTTGTGTGGCGAGTGTTTTGTAGTTATGCTCATATAGTTCCTGTGTTTGTCTCAGGAGATAGATTCCTAGGTATTTTATTTTGTCTAAGGTGATTTTGAATGGGATTTCTCTTTCTAGTTTTTGCTGCTGAGCTGTGTTGGAGATATATAGAAAAGCTGATGATTTATGTGGGTTTATTTTGTATCCTGCAACTTTGCTAAAGTTGTTGATTATTTCAATTAGCTTTTTGGTTGAATCTCTAGGATTCTTTAAGTAGACCATCATGTCATATGCAAAGAGTGATAACTTGGTCTCCTCCTTGCCTATTTTGATGCCTTCAATTTCTTTTTCTTCTCTAATTGCTACTGCTAGTGTTTCTAGTACAATGTCAAATAGTAGAGGTGATAATGGGCATCCTTGTTTCACTCCTGATCTTATTGGGAATGCATCTAGTTTTTCCCCATTGCAGATGATATTAGCTGATGGTTTTAGATATACACTGTTTATTATTTTTAGGAATGACCCTTCTATTCCTATGCTTTCTAGTGTTTTTAATAGGAATGGGTGTTGTATTTTATCAAAGGCTTTTTCTGCATCTATTGAGATAATCATGTGGTTCTTGTTGGTTTGCTTGTTGATGTGGTCAATTATGTGGATGGTTTTCCTAATATTGAACCAGCCCTGCATCCCTGGTATAAATCCTACTTGATTGTGGTGGATGACCCTTCTGATCACTTGCTGGAGTCTTTTTGCTAGTATCCTATTTAAGATTTTTGCATCTATATTCATTAGGGAGATTGGTCTATAGTTCTCTTTCTGTTTTTGACCTCCCTGGTTTTGGAATCAGTACCATGTTTGTGTCATAAAAGGAGTTTGGTAGAACTCCCTCTTTGCTTATTATGTCAAATAGTTTGTATAGTATTGGGATTAACTGTTCTCTGAATGTTTCATAGAATTCACTGGTGAATCCATCAGGCCTTGGGGATTTTTTCTTAGGAAGCTCTTTGATAGCTTGTTGGATTTCATTTTCTGATATGGGATTATTTAAAAATTCTATTTCTTCTTCTGTTAGTCTAGGCAGTTTGTATTTTTGTATATATTCATCCATATCACTTAAATTGGTGTATTTATTGCCCTATAAATGGGCAAAGTAATTTTTAATGATTGCCTTAATTTCCTCTTCATCAGAGGTGATGTCCCCTTTTTCATCTTTGATGCTGTTAAATTGCTTTTCTTCCTTTTTTTAATTAGGTTGACCAGTACTTTGTCTATTTTGTTTGTTTTTTCAAAGTACCAGCTTCTTGTCTTATTTATTAAATCAATAGTTCTATCACTTTCGATTTTATTAATTTCTCCCTTAAATTTTAGGATTTCTAGTTGGGTTTTCTGCTAAGGATTTTTAATTTGGTCGCTTTCGAGTTTTTTTATTTGCATTTCCAATTGATTGATCTCTGCTCTCCCTAGTTTGTTAATATATGCACTCAGGGCTATGAATTTACCTCTGATTACTGCTTTGGCTGCATCCCAAAAGGTTTGAAAGGATGTCTCGCCATTGTCATTTTCCTCGATGAAATTATTAATTGTTTCTATGATTTCTTCTTTAACTAAACGATTTTGGAGTATCATATTGTTTAGTTTCCAATTAGTTTTTGATTTGGTTTTCCATGTACCATTACTGATCGTTATTTTTATTGCCTTGTGGTCTGAAAAGGCTGCATTTATTATTTCTGCTTTTCTGCATTTGTGTGCCATGTTTCTGTTACCTACTGTATGGCCAATCTTTGTGAATGTGCCATGTGGTGCTGAGAAGAAGGTGTATTCCTTTTTATCCCTATTTATTTTTCTCCATATGTCTATTAATTCTAATTTTTCTAAAATTTCGTTCACTTCTTTTACCTCTTATTTATTTTTTGATTTGATTCATCTAAATTTGATAATGGTTGGTACAAGTCTCCCACTAATATGGTTTTACTGTCTATTTCTTCCTTCAATTCTCCTAGTTTCTCCATTAGAAATTTGGGTGCTATATTATTTGGTGCATACATGCTGATTAGTGAGATTTCCTCATTATCTAAAGTCCCTTTTAACAAAATATAATTACCTTCCCTATCCCTTTTGATCAGGTCTATTTTTGCTTTGGCTTTATCAGATATCATGATTGCCATTTCTGCCTTCTTTCTGTCAGTTGAGGCCCAGAAGGTCTTACTCCTTCCTTTAATTCTGACATTGTGGGGATCTACCCGCCTCATGTGTGTATCTTGAAGACAACATATGGTAGGGTTTTGGATTCTAATCCATTCTGCTATTCGTCTACATTTTATGGGTGAGTTCATCCCATTCATGTTCAAAGTTATGACTGTCACTTGTGGACTTCCTGGCATTTTGATATCCTTCCCTAAGTCTAACCTTTCTTCTTCAGCTCTACCTTTTAGTCCAGTGATTTACTTTAAATCAGGCCCCCTTGTACTTCCCTTTCTACCCCCCTCTCTTCTTATTCCCTCCCTTATTTTCCCCTGTAGTCTTTTTAAAATTTCCCCCCCCACCCTCTCCCTCCCTTGTAATGCTTCCCTCCCCACCAGTCTGTTTTTTACCCTTCTACTCCCCTATAGGGCACAAATCTATTCTCTTCCCCAATGGATTGGATTGTTCTTCCCTCTTTGGGTCAGTTTCAAAGTACGTAAGAGTTGAGTATTTCCTGTCTCCAACATCTTTACCTTACCAGTGTATCGATGTTCTCCCCGCTCCCGCCATGAGCTTCTTTTGTGACATATAAATTTACCCCCATTTGTTTCTTTTCCCATTTCTTTTAGTCATAACCTCTTTTCTTTTTTAGCTTTAGTCATGTGTATATATATATATATATATATGTATATATATATACATACACATGTATATGTATTCATTCATGCATATATCTATATACGTATTCATGTCTTGTCCTTTCATCCTATACAGTTTGTCACTGTTCCCTCTGAGTGTAGTTCTTCTAGCTGCTTAGGTGATAGCAACAGTTTTTTAAGAGTTGCCAATGACCTCTTTTCTTATAGGGATACATATCATTTTAACTTATTGAGTCTCTTAAAAAGTTTTTTTTTTTGTTATTGTTGTGTTTTTCCCCTCTTTTTTAATTACCTTTTGATGATTCTCTTGAGTTCTGTGGTTAGACTTCAAATTTTCTGTTCAGGTCTGGTCTTTTATTTATGAATGCTTGGAACTCTTCTGTTGTGTTAAATGACCATACTTTCCCCTGTAAGAATATAGTCAGTTTTGATGGGTATTTTATTCTTGGCTGTAGGCCTAGTTCCCTTGCTTTCCAGAATAACATATTCCATGCCTTTTGGACCTTCAGTGTGGATGCAGACAGATCCTGTGTTATCCTCAATGTGTTTCCATGGTATCTGAATGGCTTCTTCTTGGCAGCTTGTAATACTTGTTCTTTCATCTGATTGTTTTTTTAATTTGGCTATAACATTTCTTGGTGTTGTCAGTTGGGGACTAAATACAGAGGGTGATCTGTGGATTCTTTCAATCTCCACTTTCCCCTCTTGTTCTAAGATCTCGGGAAAGTTTTCCTGGATAATTTCCTCTAGTATTATGTCCAGGCTTTTTCTTTTGTCATGGTCTTCTGGTAGTCCAATTATTCTTAAATTGTCTCTTCTTGAACGATTTTCTAAATTGTCTGTTTTGTGAATGAGATGCTTCACATTTTCCTCAATTTTTTCATTCTTTTTGTTTTGTTTTATAGTGTCCTGCTGCCTTGTGAGGTCACTTGATTCTAGTTGTTTTACTCGGGTTCTTAAAGATTGGATTTCATCTCTGGCTTTTTGGTCGTCTTTTTTTTCTTGTCTGATTTTCATTGAAGATCTTCTTTCATCCTCTTTATCTCATCTTTCATCTCCTTTGCCTCATTTTCCAGCTGGATGATTTTGGCTTTCAGGACACTATTTTCTTCAAGTGCCTCTGTTTCCAGATGACTTATCTTAATTTTTAAGTTCTTTTCCCGATTATCTTCAGCCTCTCTTAGTTGTGTTTTGAATTCTTCCACAGCCTGTATCCAATTCGCTGGAATTTCTGGTTTATCGTTTGCTGATCTCTCCCCCTCTGTTCCATTTGGTGAGTAGTAGCTGTCTATTATAGTTTCTTTCTTCTGTTTCCATTTTTTGTTCAAATTCACCCCTTCTTTCCTTCCCGTATTTGTCTGTGCTCTTGTTCCTCTCATTTTTTTGTTTTTTGGGGACTTCTATCAGTCTCCCCTCTTGGAGCTTTAACAGAAGATCTCTTGGTGTAATCTCTTGGGGATGGTTGTTGGGGGTTTCAGCTTTCCTGTCCTCTGGAGGCTTTTGATTGACTTAAAGTCCAGCAGTCAATAAGGATGGATGGGGAGCCTGGGCTTCCCTGTGTTCTGGAGATTTTTGATGGGATTGAGTTCAGCTTAGTTGGGCTATGTTTACTCTGAGTTTTAAACTTCCTGGACGGCTGGAGCAGATATGGAGGATCTCTAAAGCTCTGGCCAGGCTGCCAGGTCTGTGCTCCTTCTAGGCCACCATCTTGACTCTGCCTCTAGGTTTCTGTTTTTTCAGAAGACCCTGCTCTCTAAGGGGGGAGGGGTCATGGCTTGCCTGGGCTCTGAGGGCTCCTGATGAGATTTGGGCCAAATGAGCCCAGATGCAAAAAAGCCTCCTCCTCCACAATCTGTGTTGAATGCCTGGAGACTGGCCCGGGTTGTTTTCAAGGTAAGCCCTTCACTGGCCCTGAGGTTTTTTACTTTCAGAAGCTCTGAGAGCTCCTGATGGGATTAGATTCAGGTGGTGTGGGCCGAATGATCCCCGAGCCAAAAAAAGGAAGAAAAAATAAGCAACCTCCTCCTCCACAGTCTGTGTCGAATGCTTGGAGACTGGCCCAGGTTATTTTCAAGGTAAGCTCTGTGGAGCAACCCCTTTGCCAGCCCTGAGTTTTCTGTCCTTTCAGTAGCTCTGAGGGCTCGTGATGGGATTAGGTTCAGCTGGTTTTTTCAGAAGACCCTGCTCTCTAAAGGGGGAGGGGCCATGGCTTGCCTGGGCTCTGAGGGCTCCTGATGGGAATAGGTTCACCTGGTTTGGGCAGAATGAGCCCTGAAGCAAAAAACCTCCTCCTCCACGATCTGTGTTGAATGCCTGGAGACTGGCCCAGGTTGTTTTCAAGGTAAACCCTTCACTGGCCTTCAGGTTTTTGTTCTTTCAGAAGCCCTGAGGGCTCCTGATGGGATTAGGTTCAGGTGGTGTGGGCCGAATGATCCCCAAACCAAAAAAAGGAAGAAAAAAAAAGCAACCTCCTCCTCCACAGTCTGTGTTGAATGTCCGGAGACTGGCCCAGGTTACTTTCAAGGTAACCTCTTCAGAGCAACCCCTTTCCTGGCCCTGAGATTTCTGTCCCTTCAGAAGCTCTGAGGGCTCCTGATGGGATTGGGTTCAGCTGGTGCCCTAAAGCTGGAACCTCCCTTAAGACTCAGATGGAAGGACCCAGCCAGGGGGCTACAGGCTTCCACCTTCTCTCTATGTTTCCCTGCCGTCTTTGTTGGACTCCACGGAGACTGGCTCAGGTTGCTTTCAAGGTGAGTCCTTAGAGCCCTGAGGTTCCCGCTGCTGCCGCGGGTTCAGCACTCTGGGTTGGGGGGGATGGGTCCTGGGACCTTCTTTCTGTCTACCCCTTAGATCCAAGTGATCTAGGGTTCTGGCTTTTGGGGTGAGGTACCTTTTGATCCAGGTCCAGGAGGAGGTTTCCTCAGTTCTATCCTGTTGTTCAGCTTGAATTTCGGTGGCCTAGGAGCACTCTGTTTGTGATCAGTAAGGAAGGGTTTCCGAGGTCTGAACTTTCGCTGCTTCTACACCGCCATATTGACCGGAAGCCCCAGAGCCTCTAGATTCTGCATAGGAATATATACTCCCCTAAATTATATCTGGTTTTCATAACTTCTTCCCTTCCTCCTCTTTGGAGTACACATGCTTTTCAAAAATCACCTAGGGTTTTGGATTTCCCCACATCTTCACACACATACACACACACACACACACACACACACACACACACACACACACACACACTCCAACTTGCAGTGGCAATGGAAAGTCCAGTGGGATTGAGAGTGGGTAAGCATGGCAGAGGCTAGCTGTTTTTAAGAAGGAAATTCTTTGAGGTGGGATCTGCCTATATTTTTAAGATGGCGGCACCTTCTGGATGATTGTCACACAGCACCTGGACTCCAATACAGTGAATGCTTAGTAAAGAGAAGATACTAGGAGTGTAGAATCAAGGAATCTAGATAAAGAGGGAGAGGGATCCATGTCCCACCTATACCTCAAATTCAACCAGTCCAAAGTTGGGCTTACTATCAGGATTCTTCCTGAATCTGTTCCTTCATATGACTTCACTATTTCTTTTTTTTTTCAACTTAAAAATGAGTTTTTATTGATATTTTCTGCATAATGCATCACCATACCTGTCCCAAACATTCATCCACTCCTCCTTCCTGGGGAACTATCCCATATAGCAAAGGGTAATTTTTAGAGAGAAAAAAAACCAACACAAATGATGAATACATTGACAAAATCCAACAATGAGCAATGTGTAGCATCTATGGACCTAACACTTCCATGAAGGTGTAGGTTGAAGGTGTCTTCTCATATCTCATTCAAATCTTGCTTGATCTTTTCAATTTTACCACATTTACTTTTAACTTTTTGGTGTGTAGTTATTATTTCCACTTCCATTATTGTAATTATTGTATTTCTTGTTTTTATTATTTTTGGGGGTTTGCTTCAGGCCATGTTTTTTGTATATGTTGCACATATAATTTCTTACAAAACAATAATATTTCATTATATTCAGGTACCATGATTTGTTTAGACATTCCCAAATTGATGGGCCTTTATTTTGATTCCAATTTTTAGTTACCATAAATATTTTGGAGTAAATGGGGACTTTCTTCTTATCAATGGCTTACTTTCAGTATAAGCCCAATAATGGAAATTCTGGTTCAAAGAGTATGGACATTTAAGTCATTTTATTTGTATAATTCTATATGTAAAGATTAAAATTAGGGAATATGGGGAGACTGAGGCAGGTAGAAATTAGTTTCTCTCTGCAAGGAGTATTATATTTTTTAGAGGTTTATTAAAGGTTAAAGATTAAAGAATATACAAGTAAGAAACATGTGTCTAGGCCAGAGGCCTAGACAAAATAACCTTACATCACGGAAGAGACGCATCTAAAGCCTTTGAATCAGCTTAAATACCTTCTTGATCTCGGCCCAGGTGATATTACAAGGCATTCTGGGGAAGTGGTGCAAAGGCTTGTGAGGATTGTAGTCCTGTATTCCAGTCTATTTTTTTACATTCCCTAGTTTGATCGTTTGAAAAAACTAATTTTTTTCCAAAGGATCATGAAAACATAATCAATTTAAAGATTACAATAATTTGAGGATAAGAGAGAGGGAAAAAAAGAATAAAACCAATAATTGCTGAACACATTGACAAAAAGCCAGTTAGGGGGCAGTCCCCTTTGGCATGAAAGTATACATAAAAATAAATGTTCAATCAACCACACACAAAGTTCATTTTTGTGCAGCTTGTGATCTGGAGGCTTCTTCATGATGGCTTCTCCAACAGTTCAGTTTCTGGATTCAGGGAAGTGGCATCTTCTTTACCTAAAATTCTTCTCAAAAGGAATTTAAACTTTGCAATTTAAAAAATAATATTTTTTTTACATTCCTCCCATTAAGAGGGTGATTTTAAAAAAAAGGATCACTTAGGGATGCATGGCTGAGGTATGAGGTATATGAATCAATTGGCAAGAGATATTAAAAAGACATCAGAAAAATCAGAAAGAAAAGAAAAATTTCTGGATGAAAATATAGACTATCAAAGTCTTATGTGTAAAAATTCCAAGTAAAAGAAAAATAACTCTATAACAGGTCCTTCAATCAGGGCCCAATCAAAATGATCTAAGTAATGATGCATTTACCCAGTCAATAGCCAGGACTACAGAAAGGTACCACACTATAGAAGGCAGCAAAGAAAGGGACCAGATCATAGAAGCCAAGTAGGAGCCAAGTTTGGGGATACTCGTCTGTGAGTATCTTCAGAGTGAGTGTGGACACAAGGAAAGCTTATGTCTAGCAACGATAAACATAGTAACCTTAAGTCTTCACACTAGGTTCAAGACCTTTGTATTGGCCTAGACGTGCATCAATCCATCCTGGATTGGCTTTTCTTTGGCTCTGTGCAATGGCTCTTTTGTGTGTATCTTGTCCTAGAATCAGACAGAATCATTAAGCAAAGTCCCATAATTTATTTAAATAATTAGTGGCATCATTTTTATAGTCACAAGCTTTTTATGGCATGCATTAGCAAATGTATTTCAAACTTGTAGCACTGAAAAGTCAAAACCTTAATGCTGGCGACATGTGCTTCAAATATAAAAAGGAGAGAAAAAATTAAATGAAAAACAAATAGTATATTGCACATGCAAGGAAAATATAATTTTAAAAAAGCTTTAAAAAATTCAAAATTATAGCTTATAATCATTGACACTCTGTGTCAGCTAAGAAAATATAAAATGCAAGGCTTCCTCACCAAAAATGAGATTCATTTCCTCTTAATATCTGGCCATGATCACTGTGAGTAGAAGGCAAATGAATTGAACAAGGTTAACATTTTTTCATTTTTAAAAATACAGTAGTGCAAATATGTAGTTATCAAAATCCCCAAAATTCTCAATAGCCCAATTAATTACAATAGCAAACAAACACACTTTCATATTTCACATAAGTTGCTGTATGACATTTTTAAAACCTATAAATTGATGGATATTTGTCACAAGTTTTTACAAACATAGCAATCCTTCAACCTTGGTATTTAAACATATTTTTTAAAACAAAGTAAAACTCATCTTGGATTAAGAACATAATCAAGAAATCTATATATCATTCTGGTAGAAGTAAAATAGTGAGCTGAAGAGTATAAATAAAGGGGTACTCCTTTTTGGAGGCTTTTAGGGATACAAATGCCCTGAGAATAACTGCCCAACTTCCATTCACAATTGGGAAAGTTGGGGGTTATAAAATGTATTTCACTTCAGCTACAATTGGCAAAAATAACCAGATTGTAAAAAAAATTCCAAAAATCATATTTAAAAAACCCTTAAAATCAAATCATTTGAGGTATTTAGCACATTAAATTTTCCGAAGGTTGTTAATACAATTATAATAAGTTCTGAAGTCCATCTATCCTCAGCAAAATAGAAAAAAGCTATTTTTTCATATATGGGCTTATTCACAATAACATTTATTCAACATAGTTATAGGGGAAAAACAACAGAATTTTTAAAACTAAGTACATTCAAAATAAATTCAATCAACCTTCAGTTCAAGCAGAATAATATTGAATCCAGTAATATATGAACTTAAAATCACAAAGTTAAACCATAACAAAAAATGCAATAGAATACAGAGATTTTTATAAACCATTGGAGTTTGAAATGACTTAGAATATAGCCTTTAGTCTCCTCAAAGTTCCTTGGATTCTTATCCATTTAAATGTCTATTGTCAGAAGGCAGAGTGTTAAGGGCTAGGCTGTGGGGTTCAAAGGACCCGTCCAGGGCCCCACAGCTGGGAAGTATCTGAGGCCAGATTTTAACCCAGGACCGATGTCTTTATGTCTGGCTATCAGGTTGCTGAGCCACCCATTTTCCTCCCCAAAGTTAAAGTTGAATCTTTGGGCTGAGTCTGCTCCCTGACAAGCAGGTAAAATCAGTGAAATTACCAGAACAGTCAAAAATCCTTTTAAACAGCCCATTGCTTTTTAAGTTTCTGTTTGAAAAATCTGTTTCTTTTCCTCTCCCTTTTCTCTCTTTCCCCTCTCCCCTGATATGCTCCCTCCTCCTGCCCCAGTCCACGTGGAGCCCAGGCCACCCACATGGAGCCAATACAACCCTGTTTGTTCAGAGGCTTAGCCTAAGGGAAAATTGCCCGGTCTCCTTTCCCTCTCCTCTCTCCCCTCCGCCCACATGGCCAATACTGTTACCAGCTGGTGGCAATGAGTCCTCAGCAATCTGCTCCAAGGATCTGGGTGATGAGCCGGTTGGGGTCACACTCGTGGGTCTGGGGCGCAGAAATAGGCAGGCAGCGGGCCGGTGAGAGGCCAGGAGCAGGAGCTGGAGCGGCTGCAGGGGTGGGCAAGGCCGGGACCAGGTACCAGGTGAGGACGATGGGGGCTGCAGGCTGCAGGCAGGAAGCGACAAGGCGAGACAGGTGGGGTGGGCAGAAGGTCCAGAGCCTGTAGCAGCTTTGTGAGGGTAGAAAACCTTGGCCAGAGAGATATGGCTCAAAAAAAATTTTTTTTCTAGGTACTAAATATTAAAAGTTGAACTAAAGATCAGAAAAGAAATCAGAAGATTGAGGTATTTTTTCCCCATTAGGTCGCCAACTGTAAAGATTAAAATTTAGGGGAGACTGGGGAGACTGAGGCAGGTAGAAATTAGTTTCTCTCTGCAAGGAGTATTATATTTTTTAGAGGTTTATTAAAGGTTAAAGATTAAAGAATATACAAGTAAGAAACATGTGCCTAGGCCAGAGGCCTAGACAAAATAACCTCACATCACGGAAGAGATGCAGCTGCTCCAAATCGGAAGTCCAAAAGAGAGAGCTCAAAAGCCTTTGAATCAGCTTAAATACCTTCTCGATCTCGGCCCAGGTGAGATTACAAGGCATTCTGGGGAAGTGGAGCAAAGGCTTGTGGGGATTGTAGTCCTGTATTCCAGTCTATTTTTTTACATATATGGCTTTCACAAATAGATGTACTATTTCACAGCTCTACCAACAATGTGTTACTATGCCTGTGTTTTTATTACTACCCTCCCTAACATTGATTCTTGTGATTTTTTTAATCATTTTTGCAAATCTGCAGGGTGTAAGGCATAACCTCAGGGTTATTTTAATTTCTATTTCTCTTATTATCACTTATTTCAAGTATTTTAAAAATGTATTTGTGGGGGATGGAAGCAATAAAAGGGAGGGAATGGTTGGGTTGTAACAGTTAAATTAGTCTCTTGTAATAAAGTATTATATTTTATGAAGTTTATTAAAGATTATTAGAAATCAAGGAATAAAGAAAATACAAAATAAGAAAAGCACATGCCTAGGGCTGATTAGCCCATTCACAACCACTTACTACATCTTGCATTCCAGGTAGAGAGATGCAGGTGCTTAGAAGTGGAAGAAGAGAGCCCCTGAAAGGCAGAGAGCCCTTAAAATACTAAATTGTGTTCTTGCACTCAGATGAGATTATAGGGAATTTTGGGAAGTACCAAGGACTTCTAGGGATTGAAGTCCAGGGTTCAAATCTCCATTTTACATTCAAACCCCCTGTGATCATATTTGGGAAACCAGTTTCCCCAAAAGGATCATGGAAACATAATCAACTTAAAGACTGCAATAATTTGTGGATAAAAGGAAAAGAGAACAAAACCAGTAATTTCTAGGCATATTGACAAAAAGTCAGTTAGGGGGCAGTCCCCTTTAGCATAAGAGTATACATATAAATTAAATGTTCAATCAGCCACACCCAAAGTTCATTCTTGATCTTTCTCATGCAGCTTGTGGTCTGTGGAAGCATCTTCGTGGTGTCTTCTCCAAACAGTTCAGTTTCTGGATTCAGAGAAGTAGCATGTTTCTTAACCTAAAATTTCTCTCAAAAGGAATTTAAACTTTGCAATTTAAAATAATAATAATTATATCCCCCCCCCCAAGAGGGTGATTGAAAAACACAAGGATCACTTAGGGATGCATGGCTGAGTTATGAGGAATATGAATCAATTGGTAAGAGAAATCAAAAAACATAAAAAATCCAAATAAAAAAGATAATTTCTGGATGAAATATAGATTATCAAAGTCTTATGTATAAAAATTCCAAGTAAAGGAAAAATAAATCTATAATAGGTCCTTGAATCAGGGCCCAATTAAAATGATATAAGCAAGTAAGCATTTACCCAGTCAGTAGCCAGGAATACAGGAAGTTACCACACTATGAAAGACAAAAAAGGGACTAGATTATAGGAGACAGATAGGAGCCAAATTTGGGATACTTGTCTAAGTATTTTCAAGAAGAGTGTGGATACAAGGAAGGCCTACGACTTAACATATGTCAAGCGTCACAACCTTGTGTCCACTAATATTTCCTGTGTGCTCTTTTTGGTACTATTCAGGTTTAAATGATTAAAAAAATTAAAAAAAAAAGAAGCTTTGTGCTTCTTTGGCCCTGTGCAATGGCTCTTTTGTATATCTTGTCCTTGAATCAGACAGAATCATTAAGCAAGGTCCCATAATTTTTAAAACTATTAGTGGTATTATTTTTACAGTCTCATGCTTTGGGGGCATGCATTGACATTATAGCAAATATATTTTAAACTTATATTACTTCTAAATAAAAAAATTAAAGAAAATCTTAATACTGGTGATATGTGGTTAAAATATAAAAAGGAGAGAAAAAATAAAAAACTTGAAAAGTATATTGCACATGCAAGAAAAAAAATAATGAAAAAGTTTTAAAATTCAAAAATATAGCTGATAATCATTTACACACTGTGTCAGCTAAGAAAATATAGAATACAAGGCTTTCTCACCAAAAATGAGATCCATTTCCTCTTCATACCAGGCCATGATTCACTGTGAGTACACGCAAATGAATTTCACAAGGTAACATTTTTTTAATAAAGAGCAGTGGTACAAATATGTAGATGTCAATATCCCCAAAATTCTAAATAGTCCAATTAATTACAATAGCAAACAAACCCACTATAATAGTTCACATAAGCTGCTGTATGGTATTTTTAAAAGCCTATGAACTGATGGATAATTGTCACAATTTTTACAAACGTAGCAAATCTTTCAACCTTGAAAAACATATTTTTAAACAAAGTAAAACCTATTTGGGTCTAGAACATCATCAAGAAATCTAGACATCATTACAAAAAATGTGGCAGAGGAGTCCGGGGGGGGGGGAACCCCAAACTCTATACTATTAATGTTGGGTAAAGTGAACTGAAGAGTTATAAATGAGAGATGCTCCTCTTTTGAGAGTCATCCAGGGGTACAATACCCTGGAATTAACTTCCCAGGTCCTTTGGTATGAGACTGTGATGCCCCATCCATTCAGATTTTTATAAATGTGGGAAGTGGGGATTATAATTGTATTTCACTTCAGCTATTAAAATGGACCTTACCTTCTGTTAGGAGCAGGCAAAATGATCAGGGATTGTTGAAAAAAATTCTAAAAATCATGTCTAAGGAACCCCTTAAAATCAATTTGAAATATTTAGCTCATTAAATTTTCCATAGGTTGTTATACAATTGTAGCAATGTTCTGATGGAGTCCATCTATCCTCTATGTGACAATTTACAAAGTCAAAACAGAAAAAGGCTGTTTTTATATGTGGGCTTATTCAATAATAGTTGTTCAGTATAGTTATAGGGGGAAAGCAACAGAATTTAACAGTAGTTAAAACTCAGTACATTAAAATGATTCAGTGTAACAGAATAGTATTGAAAACATTAATATGTGAACTTAAAATCGACAAATTAAATCTTAAAACAATCAGCAAATAGAATAAAATACAGAGATTTTAATAAAACACTGGAGTCTGAAAAGCCTTAAAAATATAACCTCAAGTCTCTTTAAAGAGCCTTGGTGTTTTTTTTTTTTTATTCATTTAGATGCCTATTCTCAGAAGGTAGAAGATTGGTAAGGGGTAGGCAATGCAGGACAAGTGACTTGCCCAGGGTAACACAGCTAGGAAGTGTCCGAGGCCAGATTAGAACCCAGGACCTCCCGTCTCTAGGCCTGGCTCTCAATCCACTGAGCATCCCCCATAGTGAGGGTGGGTTTTTCGAATCTCAAATTAGGCCAAAAAATTGCAGGGAGTTGAAATTCTCTCCTGAATCTCAGGTGAGATAAATAAAAGGACCAGTGCACTCAAAAGATATTCTTTTAAATAAGCCATGCTTGTAAACTCCTGTTTGAAAAAGTCTCTTCCTTCTCCGCTTTCTCCTTCATCAGCCCCCCCCCCCATGATCCCCTGCCCCTTGCCAGGTGGAGGCTAATAGTAGCCTAAGGAAAAATCACCCCCGTTTTTACCAGCTGTTTTTTGATCCTGAAGAAATTGGGTCTGTTACCAGAAGCCTGGGGCGATCTTCAATCTGGCTCGGAGGCCAAAGTTGCTGGGGCTGGGGCTGGAGCTGGGCAGGTAGGGACCGGGAGAGCAATCTGGGTCCAGATTGCAGGAGCACAGAAGCAGGCAGGCAGCATCTGAGCAGGCAGGGCTGGGACCAGGTGAGTGATCTTTTCAGGTATTCCTTGCTCTTTGTGTCTGGATGTCGAATTTTCCACAGAGCTCTGGTCTTTTCTTTGCAAAAACTTGGAAATCTTCTATTTTGTTGAATGCCCATAGTTTCCCCTGGAAGTATATAGTCAGTTTTGATGTATAGCTGATTCTTGGTTGAAGACCCAGCTCTCTTGCCTTTCTGAAAATCATGTTCCATGCCTTATGGTCATTCAGAGTGGAAATTGCAAAGTCTTGTGTGACCCTGATTGGCATTCCTTTATATCTAAATTGTCTTTTTCTGGCTTCTTGTAAGATTTTTTCTTTTGCTTGAAAGCTCTGGAATTTGGCAATTACATTCCTGGGAATTGTCTTTTGGGGGTTTAGTGTAGAGGGTGTTCTGTGAACTCTTTCAATGCCCGTATTGCTCCCTTGTTCTAGAATCTCTGGGCAGTTTTCTTTGATGATATCTTGTATTATGATTTCTTAGTCTTTTGGCTTTGCTTTATTAATTCTTGCTCTTTTGCAAGATCATTGTCTTCCAGTTACCTGATTCTGACCTTTAAAGCCCAGTTTTCCTTTTCAGTTTGGTCAAGCTGTTTCTGTAGTTGTGTTTTTTCATGCTTCAGATTGCCGAATTCCTTTTGGATTGTTTCCCAGTTTTCCTCCCAGAAGGCTTCCATCTTTTTTATAATTTCCTATTTAAATTCTTCAAGAGGTTGTGGAAAATTTCCATTTCCTTTGGAAGGTTTTAGAGCATTTGCTTGTGTTTCCTCTTCTATTTCCTCTGTATTTTGCTCCATTTTGCTCCATTTTTGCTCCATAAAATGTGTCTAAAGTCACCCCCTTCTTCTTGCTTTTCTTGGTGTTTGGAGGCTTTTGCACTTCTGTACTGTTTGCCATCTCTATCTGAGTGAGGAGGACTGGCTCTTTGTGTATCTGTCTGATGGTCCGGGGCTTTAGCCCCAGGCAAATTGTCCATTCTCCGCAGCTGCTCTTTCTTCCCCGGGAAGCCCAGGGTCTGCCCTCCCCTGCCTGCTGGTGTTTTGGGTGTTACTGCTCTCAGTTCCCTCCAGTTGCTTCTCCTCTGCCTTACTTCCATGCTCTGAGCCTGGCACAGCACTGTCCACAAGGTACCTCAGTGCCTTTGCCGGCCCTGAGGTTTCTGTTCTTTCAGAAGACCCTGCACTCTGACTTTACTATTTCTTCCTGTTGCACTGACATTCCCAGTCTACCATGTTTAAAAACTTCTTATTATCCAGGAGTGTGCTGGTAAATGTTTAACAACCAGCTCTCAAAAAAAAAAATTAAACTACACACTTTTAAGTTTAATCTGCTTTATTAACATCTTCTTCTATGACTTTCTTAAGTCTAGACAGTCAATAAAACAAGTCGAGCCCTAATTAGTAGCACTTGCTGATTTCCAATGTGTAAATGCTGATGCTGAAAATTTAACAGAGGGCACTCATAAGTCAGTAAAGTTGTCTTCAGCACATCCCTGGTGTTACTTTTTATTGATTCTTCACTCCTTCTCCATTAACATCCAATCTTATCCATCCTATCACTGTAATATCTCTCATATCCAATACTTCTCTCAGAGTCTCAGAGTCAGCCCCAAAGTACAAGGCTTCATTACCACATTCCTAAATTATGATAATAATAACCCCCTTACAGACAGTTGGAAAGAACCTTAGAGGCTGTCTAGTTCAACCAGGACTATGTAATATTCATTGAGAATGGAAATAGGATTGGAAAAATGGGAATAAATGGGAGGTTTGTAGCAGGGTATGAAGGAGAGAGGGAATATTGCTTGGTGAGGCAAGGGGGGGAGATGCCCCTGCTGAAAGGAAGCCGCAGGGGTCCGATAAGGACTCTTTGTCCTGGAATGATTGAGCTGAAGTTCAACTCCCTCTATGACCAGAAAAGATAGTCCACTTATCTATCTAACTGCGACTTCAAATAACATAAAGTTTAATAACTAGTTGGGATTGGAGTTTTTCTCAGTTTCAGACCTGAGGCCAGGCCCCAGAGGCTGGTGGAGAATTTGTCCCACTCCCGTCTACTCTCGTTGTTCTAATTCAGAATCTTAGCAGTACACAGAAAGCAAACAAGAACAATTCTAACCTTTAGAAGCCTGTGTCTTTGGGCTGAACCAAGAAAAGCATTCCACTCCAGACTGGGCTGAACAAGTTCCACTCTCTCCTCCAACCCCAGGATGCCAGACCTCTCCCGGCAGGAAGAAAGGACTCGTCACAAGACCCCACTGCCACTCCT